>NC_135236.1:71094398-71704933 GCF_051348905.1 Ranitomeya variabilis
CAGTGGAACATAACTAATTTTTTGGTGCTGAAAATGAATATGATGTGTAAATTTGCTGATTGGTTCTAATTTTCAAGATCCAGAGGAGGTTGTAATTACTTTTGGCACCTTTCATGCTTATAGAAAAATTGTATCTATTATTTCCTTCCAATCATTATTGCATTGTTAGTAGCTCGTCTATTACATCATCTATTCAGTGTATTGAGCCTTCAGTAGTAGGGTGACCGATCAGAAAACGCCAACCCAGCTCCGATGACGTAATCCTAATTATAATTGCACCTTCTTTTATCAGCCTATGTGCACACGTTCAGGAATGCCTGCAGAATTTTCCTGAACAAAAACTGACTTTTTCTGCTGGAAATCTGCATGCGTTTTTTGCGGATTTTTAGCGTTTTTTTTCCGGAGCTTCCCAATGCAATAATATAGCGGCAAAAAAGCGAAAAAAATCTGCAAAATTAATGAACATGCTACATTTTTTTACCGCGATGCGTTTTTTTTTTGGCGGAAAAAAAAAAAAAAAAAAAAAAAAAATCAGCATGTGCACAAAAATTGGGGAATGCATTAAAAAATGATGGGATGCTTATGTATGCTTTTTTTTAGCGTTTTTTTTCAGTGGTAAACAGCCAAAAAAAGCGAAAAAAATGTGAAAAATCAGCAACGTGTGCACATAGCCTCAATGCTCTCTGTGTAAGGTATACAGTTTTTGGATTTCTTAGCTTAGTTTCTTAGCATATTGACATGTTGCTATGTTTTTTCAGATAGGTCTCTTTCTTGCATTAACAAAGCGGATAGTTTTTGCTACATGTGCGGTGAAGTCACTTCTGCATCACAAAGGCGAAACTTGACTACCATGATAAGGAAAGCCTACAACCTGTGGTTTGGCTGCAGAATAGGAGATCAGGACAAGAGTTGGGCTCCACACATATGCTGCAATACATGTGCATCACATCTTACCCAGTGGTTACATGGGAAGAGGCAATTTATGCCTTTTGCCGCCCCAATGATTGGGAAGAGCCGACCCATCACACTACCAATTGCTATTTCTGCATGGTGCCCCCCATCAGGAAAGGAGTTTCAAAGAAGAAGTGGTGGACTTACAGCATCCAAACCTTCCCTCTGCAATACGCCCAGTGCCACATACAGAAGAACTGCCGGTTCCAAAACCACCAGAAACATTTTCAGTTGGGTCAAGTGAGGAAGAAGAGGACACTTGGTGTCATGAAGCCTCATCCTCTCACAACCCAGACTTTCTATCAGCAACCTCAACTGAACCGCACATTATAACACAGAGTGAACTGATCTTGTTAGAGATTTGGATCTGCCCAAGAATAAGGCTGAGCTCTTAACTTCCAGGCTACAACAGTGGAATCTCCTAGAAGGCGATGTTCGGGCTTCTTTGTTCCGCAACCATGATAAAGAATAATGAATAAAGATCTTGTCCAAGACTTCATCATTAAGAGCGATCTTGTGGCATATAACATCATTAACAATTTAATAGAAGCTCTGAAGAGAAGTCATAATCCAGAGGAATGGAGGCTCTTCATCGATTCGGCCAAAGCGAGCCTAAAAGCCATTATAATAGCAATACGCTACCTTCAATTCTAGTTGGTTATGCAGCCACATGACAGAAACCTGAGACAACATGAAACAGGTGTTGACGTGCCTGAACTATGACCAAGATTTGTGGTGACTTAAAGATGGTTGCCCTCTTACTTGGTCTTCAGGGCGGATACACAAAGTTCTGTGTGAGTGGAATAGTCCTGCAAGAGAAGATCACTACAGTAAAAGACTGGCCTTCCCAACATTCACTTCAGCCAGGGAGTAAGAACGTCATGCATTCAGTACTTGTTGACCTGCGTAAGATTTTGTTACCACCATTGCATATCAAGTTGAGCCTAATGAAGAACTTTACAAAAGCAATGGATAAAAAATGCAAAAGCATTCCAGTATCTCATTGATACATTTCCAAGGATGAGTGAAGCAAAGATAAAGGAAGGAGTCTTTATTGGACCTCAGATTCGTAAACTTTTTCAAGATGAGGAGTTTCTCAGTTTGTTGCAGGGCAAGGAAAAGGCTGTATGGGTAGCATTCGCATTAGTGAGACTGGCATCAAGAGAAGAGCAGATAAATTATCAAGAGCTTGTGGAAAATCTTGTCAAAATATATAAGGATCTTGGCTGTAACGTGTCTGACAGATTTATTTCTTACATTCGCATCTAGACTCTTTTCCACCAAACTGTGGAGCAGTGAGCGACGAGCAAGGTGAGACATTTTGCCAAGTAATCACAGCTGTGGAGAAAAGATATCAAGGAAAATCCAATCCATCAATGCTTACAGATTACTGTTACTGGACGATTGTAAGGAATAATCTGATGCAGGAGTACAAGAGACAAGCAAAAAGGAGTCATCACTGAATGAGGAGCAAATATTGTAGTGTGATTTCTGGAACTGTTTATGTCTAAACACTATTGCGGATTATATTGTTCCTACGTTTCCTCTAAATAAATATCAGAAAATTGGCATAAAATATTCTGTATCTTTAGATTTGAAAAAATAATAATGTTCCATATCATAGAAATGAGAGCCAATGGCTCATCTTATAACTGAACCTGACAACATTTGAAGACATGTAGAACAGTGTAATTGCTGACAGTATCAGACTGAGTAGTAACATCCAGTTGTCAGTCTGCTCGTATATTTCCCAGAAGAATAAAAGAGGAACGGAAGAAAGCAGAATACTAGGACAAGATGCTCCAGCTCACGGGTGACATACAAGTATAAAACAGACATGGCGGAAGCACCAACGCTAATGCACGGACAGCCCGCAGCTTTCCCGACCCGAGCGTGACCACCTCATAGACATTCATGAAGGGGTCATGCTCCGGTCGGGCCAGTCCGAGCATTGAAGTCTGATCTCGGATGTCCGAATGAGCCCTTATATTTTTTAATGGCATTTAATGTAATGTATTGAAAACTGCGGAAAATAAGGAGATTTTTGTGTACTCACCGTAAAATCTTTTTCTCCGAGTCAATCATTGGGGGACACAGGACGAATGGGTGTTATGCTGCTGCCACCAGGAGGACACTAAGTTAAACACACACAAAAGATTAACTCCTCCCCTGCAGTATACACCCACGGGCTGGAGAATCCGGAGCCAGTTCGGTAACAAAGCAGTAGGAGTAAACCAGATAATAACAGTAAACATGTTACAGTCAAAACACCGACTGAAAAGAATAACCGAGCCAAACTAGGCTAACAGGGAGGGTGCTGTGTCCCCCAATGATTGACTCGGAGAAAAAGATTTTACGGTGAGTACACAAAAATCTCCTTTTCTCCTACGTATCATTGGGGGACACAGGACGAATGGGACGTCCCAAAGCAGTCCCTGGGTGGGAACAAGAAGTTATAAATGCTGTGCGTGCCTACGAGCTACAGATGAGACACTGCCGCTTGTAGGATTCGCCTACCGACGGACGCGTCTGCCGAGGCCTGAGAGTGCACATGGTAGTGCTTCGTGAATGTATGCAGGCTGGACCATGTAGCAGCCTTGCAGACCTGCGCTGCCGATGCCTGGTGCCGGATGGCCCAGGACGCGCCGACTGACCGGGTAGAATGAGCCTTGATCCCCGGAGGTGCGGTGTGACCCTTGACACGGTAGGACTCTTGGATGGCGGAACGAATCCACTTGGCAATGGAGGCCTTGGAAGCGGGAAGTCCCTTCCGTGGCCCTTCCGGAAGAACGAACAAGGCGTCTGACCTACGGAGAGACGCAGTTCTGGAGACATAACGTCTGAGACCCCTCACTAAGTCCAGAGTGTGGAGAGCCCTTTCCGTGCGGTGAGAAGGAGCAGGGCACAGTGAGGGAAGGACAATCTCCTCATTAAGATGGAAGGAGGAAACGACCTTCGGAAGAAAAGACGGACATGTCCGTAGAACTACCTTGTCCTGGTGGAACACGAGGAAAGGAGGTTGGCAAGACAGAGCTGCCAGCTCAGAGACACGTCTAATAGACGTGACAGCCACGAGGAAGGCAACTTTCCACGACAAGAGCAGCAAGGACACCTCATGCAAGGGCTCAAAAGGGGGCTCTTGAAGAGCACAGAGGACCAGATTCAGGTCCCATGGTTCCAAGGGCATTCTGTAAGGCGGAACCATATGAGAAACTCCCTGGATGAAAGTCTTGACTTGCAGTCTGTTTGCAATCCTTCTCTGGAAAAGAACCGAGAGAGCAGAAATTTGGCCCTTAAGAGAACTGAGGGCAAGGCCCAAGTCTACGCCTGATTGGAGGAATTCCAAAATGTGAGGAATAGAAAATTGGAGGGGGAAACGTCCCCGATCCCTGCACCAGGCGAAGTATACCTTCCAGGCGCGGTGGTAGATGCGCATGGAAGAAGACTTGCGTGCGCGGAGCATGGTAGATATAACCGTCTGGGGCAGACCCTTCTGCCTCAGTACCCAGGACTCAACGGCCACGCCGTTAAACACAGGGCCTCTGAGTTCGGGTGGTAAATGGGCCCTTGAGACAGGAGGTCTGCGCGGCTCGGCAGCCTCCAAGGTACGTCTGAGACCAGTTGCACCATCTCGGCGTACCATGTCCTGCGCGGCCAGTCCGGAGCGATGAGAATTACTGAAATCCGTTCTGCCCTGACCTTCCTGATTACCTTTGCCAGAAGGGGAATTGGGGGAAAGATGTATGGGAGTCTGAAACCCTGCCATGAGAGGACGAGAGCATCGGCTCCGAAGGCTGAGGGGTCGTGAGACCTGGCCATGAAGACGGGAACCTGGCAATTGAGGCGAGATGCCATTAGATCCACGTCCGGAGTCCCCCATCGAGAGCATATCTGGTGAAAGATTGCGGGATGAAGAGACCACTCTCCGGGATCGAGGCTGTGGCGACTGAGAAAGTCCGCTTCCCAGTTTTCCACGCCTGGGATGTAAACTGCTGAGAGTATGGAGTGGTTGGTCTCGGCCCAGCGGAGAATGAGCGTTACCTCGACCATGGCCGCTTTGCTGCGAGTGCCCCCTTGGCGGTTGATGTAGGCTACCGCAGTGGCGTTGTCGGACTGGACTCTGACCGCTCGGCCGGAAAGAAACGGATGAAAATGGCGGAGTGCCAGTCTGATTGCCCGAATCTCTAGGATGTTGATGGGCAGCTGGGATTCCTGCGGGGACCAGCGACCCTGAGTCGAGTGGCGCTGGAACACAGCACCCCAGCCGAAGAGACTGGCGTCCGTTGTGACAACCAGCCAGTGCACCGGAAGGAAAGACTTCCCCCGAGTCAGGGAGGACCTCTTGGTCCACCACCTGAGGGACTGCCTGATTGGGCGAGAGAGCAGGAGACGGCGGTCGAGCGAGGCAGGATTCCTGTCCCATACTGCTAGAAGGGCGTGCTGTAGGGGACGGAGGTGAAATACAGCAAAAGGCACTGCCTCCATTGCCGCCACCATCCTGCCGAGTACCCTCATGGAGAAGCGTAGGGAGTGAGGGCGAGGTTGGGTAAGCTTTCGGACTTCTCTCTGTAGCGTGGATACCTTTTCCGGAGGTAGGAGTACTAGACCCTGAGAAGAGTCTAGGATCATCCCCAGGTAGGATATGGTTTGAGCCGGGACTGGGGAAGATTTCTTGAAGTTGATTTTCCAACCCAGGCGCAAAAAGGTATTTATGGTGACGTCTACTGCTTCTGAGCAGGATCGAAAGGAGGAGCCTTTTATGAGAATGTCGTCCAAGTAGGGCAACACCACTATGCCTCGAGCATGGAGAATGGCCACGGCAGCTGCCATGACCTTGGTGAATACCCGAGGAGCGGTGGCCAGCCCGAAGGGTAGGGCGACAAACTGGAAATGGTGCCCCTGGACCGCGAAGCGGAGGAAACGCTGATGAGACGGTAGGATGGGAATGTGCAGGTAAGCGTCCTGAACATCCAGAGATGCAAGGAACTCGCCCTCTTCCAGAGAGGCAATTACCGAGCGGAGGGACTCCATACGGAATCGATGTACGCGGACGTACTTGTTGAGAAGCTTGAGGTCTAATATTGGACGTACTGAACCGTCCTTTTTTGGTACGATGAAAAGATTGGAATAGAAACCTTGGTACCTCTCGTTCTGAGGTACCGGGATGATGACCCCGTCTTCCCATAGCGACCTTATGGCCTGGAAGTACTGACAGACCCTTGCTCTGGGAGGAGGGGACTGGAAGAAACGAGATGGGGGAAGAGAGACAAACTCTATCTTGTAACCGGAGGACACTAGGTCGCGGACCCATCGGTCGGGAACTACCGAGAGCCACGCGTCCCGAAAGAAGAGTAGGCGGCCGCCTACTCTGTCGGTGTCCTTCGGCGTTTGCCAAGAGTCATTGAGGTGGAGACCTGTTAGGTCTGGACCCTCGGAATCCCTGTTGTCTGGGTCTGCCTCTCCAAGTGGGAGAAGGTTTGTAAGACGGCTGGGAGGCTCTGTCCTTGCGCTGACCTCTCCCGACGCCGGGTGGCGCGGAGGAGGGATTGGACCAATTGGAGCCGAAACGGAAATATCGGCCTCGGCCCTGTTGGTTGCGAAAGGGACGAAAAGTTCGTTGCTGGGGAAGGAATTTGCTCTTTCCTCCTGTGGAGTCTGCAATTATTTTGTCTAGTTTGTCCCCAAATAGGCGTTCGCCCTGGTATGGAAGAGACGTGAGGGATTTTTTGGATCCCGAGTCCGCTTTCCAGTCCCTGAGCCAAAGGGATCTGCGGATCGTGACAGCATTGGCCGCTGCCTGTGAGGCACAGTTAGCCGTGTCTAAGGATGCGGAAACTACGAAGTCCCCCGCTCTAGCGATCTGAGTGGCCAGGTGTGAAATTTCTGGGGGTAAGTCGGCACGTAGTGCTGTAGAGGATAAAGACTCGGCCCAATGGGACATAGCTTTTGCAACCCACGTGACGGCAAAAGAGGGAAAGAGAAGCCGAGGAGGCTTCAAAGGCCGAGCGAGCCATCTGTTCAATTTGTCTATCAGTGGGATGCTTGATGGACGCACCCTCAGAGGAGGATAGAACCGCCTTGGTGGCTAGCCGCGACACTGGCGGGTCCACGGAGGGTGACTGAGACCAGTCCCTAGCTAGGTCCTGAGCAAACGGATACTTCAATTGCATAGCCTTCTGTCCTGAGAAACGTTTATCCGGACGGACTCTATGGTGATCGACTATGTCCTTGAATTGAGGGTGCGTAGGAAAAAATTTATGAGCCTTTGTGGTTCGCCCGAATGATACGGGATGAACCGCCTTGGACGGGGTTTCCTCCTCTAACTGTAGTGTCTGACTTACAGAGTCTATGAGAGAATCTAAAGTCTCTTGATCGTGATGATACTCTGGGGAACAGGACGCGTTGGACGCGTCGTCCAGGAGGGATTCCCTGCTATGAGTCGGGGATGAGTGACGAGAGACTTCGCTCTCTGAGCCGGAAGGCTGATCCCGGACCGGAGATATTACTCTGGACCTCTTTTTGGATGAGTGAGGGCTTCTGGAAACGGTACGACCTCTGGGCCGAGAGGGGTTCTTAGACCGCGTTATATCGTCCGTGGAAGTGCCCTGGCTAAGGGACGGCTCACGGAGAGACTGTATCGTCCTTTCCAAGGATGCCACAGATCGAGCGAGGGAGGACGCCCATGCGGGGGTACTAGGCTCGCTACATTCCGGGTCAGAGGCCGGAGTAACCTGAGCCGCCGACATTTCGCAGGCGGTGCACAGCGGGTCAGTGTGACCTCGGGGCAGAGATACCTTGCAGGAGGTGCACACAGCAAAAATAACGGAGTGGGTCTTTCCAGTCCGTCTTTGCTTAGACTGTGACATATTTGTGATTAAGTGAGCGTACTGGCAGGGGGGGAGACAATCCTACTGAGTGCGTCTCACCAAGGTTCTGCGGTGGCCTGGCAGGGAGATCCTGATGTCCTGTGCACTGCGTTGCTGCAAAGCCGCCAGCGCACTTCCTGGTCCAAGATGGCCGCCGAGATGTGAGAAGGGCGCTTCTCGGGAGCGAGAAGCGCCCAGGGAGGGGGCGTGTCTTGGGCGGACGTAGGCGTGCATGTAGGCGGGCGCTGGAGTCCGGACCGGGCCGAGGTGCCACCGCGCCAACGGAGCGCCGGAAAGACCGCCGTGCCCCCTCAGAATTATAACGCTGCCCCGCGGCTGCAGAGCCGCATTAGTAAGAGAGTAAGGGGCCCCCCCCTGTCAGCTCGTCGGCCCCCGCACTTACCCTGTGCGATGGAACCAATGCTCCATCCACCTTCACCTTGGTAGGGAGAGGGTGGAGAGCTTCTGCCGCCATGCGTCGTCCGCTATATTCAGTGGTGATGCAGTGGGCGGCTGCACGGACGCCATGTCATTCTGTCCGGCTGTGCCCTGGCTCCAGGAAACTTAGGTGGATGATTAGTCCCCGTGGTCGCCTGAGAGGGAGGGAGGGAGATCGGAACGCTAAGGAACCGTCGCCACACTGAAAAGTGAGCCAGGGCTGGCATCCATCGTCGCGGGAAAGGATACAGGAGGAACGCTCCATGTACTTGCCCGTTGTTGGTGCGGGGGAGATCAGAGCTGAAAATTTGCCTGTCGCCCCCTTCTCTCCGTTAAATTAAAAATTGGTGGGGTCCTGAGGACCCAAGTGCCTCCTGAGACACTAAGTAAGAACTGGCTCCGGATTCTCCAGCCCGTGGGTGTATACTGCAGGGGAGGAGTTAATCTTTTGTGTGTGTTTAACTTAGTGTCCTCCTGGTGGCAGCAGCATAACACCCATTCGTCCTGTGTCCCCCAATGATACGTAGGAGAAAAATAAAAATCAATGTTATGTGGAAATAAAAACTGCAATTCTGACACTTTTTTTGGTCTTGATTTTATCAAGCTCAATATGCAGTAAAAAGTTGCCTCCTAAATGTATTTTGCAGACCAGTGGGATTACAACCCAAGTTTATACTGTCTTTATTACTTAAAAAATAAAAGTTTTAAATAAAAAAAAGAAAATTTAGTTTGTGCGCCATTTTCTGAAGGAGTTATCAACATTGCAGACATTAGGCTACGTTCACATTAGCGTTGCGTCGGGCGCAGGTTCGGCGATGCATAGCGGCGCATGCATCATGCGCCCCTATATTTAACATGGGCGCATGGACATGCGTTGTCTTGCGTTTTGTGACGCATGCGTCATTTTTGGCGCAAGCGTCAGGGCGCACAGGACGCTGCATGTTGCATTTTTTGTGTGTCCAAAATCAAGCCAAAAATGGACGCATGCGTCACAAAACAATGCGTTTTTGCATGCGTTTTGCGTTGCGTGCAACGCCCAACAACGCAAATGTGAACGTAGCCTTAGAGAGTTTAGCAGCCCTCACGTGCCATGACATCACTTTTGGCTTTGGGGGAGATGAATGCGGTCATGGATGACAGGAGAGGCTCTCTCTCCATGTCTGTAATCACTTAGATTACGCGATTTAGAATTGATGCAGCATCTTACAAGATAAACCTTTGCAACAAGCCCCGACAGCTGCAGTGAGGCAGGCGGGTGATGGCTGCGTAGCACGGCCGGCACCCGTCCGTCGTATATGGAGCAGATTTGTGCTACTCACTTTGTGGATTCGTCACATGCACTTTGCAGCCTCTCCGATAGCAGTTTTTCACTTTTCTGTAATTCATAGATTCCCAGGTCGGAGTCTCCTATGGGGGTGACACGACTGTTTCCTCCCTGGATAAACTTGACGAGCTGCAAGGGAGAAAGAGCGACAGGATGAGCGGCAGGAAATACGTTCACAATCACACACAGAAGCCATTTAGACTGTGGGATATGGGGGGGGGGGGGGGGGGGGGTGTCTCCGCATAGAATGAATGAATTGTGGGAAGACAATGTAGGGGGAGATAAGCATCAGGGTTCCTCAGGTCCATCCTCCATCTATACAGAACATCTGCATTTAACTATGTTGTGTTTCCTATACATGTCATCAATGATCAGCAGGTCCTGGCAGCAAGTGACTGGACCCTTCTTCCAGAATCTCTAGGACCCATTACAGTGTCTGATACGTTAGTACTTGTGGCCCAGTCTGACCCCTTATCGGGATCAGGATGCTGTTAATTGTGTTTAAAAGGGGAAGAATGTAATCACAAAAACATTATTAAAGCTCCCACTACCCCTGACGAAGGCAGATGCCAAAACGCACGTCGGGGTGGACGCATCCACAGCACAGCTTGGGTGGCAGTTTCCATGTTTCAGCAGGTACTATGTTAATATGTACAGCAGCAGTACAAATCCTTTGACTATGATTATCCTCACTTGAGTTAGTATATTCTGTCTGCCCTGGCATTTGTACTAATATCATTTAAACAGGCACTTTTTCTATTCTATAGATACTATTTTTAAAGGGTAATGCTGCTACTGTCTATCACACTGCATATAAATTGCAAATATTTTTCTACGTTGCCTCTAATAATGAACATGCACATATGCACCTTTTCAACTGGCACTTTATATATCAACTGAATTAATTTTCTGCCATGATATATATATATATATATATATATATATATATATATATATATATATATATATATATATATATATATATATATATATATATATATATAACATTTTTTGTGACCTTGCTATTGTAGTTGTGTCTTCCGTGTGTAGCGTCCTCGTTTTTTCTGGTATTTTGATTCCACGTACACCTGTGTTATTTTGTAATTAATTAAATTGCCGTATTTTTATTCACATTTGGGCTCTTTTAATTTGTTTTTTTCCTTTTGTTGTCAGCTCCCACTAAGTATTTCCCTGACCAGACAGTAATTGGCTCCAGAGATTGGCAGTGGAGTCAGGAAGTGTCAGAATGGAGCAGCAGGGAATGAAAAGAAGGGGATTTATCCTTTTATTATTTTATAGCATTTTAATCTGTTTGTAAAAATTAACATTATTGGACAGACTCTCTAAATGGGTAATCAAATGACAAGATATGGACATATCAGGTACCCCTAGCTTTTAAGGGGGCCAGTGGTCCTAACCATAGGAGACACAAGGACTGAACGCTATGCTCACACCAAATGATTGCACCGATCAGAGAGTTCACATGTAGGTGCAGTCCATACGATAGTAGCGCTTTTTACAAGCTCTGCAATGGTGGACTCTGCTGCAAATCCAGCTGTGCTACATACTCTGCCATATATATGTGCCAGAATTGAATCTGGGGACTCTGTTGCAAACCCAGCTCAGCTATATTGCTGGCTCATCTTTGCCTTTGTTGAACCGTCTTTGCAATTCAGCTCAACTACATCAGTTCCTCCCTTTTGGTTCTATCAAACTCCTTGGTAAAATGCAACACTACTACACCTGTTGCCCAGTTCTGGGTCGCACTGCTGCACCAGCACCATCTGGACATGTTGCTTATTAGCTGCTCAACTGAACCCGGTACTGCCGGTGGGACATAATGTGTCTAATGCCAATGTGAAAAAGCCGCTTTTAATGCGCCAATTTGTATTTGTACAGTGCACGTGTGACCACCAGAGCTAGGCACATGGAGTGGACCTCCTGAAAGGAAATCACAAGAACTGCAGGCAGCGCCATAACAAGTATGTAACAAAGATATCAAGACAAATAATTTTCCTAGATTACCACTCAATGGATCCCATGGTAACCTGTATTAAAATCATGGAAGTAAATATTATATATACACTCACCGGCCACTTTATTAGGTACACCATGCTAGTAACGGGTTGGACCCCCTTTTGCCTTCAGAACTGCCTCAATTCTTCGTGGCATAGATTCAACAAGGTGCTGGAAGCATTCCTCAGAGATTTTGGTCCATATTGACATGATGGCATCACACAGTTGCCGCAGATTTGTCGGCTGCACATCCCAAAGATGCTCCATACAAGGCAGGATGGATCCATGCTTTCATGTTGTTTACGCCAAATTCTGACCCTACCATCCGAATGTCGCAGCAGAAATCGAGACTCATCAGACCAAGCAACGTTTTTCCAATCTTCTACTGTCCAATTTCGATGAGCTTGTGCAAATTGTAGCCTCAGTTTCCTGTTCTTAGCTGAAAGGAGTGGTACCCGGTGTGGTCTTCTGCTGCTGTAGCCCATCTGCCTCAAAGTTCGACGCACTGTGCGTTCAGAGATGCTCTTAGGCCTACCTTGGTTGTAACGGGTGGCGATTTGAGTCACTGTTGCCTTTCTATCAGCTCGAACCAGTCTGCCCATTCTCCTCTGACCTCTGGCATCAACAAGGCATTTCCGCCCACAGAACTGCCGCTCACTGGATTTTTTTTCTTTTTCGGACCATTCTCTGTAAACCCTAGAGATGGTTGTCCGTGAAAATCCCAGTAGATCAGCAGTTTCTGAAATACTCAGACCAGCCCTTCTGGCACCAACAACCATGCCACGTTCAAAGGCACTCAAATCACCTTTCTTCCCCATACTGATGCTCGGTTTGAATTGCAGGAGATTGTCTTGACCATGTCTACATGCCTAAATGCACTGAGTTGCCACCATGTGATTGGCTGATTAGAAATTAAGTGTTAACAAGAAGTTGGACAGGTGTACCTAATAAAGTGGCCAATGAGTGTATATATTTTAGTACAGCTTAATTACGAACAGAAACACATCCGCTCTGTGTGACCACCTACCCTCTCGCCGTCTCTTTGTAGAAGGCAGATCTTCTTGTCTTTCAGCAACTGCAGCAGAACCAGCTGAAATGTGGACCGGCCTGGAATCAGGTCTCTGCAGAGGCCATGGACATCATCCTCACACAACAAGGGGACGCTGCTCAGAGCGGACGACTGATACTTCTGTAACACCAGATCCGCCTGGACCTGGGGGGGAAACAATGCATTGTAATATCACAGCCGCACCATCAACACTCTGCACAGAGGATTTCAGCTTGACATGAAAAGAAACTTCTATAGTGGAAAATCAGTGATCACCGATCTGTTCCACAAATACTGCTCCCAGTATAAGCCTGTCCTGCATGGCGCTGGAAGTTGTAGATATAGTTTAAATTGGTATTCTGAAGTTTGGAAGTTACCCCCTATCCATTCGAAAGGGAATAACATCCCAATAGCTGAGGGTCTGACTGCTGGGACCCCAAGAAGCTAGAGAAACTGTGCACTTCTAAATGTAGAGGGGAAGACTTTGAATTGTGAAAATATCCAGACCGGTAGTGCAGCTCAACGCCCCTGCAGTACCGTGACATTTTGTGTCTTCAGCTCTTACGCAGACCTATGTGTCTCCATGATCATAGATCTGATCTTGCAGTCAGGCCCTATTTCCTTACCAATTGCATTTTGAGCAGAACTAGAGGACAGAAGAAAGTATTTAACTACAGTGTCAGACTACACAGTTTGTTTGTAGTCTGTTACCATGGAGATCATAGAAAACCATGTAGTGTTCATGGCGTTTATGCAGACTTTTACATATGTCCTCCATAACCATCAGACCAAACCATAAGTGCAGTAAATATAACCTAGCACTCAACTTAAATGCATTGAATAAGAATTTATTGTAGCACACAGAAAACGTTTCGGTCCAACAGGACCTTCTTCAGTTAAACGGAAGCCCGTAGCAAGTAACAAGTGAAGCTGGGATATGCGTATGAGTCGGGCAAACGTGCCACCGGACGCGGAATCCACCGCAAGTCAGACTAGTCCAATCTGGCAGCCATTCCCACATTTGTACCTTAGAGTATTTTAGGAAGAAAACAGATCAGACTACACGAGATTTGCTTGCAGTCTTATCAAGGAAATAAGATCATCTATAAATTTTCTTGAAGCGGTTTCTCCATACAGTTCCTATACAGACCCATGTGTGTCTATAATTTCCCTTTGTTATAGATCACCGACCTTTATTACTTCAGGAACCACGAATGGCTCGTCCAGATTAACCTGTCCACCTAGAACCGAGCTAAGTGTCCAGCGTAGAGGATTGAGGACCAGCTGCCTCATGCCCCAGGAGACCCAGCCACTGGTGATACCGGCCACAAAATCAGACTCTCTCTGCAGGGAACCTTGCCTGTCCAAAAAGAAACAAAAAAAAAAAAAGAAGAGAAATTCTTCTTCAACTTCAATCTAAACTTCAAACTTCAATCGAAACTTCAATCAATTAAAGGGAAGAATTTAGTCTTATACACCGGGATCATGTTCTGGAAACACCGAGTGTAAATGGATGGTGTTCAAAGATATTCTACTGGAATACAGTAGAACGTTAATACCCTCTGGATATAAAATGTCCAGAATTGATAAGAAATCGTTCGGAATAAATAAGACAGCATAATGTATAATAAGACAAAAACAAACGGCATTTAAAACTTTGAAGGCCGAGAAGTCAGAGAAATGGCATCCAGGAGTGTAAAGATCTCAAAAGGAAATGTAAAAAAAAAAAAAAAAAAAAAAAATCAACTGCAAAGTTATCTACAGAGACACAAATTGCCAACGACACTAAAACAAATCCCCAAAAAATGTAATAAATACATTAATGCCAAAAAGTTAAAAAAAAAAAATCTGATGACATCGGCTCCTTAAAAGACGAGCACAGCAAGATAATTATATAGGACAAACAAGGTTGAGATATTAATTAAGCACTTTTCATCCTTGTTCGCCAATGAACTTCCTGTGCCAGGGATCATTCAGCAAGGAAGAAATCAAAGTTCACCACCTGATATAACTAAATTAACAGAAGTACTCCTAAGTCTGAGAAAATTAAAGTTAGTGAGGGATGAAAACCAAAGTGTCCTTGGATGATGAGCATTTTTTTTTCTCCTCTGATGAATGTGACCAGCACAGAAACGTACCTTCTCCCAGATGAAGCATCATCACCCAGTCCTCACCTCAGCATTTCCTGGACGACGTTTCCCAGACCTAAGGGAATGCTGCCCTTTCGTGTAAAATCTATCTGCAGCTGTCGCAATGTGATGCTGAGGAACCCTCGAGCCTTCGCGTGTTTTACTATTAGGGACGACCAGAAAGCCATTTTACTGTCCCAATCTGCAGTGTCCACGTCACGAGATTGCTTGAAGGTAGAAAACAAGAAGGACATCCGTTCATTATCGTCCCACTCTGGGGGTAAAGACGACTCCATGATGACCCAGCATCAAGGGGCAGACCTGAAATAAAGAGTGACATGATTGAAACAAATACTTTCTTACGTGACAAAAAAAACGAACACTTGCCTCCCGGGCTTGAGCAGCTCTTCCACCCTCCGTCCTGAGTCATTGCTCCATCAGAGTGGACTTCCATTCTGAAAGATCAGCGACATGACTGCTGGGAGAGGAGGTCAGAGGGTCTGCGCCCGCCTAGGAGGTAAATATTCTGTTTTTTTTTACCAAATAAAGATTATTGAGGACATATAAAAGATCAGATACATTATGGATACAGCAAATCAACAAGTGCTGATGTCCAATAAATCATTACCAGGAACAATTATAACATAGAATATCTCAGAACGTATCTCAGTGGGTTTGCACACAAACAGAGATGTTCCCAAATAATATAAGTTACACAATAGTCATTGCTACTTGTCTATTTCTATGTAGTGAGAGAGGTCGATAATGTGGGACCACACAGAAGAAAGTGCGGCCACAGAAGCCCTTTACCACAGATTTCCAGTGCGAGATGGTTGGCACTCTTGATGACATCCATTGTCTGGCCTCTCATTTTCGGGCCATAAGTAGGACCTTAGTCGGGAATGATCCATCTACAGTCCTGTGGTTTTGTTCAGGGTCAACAGAGAGTAGACAAGTCTTGGGGCTTCAAATGGGTATTCCCATTGGGTCATGTTGGAACTGAATTACTTGGGCCCAGTGTCCCCTGATCTCCCGGGAGTCACATTCCTGGGCCTCTGACATTTGGGGCACTAATCTGGAAATTCAGGTTGTACCCTGTGGATGAGGTGTAAGATGTACGGCGGAGAATGTATAATTGTGTGGCACTTTCAGCATAATTAGGGGAAACATGGTTAGGGGCTTCATATGTCAAGATCCGAATGCTCATCGCTTATCAGTCCCACATCCGCGCTCCCTGCCAGTAAAAGGACATGTAAGTTGGATATAAGCCCAGATCCAGGAACATCCAGTAGCACCTGGGATAAGGAGAAGTCTCACAGGACAGGGGATGGGCCCCAGGAACAAGGTCTGACGGGCAGGTCGTAATTGTAGGAAGCGGTAGAAGGAATTGTTTGGAAGGTTCAATTCTTGTTTTAGGGTCCGAAAAGGCCACAAAGATCTGACCGAGGTTGATCAATCCCTCCCGTTCCAGATTTGACATTTCAGTGAGGGTTTTGTTATGTAAAAGTGGAGTGTAGCTGTCATAGGAAGGGGTCCAAAGCAACGTCCATGCCACAGGACAGGACTGTCTGAGGATCAGGTATCAAGCGGAGACTCGTGGGGCCCTCCCAGAGGAGTAAAGTAGCACAACGAATAATAACCCCTCAACAACAAAGATGAGAATGTAAATGGAGACCAGGTCACTGTTGAGGGGAAGCTCTGTCCGGCCACCTAGTCTCCAACCATTCCTGCACTTTCTCAATGATCGTTGAAGAAGAGCGACTGGTTATCAGCAATCACCTTCAGATGAGAGGGTAAATCATCTCATATTTGAGGTTGAGCTGTTTGAGGCCAGTCTCACACGTCCAGATAATTCCGGTACCGGAAAAATCGGTACCGGAGTTATCCGTGTCCGTGAGCTCACGTAGGCCATCCGTGTGCCGACTGGGTACCACACGGAGCGTGCAGGAGACAGCGCTAGAGATATGCGCTGTCCCCTGCATCTGGTGCTGAAGCGGCCATTCATATCTTCTCTCCAGCAGCGTTCGCTGGAGAGAAGATATGAAAAATCCTTTTTTTTTTGTTTTTCGTGTTTAAAATAAAGATCCCTGTCCCCTCCCACTCCCTGTGCGCCCGCCCGCTGTTAATAAAATACTCACCCGGCTCCCTCGAAGCGTCCTCTCCGCGCCGCACCTTCTCCTGTATGAGCGGTCACGTGGTGCCGCCCATTACAGTCATGAATATGCGGCTCCACCCCTATGGGAGGTGGAGCCGCATATTCATGACTGTAATGGGCAGCACCACGTGACCGCTCATACAGGAGAAGCCGGCGGAGAGGATGCGAGGGAGTCGGGTGAGTATTTTAGTAACAGCGGGCGGGCGCACAGGGAGTGGGAGGTGGGAGGTGACAGGGATCTTTATTTTAAACACGAAAAACAAAAAAAAAAGGATTTTTCATATCTTCTCTCCAGCGAACGCTGCTGGAGAGAAGATATGAATGGCAGCTTCAGCACCACGTTGGGGGGACAGCGCTTACTGTAGCGGTCTCCTGCACGGCACACGGACTGCACACGGACAGCATCCGTGTGCGGTACGTGTTTTACACGGACCCATTGACTTTAATGGGTCCGTGTAATCCGTGCGCTCCCATGAAAACTGACATGTCTCCGTGTTTTGCACACGGACACACGGTCCGCGAAAACACGCTGACACGTGCAGAGACACATTGATTTTAATGTGTCTACGTGTGTCAGTGTCTCCGGTACGTGGGGAAACTGTCACCTCACGTACCGGAGCCACTGACGTGTGAAACCGGCCTGAAACATTGTTTTTTAAGAAAGTGAATTGGGAACTTCTGTGTTGTACCTCAACTGAGAATTCTCTAAATGAAATCGATTAGCAGTTTCTCCAGAAAGTGCTGAGGATCACATCTCTCACCAGCTAAGCCCCAGGTCCAGGTGGGTACACGGACCAAGGATGTGGCAAACACAGGAGTCTTGGGAGCAGCAGGGCGGATGAAGTGAAGTCAGCAGGATAAACATGGTGTGCACAGGAGGTGGTCTACACAAAACTAGAAGAATCAGAAAGCCAAGGTGTGTGTGTCCCAGTGGGCCTTAACCCCTTAAGACAACGCCACTTTGTAGGTTAATGATCGGGCCTCATTTTTTTAAATCTGACCACTGTCACTTTATGAGGTAATAATTCTGGAACGCTTCAATGGAGCCCACTGATTCTGAGAATGGTTTTTGATAACATATTGTACTTCATGACAGTGGTAAACTTTGTTCGATATGACTTGCGTTTGTGGAGAGAAAAAAAATAAATAAATAAATAAATCGAAAATTTGGTGACAATATTCAAAATTTACACACTTAAGTCTTATGCCCTTAAATCAGAGAGTTATGTCATACAAAATAGTTAATAAATAACATTTCCCACGTCTACTTTACATCAGCACAATTTTTGAAACTTTTTTTGTTAGGATTTTAGAAGGGTTAAAAGTTGATTAACAATTTCTCACTTTTACAACAAAATTATTTTAGTTTTTTTTTTTTTTAGGGACCCCATCACATTTGAAGTGACTTTGGGGAGCCCTTATGACAGAAAATACCCAAAAGTGACATAATTCTAAACTGCACCCCTCAAGTTGCTCAAAACCACATTCAAAAATTTGCTAACATTTCAAGCGTCGAAGGAATTAATGGAATGTGGGCAAAAGTTTTACTTTAGCCCCAGTTTTTCTATTTTCACAAGGGTAAAAGGAGACATTAGACCCCAAATTGTGTTATGTAATTTCTCCTGAGTACACCAATACCCCATATGTGGGGGAAAACTACTGTTTGGGCGCATGGCAGGGCTCGAAAGGGAAGAAGCATCGTTTGAATTTTTTAACCCAAAAATGGCTGGAATAGATAGCGGAGGCCATGTCAAGTTTGGAGAGCCCCTGATGTGGGTAAACAGTGCAACACCCCCAAGTGACACCATTTTCGAAACTAGACCCCTCAAAGAATGTATCTAGAGGTGTGGTGAAAACATTTGAACCCCCAGGTGCTTCACAGATGTATATAATGTAGAGCCGTGAATTAAAAAAATTAAAAAAAAAAAAAAAAAATCACATTTTTCCCACAAACATTTTCTTTTAGCACCAAATTTTTTTATTTTTTACTAGAGTCACAGGAGAAAATGGACCCCAAACTTTGTTGTGTAATTTCTCCTGAGTGCGCCAATACCCCATATGTGGTTAAAAACTACTTTTGAGGCAAAAGTGCAAAGCTCAGAAGTGAGGGAGCGCCATATTATAGTGCAGGTTTCACTGTTATGGTTTGAGGGTGCCATGACCCACTGGACGAGCCCCTGAGGTACCAGAAGAGCAGAACCCCCCACAAGCGACCCCATTTTACAAACTACACATCTCAATGAATTCATCTAGGAGTGCAGTTATCATATTGAAAACATGGGTGTGTCACAGAATGTTCTACCATTGGGCAGTGGAAAAAAAAATAATTACATTTTTACCACCAAAACGTTCTTTTAGCCCCAGATTTTACATGGAGAAATGGGTAAAATGGAACCAAAATTTGTCACAATTTCTGTTGATCAGGAAAGAAAAAACCAGGGAGAACTACTACCGAGCACAGAGTCAACCAGTGACATATAGGGGTGCAGCTTATTGCATAGGGTGGACAATGCATTAAAAAGAGAGGAAAAAAGAGACCATGCATATTAAGCGCACACCCAAATTATTAGAAGGTTGTATATATGAAACAATTACAAAATTTATTGATAGACAGAAATCCACAATAAAAACATATTAAAAAATTTCTGTTGTTCACGGAAATACCCCATACGTGGCTGTACAGTACTGCTTAGCCATACGGAGAGACTCAGGAGGGACGGAGCACTATTTGACTCCTGGAGCGCAGATTTTCCTAGGATAATTTGCGGACTCCATATACAGAGCCCCTGAGTGCTGGAAGAGCAGTATACCCCCCCCCCCCCCCCAAGTGACCGCATTTTGGAAATATACGCCTGCCAAACATGTGGACGCTATATGTGGTTTAGGCACACTGTGGGGCTCAGAAGGGAGGGTGGCATTTGGATTTGGGAGCGCAGATTTTGCTGAACTTCTTTTGGTGGGCGAGGAGCCATTTCACTTTTCCAGAGTAACGTGGAAGCCCCCTATATTTCCATTAACAGATGACGGACCTGAGTGGAGACTTGCTTTCTATTTGTGAATTGAGATGAAGCTTTTATTAGGAACATTTTACATAACATATGGGATCACATTTATCCTGCGCTCTATGCTGAGCACTTACTTTGGGGTTTCCATATAAATCTCTGAGTGTCATGATCCATTCACTATAATGTGGCAGCAGAGTTACTCTGGACTCCATCTGGCCTCTGTTCAGCAGTGTCCTCCTTTTCAGAAGTGCACAAAATTATGGCAGACGGCACTTTTATGCAGTCCTGAAAAGACGGATGCTGCTGGATCATGGGCCAGACGGTGTCCACAGCGCCTCCATATGCTTCATTCTAGGGAATCTTCCGCCGGAGGTTCTGTCTGAAATCACATATTTCAGAGATTTACAAGGAAACCCCGAAGTAAGCGCTCAGCATAGAGGGCAGGATAAACGTGCGCCGAGCCGCGTGGGGTTCCTGACAGTGCACGTCAGCAGTCCCCGATATGATGCACACCACCCTTCATCCTCTGTATTACAATACAAGGCAGAGAACTCCCCCAGCTCAGGAACACACAGAGTTAGTGCAGGAGAGGGGCAGATTATGGTTCACAGTGTGCTGGCAGAATGACACGGTCTCCATTACATAGGCCTTGCAGGAGGGGAGAGGACAGCTGCTCTCAGTGTCCCCAGCTTTCCCTAAAGGTATGTGCACATGTTCAGTAATTGGCAGCGCTATGGACGCAGCACGTGTCCGCTGCCGGCTATTGAACGCAGGTGAATCCGCATGTGATCACTGAACAGCGCGAATTCACAGCGTCCATTACAACCATTGTATGGTTGACATTTATCTTGCGGAGGCTCACATCACCACAAGATAAACAGACATGCTGCGGTCTGGATAGAGGCGTCGCATGTCCGTCTCTGCGGGCGTGCCGCAGGCGTCTCTGAACGCATAGTGGGCATGGGATTTCCTGACATCCCCTCCACTTCGCTGTAACATCTGGACGCTGCGGATGTACACAACGTCCGACCCGCAGCGTTTACTGACCGTGTGCACCTACCGTCACAGGTTTGTCCTTCCGGTGTGTCCTGATAGCAGGCAGTCCGGTGGCAGCAGTAAGTCGGTGTTCACACTGCATTTTCTCCTCTGCTCATTAGGTCTGTCGGGGCTGACATCTGAGACGCGGCCATGCACACTCGCGGGGCCATCGGTCGATGCTGCGGACGGCGTCACCGTGTGCTCGTCGCCCATCGTGTTGGGCCCTATACGCCTACTGGAGGCGGGCAGCGATGTGTACTCGTCTACGCCGCCTCATATGGGTGCAAAGGCCAGAAATGTTACTAAGCCACAAACTAATAAACTATACAAGTGTGGTGTCGCCGAAACCGCAGCGAGCCGGAGAATCGCATCACCGGGGGCAATTACTGCACAGAGCGCCGTGAGGACAAAGCTTAAAAACAATGGTGGCATTACGTTTCTTCACCCTTCTCCTCACTTTTTACTTTAAATATCCTACAAAAGTATGAGTCGCCCACTATGATACATGAGGCCCCCAGTACAGCTGTGCCTGACAACAACAAGAAAGGAAAGAGATACCTGGCAGCCATATGTGATGTACAGAGGCAGGTGGCACACGGTAACGGCACAACAGCGCTATACACACAACCCAACCTACCGCAACCTGCTGTCATACGAGGCCTGACCCTCCGCGGACACCATCCAGCGAGTCCATGGAGAACAAACAGCCGTAAAGCGTTTCCGGGTTGATTTCCTCCACGTCTGCACGCCTCTCATTCGCCACCTGCTGGTAGTACTTGGTATTGCAGCTGACTTAAAAAAAAAAACACGGAACTTTACACGTAGTGACGTCATGTAATAGTTGGCGGGAAAAAGCGGAGTGGAAGGCAATGGGAGCGCAGCCTGCGGATCTGTGAGGGTAAGTGCGGCGAGTGCCTGAGGCCGGAGCCGGGCAGACAGCGTGTGCCTGAGTTCGGAGCCGCAGAGACAGCGTGTGCCTGAGTTCGGAGCCTCACAGACAGCGTGTGCCTGAGGCCGGAGCCGCGCAGACAGCGTGTGCCTGGGGCCGGAGCCGCGCAGACAGCGTGTGCCTGGGGCCGGAGCCGCGCAGACAGCGTGTGCCTGGGGCCGGAGCCGCGCAGACAGCGTGTGCCTGGGGCCGGAGCCGCGCAGACAGCGTGTGCCTGGGGCCGGAGCCGCGCAGACAGCGTGTGCCTGGGGCCGGAGCCGCGCAGACAGCGTGTGCCTGGGGCCGGAGCCGCGCAGACAGCGTGTGCCTGGGGCCGGAGCCGCGCAGACAGCGTGTGCCTGGGGCCGGAGCCGCGCAGACAGCGTGTGCCTGGGGCCGGAGCCGCGCAGACAGCGTGTGCCTGGGGCCGGAGCCGCGCAGACAGCGTGTGCCTGGGGCCGGAGCCGCGCAGACAGCGTGTGCCTGGGGCCGGAGCCGCGCAGACAGCGTGTGCCTGGGGCCGGAGCCGCGCAGACAGCGTGTGCCTGGGGCCGGAGCCGCGCAGACAGCGTGTGCCTGGGGCCGGAGCCGCGCAGACAGCGTGTGCCTGGGGCCGGAGCCGCGCAGACAGCGTGTGCATGAGGCCGGAGCCGTATTTTTTTGTTTTATTTTGAACTGGGCAAAGAGAGGTGATTTGAGCTTTTATATATTTTTTTAATATTCTTAAAACCCTTTTTTTTTTTACATGCTTGAGTTGTCTCCTTAGGAGACTTGATGCCTTGATCATCTGGTCGCTGGTGCTACACGTAGCTGCAGCCCTGCTCTGTGTAGCAGACATGATCATCTGCTATAATCTGTGGCCACCAGGCGGCGCTCATAGCAATCCGGCAATGACAACGACGGGGTCTCCTGCAGACGCTGGGTTGTCATGCCGACCCATCGTTGGCCCCGTAGTCATGTGACCGGAGCGCTGATGGGTGGAGCTAATGACGCGCATGAGATAACTGCCGCCGTCAGAGATTGACAGCAGCATTTAACATGTTAACAGCCGCGGGTGGATCGAGATTCCACCCCTGGCTGTTAGGGGCACAGGTCAACGGATCAGATCAGCTATCATGCAGCTCCGGCGCTGAGGGACAGTTGACCCATGATTTACCTATACGTCATAAGTCGTAAAGGGGTTAAATTGCAAAAACGTACAAAGGAGCAACTCCATTTGTGCTGGTCTGGTTCAGCGCCCCATCTTCTTCTGGTTCAGCACCCTGTTGTCTGGTCCTGTGACTCTTTGTCTACGGTGCTCCGGTGTCTGGTCTTGCGCCCCATCATCTTCTACTCTGGGGCCCTCACTTCTTTACTGGAGCTCAGACACCATTTTTCTGGTTTCCTTCCAGCTGTCGGAACCCCACCGTCCTAGCAGTTGTCACCCACCTCATAAATACCCCTTTTGAGGGATAAGCAGATGTCATTGAATGGGCGATTGCGTCTCTGCAGATCAGCATTGAGGTGCGGTATTTTTTTTTCATTATGTTGTGTTTTTTTAATGTTACTTCATTTGCTCTGGTTTTCAGGTGACAGCTGCGCTGTGTATCATGGAGGACGGGCCCGGACTATCGGACCAGGACTCGGATGCCGGCAGTGAGGAGGTGCTGACCCCCGCGGAGCTCATTAGTAAGCTGGAGGAGGTGAGAGCGCAGGATGTTACCGGGGACCAGACGCTCTGTCAGTTATTGTCAGGTCTCCCTTCTGTATGCACACAAGCTGCAAAAAAGCTGCGCTCCACTGCTATAATCAGATCCCCGCATTGGAGTGCCGGACTATCAGACTGTGATACTTCAAGGCATCACAATGAAACGTCAGATGGTTACTGGGTGGTCCGAGCACAAACCCATCAGGTTTTTTTTTTTGTTACTGACTTTTTGAGGTTGTCGCTTTGCATAGCAATATTAAAAATATGAGACCACCCCAGAAATCTGCTGTGGACGGGCCAGTAACCCATATGAATCGCCATTTTTCCATTAGGGCATCTTCTCCATAAAAAAACAAAACCATATGATACCATTGTGTAAAACCACACATGGCTCCATTGATGGAAAACTAAAAAAAAAAAAGTTACAGGTCTCAGAAAATGGTGACACAAAGCACATTTTGTTTCTAAAAACTTCTACATTCTTGTTAACCACTAAAATAATAATAAAACTAAACAATTTTGCCATCACTGTGACTGTAGTGACCTGGAGAATCAGGTGGTCGCACGGTGAGTCCGTGCATTGTGATCCGAGCTAGGACCGATTATCACGATCGCCTGAAAGAGCCCTAAGGGCGAAACCCCTTTGATAATGTAAAAGTCCCGATCATGGCGCCAGGGGACTTCAGCGATGTGCTGCAGTAATACCTCCACATACAGACCCTCTGGCTTTACATAATTAAAAGGTATGCGTTGCTGCAACCTTTTAATATATGTGGCATTTACACTACATTTATTTAACCCCTTCCATCACTATAATGCAATAATTTTGACACAGGTTTTGCAGATTGCAAAGCATAAATTCAGATGAAAATACACATGTTTACAGGTTGTTGTTTTTTTTTTCTCCTTCTATCGCAGGCCTGGCTGAATGAGAAGTTTGCCCCCGAACTCCTGGAGAGTAAATCTGAGATTGTGGAGTGTGTGATGGAGCAGCTGAATCATATGGTAAGTATGCCGGACCGCGGTTATCGCTGACGCTTTCCTGCTGTCACATTTACAGCTGACCGTTTATCTCCTCAGGAGCAAAATTTGCAACGAGCTCGACAAGGTGACCTGAAGATAAGTTTCCATCACATGGAGATAGAGAGGATCAGGTTCATGCTCAGCAGCTACCTGCGCAGCCGCTTAGTTAAGGTACCAGAAAAATGCCAAGTACAGGCGCCTACCCTCCACCTACCGGCTCCCACACTTTTTCGTGCAGCCTGCCTGCATGCTCAGGTCCTGGGTGTCCGTTTTCATGACCTGACCACTTGCAGTGCAGGATATGACAGTGGCTGCCTTGGTCCTGAGCTTGTATAAATGGTAGTTTAGTAACATATGACTCCTGTACTTTAAGTGGTTGGCCCAAAATGACACCACCCAGTGCTGAGAGCTCCACACATCATAAGATTTCGGGTCCTGTGTTCGCCATTTAGGTTACACACGCATGCTGCTGCGCTATTCATGGTCTATGGGACGGTCAAAGAGAGAGACAAGTACAGCACTTGACCATTTCAGTCAGTCTCATAGACAATGAATAGAGCAAAGGTGCACATGCGGGATAGCTGGTAAGTTATTGTTTTAGGTCACCCCTTTAAGCGCCACACCCCGACAATAGGCAAGTCATTCTTTGCGCCAGTGATATGATCACGGAGCGCCGATGGGTAGCCGTGACAGGTGGACGTCTTCTAAAGACCCCTGTGCCTGTTATTGCGGTACTGTTGTGAAAGCCAGCTTGTAGACCATGATTTTCACTATACATAGCAGAGCTTAAAATAGCGGATCACAGGTTCAAGTCCCCCTAAGGGGACTAACAAATACAGTAAAAAGGGATTTTTTATTTTTTTTTAAATGAGTTGAAACCACTCCCCTTTTTCCCCCATTAAAAATAAAGCAATTTAAAAAACACTTTTGGTATTGCTGTGTTTGCAAAAGTGTGATCTCTCAAATTACCTTGTATACTCGAGAATACAAGCCGACCCGAGTATAAGCCGAGACCCCTAATTTTGCAACAAAAAACTGAAAAAAAAAACCGTAATGACTCGAATATAAGCCTAGGGTGGGAAATGCAGCAGCTACTGGTAAATGTCAAAAATAAAAATAGATACCAATAAAAGTAAAATTAATTGAGACATCAGTAGGTTAAGTGTTTTTTGAATATCCATATTGAATCAAGAGCACCATATAATGCTTCATACAGTTCATGATGGGCCCCATAAGATGCTCCATACAAAATATGCCCCATATAATGCTCCATAAAATTTATGATGGGCCCCATAAAATGCTCCATGTTAACCCCTTCATGACCCAGCCTATTTTGGCCTTAATGACCTTGCCGTTTTTTGCAATTCTGACCAGTGTCCCTTTATGAGGTAATAACTCCGGAACGCTTCAACGGATCCTAGCGATTCTGAGATTGTTTTTTCGTGACATATTGGGCTTCATATTAGTGGTAAATTTAGGTCGATAATTTCTGAGTTTATTTGTGAAAAAAACGGAAATTTGGCGAAAATTTTGAAAATTTCGCAATTTTCACATTTTGAATTTTTATTCTGTTAAACCAGAGAGTTATGTGACACAAAATAGTTAATAAATAACATTTCCCACATGTCTACTTTACATCAGCACAATTTTGGAAACAAATTTTTTTTTTTGCTAGGAAGTTATAAGGGTTAAAATTTGACCAGTGATTTCTCATTTTTACAACAAAATTTACAAAACCATTTTTTTTTTAGGGACCACCTCACATTTGAAGTCAGTTTGAGGGTTCTATATGGCTGAAAATACCCAAAAGTGACACCATTCTAAAAACTGCACCCCTCAAGGTGCTCAAAACCACATTCAAGAAGTTTATTAACCCTTCAGGTGTTTCACAGCAGCAGAAGCAACATGGAAGTAAAAAATGAACATTTAACTTTTTAGTCACAAAAAATGATCTTTTAGCAACAATTTTTTTATTTTCCCAAGGGTAAAAGGAGAAACTGGACCACGGACGTTGTTGTACAATTTGTCCTGAGTACGCTGATACCTCATATGTGGGGGTAAACCACTGTTTGGGCGCACGGCAGGGCTCGGAAGGGAAGGAGCGCCATTTGACTTTTTGAATGAAAAATTATCTCCATCGTTAGCGGACACCATGTCGCGTTTGGAGAGCCCCCGTGTGCCTAAACATTGGAGCTCCTCCGCAAGTGACCCCATTTTGGAAACTAGACCCCCCAAGGAACTTATCTAGAGGCATAGTGAGCACTTTAAACCCCCAGGTACTTCACAAATTGATCCGCAAAAATGAAAAAGTACTTTTTTTTCACACAAAATTTCTTTTAGCCTCAATTCTTTCATTTTCACATGGGCAACAGGATAAAATGGATCCTAAAATTTGTTGGGCAATTTCTCCTGAGTACACCGATACCTCATATGTGGGGGTAAACCACTGTTTGGGTGCACGGCAAGGCTCGGAAGGGGAGGCGTGCCATTTGACTTTTTGAATGGAAAATTAGCTCCAATCGTTAGCGGACACCATGTCGCGTTTGGAGAGCCCCTGTGTGCCTAAACATTGGAGCTCCCCTACAAGTGACCCCATTTTGGAAACTAGACCCCCCAAGGAACTTATCTAGATGCATAGTGAGCACTTATAACCCCAAGGTGCTTCACAGAAGTTTATAACGCAGAGCCGTGAAAATAAAAAATAATTTTTCTTTCCTCAAAAATGATTTTTAGCCCAGAATTTTTTATTTTCCCAAGGGTAATAGGAGAAATTGGACCCCAAATGTTGTTGTCCAGTTTCTCCTGAGTATGCTGATACCCCATATGTGGGGGTAAACCACTGTTTGGGCGCACGGCAGGGCTCGGAAGGGAAGGCACGCCATTTGGCTTTTTGAATGGAAAATTAGCTCCAATCATTAGCGGACACCATGTCGCGTTTGGAGAGCCCCTGTGTGCCTAAACATTGGAGCTCCCGCACAAGTGACTCCATTTTGGAAACTAGACCTCCCAAGGAACTAATCTAGATGTGTGGTGAGCACTTTGAACCCCCAAGTGCTTCACAGAAGTTTATAACGCAGAGCCATGAAAATAAAAAATAATTTTTCTTTTCTCAAAAATGATTTTTTTAGCCCACAATTTTTTATTTTCCCAAGGGTAACAGGAGAAATTGGACCCCAAAAGTTGTTGTCCAGTTTCTCCTGAGTATGCTGATACCCCATATGTGGGGGTAAACCACTGTTTTGGCACACGTCGGGGTTCGGAAGGGAAGTAGTGACGTTTTGAAATGCAGACTTTGATGGAATGCTCTGCGGGCGTCAGGTTGCGTTTGCAGAGCCCCTGATGTGCCTAAACAGTAGGAACTCCCCACAAGTGACTCCACTTTGGAAACTAGACCCCCAAGGGAACTTATCTAGATGTGTGGTGAGCACTTTGAACCCCCAAGTGCTTCACAGAAGTTTATAACGCAGAGCCGTGAAAATAATAAATGTGTTTCCTTTCCTCAAAAATATTTTTTAGCCCAGAATTTTTTATTTTTGCAAGAGTAACAGGAGAAATTGGACCCCAAAAGTTGTTGTCCAGTTTCTCCTGAGTACACTGATACCCCATATGTGGGGGTAAACCACTGTTTGGGCATATGCCGGGGCTCAGAATGGAAGTAGTGACGTTTTGGAATGCAGACTTTGATGGAATGGTCTGCGGGCATCATGTTACGTGTGCAGAGCCCCTGATATGCCTAAACAGTAGAAACCCCCCACAAGTGACCCCATTTTGGAAACTAGACCCCCCAAGGAACTTATCTAGATGTGTGATGAGCACGTTCAACCCCCAAGTGCTTCACAGAAGTTTACAACGCAGAGCCGTGAAAATAAAAAATCATTTTTCTTTCCTCAAAAAATGTTTTAGCAAGTAATTTTTTATTTTTGCAAGGGTAACAGGAGAAATTGGACCCCAACAGTTGTTGCCCAGTTTGTCCTGAGTACGCTGGTATCCCAAATGTGGGGGTACACCACTGTTTGGGCGCACGTTGGGGCTTGGAAGGGAGGGAGCACCATTTGACTTTTTGAACGCAAGATTGGCTGGAATCAATGGTGGCGCCATGTTGCGTTTGGAGACCCCTGATGTGCCTAAACAGTGGAAACCCCTCAATTCTAACTTCAACACTAACCCCAACACACCCCTAATCCTAATCCCAACTGTAGCCATAACCCTAATCACAACCCTATCCCCAACACACCCCTAACCACAACCCTAACCGCAACACACCCGTAACCCTAATTCCAACCCTAACCCTAATCCCAACCCTAACCACAACTGTAACCCCAACACACCCCTAACCCTATCCGTAACCATAACCACAAGCCTAATCTTAACCCTATTTCCAACCCTAGCCCTATTTCCAACCCTAACCCTAAGGCTATGTGCCCACGTTGCGGATTCGTGTGAGATTTTTCCGCACGATTTTTGAAAAATCTGCAGGTAAAAGGCACTGCGTTTTACCTGCAGATTTACAGCAGATTTCCAGTGTTTTTTTCTGCGGATTTCACCTGCGGATTCCTATTGAGGAACAGGTGTAAAACGCTGCGGAATCCGCACAATGAATTGACATGCTGCGGAAAATACAACGCAGCGTTTCTGCACGGAATTTTCCGCACCATGGGCACAGTGGATTTGGTTTTCCATAGGTGTACATGGTACTGTAATCCTGATGGAAAACTGCTACGAATTCGCAGCGGCGAATTCGCAGCGGCTAATCCGCTGCGGATCCGCGGCCAATCCGCTGCGGATCCGCGGCCAATCCGCTGCGGATCCGCAGCCAAATCCGCACTGTGTGCACATGCCATAACCCTAACCCTACCCGTAACCCTAACCCTACCCCTAACCCTACCCCTAGTTCTAACCCTAGTTCTAACCCTAACCCTAGTGGAAAACGAAAAAAAAAAAAAAATTTTCTTTATTTTATTATTGTCCCTATGGGGGTGATAAAGGGGGGGGGGGGTTATTTATTTTTTTTATTTTGATCGCTGTGATAGAACCTACCACAGCGATCAAAATGTACCTGTAAGGAATCTGCCGGCTGGCAGATTCGGCAGGCGCACTGAGCATGCGCCCGCCATTTTGGAAGATGGCGGCGCCCAGCGAGGAGACGTACAGACACCGGGAGGATCGGTAAGTATGAAGGGGTGGTGGGGGGGGTGGATCGGAGCACAGGGGGGGTGAATACAAACAAGGAGGGAGCGGACAGGAGGACGGGGGAGCCGGCAGGCGGACGGAGGGGACCGGACCCCATAACGGAGGACTGGGGGGGCGATCGGTGGGTGTGGGGGGGGTCACTTGAGTATTTCCAGCCATGGCCGATGATATTGCAGCATCGGCCATGGCTGGATTGTAATATTTCACCAGTTTTTTAGGTGAAATATTACAAATCGCTCTGATTGGCAGTTTCACTTTCAACAGCCAATCAGAGCGATCGTAGCCACGGGGGGGTGAAGCCACCCCCCCCTGGGCTGAAGCACCACTCCCCCTGTCTCAGCAGATCGGGTAAAATCGGAGTTAACCCTTTCACCCGATCTGCAGGGACGCGATCATTCCATGACGCATACGCTGCGTCATAGGTCGGATTGGCACAGACTTTCATGACGCAGCGTATGCGTCAAAGGTCGGGAAGGGGTTAAAATATGCCCCATATAATGCTGCATAAATGTTGATTATGGCCCCATAAGATGCTCCATATAAAAAATGTGCCCCATATAATGCTCCATACAGTTCATTATGGCCCCATAAGATGCTCCATATAACAATGTGTCACATGTAAAGCTGCTACAATTAAAAAAAAAAAATGACATACTCGCCTCTCTTGCTGCCCGCTGCTCCTCAGTGTCCCGTCTCTCCGCACTGACTGTTCAGGCAGAGGGCGGCGCGCACACTAATACGTCATCGCACCCTCTGACCTGAACAGTCACTGCAGAGGACGCGGAAGACGGAGCTGCGTTGGAGCGAGGAAAGGTGAATATTAAATACTCACCTGCTCCCGGCGCGGTCAGCGCTTCTCCCGGACAGATGATCTCCGGCAGCCGGCAGCTTCTTCCTCTGTTCAGCTGTCACTGCTACCGCTCATTACAATAATGAATATGCGGCTCCACCCCTATGGGAGTGACGTCCATATTGATTACTTTAATGAGCGGTACCACGTGACCGCTGAACAGAGGAAGAAGGTGCCGGCGCCGGAGACCAAGGGATATGCAGGGACCGCATCAAGAGCGCCAGGAGCAGGTGAGTATGTGACCGTCGTCGCTCCCCCTCACCCGCCGCCGACCCCCCCCCCCCGCCGACCATGACTCGAGTATAAGCCGAGAGGGGCACTTTTAGCTCCCAAAAATAGGCTGAAAATCTCGGCTTATATATGAATTGATTTTTTTGGACGCCACAACATTGCAATAAGAGGCAATCAAATCATTATATCTACCATAACATTGTATCTGTAAAAATGTCAGCTCTGAGTGCAAAAAATAAGCAGTCACAGAGCCCCATAGTCCAAAAAATGAAAGCATTGCGGGTCTCAGAAAATGACGACAAAAGCAAATTTTTCTTTCTCTATCGCTTCATTGAGACCATGGTTGTATGCTGCTGACACTAGGCAAAAAAGTGAGCTCCTCCTCAGCATGGTCCACCCACCAACTGGCACGAAGCTAATCATCTAACCAGTTTTAGCTTCGTGTTAGCAAGATGTGAAAAAGACAAGGCACAAGTAGGATCCAAATCCATCAGTAGTACTGTAAAAAGACTTGGCAGTCAGTCGGTGAATTCAGATAAAAAAAACAAATGAGCCGTTTTGGTCAATACTAAACCTTCATCAGTCATCTGGATAAAAGGGATACTGTGTGCTGCAGCTCCAGTTGAGGGTCTGCGGTATGTGCTGCTCAGACTGGAAGTGCTTACTTCAAGGAAAACCCCCTGAACAGATTGTCCAGAAAAAGATCCAACAGGTTCTCTTATGCATGACGGGACTCTACCACATGGGAGCTCTCGGGGCTCTCCACAGTCGAAGACGCTTGGGTCAGAGAGGTCATCTTCTTGCAATACAAGATAGTTTACTTCTCTGCACCAAAACCATTTTTTCGAGTTCCGCCCCAACAGACTCATCCCAGGATTTTTTAAAGCCATTTTATTGTTTCTTCATTTAGGCGTCATCGTCCCAGTTCCTCCACAAAGTTTTATTCAAATCTTTTTAAGGTTTCCTAGAAAGATGGTTCCGTTTGTCACATCCTGGATCTCAAGCGCCTAAACAAATGAGTATGTTTGCATAAATTCAGAATGGAGTCGAGGATGGCCTCCATGGAAACCAAGGAATTCATATGCTCAGTGGATATCCAGGACGCTCATCACCACATTTCCGGGTCACCAGAAGTTTCTTCGCTTTGCAGTACAACCGGATCACTTTCAGTTTGTGGCCTTCTGTTTGGGCTGGTCATTGCACCCAGAGTCTTCACGAAGATATGGGAGCTGTCATGGCTATTCTACGTGCCGAGGGGAATCCTAGTCATTCTCCTACATGCCGATATCCTAGTCAAGGCTCCAACTTTCTCTGCAACTCTGGAGAACCTACAGATCACTCTCGATACCCTCTACCGAATTGGGTGGATAACCGACACACCAAAGTCATCCCAGCACAGCGCTTAATCTTCCTGAACATGCTCTTCAACACAAGGCTCTATAAAATTCTTTCTTCCAAAGGACAAAATCTCTGCCCTCCATCAAGGCACCCTTGCCAAGAAGCGCTCTTCTCCACGATCTCTGCGCTTTTGCATGTGTCCTGGGACGGATGGTATCCACCACAGAGGCGATTCTCTTCAGCCAGTTCCATTCAAGACTACTGGAACTTGCTCTCCTGTCTCAGTGGAACAGGACTATCCCCTCTCTGAACTGACAGTTCTCCCTTCCGAATCAGGTCAAGCAGTCTCTAGCCTGGTGACTGTCACCCCTTTATTCTCTGTGGATGATCGTTTCTATTGATTCATTGTCAGGTTGTGACAACCGGTGCCAGTCTCCTTGGCTAGTGGGCACTTTATTGGAACCTCACTGTTCAAGGTCATTGGAACAAACATGAATCCTCCTTTCCCATCAATATCCTTGAGATCAGAGCCATTCGTCTGGCTCTCCGCCAATGGCAGGACCTCCTGGCGACGGGCCTCCATGCATCCAGTCAGACAACACCACAACTGTAGCATACATAAACCATCAAGGAGGAATCTGGTGCTGTTAAGCTCTTGTGGAAGTCACTCGGATCCTCACCTGGGCAGAACAGATGGCCGGCCAAATCAGCTTTTCATATACCTGGAGTAGACAATTAGGCTGCCAACTCTCTAAGTCACGAGGGGCTGGCAGTGGGAGAGTGGTCTCTTCATCCATTCATATTCGCCCAGATCGGTCACCGATGGGGCACCTCCGACATTAAAATGATGGAATCCAGATTGAACAACAAGGTTCCCCTGTTTGTTTCCAGAGCTCGAGACCCGCTCGCTCTCTGCTCCAATGCTCTGGTTTTTCCCTGGTCCCAGTTCGCTTTTCCTTTATCTTTTCCCCCTGCTTCCTCCTCCTCCCAGAGTGATCAAAAAGATTAAGGCAGAAGGTGTTCCAGGCATCCTTTGTAGCTCCGAATTGGCCCAGAAGGTCCTGGTACTCTTGATTAGTCATTATGATCGCGGACTGCCCAGACCTACTATCCCAGAGTCCCCTCTTCCACCAGAATTCTCAGTCTCTCAGGTTAATGTCATGGCTGCTGAGGCCACAGTGTTGAGACTCTCAGGTTTTTCAGATCAGGTCATCCAAACCATGATCAAGGCCCGCAAACCTTCCTCCTCCCGTTTCTATCACCGTACCTGGAAGGACTTTTTCAGTTGGTGTGAATCCAATCACACCACCCCATGATCTTCTCCCTCCTATCCCTCTCGGCCTTCTTGTAGTCTAGCCTTAAAGGCCCCGTCTCACATAGCGATTTACCAACGATCACGACCAGCGATACGACCTGGCCGTGATCGTTGGTAAGTCGTTGTGTGGTCGCTGGGGAGCTGTCACACAGACCGCTCTCCCCAGCGACCAACGATCAGGGGAACGACTTCGGCATCGTTGAAACTGTCTTCAACGATGCCGAAGTCCCCCTGCAGCACCCGGGTAACCAGGGTAAACATCGGGTTACTAAGCGCAGGGCCGCGCTTAGTAACCCGATGTTTACCCTGGTTACCAAAAAAAACAAACAGTACATACTCGCCTTTCGGTGTCCAGGTCCCTTGCCGTCTGCTTCCTGCTCTGACTGAGCCGCCGTACAGTGAGAGCACAGCAGTGACGTCACTGCTGTGCTCTCACTTCTCACTGTACGGCCGGCAGTCAGTGAGAGCAGGAAGCAGACGGCAAGGGACCTGGACACCGAAAGGCGAGTATGTAGTGTTTGTTTTTTTTGGTAACCAGGGTAAACATCGGGTTACTAAGCGCGGCCCTGCGCTTAGTAACCCGATGTTTACCCTGGTTACCCGGGTGCTGCAGGGGGACTTCGGCATCGTTGAAGACAGTTTCAACGATGCCGAAGTCGTTCCCCTGATCGTTGGTCGCTGGGGAGAGCGGTCTGTGTGACAGCTCCCCAGCGACCACACAACGACTTACCAACGATCACGGCCAGGTCGTAAGTCGTTGTGTGGTCGCTGGGGAGCTGTCACACAGACCGCTCTCCCCAGCGACCAACGATCAGGGGAACGACTTCGGCATCGTTGAAACTGTCTTCAACGATGCCGAAGTCCCCCTGCAGCACCCGGGTAACCAGGGTAAACATCGGGTTACTAAGCGCAGGGCCGCGCTTAGTAACCCGATGTTTACCCTGGTTACCAAAAAAAACAAACACTACATACTCGCCTTTCGGTGTCCAGGTCCCTTGCCGTCTGCTTCCTGCTCTCACTGACTGCCGGCCGTACAGTGAGAAGTGAGAGCACAGCAGTGACGTCACTGCTGTGCTCTCACTGTACGGCGGCTCAGTCAGAGCAGGAAGCAGACGGCAAGGGACCTGGACACCGAAAGGCGAGTATGTACTGTTTGTTTTTTTTGGTAACCAGGGTAAACATCGGGTTACTAAGCGCGGCCCTGCGCTTAGTAACCCGATGTTTACCCTGGTTACCAGTGAAGACATCGCTGGATCGGTGTCACACACACCGATTCAGCGATGTCAGCGGGGCCTCAGCGACCAAAAAAAGGTCCAGGCCATTCCGACACGACCAGCGATCTCGCAGCAGGGGCCTGATCGCTGGTACGTGTCACACATAGCGAGATCGCTATGGAGGTCGCTGTTGCGTCACAAAACTTGTGACTCAGCAGCGATCTCGCTAGCGATCTCGCTATGTGAGACGGGGCCTTAAGTCCGATCTTGCTCTCAAATTTCTTAAGGGTCAGGTCTCTGCTTTGTTCATCCTGTTCCAAAAAAAACTTGGCCTCTTGCTCCGCTCAAGACCCTTGTCCAGGGCCTGGCCCATTCGGTTCCCCCCTAATGTCCCCCTGTGGAGCCGTGAGACTTCAACTTGGTCCTTGACCTTCTTCAGTGTTCTCAGTTTTGAGCCTCTTAGGAACATCTCTTTACTTCTCTCCGAGATGTTGTCCTTTTCTAGTGGGCATCACTTCCATCAGACTGGTGTCTGAACTGGCAGCCCTCTCCTGCCGCTCTCCCTTCCTCATTCTCCTTCAGGACAAAGTAGTCACGCAGCGATTTTCCCCCCCCTTACTTCCAAAGGTGGTATTGGCTTTTCATCTCATCAAGAAAATTTGTATCTCCGTTTTAGGCGATCTGATTCCAACTTCTTTTCCTTAAGATACCCAGAAGGGCCTGCCAGCATCCAAAGTGACTATCGCTTGTTGGATCTAGTCAGCAGTTTTGGAAGCATATTGGACAAAGAACTTAACACATACCCCCAGGGTTACGGCTCATTCCACTTGGTCAGTGGGGGGGCTTCACGGGCCGTGAGTCACCACGCCTCCACTGCAGGTTTGTAAGGTGGCTACCTAGTCTTATGTTCACACTTTGTCAGAGTTCATACCTATGCCTTGGCAGATGCCAGCCTAGGCAGGAGGGTTCTCCAGGTGGCAGTTGCCAGTCTCCTGACCTGAAGGAAATATGCATACTTTGTGGTTTTACTAATTAACTATTGTTGATTTTCCCACCCTTGGGACTGCTTTGGGACATTTCCTGTGTCCCCCAATGAAGTGATAGAGGATTTTTGGGTACTCACCGTAAAGTCCCTTTCTCAGAGTCTTCTTTGGGGGATACAACACCCTTGCTATGCATTATGTTTTGTTCTTTTATGTGTTGCTTCTCCTACTGCTTCTTCACTAACGGTTTAGCTTTGTGCCAATCTTTGGGTGTACTCTGCTGAGGAGGTGCCTACCTTTTTGTGCGTAGTGTCCGCTTCCTACTGGCAGCAGCATACACTGATGGTATTCTTTGTCCCCCAAAGAAAGCTCAGAGAAAGGGATTTTATGGTGAGTACCCAAAAACCTTTTTTTTTTTTTTTTCCATCTATAATATGCAGATTTCCCAATTTATTTATTTTTCACCACTTAAACCAAAAAGTAATAAACTAATATATTTGGTATCTGCTTAATTGTACTGACTTGCAGAATTATATTGCCAGGTCAGTTTTACCATATAGTGAAGGCTACGTTCACATTTGCGGCCAGCGCCGCAGCGTCGGGCGCCGCAGCGGCGCCGCATGCGTCATGCGCCCCTATATTTAACATGGGGGCGCATGGACATGCGGCGCACTTGCGTTTTGCGCCGCATGCGTCGCTGCGGCGCCCGCGTCGGGTCGCAGAGGACGCAGCAAGTTGCATTTTTGCTGCGTCCAAATTCAATGAAAAAAACGACGCATGCGGCGCAAAACGCAGCGTTGTGCATGCGTTTTGCTGCGTTTTTGTTTGCGTTGTGCGCTGCGGCGCCGACGCTGCGGCGCACAACGCAAATGTGAACGTAGCCTGAACATGGTAACTAAAACATCCAGAAAAAAACTATTGTAGAATTGCACGTTTTTTTGCAATTTTGACGCACTAGGGTTTTTTTCCCCGCTTTCCAGTGCATCACATGACCAATTGAATTGTGTCAATTAAAAGCACAACGCTTCCCGTAAAAAAACAAGCCCAAATACCGCCATATCGACAGAAAAATAAAAAGTTATGACTCTTAGAAGGGAAGAAAAAATGAAAAACCGGAAATTGGCTGCAGCGTTAAGGGTTTTAAGTCCCTCCTCTCTGTAATCCTTGTCCTCCTATGAAGCCCAGTGACCAGTAATTTCTCTATATACAGCAGTACTCTTGTATTTAAGAATTTATTACCTCTTTTCAGTGCATTTTTATGGTAAAGTGGTGTCCTTCAACACTAAAACTCGTCCTGCACTCAAGCCTCTATTCGGTGATGAGGCTGGAAAAAAAAAAGTTATGGTTCTTGGAAGAAGTTGAGGAAAAACAAAACTGAAAATAATGAGTTAAGCAGAATGTGATTATATTCTTCCCGTCTTCTTAGATTGAGACGTTTTTCCCGCATGTTCTGGAGAAGGAGAAGTCACGAGAAGAGAGTGAGCCACCACATCTGTCTCCAGAGGAATTTGCCTTTGCCAAGGAGTGAGTGCTGCTCGTCCAAGTACAATACCAAAAACTAGGATTGGGGCTGCGTCTGTGGGTAATGAATCAGTATGGCATACTAAGAAAATCTCCCTATTGCAGGTATATGACAAACACCGAGACTTTACTGAAGAACGTGGCCCTCCGTCACATGCCCCCAAATCTGCAGTCGGTGGACCTGCTGAAATGTGGTAAGTAGCGCCCTCGGCATTTATGGAAAAGATGACGGTGATCTGACAGGAGCATGCTGGTGACATTGCGACCCCCCCACATACCAGCCTCGTTAAATATGTAATGTGATACTCTTCTTGCAGTCCCCAAACCAAACCTGGACTCGTTTGTGTTCCTGAAGGTGAAGCAGGCCCAGGAGAGCATCCTGGTGGAGCCAGAGACTGATGAGCAGAGGTGAGGGAGATTTCTGTAATTGAATTTGACATTTCTACCTGATAAGTAAACTTCAGAGATGTTTCCTCTTACTTGATGGGTCATCTGAAGAGGAATATTGTGCGGCATATTGGTAGTAAAAAGACGCGTAAGATACGTGCGTTCTTGCTGCATTTATTTTACACGCATTTTTGTTGCCTATTGCTTTTTCCACGATCATTAGTATTGATGAAACGGGCTGCAAAAACGCCATTTGCTTATTTTTTTGGCGGATTTTTAACTGCTTAATCCGGCACCAGATTAGTAAAAGTAATGTCGTCTTTACGTCGCTGAAACTTTCAGTGCATAAATTGACGTTGGGTATAAAATTTGCGTGTCGTTTCTTTGCAATGCAGCTGGTAATATGTTAAGTCTGCACATAGCCACAGTAAATCTGCTTAGGTTTGGGCATTTCCTAAGTTTTTCTAAGTCTCCATCTAAAACTTTTGTCTGCCAACAGTGAATACACCATAGATATGGAGGTGGGCTCTCAGCACCTTATTCGATATCGCACAATAGCCCCTCTTGTGGCCTCCGGAGCTGTGAATCTCATCTGAGTCATCGTCAATGCAGCGTTGTGATCCCGAGGAAATCTTCAAAAACGCCTTAACGTTGCATAGTGCAATACTCGGTGTGACCAGTAGGGGGCAGGTGTAGTGTACTGGATGATGCCACCGTTAATGTGCTGCGTCCCTCACATAATGGTGCTGGTTATATTGTGGAATATTCCTACAGACTTTCTATGGATGTTGGTATTTTTTTACCATCCTCCTTTAAATCTGAAGTTTAATGGCGACTTGAGAGACTGAAGAGGTCATAAATGTCAGCGATGATTGATGTGATAGCTGAGATCCCAACATCTCTACCAGGTGTACGGTGCTTGCTGCGTTATGATACAGAACTGTTGTTCCGACCAATTATCTGTAAAATATGAAGAAATAAAATAGATCTTTATGTTTTTGTACATTTGTCAGTCCCATGGTTTGATTTCTCTTGAGGCCAAGAATTAGTTTGTTCTCGCTCCTCTTCTCCGATCCCAAGAATCTCCTATCAATCTGCAGACTGATATCTTAGGAACGCTCCAAGATAAAGTACAGACCTGCTGGAACGAGAAATGTAAGAAGGACCACACAACTATGATCTCGGTGTGCAGATAGGGGTAAAGGAAACCCTGGCACTATTAACCATTCTATGCTATAGTCACTATTGACTGCAGCATCTAAGGGGTTAAACGGCCAGAGTCAGTGCCAACACGCAGCAGGGTGTCAGCCATAGCTGATAGCTGTGGCATTGTCACCCTGTATCTCAGGTCAATAAAAAGGCTTATTGGTGGTCACTAGTGATGAGCGAACGTGTTGTTAAGGTGTTATCTGAGCATGCTGGTGTGCTGTACGAGTAACTTTGGCATGCTCGAAAGATATATTCAAGTTCCCGCGGCTGTTGGACAGACACAACACATACAGGGATCTCCTGTTTGGTAGACAATCCCTGCATGTGTTGTGGCTGTCGAACAGCCGCGAGACATGCAGCCGCAGGGACTCAAACATACTATTCAAGCACGCCAAAGTCGCCCAGATAACGCCTTATCCGAGCATGTGTGCTCATTGCTCGTGGTCTCTAAGGGGCTAAAATGAGTGGTAACCCCTCTATAGAAAGCAGATAACAGGATCCGCCATTTTTAAAAGGTGATGCCACAGCTCACCTCCTCCCCCTACCTGCTCAATAACCTGTGCCCAGATAAAAGCATGCTCAGTTTATACTACTGTACAAACCAATAGGATCTGAATCAGTTTATTGCTACTTACGTCCTGTGAAGAACAGAAAAAAGGAGTCTAGGTTTAGGCCTAGTGGTCAGTGTGACAATTTCAGGTTTTTATTTATTTTTATTATTAAATCTATATTTTATACCATAATAACCCGACCTAAACAGGTCATTCCTAATGGCCAGCGTTAGCGGTATTCCCATCTCCAAAATCCTCTCTCAATATGTAAAGATGGTAATATTAGCAAATTAGAAATGTAATATAGTCCTTCTGATGAGCTGTGTAGCTTACCCCATGTACAGGGCATTGCAGTAGCTTAGGCATCCATGGTTACGACCACTCGTATAGTGAGTTATTTGATTAGTGATCGTAACCATGGATACCTAAGCTACTATAATGCCCGGCGCATTGGGTAAGTAACACAGTGAATCAGAAGTACTATACTACATTACTAAACGGAGACATTTGCTAATATTATTACATATTATAGGATCTTAGAGATGTGAATGTTAGACTTTTCCCCGTGGCGGTGGCAGCTGCCAGCATGCTCATACATTGCTGATTTTTCCTGTTTGACCAGGTTTTCTCCAGACAGTAAAAGGCAAGTTTGTCTTTTTTTTTGTGACAGTTTTAATATGGCACAGACCGCCGGCTGCGCCCTAGGCCGGAATATTTCTTACTCAGCACATTATCTTTACAAAAATAAACTTTTTTTTTTTCTTCTTTCACAAGGTCTGCATTATAAGTGGTATCCTATTGCAGGGGGGGGCAACAAAAGACTAAATTACTGTCTGCAGCAAGCGATGAAGCAATGGGGTCAGGGCAGTAACGTGGCAGCGGGCAGGCGGGGGGCATGGACCTGAGGAATGTGATACCTGAATGTCATTGAGTTCACAGGCGTGTAATATGCCGAGGAGCCTTGCATCAGCTGCACCCTGTGACCTCCACATACAGAGGCCGACAACTGCACGTGCCTCTCATTCCTTCCATTTACCCCCTGGGTCTTAAATGATTCGGTTGCATCAGATGGACCTGTCGGCACTGTGCGTTTTCCCTCGATCGATACTCGACAGAGTTATCGCTGCCTTATAAAGAAATGGACATGCCAAGTTAGGATCCCTCTTTAATGTTTAGCCTACCCCATCGTTTTGTTTTTTTTTATCCTGCGGTAGCCAATTCTGCATCCGTCCCTCAGAATTAGAAGTGTTCAAAAAAAATTAAAATCTACCATTTCTCTAAAGGGGGTCTGCAGTATGTGATTGGGGGTGTCCGACCTCCACTAGCGTCAATCCTGAAACTGAGGAGCCCACATGACACAAGGTGCAGCGTTCAAGATCTTTTAGGGGGTCAGATCCTTACAGGTCACACATTGGTGGTGGAAGAATTTGCGATGGCCTCTCAATTTGCCCCAAAGACTCCAGTTTGTTTTAAAAAAAATGCTTTACTCGCCCTCCTCAGCTTTGGCAGTAGATTCTGTTTTTAGGAGGAAAGCAGCCATGTTTTCCTTACACCGGACAACCCGTTTAATACACCCTGGGTGTAAGTAGTTTGGATATAACCCTTTCACACCTGCCCCCCTTATAAATGAAAAACTAAAATAGTGTCCAGCTCCATTGGGTGCCACATTACGTTACCATTGAGGACCATATGGAGCATCTGCTGCTCCATGGTATGGAAGTGCAGGACGCGGTCGTGTCGTGGTCTTGTCTTTATTGGAGTAGGCAAATTACCTCTTCCTAAGGGTACCGTCACACAGTACCATTTTGATCGCTACGACGGCACGATCCGTGACGTCGCAGCGATCGTATGATTATCGCTCCAGCGTCGTAGACTGCGGTCACACGTTGCAATCACGGCGCTGGAGCGATGCCGAAGTCCCCGGGTAACCAGGGTAAACATCGGGTTACTAAGCGCAGGGCCGCGCTTAGTAACCCGATGTTTACCCTGGTTACCAGCGTAAACGTAAAAAAAAAACAAACAGTACATACTCACATTCCGGTGTCTGTCCCCCGGCGTTCTGCTTCTCTCCACTGTGTAAGCGCCATAGCCGGAAAGCACAGCGGTGACGTCAGACGTCACCGCTGTGTTTGCTTTCCGGCTTGCCGGCGCTCACAGTGCAGAGAAGCTGAGACGCCGGGGGACAGAGGGACAGACACCGGAATGTGAGTATGTACTGTTTGTTTTTTTTACGTTTACGCTGGTAACCACGGTAAACATCGGGTTACTAAGCGCGGCCCTGCGCTTAGTTACCCGATGTTTACCCTGGTTACAAGCGAACACATCGCTGGATCGCTGTCACACACAACGATCCAGCGATGACAGCGGGTGATCAAGCGACGAAAGAAAGTTCCATACGATCTGCTACGACGTACGATTCTCAGCAGGATCCCTGATCGCTGCTGCGTGTCAGACACAGCGATATCGTATGGATATCGCTAGAACGTCACGAATCGTACCGTCGTAGCGATCAAAATGGCACTGTGTGACGGTACCCTTACATTGGTATGCCAGAGCCGGCATGTCACTCCACAAGGAGAAACGTTACCCTTATACACAGTCTTCATAGGAGCTAATCCACCCTAGATCTAGCGTCAGATTTCTTCCAGGGATTCTCTTGTTAATTCATCGTGTCCATTGTTTTCCAGTGTGGGCGGCCTATATCCACAGCCCCGGCGCCTCCTAATCATTGTAGTATATAGTGATTATTGTTCTGTTGCTTTCAGTTAATTTGCAAACAAATAGCAGTAGAAACGCCTGCAGGCTTTATTCCATTAGAAGACCATGGTCCATAGTGATACTGACTCCGAATATCAAGAAAAACACCATGCAGATGCGGGAATGTAGCTGGAGGGTGTTACAGTTTGGAGACTCCAGTTTTTCCTTTTTCAATCGCCCAGAGGACGACGGTATCAAACTTTCAGGGATTATCAACTCTCGCACTTCCCATATCTGTCAGTATAAGGCCGCGTTCACACAAGTGACTGCAGAATTGTCCTTTTTTACAGCCATGAAAAACTGCCAATTTTTAATCCGTGTCCATTTTGTTTGTGTTTATAAAAAAATGTTCAAATGCAGTTTGCTGTCTTTATAATTCTAATGAATTTGTGAAAAACTTCATGACCTATGGACGACGACCCGTCTTCGATCCTTTTTTTTTACGCACGTACTTGGCGAGTCTGATCCAGAAAATGGATCAAAGTATTTACTCGCAGACCGTCGGTCCATGTGTAAAAACATAAATGTGAATTATCACATAGACTCGCGTCGGACACTGTGCTGTCCGTCTCCTATCCGTTTAACACAAGGACGTTTGTCTAAATGAGCCCCAAGGAAAAAAAAAACAAAAAAAGAAAACCACAATACTGACGCTCCGTTATTCACTAAAGCTTTGCGCCCGTACACATTTATTAGGTAAATATCACAGGTAAAAATAATCGGCCCCCATTCATCATTTGTGATTTACTGTCTTGTACTTGCTTTAATTTTTTGCGCCAAATTCTTCACAATGCCTCATGCGGTTCATTATGCTCTTTTTTTTTTGTCACTTTTAACTCCAAAAGATGTAAATCCATTAAAAAGTCGCAAAAATGCACCAAATTGAAAGCTCAGGGACTGGAGTGAAATGTGACCAAAAAAAAAAAAATGTCAAGGTGATGGAATAGTGGATTTTACTCTACTGAATTTCCAGTCACCCCATGCATTTTAGACTTGCGGCTCGCTCACACTGGTTTGTAACACTTCCAAGTGCTTTCTGATGTTTTATCCTATAGCACTCAGCCCAATATTAGGCACTGCCCCGTACTATATCTGCAATTTTTTTACTTGAGCCGATTTGGCATGCTTCGAGCGGATCTGCTAATCGAATCATGCGCACCCATATGGGTGTGTGTGAAACATTGGACTGCACTCATATGTCATCAGAATGCAGTCTGCAGACAATGGAGAAGATGGAGAAATTAAGTTCTCCATCTTCGCCGCACCTGGGATACTATTTTCTCATGCGAGAGAATTGGATCAGACTCGTAGTAGAATGTCATTAACATAATCGATCCAATTCTCTAGTCTAGTGTAACCCCTACACATGAGGAGAGGGTCCTATCTAGGGTCATGGTGTTAGGACCAATCTGAGCTGGACCCCCTGAAATATACAGTTGCCTCTCTGATATGCCTTAAGACCCCCATATACTTTAGATGGCTGTCGGTTGAATGATGGTTTGGCGAGCAGCTACCTCACCCTTCTCTCCCATACATGGGAGCGTTCACTTCGCTGATTGCTCCTGTGTTTTTTATGAGTGATGTGCTGCAAGACCTCTCTGCTGGTGATGGCGGCTTATTTCCGGCAGATCAAAAGGATCGACAGTCTGAAAGCCGACATTCTGTCATTTAGACGCCGGCAGAGCCGCTGAGATCTCCCAGGCGAAACCTCTTCAGGCAAACGGTCGAGTTCCTGAGACTGTCGGCATCTTTTACGCTGTACTCTCAGAATAGAATGCGGGCAGCTTTGTTTCGGAAGCCGCCGGAAGAATTAACATGCCACTTCTTTTAACCGCTTCACGGTTTCCGAACCCTAAAGTACAAAAAGTGACATAAGGCGAAACATGCACAATGTCCTTCTGATTTTGCTGTGCATCATGTTCATTTTTGGGGTGCTGTTTATGGAGCTTTTTTAGGCATTTTTTGGGGGCAGAATTCAACTGAAAAAAAAAAATGCTGTGTGCACATTCTCTAAATGCTATGTTTATTTTTTTTTTAGCTCAAAATTTTCAAATTAAACTCTTTCAGTTAATTTCTATGACCAAAGTTCACTTTGTGCTTCATACAAGGAGTTTCTTTAGATTTCTTTTTTGTTATTCTCCTGAAGAGATTTTGAAAAATGCCTGGTGGGGGGGGGGGGGGGGGGGAATAAAAAAAATAAAATCATGTTCCAGTCATTACTGAAGGAATCTGCACCCAACTAGGCACTGTACAATCAAGTTAAACAAAAACAAAAATCTTCTAAAACTACTTCAGGAAAAGAAAAACTAATTTTTTTTTAGTTGTGAACGTGTCAAAAACTCTGTGTGAACGTAGCCTAACATTTTTTCTAGAAATCTGTTTCCCATGGGGGCAGCGTTAGTAATTTAGTCATCATCCCCTGCCATTATTTATTGCTGTGTCATCAGGGTGTAAAAATGGCCGCCTGGTATTGACACAGCTGTTTTTGGAAGCCTGTGGAGCTCAGGCTTTAGCACATACTGTGTGTAAATGAGGGCCTATCAGAGAGTGGTCAAATGGGGCCTGATCTTCACACCGTGTCAGGTCTACTGGAGAAATGTCCACTGGTACCATGATGGTTTCCACTACTGCGTCACATACATTTATAGATTCACATATGGCGTGTAAAGCTCGTCAGCCCGGACCACTGCCGTTGGGGTCTATTGTGCTCCATATGGCGATGGTCATTGTCCACTTTGTTGGTGCTTTGCACATGAATGACTGCTGGACCACACAGCTTATCCCATGAACCTTGCTCCCCTAATAGCCGCTGATCCCTGTTAATCACTATTGTGCCAGGCTCTTAGACTAATGGCTACAAGCTGAATAAGCCGCCTAAAAGCGTGCAGATACCAGGATACTTCAGCCGCGAGTCATGGCCAGAGGATTGTACCAGGGTTCATCATTGTATCTAGTCCCTTCCTCCAAATAGTCGCCATTGCAGACCCATTCATTGCACATTTTTGGTGAAAATTCTGCCTGTTAATGCTCCACGCATTTTAGGGTATTCTGACACCCGGCAGAAAATCTGCTGCAGAAAAGTGAATGAGATTTTTAGTATTTTAGTCAATCTTGTCCTCCATCTCCGAAAAAAAAAATCTTGTAGAAACTGTCTTGTAGTGTGGATTTTACATCCGAAGCTAGTCAGTTTATACTGCAGCTGATTTTTCCTCTTTGCAACACGTAGGGTGAAATTTGCTGCAAAGTCAGCGTCAAATCCACGTGAAAATTTGACTGATTAAAAGTGGACTTTAAGTCCGGCGTCACACTGGAGAGTTTTACGGATGTATGAGAGGCACAAAAACTAAGCATTGCGCACGGACCAATGTTTCTCTATGGGGCAGCTCCTATCTGCCGTATATTTCGCAGCTGTATTTTATGGGCTGAGAAAATCGCAGTATGCTGTTTGTCAGCGTATTGCGCAAAAAATCCGCCAATGAAAGTCTATGGGGACGAGAAAAATACGGATTACACATAGACCATGCGTGTGACTTGCGAGAAATACGCAGCGGTGTCCTATAGAAAAGCCGGTAATTCAGTGCGGTGTACAGTAAAATCACACTGACAGGTTAGAATAGAACAGATCAAATAAATGTGTACACATAGTATAGTGAGATATATATATATATATATATATATATACATATATATATATATATATATATATATATAAATACAGCGCTAGATAGCATAAAAGCCGGTAATTCAATTGCCGGCTTTTGCTATCTCCTTATCAAACCCGACAGGATATGAGACATTGTTACATACAGTAAACCATTTCATATCCCTTATTTTTTTACATATTTCTCACTAATGATGTTAGTAGAGTCTGTGTGCAAAATTTGAGGGCTCTAGCTGTTAAAATAAAGGGTTAAATCACGGAAAAAAATGTTGTGGGCCCCCGCACAATTTTCTCCGCCAGAGTGGTAAAGCCAGTGACTGAGGGCAGATATTAATAGCCTAGAGAGGGACCATGGTTATTGCCCCCCCCCCCCCGGCTAAAAACATCTGCCCCCAGCCACCCCAGAAAAGGCACATCTCTAAGATGCGCCTATTCTGGCACTTAGCCTCTCTCTTCCCACTCCCCTGTAGCGGTGGGATATGGGGTAATAAGGGGTTAATGTCACCTTGCTAATGTAAGGTGACATTAAACCTGGTTAATAATGGAGAGATGTCAACAAGACACCTATCCATTATTAATCCAATAGTAGTAAAGGGTTAATAATACACACACATGAAGAATAAAGTATTTTAATGAAATAAAAACACACATGGGGTTGTAAAATCTTTATTGTACGCTTAATCCACCTGAAGACCCTCGTTCTGTAAAAGAAAAAAAAACAACAATATCCCATACCTCTCCGGCGCTCAGTCATGTCCCACGCTGTAAATCCATCTGAAGGGGTTAGATAATTTTACAACCAGGAGCCTGCTAATGCAGCTGTTGCTCCTGCTTGTAAAAACTTGGGAATGAATGGAAAGCAGGGGAAGGTAGCATCGTAGACTTGCGGTGCTGCGCCCCCTGCTGGCATGAACTCGAGCGTGGGAATTTTTCTGAATATTTTCTCACGCTCGAGTTCATATGAGTTAATGCCAGCAGGGGGAGCAGCACTGAAAGTCTAGGATGCTATGTTCCCCTGCTTTCCATTCATTCCCCAGTTTTTACAAGCAGGAGCAACAGCTGCAGTAGCAGGCTCCTGGTTGTAAAATTATTTAACCCCTTCAGATGGATTTACAGCGTGGGACATGACTGAGCGCCGGAGAGGTATGGGATATTGTTGATTTTTTTTTTCTTTTACAGAACGAGTGTCTTCAGGTGGATTAAGTCTACAATAAAGATTTTACAACCCCATGTGTGTTTTTATTTCATTAAAATACTTTATTCTTCGTGTGTGTATTAACCCTTTACTACTATTGGATTAATAGTGGATAGGTGTCTTGTTGATATCTCTCCATTATTAACCAGGTTTAATGTCACCTTAACCCCTTAATGTGACATTAACCCCTTATTACCCCATATCCCACCGCTACAGGGGAGTGGGAAGAGAGAGGCTAAAGGTACCGTCACACTAAACGATATCGCTAGCGATCCGTGACGTTGCAGCGTCCTGGATAGCGATATCGTTGAGTTTGACATGCAGCAGCGATCAGGATCCTGCTGTGATGTCGCTGGTCGTTGAAGAAAGTTCAGAACTTTATTTGGTCGTCAGACCGGCGTGTATCGTCGTGTTTGACACCAAAAGCAACGATACCAGCGATGTTTTACACTGGTAACCAGGGTAAACATCGGGTCGCTAAGCGCAGGGCCGCGCTTAGTAACCCGATGTTTACCCTGGTTACCAGTGTAAAATGTAAAAAAAACAAACAGTACATGCTCACCTTCGCATCCCCCGCCGTCCGCTTCCCACACTGACTGAGCGCCGGCCACAAAATGAAAGTACAGCACAGCGGTGACGTCACCGCTCTGCTGTTAGGGCCGGGCTCAGTCAGTGCAGGAAGAGGACGCCGGGGGACGCGAATGTAAGTATGTACTGTTTGGTTTTTTTTACATTTTACGCTGGTAACCAGGGTAAACATCGGGTTACTAAGCGCGGCCCTGCGCTTAGTAACCCGATGTTTACCCTGGTTACCCGGGGACCTCGGCATCGTTGGTCGCTGGAGAGCGGTCTGTGTGACAGCTCCCCAGCGACCAAACAGCGACGCTGCAGCGATCGGCATCGTTGTCTGTATCGCTGCAGCGTCGCTAAGTGTGACGGTACCTTAAGTGCCAGAATAGGCACATCTTGTGCCTTTTCCGGGGTGCCTGGGGGCAGATGTGTTTAGCCAGGGGGGGGCAATATCCATGGACCCTCTCTAGGCTATTAATATCTGCCCTCAGTCACCGGCTTTCCTGCTCTGGCGGAGAAAATTGCGCAGGAGCCAACACCTGTTTTTTCCGTGATTTAACCCTTTATTTTAACAGCTAGAGCACCCAAATTTTGCACACACACTCTACTAACATCATTAGTGAGGAATATGTAAAAAAAATAAGGGATATGAAATGGTTTACTGTATGTAACCCATGTCTCATATCCTGTCGGGTTTGATAAGGAGATAGCTTAAAAGCCAGTAATTCAATTGCCGGCTTTTGCTATCTAGCTCTGTATTAAATAAATAAATATATATATATATATATATATATATATATATATATATATATATATATATTATAGACTGTATATATGCTTTCAAGAATATTTGAGCCCATGGATCCATTCTATGTCCATTTTGCAAGCCTGCGAGAAAATCTCGCTGTACGGATGCTTTACGGATTACATACGGAGGTTTACATGCGCAAAATACGCAGCCACACCCTGCCTACGGATGACATACAGATCATCATTTCTGTGTATTACGCCTTTAAAAAAACGGACCGTATTTCCCTACGCCGAGTGTGACCCCGGCTTCAAGCAAATCAGCTACAAAATACACGTCAAAAAGCTTCATGTGAAAATACCTAAACCATGTACTCCATCTGACCATGCTCTTACCACACTTTCCATCTGAACATGCTCTTACCACGCTCTCCATCTGAACATGTTCTTACCACGCTCTCCATCTGAACATACTCTTACCATGCTCTCCATGTGAACATGCTCTTACCACGCTCTCCATGTGAACATGCTCTTACCACGCTCTCCATGTGAACATGCTCTTACCACGCTCTCCATCTGAACATGCTCTTACCACGCTCTCCATCTGAACATACTCTTACCATGCTCTCCATCTGAATATACCCTTACCACGCTCTCCATCTGAACATGCTCTTACCACGCTCTCCATCTGAACGTGCTCTTACCACGCTCTCCATCTGAACATACCCTTACCACGCTCTCCATCTGACCATGCCTTACCACGCTGTCCATCTGAAATACCCTTACCACGCTCTCCATCTGACCATGCTCTTACCACTCTCTCCATCTGAACATGCTCTTACCACGCTCTCCATCTGAACATGCTCTTACCACGCTCTCCATCTGAACATGCTCTTACCACGCTCTCCATCTGAACATGCTCTTACCACGCTCTCCATGTGAACATGCTCTTACCACGCTCTCCATCTGAACATACTCTTACCACGCTCTCCATCTGACCATGCTCTTACCATGCTCTCCATCTGAACATACTCTTACCATGCTCTCCATCTGAATATACCCTTACCACGCTCTCCATCTGAACATGCTCTTACCACGCTCTCCATCTGAACATGCTCTTGCCATGCTCTCCATCTGAACATACTCTTACCATGCTCTCCATCTGAATATACCCTTACCACGCTCTCCATCTGACCATGCCTTACCACGCTGTCCATCTGAAATACCCTTACCACGCTCTCCATCTGACCATGCTCTTACCACTCTCTCCATCTGAACATGCTCTTACCACGCTCTCCATCTGAACATGCTCTTACCACGCTCTCCATGTGAACATGCTCTTACCACGCTCTCCATCTGAACATACTCTTACCACGCTCTCCATCTGACCATGCTCTTACCACGCTCTCCATCTGAAATACCCTTACCACGCTCTCCATCTGAACATGCTCTTACCACTCTCTCCATCTGACCATGCTCTTACCACGCTCTCCATCTGAACATGCTCTTACCACGCTCTCCATCTGAACATGCTCTTACCACGCTCTCCATCTGAATATGCTCTTACCACGCTCTCCATCTGAATATGCTCTTACCACGCTCTCCATCTGAATATGCTCTTACCACGCTCTCCATCTGAATATGCTCTTACCACGCTCTCCATCTGAATATGCTCTTACCACGCTCTCCATCTGAACATGCTCTTACCACGCTCTCCATGTGAACATACCCTTACCACGTACTCCATGTGAACATACCCTTACCACGTACTCCATGTGAACATACCCTGACCACATGCAAATCTATGCAGAAAATCCTGCTGAATATAGCAACATGACTGCGCTAATGCCAGTAATTTGATGTCAGCACTTCCCAAGTGCATGGGTCGGATGGAACAGCTGGTGAAGTTGCTCCACGTATGAGTTGGACGGGCACAACTGGTGAAGTCGCTCCACGCATGAGTCGAATGGGCACATCTGGTGAAGTTGCTCCACACAAGGGTCGGATGGGCACAGCTGGTGAAGTCGCTCCACGCATGAGTCGGACGGGCACAGCTGGTGAAGTCACTTCATGCATGGGTCAATCGGACGGGCACAGTTGGTGAAGTGGCTCCACGAATGGGTCGGACGAGCACAGCTGGTGAAGTAGCTCCACGCATGGGTTGGACGGGCACAGCTGGTGAAGTCACTCCACGCATGGGTCGGACGGGCACAGCTGGTGAAGTCGCTCCACGCATGGGTCGGATGGGCACAGCTGGTGAAGTCACTCCACGAATGGGTTGGACGGGCACAGCTGGTGAAGTCACTCCATTCTTAAGCAGATTGGAGGCTTTATGAGTGTATATAAATGGCATTTTCTTCTAACCCCCAGTAGTAGCGCACTGCATATACAGTATGATATCAGCTCTCCCTTCTGCAGGATTGCAGATGTCAGTGGATGGGCTGGGTGGTCGCAGCTTGTGACCAGTGTTTGACCATCAAGAATATGGGGAACCAGAATGATGGTCTATTGAGCTTCTTACGTAGTCAATAAATCGCTCCATTAATGGTAGGATACTGCCTTATTCCCTATCTTTTGATGATGTGGCACTGAGATTAGATTGTAAGCTCCTGTGGTTCAGAGCAGGCCGCATTATTTCTGAAGTTTAGGCAGCTCACATATGTGCATCCACCCTGGTGCTGTCAGTGGGCAGGAGATAGATTACATGACAGCTGCCGCTCTGCCAGCGAGGTCACCCTGTATAACAATGGGGGGTATTTTTTTCCCCAGCGCTGATCCTTCCATTGCACGCCGGGTCTTATATAATGGCTCTTCCATTACATGCACAGGTATTTTCTACAATTGTTTTTCCAGATCATAAGTAAATGAAACTTCGAAGGAGCAGGAGATTTGAGCTTTTGTTGAGTTTTCTATGCTGCAAGTTTTCTGCACCTATTAAGTAACATAGTTTGCTTGCATTTTTTCAAAAGTACATAACGTAAAAACTCACCAAAAACTCATTGTGGAAACATGACCTTAGCCTAATAAGATCGTCTGGCACAGAGGGAAATCTCACAGGGCTGTAGGAATCCCACAAGGCTTCGTTCACACATTGCATTTTTGTAGCATTTTTCTAATGCAAATTAAAAGTTGCTTTTTACATTACAAGCAAAAGTTATAAGACTTTCGAAATCTCATGCACACACTTGTTTTTTTTTTCCTGACTGAATAGGAAAACTACACCATGTCAATGCTTTCAGGGTTTTTTTGCAGCTTTTTTTCAGACATAGGAAGCAATGAATGAGTGCAAAAATGCAGACAAAATGTTGCCATCAGCTTTTGCAGAATTTTGGTAAAAAAAAATAAATGCAGGTACAGCAGGATGTGAAAACTGTCTCGATTACTTCTGATGGTGAAGACGCCGAGACCACATACCTTGCTGAACTCCTGAATCAGCCTTATATCTCTGTAGTACTGTCTATAGTACACTCTATATGAGGGCACTCTAGTGCTGTTTATAGTACACTCTATATGGGGGCACTCTAGTGCTGTATATAGTACACGCTATATGGGGGCACTCTAGTGCTGTGCATAGTGCACTCTATATGGGGGCACTCTAGTGCTGTTTATAGTACACTCTATATGGGAGCACTCTGGTGTTGTGTATAGTACACTCTAAAGGGGGCACTCTAGTGCTGTGTATAGTGCACTCTATATGGGGGCACTCTAGTGCTGTGTATAGTGCACTCTATATGGGGGTACTCTAGTGCTGTGTATAGCACACTCTATATGGGGGCACTCTAGTGCTGTGTATAGTATACTCTATATGGGGGCACTCTAGTGCTGTGTATAGTGCACTCTATATGGGGGCACTCTAGTGCTGTGTATAGTACACTATATGCGAGCACTCTAGTGCTGTGTATAGTACACTATATGCGAGCACTCTAGTGCTGTGTATAGTACACTCTATATGCGAGCACTCTAGTGCTGTGTATAGTGCACTCTATATGGGGGCACTCTAGTACTGTGCATAGTGCACTCTATATGGGAGCACTCTAGTGCTGTGTATAGTGCACTCTATATGGGGGCACTCTAGTACTGTGCATAGTACACTCTATATGGGAGCACTCTAGTGCTGTGTATAGTACACTCTGTATGGGGGCACTCTAGTGCTGTGTATAGCACACTCTATATGGGAGCACTCTAGGGCTGTGTATAGTACACTATATGGGGGCACTCTAGTGTTGTTTATAGTACACTCTATATGGGGACACTAGTGCTGTGTATAGTGCACTCTATATGGGAGCACTCTGGTGCTGTGTATAGTACACTCTATATGGGGGCACTCTAGTGCTGTGTATAGTACACTCTATATGGGGGCACTCTAGTGCTGTGTATAGTGCACTCTATATGGGGGCACTCTAGTGCTGTGTATAGCACACTCTATATGGGGGCACTCTAGTGCTGTGTATAGTGCACTCTATATGGGGGCACTCTAGTACTGTGCATAGTACATTCTATATGGGGGCACTCTAGTGCTGTGTATAGTACACTATATGGGGGCACTCTAGTACTGTGTATAGTGCACTCTATATGGGGGCAGTCTAGTACTGTGTATAGTACACTATATGGGGGCACTCTAGTACTGTGTATAGTACACTCTATATGGGGGCACTCTAGAACTGTGTATAGTACACTATATGGGGGCACTCTAGTGCTGTGTATAGTACACTATATGGGGGCACTCTAGTGCTGTGTATAGTGAACTCTATATGGGGGCACTCTAGTGCTGTGTATAGTGCACTCTATATGGGGGCACTCTAGTGCTGTGTATAGCGCACTCTATATGGGGGCACTCTAGTGCTGTGTATAGTACACTATATGGGGGCACTCTAGTGCTGTGTATAGTACACTATATGGGGGCACTCTAGTGCTGTGCATAGTACACTATATGGGGGCACTCTAGTGCTGTGCATAGTACACTATATGGGGGCACTCTAGTGCTGTGTATAGTACATTATATGGGGGCACTAGTGCTGTGTATAGTACACTATATGGGGGCACTCTAGTGCTGTGTATAGTACACTATATGGGGGCACTCTAGTGCTGTGCATAGTACACTATATGGGGGCACTCTAGTGCTGTGTATAGTACACTATATGGGGCACTCTAGTGCTGTGCATAGTACACTATATGGGGGCACTCTAGTGCTGTGTATAGTACACTATATGGGGGCACTCTAGTGCTGTGCATAGTACACTATATGGGGCACTCTAGTGCTGTGTATAGTGAACTCTATATGGGGGCACTCTAGTACTGTGTATAGTACACTATATGGGGGCACTCTAGTGCTGTGTATAGTACACTATATGGGGGCACTCTAGTGCTGTGTATAGTGAACTCTATATGGGGGCACTCTAGTGCTGTGTATAGTGCACTCTATATGGGGGCACTCTAGTGCTGTGTATAGTACACTATGTGGGGGCACTCTAGTGCTGTGTATAGTACACTATATGGGGGCACTCTAGTGCTGTGCACAGTACACTATATGGGGGCACTCTAGTGCTGTGCATAGTACACTATATGGGGGCACTCTAGTGCTGTGCATAGTACACTATATGGGGGCACTCTAGTGCTGTGTATAGTACACTATATGGGGGTACTCTAGTGCTGTGCACAGTACACTATATGGGAGCACTCTAGTGCTGTGCATAGTAAACTATATGGGGGCACTCTAGTGCTGTGCACAGTACACTATATGGGAGCACTCTAGTGCTGTGCATAGTAAACTATATGGGGGCACTCTAGTGCTGTGCATTGTACACTATATGGGGGCACTCTAGTGCTGTGCATAGTACACTATATGGGGGCACTCTAGTGCTGTGCATAGTACACTATATGGGGGCACTCTAGTGCTGTGCACAGTACACTATATGGGGGCACTCTAGTGCTGTGCATTGTACACTATATGGGGGCACTCTAGTGCTGTGCATAGTAAACTATATGGGGGCACTCTAGTGCTGTGCATTGTACACTATATGGGGGCACTCTAGTGCTGTGCATAGTACACTATATGGGGGCACTCTAGTGCTGTGCATAGTACACTATATGGGGGCACTCTAGTGCTGTGCACAGTACACTATATGGGGGCACTCTAGTGCTGTGCATTGTACACTATATGGGGGCACTCTAGTGCTGTCCATTGTACACTATATGGGGGCACTCTAGTGCTGTGCATTGTACACTATATGGGGGCACTCTAGCGCTGTGCATAGTACACTATATGGGGGCACTCTAGAGCTGCTGGTAGGCACATGGTGATGATGCTGGGACTTGCAGTCCTCTCCCCTGTTGCTGAGATTACCGCCCGGCAGCAGAGATCCCATCAGTCGGACACGTGCTGATCTCCTGATGACGCATGACCGCAGCGTGCTAGCTCTGGGCTCACAGACAGGTCACTGACCATGACTCCGCCCCTTGTTCCCGCCTGTCCGGGGTTTCATTGGTTACGGGAAAAACGAGTCCGTTGTGATTGGTTAGAAGTCTGTAGATCACATGATACAACAGAGAGGCTTTAGCCGGCAGTCAGCTCCGCTGCAGTTTACTTGGCGCAGGTCGCCGGTGGGATAGGAGGGGACTGCTGCGCGGGTTCTCAGTGGCTTGTGCTGTTCTCTGTGGCGGACGCTGATTACTGCCCAGAACCATTTGTCCCTCCCCCTGCACCACCCGCGTCCACAGCAAGAGGAATTCCCGGGGTCTGATCTGTGCAGCCCCTGAGAGCTGATAACAAAGACATTCCAGTGTTCTCTATCAGTAGGTGAGTTACTTGTCTGTCCCGTGGGGTCCGCCTCCTGTACTATGGTTTCTGCACTACTGTAGTTACTTAGGGGTTAATCTAGCGGTGCAATAGTCTATAGAGGTCTGTGGCAGGGTGCCCACCCCCCTCTGTGCCCACCCTGTGCCCCTGGGTGCACAGAATCCAAATGTTAAATTGCTGAGACCTTACTTGGGGGTAAGAGGTGCCCCCTATTTTCTTTTTAGTAAGGGTTTACATACTGCAGCCTGCAAGGTATAGGAAGATTTGCATGTGCTAAGTGTTATTTATTATAGTGCCATTTGTTCCATGGTGCTTTACAGGTGAAAAATGTAAAGTGCTTAGGAATATGTTGGCGCTATAGCAATAAAACTATTGTTAAATGGGCATACATAATATCTGCGTTACTCGCTTGTGAATTCCGCCCTATGATCCAGGTTTCCTTCGCTTTTATTGCATTTCTGCCACTTTTATCCTGACTTTCCTTGTTCCAGTGAACCTATCTTGATGCATTGGAAAATCATTCCCTGCTGATCAGTGGGGACCCCTCCTCCCCCAACCTTATCTGATCAGCAGCCACAGCTGTGTGACCCCCCCCCAAAAAAAAAAATAAATAAATAAATAAATAAATAAGTAAAGTCCTGCTGATCACCAGATTAGGTTAATTGGGTAAGCTAAATGTATGTTCACACTGAGTTTTTGTGCTGCAGAAACTCCAAAAACCATGTTTTTATTTAGAATGTTTAGCATTTCTGCTCTGGAAACTTTAGTGTGAACACATGCTTAGGATGGAAGCTGTGGGGATTGGTTAGTGCATGTGACTTTTTTTTTTTTTTTTTTTTTTTTTAATTTCCTTTGAAACCCCTTTGAGAGTGCTCCAGCCCAGAGGTGATAATTGAAGTCTCCGTTTTACATCAAACTTTAACATGTCCTTTCTTCTCGTGTCCTAGGTCTTCACTTCTACCTACAGGATGCCTGGCGACTTCTCCATGTGCCTGTGTCTCAGCCCTCCTTCTCCGCGCAACCTGCGACTACCTTCAGCTAGGTCACTGCGGCCATGTTTGGTTCCAACCCCTCGCCTCCCGGATCCGCGTAAGAAAGGCGTAGTTTTTGCCGACGCTCTTGGGCTGGCCCTCACCACCGTCCGTCACTTCTCTCATCCGTTCTTCGATGAAGATCCGCTGGTGATCGCCTTGGCATCGTTGCGAGCCCTGCGCCCACTCTCCAGCTCTACCTACTCTCTGGACTTTCACCCTCCAACCCAAGACTATAGCAGTTTCCGGGCTAGGCTCTCCCGGCAGCAGGTTTGTCTGGAGCAATGCGCCGTCCAGGGAGCGGCAGTGGCCGGTACGGTGCGGGTGCGCAATATTGGCTTTGAGAAGCGGGTAACTCTTCGGGTCAGCTACGATAACTGGAAAAGTCACTACGACCTTCCGTGCTCTTATCTGCGGGATCCCTGTGGAGGAGACGAGACGGACACTTTCTCCTTCAGGCTCCCGCTGCCTCCTGACACCCAGCGGGCTGAATTCTGTATTTGCTTTTGGTGTAGGGGCGCAGAACACTGGGATAATAATGAAGGGAAGAATTATGTTCTGAATAAGGAGGCTGATCACCGCGGCTATACGCAGGTCACCTATTGGTGACACTAACATTGCGAAGGTGCTGGTCCACTGGAACAAAAACACATGGTCGTACGACAACCCCTTCTTGTAGATCAAGAGGGCTTCTAGGACGGAAACTTTCTCCAATATGGTTGTAGAGTAGGTGCCTGGCGGCTTTACCACCGAAGAATCCAAAGTTCTTCTCAGTAGCCCGGCTTCATTCTTCACAATGTAACCTGTGGTCGAACTCTTGGTATATAAGAAATGGTTGCAGACCTCGTACAGGGATCTGCAGACCTTCTCATTCCAGCTGCTATAAAACTACATCTCCCACCATGCATTGGCAGCTCTTACACCCTGTGCATCTCAAGGAATGCTGGGAGTTGTAGTTGAAGTGCTGATCCCTGACTTGGCGCCATCCAGTGTACTGAACTATAGGAGGTCTTCAAGGTCCTGTAAGATCTGTACTTGATGACATTGAATAAACCAGTTTGGGGGTGAGAAATGTATATTTCTTTTTACTGTTTTACTGCAGATTCAATAAATATTGTTAGATCTTTTCAGTATTTTGTGCATTTTATTTTTTTCTTTCGTAATTCATAGGTTTAAGATTGAAAGACAAAAGTGTGAAATTTAACCTATATAATGATGCCTTTATTGTGTCCGGATACTTATCGTTGTGATAATGATCTTCAGGATTTTGGTTTACGCCTTCCACCGACTATAGTCCTGACATTGAATTGGGCTTCTTTTGCAAAGTTTACAAAACATTGAGGAACTTTAGTCAATGGAGAACAAATGTTTCTGAATTCTCCATGCAGTAGTCTGTAACCTGATCACTGCAGTTATATCATCAGGTGCTGCCCCAGGGAATCCTCCCCTCCCCCCAGGTCGGGGACCTTACAAGTCTATGCAGAGCCTGATGGAATCCTGTTACTTTCTGTAGGTGGTTCCTGTCTTGATGAAGATTTACTGCCACTTTACATAAATTATGCACCTTTTTTAAATTTCTAATTCTGCATTAACCCCAGTGCAGGCCAAAGCCTGAGTGCACTCAAGTACGTTTGTACAAAAATGCAATTTCAAAAAGTTGCCATTGATGAGTCCAAAAAAAGGAAAACATATATACCTGCACTGCTGTCCTTTGCGATCACCTATCGGCGTGCTACAATACGCTGCACCAGCTCCTATACCTCCTACTCAATGCATGGGCATAAGTGGTGCTCAACCAAAAAGATATTTATAATTCAAAAACAAAAGAAAAAAAGTGGTCAGCACTCACCAAACCCGATGCTGTAAAATGTCTTTATTTGGACATGGACAGGGAGAACCTGGTGTCTAAGGATGACAGCTGTTTCGCGCTACATGCGCTTCCACAGATCCCGATGATCTGTGGAAGCGCATGTAGCGCGAAACAGCTGTCATCCTTAGACACCAGGTTCTCCATGTCCAAATAAAGACATTTTACAGCATCGGGTTTGGTGAGTGCTGACCACATTTTTTTCTTTTGTTGCCATTGATGAACCAGCTGAAAATATCTGGAAAACTCAAAGCCTACCCCCCAATAATGAACATAAAAAAAAAAAAGTGAATACATAAAGTTTACAAAATGAAGAAACTCGTCCTAAAGGATGAAAAATTCAGAAGACATTGCAAAAAATGGTATCCGTAGTTTCCTGGTCCCGATAGTAATGTACTACACATGCAGGCTGAATCGGTGCAAAATAATGAAGTAGTCTCCTATAAACCTCCTGTTCATGGAGATGGCGGCTGTCTAGTGTTAAGGATGCTCCTGTATAGGGCACCAGTCACACCGTGCACCATGTCAGCTTACATGCGATTAGTGATACCCATACTACTAGATCAGGTGGGCTGCCCAGCACTATGTAAGTGCACCCCACAGGGATAGACCCCCAAAGCCAACACTCATGGGGGCACTGCTGCAACATCCAGTGCATAAGATACATTTAAAGAAGGGCAAATTAAAATAATGTGCAAAATATAGATGAAAAAGGGGCAAATGCAATAATGAGTTGGCCGGTCTGTGGGGCTTAAAGGAATCATCCCATCTACTAGGGTGATAACCTGTAGCTAATATATGCCGTTACTTTATGATCTGACTTCTGGGGGTCCCCACTGCACTGCCGGTATGACAATCTATCACAGTTCTGCTTTTCCCTGCGCAGGGAATCGTTACCGACCCCATTTGCTTGATTAGGCCTTTGTGGTGGTATGGGCATTTGGAGGAGTATTGGGGGCATTTGTGAATCTCCTATCAATGTCCCTGAAACCAAACTTCCTGACTCAGGAGGCCGCCCTGAGGCAAGGAACAATGGACAGTCGGACCACCCTTTGCCCCTACTGCTCTGGTGGGCGCTGCTGACTGGACAGACCTGTTATACCAGAAGGGGTGCATTTCTTCTGAATTCATGGTCCATCTTTTGTTAGGTGATTGTCCCCTCTGCTTACAACTCTGCAGACTTAGTTGCAAATACTAAGGGGTTTGTTAATCTATAAACCCCATTTTCGCTTATAAGAGAAAAAAATGGACCTTTGGTGCACCAAATCCAATTTTCATCCATATTTGATTTATGTCTTTTTGGGGTACGCAGTTGAAAAGTGACATGCTCCAACGTCCTCCATTGATTGTCTATGAGACACTGAGTGCTGCACGTGGCTATATCCAGCAGTCCCATAGACAATGAATGGAGCATGTGCCCCTCCGCTCCATTCCTGACAGGGCAGCGGAGCCCCAATCTCAAGATACAACGGTTGGAACCTCCAGTGATCAGCAAATAATCAAGTATTTTTTTTTTTCTTTTTAAGAAAAACCCTTTACTCATCCCCAATGAGTTCCAATTGATTCTTTGTCAAGAAACTGAGTCCGATTGAGATCAGGACAGGGTTGCCCACTTTACATTTTATTTTTTCTGGACACCTTATCAAAAAAATCACGGACAGGCAATATTTTTTATGGACACATTGGAAAACCACAATAAATCATTATAGAGATGCATGTCTATGGCCCATATTCTAAATCAAAATGATCTGTATAAGTTTCTTCATCCTCAAAAAAAATCACGGATACGTCAATTTTTTCTTTTACAGATGTTAAAAGTGCATTTTTACTGACTATTCAGTAATTGCTGGACGGTTGGAAAACTTGGATCAGGAGACAGAGATGAAAAAATATATACAAACAAAATGTCTAGCAGCATATACAGTATAGGCCAAAAGTTTGGACACACCTTCTCATTTAAAGATTTTTCTGTATTTTCATGACTATGAAAATTGTACATTCACACTGAAGACATCAAAACTATGATTTAACACATGTGGAATTATATACTTAACAAAAAAGTGTGAAACAACTGAAAATATGTCTTATATTCTAGGTTCTTCAAAGTAGCCACCTTTTGCTTTGATGACTGCTTTGCACACTCTTGGCATTCTCTTGATGAGCTTCAAGAGGTAGTCACCGGGAATGGTCTTCCAACAATCTTGAAGGAGTTCCCAGAGATGCTTAGCACTTGTTGGCCCTTTTGCCTTCACTCTGCGGTCCAGCTCACCCCAAACCATCTCGATTGGGTTCAGGTCTGGTGACTGTGGAGGCCAGGTCATCTGGCGTAACACCCCATCACTCTCCTTCTTGGTCAAATAGCCCTTACACAGCCTGGAGGTGTGTTTGGGGTCATTGTCCTGTTGAAAAATAAATGATGGTCCAACTAAACGCAAACCGGATGGAATAGCATGTCGCTGCAAGATGCTGTTGTAGCCATGCTGGTTCAGTATGCCTTCAATTTTGAATAAATCCCCAACAGTGTCACCAGCAAAGCACCCCCACACCATCACACCTCCTACATGCTTCACGGTGGGAACCAGGCATGTAGAGTCCATCCGTTCACCTTTTCTGCATCGCACAAAGACACGGTGGTTGGAACCAAAGATCTCAAATTTGGACTCATCAGGCCAAAGCACAGATTTCCACTGGTCTAATGTCCATTCCTTGTGTTCTTTAGCCCAAACAAGTCTCTTCTGCTTGTTGCCTGTCCTTAGCAGTGGTTTCCTAGCAGCTATTTTACCATGAAGGCCTGCTGCACAAAGTCTCCTCTTAAGGGCTTGTTTCCACTTGCTAGAAACACGTCCGTGTCTCGCATGTGAAAACCAAGCTCTGGTGCCGGCACTTTGGAACGGAGCGTGCAGCTCCATGTGTTGCTCCTCTCTGGAGTGCCGGCGCCAGAGCTTGGTTGACACGGACGTGTTTCTCGCAAGTGGAAGCAAGCCCTTACAGTTGTTGTAGAGATGTGTCTGCTGCTAGAACTCTGTGTGGCATTGACCTGGTCTCTAATCTGAGCTGCTGTTAACCTGCGATTTCTGAGGCTGGTGACTCGGATAAAGTTATCCTCAGAAGCAGAGGTGACTCTTGGTCTTCCTTTCCTGGGGCGGTCCTCATGTGAGCCAGTTTCTTTGTAGCGCTTGATGGTTTTTGCCAATGCACTTGGGGACACTTTCAAAGTTTGCCCAATTTTTCAGACTGACTGACCTTCATTTCTTAAAGTAATGATGGCCACTCGCTTTTCTTTACTTAGCTGCTTTTTTCTTGCCATAATACAAATTCTAACAGTCTATTCAGTAGGACTATCAGCTGTATATCCACCAGACTTCTGCTCAACACAACTGATGGTCCCAGCACCATTTATAAGGCAAGAAACCCCACTTATTAAACCTGACAGGGGACACCTGTGAAGTGAAAACCATTCCCGGTGACTACCTCTTGAAGATCATCAAGAGAATGCCAAGAGTGTGCAAAGCAGTCATCAAAGCAAAAGGTGGCTACTTTGAAGAATCTAGAATATAAGACATAATTTCAGTTGTTTCACACTTTTTTGTTAAGTATATAATTCCACATGTGTTAATTCATAGTTTTGATGCCTTCAGTGTGAATGTGCAATTTTCATAGTCATGAAAATACAGAAAAATCTTTAAATGAGAAGGTGTGTCCAAACTTTTAGTCTGTACTGTACGTCAGATGTAAAGCAGGTACAGAGACTGACCAAACCATAGTCAATCCGTATGGTGCCAGTCTGGTACGCCATGCCAGCTTGTCTTCACTTCTGTGCCCACGACTCTGGTGCTTAAAGGGTTATTCCCATCTCCAAGATCCCATCCCAATATGTAATAATAGCAAATACCTCCAATTGGAAATGTATAGTTTTCCTGATTACCTATGTCACTTACCCCAAGTGCAGAGCATTGCAGTAGCTTAGGTATCCATGGTTATAACCACTAAGAGCTAACTGTCACAATGTGAGTGGTTGTAACCATGGATACCTACTGTAAGCTATTGAAATGCCCTGCACACTGGGCAAGTGACATAGCAAATCAGAAAAACTATACTACATTTCTAATTGGAGGTATTTGACGATAATATTATTACTAGACCTACTACATATTGGAATAGGATCTTGGAGATGGGAATACCCCTTTTAATAGGTGTCACAAAATCATAACATCACATGAGGCCTAGTCACTAGGCCTCATACAACACCACAGGACAGGCGGCGTACCATAAAGACAGGACGTATGAGGCCTAGTAAACAACTGAGACGCCATGGCAACACAAGAGGCCTTTGCACAACCTGTACGTCCGGGTTTTCTACATGTACATTGAATTGATAGAGGATTAGAAATTCATAGATTCCCATTCAACCAGTTTTCTTCTGTGTCCATAATGTGAGGCCTTCATGGTGTCATCCCTGGAGCCTGTTTCTCAGAGGAAAACCTGACCGCCATTTTAGAAAAGTGCATAATTTGGCCTGAGCTACAGATTTAATCTAATTTTCAGCCAGGATTAATTTTTTTTCCTGGGATTAAAGAGCAGAAAGGCCGGGAGACCTGGGAACAGAACTGATTCTCGTTTTCCCATCCAATCGGTCATCTCATTAGGTCGTCACTGGTGATATTGTGCAATATTGATTACCTAATTAGCATGTCATTAGTCATTGCATGCTGATTACAAAACGATTCATCTAAACGGAACTGATACTGACTAGTTTTTTGGGAATTCTGGAATACTGGCATTTTTTCTGGATTATCAGATGACAGATTAAAGGAATATCACTATAAAAAGCATTTCATGATGGGTATTAGATAAAATCGTTACATCCTTACTTAGAAACTTACGTAGGCTTGATAAATATGATAAATATGAGACTTACTGCTCAGAAAATGTCAAACAGCATCCGCTAACTAAACTGCATGCATATGCAAATAATACATCGCCTACTTATAGCTAAATAAATAGTGCCATATATACTCACTATATATAGCAAAATGGTGCTATACTTTGCCCAGATACTTTTGCAAAAGTTCTTAACCCCCCATCTCTGTACTTCCCTGCATTGTGAGCGAATTGTGCTGCCCTCTGCTGGTAGATGCTGGGTTCATGCATCACATATTTGGTGCGGATTTTATGAGCAGATTCTTAACATTAAAAATCTGCAGTGTTTCTGCATGTAAAATCCGCACATATTTTCTGCAATTATTCATGCATCTTTATTTTATTTTTATTTTTTTGTGGTAATACACCAAAAGCCACACTAAAAGAATTTCTGTTTAACTTGTGGATTAAGGCAGCGTTCACATGTTATATATATATATATATATATATATATATATATATATATATATATATATATATATATATATATATATATATATAGTGTAGATTTTAATAGCGGATTTTTATGTACCAGCATTTCTGGAACAAACAAAAAATTAAAAAAAAAATTAATTTAAAACCTGGTTTAAAAAAAAAAAAAGCAGCGAAATCAAATTTTCATGTGGATCCCACATAAAAAAACAAAAAACAAAAAAAAGCATTAATTCAATAGCTGATTAAAAAAATGCATCAAAATCCATTTTCCATATGGATCCCTACCAAAAAATAAATGATGCTATATCGTGTCCATCAGCATCCAGCGGAGTCAGGTGTAAGGTGTAAGGTGTAAATGGGACACTGGGGTCTGTAATCCCCTAATGATAGAAGCCATTTATCTCATTACAGATCTTCCTGATTATATAACCGGTGTTGCCGCATGTGCCAGTGACAGATCCCTCCTTAATTAACTTCATTAACCGCTTATTACGGCGTCATCCTCCGCTCCGTTTCCCTCACTCTTCTCTTTGCTGTGACACAAATGGCATTAATGGCCTTGGGTATTTCGGGTCCTGCACAGACACCTTTTCCTCCAGAAGGTTCCTGGCAAAGGTGGTAAATGATTCAATGTGAAATTTTTCAGATCCCTCATTACTGTATTTAGGGGTATAAGTAGCGTAGCTGTTTTGTTGTACTCTATACTGGGACCACTGTCAGTGATTTTTGGCTGATACCTTGTGATGACAGACCCGACCCGATAGTTCTCAGTAAGGTAAAGCTGAGCAGAAATTCTTCAAATCCTTCGCAAAACTTCTCAAAAAACTTTTTGAAAAAGTTTTCAGGCAATCTCTTTAAAAAGTCAGCAAAAAGTGTGAACACTCCGCAAAATCTGGACAAAATTCAACTAAAAAAATGTCTTTATGGGCAGGCAATGGTCAGTATACTGGCCAAACGCCATTTTAAGGCTATGTTCTCACGACGAGTTTGTGGTGAGTTTTTTCACACTGCATTTTTGGGATTTATAGAAATCTTCTGCCCACTGCACTTTTTTTTTTTTTTTTTTGCTCAGTGTCAACTGACCTGCAGTGCGAGATTTGAATCCGCAACATGTCAATTTCTCTCGTGGGTACGCTGTGTTTATGTACAGATTTTCCCCATAGACTTGTATTAGATGCAGAAAATCTGCAGGTAAAAAAAAAAAAGTAAATGCGTTTTTGCTGTGAAAACACATATAATCCACACATGACTGTGTCAATAAAGGTTCGTAAAAGCCAAATATCAGGAAATATGAAAAAAAACAAAAAACAACTTTAAAAAAAAAAATAATAATTAAAATGACACACCAAAAAGAGACAAAAAACCATAGCATGAAAAATGCAATAACAATGGCAACAACTCACCGTAGCCTTAGGCTTTGTTCACATGCAGTGTTTTTGCAACAGGTTTTTTTTTGCTATTTTATTATGCAAATTAAAATACAGTATAATGGGCCTGATAAATTGCTCCATAGAGAATAATGAGCCCCATATAATGCTCCATACAGTATAATGGCCCCATATAGTGCTCCATACAGTATAATGGGCCTAATGTATTGCTCCATACAGAATAATGGCCCCCATTTATTGCTCCATACAGAAAAACGGCCCCCATATGTTGCTCCATACAGTATATAATGGCCCCCCATATATTGCTCCACATAGAATAATAGCCCCCATATATTGCTTCATACAATATATAATGGACCCCATATATTGCTGTATTCAGTGTAATAGCACCATATATTGCTCCATACAGTGTAATGGGCCTGATGTATTGCTCCATACAGAATAATGATCCCCATATATTGCTCCATACAGAATAATGGCCCCCATATATTGCTCCATACAGTATAATGAGCCCCATATATTGCTCCATACAGTACATAATAGACCCCATACATTGCTTCATACAGTATATAATGGGCCCCATATATTGCTCCATACAGAATAATGGGCCTGACATATTGCTCCATACAGTATAATGAGCCCCATATATTGCCCTATACAGTATAATGGGCCTGATATATTGCTCCATACAGTGTAATGAGCCCCATATATTGCTCCATACAGTATATAATGCGCCCCATATATTGCTCCATACAGTAAAATGGGCCTGATATATTGCTCCATACAGTATAATGAGCCCCATATATTGCTCTATACAGTATAATGGGCCTGATATATTGCTCCATACAGTATATAATGAGCCCCATATATTGCTCCATACAGTATAATGGGCCTGATATATTGCTCCATACAGTATTATGGGCACCACATAGCGCTCCACACAGTATAATGAGCCCCATATATTGCTCCGTACAGTATGTAATGGGCCCTATATTATGCTCTATACAGTATAATAGGCCTGGGCCCCATATAATGCTGCATACATTAAAAAAATCAAATACTCATCTCTCCCGTTCCCCGGTATGCTGAGCGTCTTGTGACTCTGCTCTGACCAGCACAGAGGGCACGCTGTAGTAATGTCATTGCGCTCTCTGCCCTGAGATGTCACAGAGTCAGAAGGCGCTGAAGACACTGGAGCTGCGGGAACGGGAGAGGTGAGTATTTGAGGGGTGGGGCCCTGGTGCCATCGCTCCCACCGGGCTCCCCCAACTCACGGGCCCCATAGTGTGCCGGTGTCCTCGACGGTGAGTGGAACCCCCACCTTTTGTCCAAGGCCCAAGCACTTGCCTGGGCATGCTGGTTAGTGACACCGTCCCAGTCTTCGCACCTCCTGTGGTTTAAAGGGCCCGTGCCTGTAAAAACATTTTTTCTTTTTCCATTATCTCTGTCTGGGGCGGCGGGTCCACCGGGCACTTATCCGGTACCCCGCTACGCCAGTCCAACCCTGTATTAGATGTATGTTGAAAGCACTGCACTTGCCTGAAATCAGGACTATAAAGAAACATATAAAAAATTAAGATCTATATGATTTAAAAGTATAAACAAGAATAGACTCTTTGGTCCAATTATCGGGAATCTTATCTCATGCATCTGAAAACCACATCAGGGTACTCATAACGTGAAACTGAGGAAGTTAAAACACTGGGGGACAAGTGCGTCAGGGGTGATTCACACCACTTCTCCTAAATTCTATGAAACTTTTAGGGACATCCTCTGTTCCTATATACTATAGTCTCATACAGTATTATATCATTCTCCAGTTTCCTCCCATTGATTAACAGTTGATGCCCGTCCCCCCATCCATCTTAGTGCTATTACCTTCCTGGCAAGAAATAGAATATACTTTATCGTAGTGTGGCCAAGTTTCCCCTTCCACAATTCCCAATACACAATCAATAGGAGTCCTAATTACCTGCGACAATGTGTAGACCACTTCATTCCAGTACCTCCTTACCACCATGCAGCTCCAAATAAGGTGCGATACGTTCGCCCCCAATTCCCCACACCTGGGACATCCATCAGAAGCCAATATGCCAAACCTAAATATGGGGATGGATAAGACTTATGGAAGATATATAATTTTATTATGTTGTTATTCGCAGCTGGTGTTACCACCGTGTGGGCCTCCAAAGCATCATCTGATGCTCTCTCCTCCATCACTGCTTTCAACTGTATTGGCATCTGTGATGTGAAGCCGGGCCATTCTTACTCATGGGCCCCAAAGCGGCCCTGTGGTGTGCCACTATTAGCAGCATGCCACTGGCTGGGGTCCCCTGGAGGAGAGGGGGCCCTAGGCAGCTGCCTGGTCTGCCTGCCCCTAACGCCGGCCCAGAATACTTTTTTTTTTAGCACGACAAAGACACTCAATTAGGACACGAGCACGCTCAGATAACACCTTATCCCAGCATGATCGTCCATCACTACGTATTCTCGTCATCTACTACTTTTATCCTGGCTGGATACGTCCTAGAATACATCACATTTAGGGTCCTTAGACGCCTCTTAGTTGATGTGAGTGCCGGTAGGCCAGAAAAAGTCTTGGAATAGCAATACAGTGACAATTTCATGTTGAATTACTTGATCCCACCTTGTGAGTTGTAATAAAAGATCCCTGTTCTTCGAGTTAAGGAATATTCCCAATAAAGGCCTTGGAGGGGCACCTGGAGGAGGTGGTTTACCAGGAACATGGGGGGCTCTCTCAACCGCATATGCAGCAGAAAAAATGGTGCTTATATAAATGGCAGAAGCTGCGCAGACACCGGCTTCAGAGTAGGTTCAGGGTCTGTGCTGTCTCCTGAAACATTGGTCCCTGCTCCTGAGATGATGTGGCTGAGGAGCACTGACAGTCGCTTCCTCTGGCATAAGCCTCGGCTTCTCACCTGCAGATTGCGACTTGCTGGGACTCATATTACTTCCTCTGGGAGATGTAGGAGAAAAATTCAATACACAGATTCCAAGTTTATCAGTATAGGGTATTGGAAGTGGATACAATGTTCCAGGTCTGCAGAGACATTTCTCTACGAAATACTACATGGATATAATGCTTTTCTCTTCAAATGTCAAGAATTTGTCAGGATCAATGTGTAGATCCACTGACTGACACTTGATAGTATTTATAGTTGCTATTAGTTGAGAAGGAGGAAAGCCTTTCATATATCTAAGCAAAGTCAGAGGGCAGAGTGCCAAAAGATTCTGGGACTGCAGATAGGTTGGCAGATGCAGTTCTCAGTAAAGCCGCTAGGTGGCACTGGTGTATTACAATGCAAAAAAAGTGCTTGGAAAACTCACTGTGTAGATTGAAAAATATCATCTGCGACAGTGTATTCCTTTAAAACCCATCACAGGGGGGTCGTAACACTGTTTTTCTCAAATTCTGCCGTACATTCAACTCCCAGGGGTAACCGACCACTCCGCCACTCTCAGGGGTAACTGACCACTCCGCCACTCCCAGGGGTAACTGACCACTCCGCCACTCCCAGGGGTAACTGACCACTCCGCCACTCCCAGGGGTAACTGACCACTCCGCCGCTCCCAGCCGAAGATATGTGATTTTCATACTCCCAGCCACATTCCGACTAGACGTGTCCGGCCTCACTCCATTCACTTGTATTAAGCGAGACCACACACGTCTAGACTCCATGTGACCATATGTATCCAAATCACATACTTGCGGTCATGCACGTCGCAACCACCACCGGAAAATCCAGACAAACGTGCACAGGGCATGCTGTAAGGAGTAACAAGTCTGTAGTCACATAAAGTAACAGCAAACTTGAGCCCTGCAAGCCTGGACAACCCCTTTAAATAAATCATAACATAAGTGGTGTGGTGTCAGTGTCACTCAAAGCTAGTTCTGAGATTTAAAATAAAAAAAATATATATATATATATAGCTCTTGGAAGGAAAAGAAAATTGGCCAACAAAACTTGGTAGCCGTATTTTGTACTCTCGGTAGTCATTGACCATTCTGCAGTGTCTGATGTAGTACCGCAATCTTACCACCAGGTGGCGCCAATGCTCAGGTCTCTCCTTACATTCCTCTCTATCGTTTCCAGACCGTGCGCGCTGCCCGCACCTACGTCATGACGTCATTGGAGAGTCTGTGAACAGAGGGAGCGCGCAAAGATCGTGAACGAAGGCGAGAGGGTAAGAAACGGGCACCGGGTCCGGGCGCAGCGCTGTACCGGCTGCTGTGTGTGTATATGAGGCTCTGAGGCGGCGGTGGGAGGAAGTGAGTGCCGCTCTGCCGGCTGCGTATGGCGCTTTATCAATGTCTGACGTAGGCGCTTGGTGGCTTCTCTAGGTATCTCCGTATGGTGTGTAGGGCGGTGACGTCACACGTGGTCAGTGTGGGGGATGACGTCATATGTCGCCTGCTCTGCCCATTGTCAGCGCTGTGCCATGTGTAGCTGCCAGCAGATCAGACCACTGGCGCCGGCAGCCAATCACAGCCGTCGTCTCATCCTCTGCAAGGGAAGTTTTAAAGGGCTGTGTCCCTATGATAAACATTCCTGGCTCATTCCGTGGCTGGGGATGGACCCCCGGGGCAGGGGGACTGCAGCCATAGAAATGCCAAAGTGAGACACTGAGGGCAGCAGGGAAATGGTACAGGGCAGCTGGATCCCATGGCTGCTCTTAGGAGGGCGCTAATAAAGGGGTCCAGCTGCTAATAAAGGGGTCCGGCTGCTAATAAAGGGGTCCGGCTGCCTGCTCACCCCCGGGACAGGGTGGGTTGTTTTCATTTATTTTTAAATGTCTTTATTTTTTATACAGCGCTCATTAACCCACTAATGGTCTCCCCCTATTCTGACCCACTATGTCACGTAGTAAGATTTAACCCTTTGCAGCAGTTGAGTGACTCTGGTACAATCAAAGGGAACCCGCCCCCTTAATGGAACTTAAAGGAATAATGAAAAGAAAAATGGAATAAAAATCATAAGAGGGCAAAGAGTTTTTTTTTTTTTTTTTTTAAATGGTCGCTGATTAAAATATCTTCTATTATCTATTTATCTATCAGTTTTGTCTTCTATCTTCTAGCTCATATCTATCTATTTATTATCTATCATCTATCTATTTACCGGTATTATGTATCTATTATCGATTTATCTGTCTCTATCTATTATCTGTCATCTATTATCTGTCATCTGTCTATCATCTATCTATTATCTATCTATCTATCTATCTATCTATCTATCTATCTATCTATCTATCTATCTATACCACATTTATCTTTTATCCGGGTTAGACCTGTGTGACTGTACCGTACATGTAGTGTCTGTGGATTCCCACTTGGATCGATCACAGTCTTCTTCAGTCCCATCATCGCTTTGTTCCTCTTCAGTTCGCACCCGCAAACCTGATGCACAACTTGGTCCTTGTTGTCCTTTCAGGGGAAGCCCACCCCATACTCTGGACCCCCTGACATACGTGCAGTGACCTTTGCCTACACATCTTCGGACTTCCTACTGCGGTGTGAAATACTGATATAAATCCTATGTGAAGCATCTTCCTGGGCCTTGTGGTGCTCAGGTCCTTGCTTCTATCTGTTCTATTCTGACTCTATATCACACTGGGCTTCATGCCTGAGCGGGAAATGTGAGTCTGTGCCACATCAGGAATAGGCTCTAATCACTTGCATTGTAAAGGCCTCTTCCGGTTCAGGTATAGAGCTCATTGTGACCCGGCGAGTCAGAACTGCAAACATGTGACCCAGAAGAGCACCAGAGCGGCACTGGATACCAGAGAAGGCTGAGATTGGGGAGTATTGCCCATGTAGTGCTTTCAAAGTCCGTTCACAATCAACAGTTGAATTATGTACGTGAGGCTGAAGACGGCTATGGTAGATCTGAAACCTCCGTCACTCCAGCTCTGTTCCCTGCCTCCTCCTGCTTCATGATGGCCTGAAGTCACACAGCATAGAGGTTTTCTGCTGTCTCTAGCATCATGTCCTCCCTTTATCTAATACTGAATCTGTCAAAAACTGAACTCCTTGTGTTTCCTCCCTCCACTAACCTACCGGTACCTATGCCTGATATTACCATTTCCATGTGTGGTTCTGCTATTACTCCCCTGCAACATGTCCACTGTCTTAGTGGCATTTGATTCAGATCTTTCCTTCACTCCCCACATCCGATCTCTGGCTCGCTCATGCCACCGTCACCTCAAAACATTTCTAGAATTCAACCTTTTCTCACCTTTGACTCGGCAAAAACTCTTACTGGAACTCTTATTCATTCTCGTCTGGACTATTACAACTCTCTACTAATCACTCTTCCTTTTACTAAACTCTCCCCTCTCCAAACTGTCCTGAATGCTGCAGCCAGGATCATATTCCTTTCCAACCGCTACACCGATTCCTCCACCCTGTGCCAGTCATTACACTGGTTACCCATCCACTACAGAATCCAATATAAACTTACCGCTTTCACCCACAAAGCGCTCCACACTTCAGCTCCCCCCACATCTCCTCCCTCGTCTGTCTACCACCCTACGTGCCCTCCGTTCTGCTAATAAACTAGCATCCTCAATAATCCGATCCTCCCTTTCCTGTTTCCAAGACTTCTCACATGCTGCGCCAATTCTTTAGAATGCTCTACCCATGTGAACGCTATTAAGTCCCAATACCCACAGTTTTCAACATGGCCTAAAAATGCATTTCCTTAAACGGGCATATCGCCTCCCCTCACTTATGTAACTATCCCCGTTTGGCTCCTACAAAATTTTCTTCAGAATCAGGACCCTCGTGGCGTCTGTTCACACCCTCCATGCACTTATTAGCCCTCTGTCCTGTGCTGTAGACATACTGGCTGGTGACCGGTTCATGCAGCGTTATGTGCAGACCCTACTCAGTATATTATGGCTGCATTGTACAATACAAGTACTTTTACCATTCACCTTTCGTGTCCCCCCTTATCTCCTCATAGTTTGTAGCTTGTGAGCAGGACCCTCACTCCTCCTGGTATCTGAGTGATGTGTTAGTCTGTAATGTCTTTATTGTCTGCGGAATATGTTGGCGCTTTAGAAACAAAAATGACTATTATCAGAGACTGTCAGTCATACAGGAGGATGAATAGAGCTGGAGTGACAGAGGCGTCAGATCTACCATAGCTCTTCAGCCCCATTTACATATCAATTCAGACCCTGATTTCTCGTTAACTGAGGAACGGACTTGGAAAGAGCTACACGGGCAAAAAAAATAGTTTGGGGTGTGAATTTTTGCTGACAGATTTCTTTTTCGGAAATATAAACGTCCGCGTTTCATACAAAAAAGCTTGATGTTTCATCTGCTGTATTGTCCTAACCAAGGGTCTCGCCCCATTTGCCCTCTGGTGTTTTTTATATATTGTCTGAGAGGCCGCAGCTCGGTCCTGTGTAATGAGGTTACACCAGCTTCACTCTAATGACAGGCTCCCTCTTAAAGGGGTTTTCCAGGCTTGGGACATAAGTCTGCAGTCACTGTTTCAGCGCTCGGGCTGCCACGTGACTCCATGTATGTGATTTGCCAACTAGACATGTTTGATCTGTCTTAATAGAAGTGCATTGAGCGGAGACGGATGGGAGTAATCTGCACGTGACCACACACCATCCCGGCTCTACAGTCACATACTTGTGTCCCAGGCCTGGACAACCCCTTTTAGCAAATTTTCTGGAATTGACGCTTTTTGTCTATTCACGGGATCTTGAGAACAGGGGGTCCCGTATCCCCTGTTGGAACAGAGGGGCTCCATTCAAAGTCTATGAGACTGGTTGACCTGGCCAATCACGAAGACCCCCTTTATAGCCCCCACAAAGCACAAATGGGTACAGTAGCAGATAATTATCAGTGTTGCATGCACGCTATATTGCGCTCTTGTGAGTGGGGTCTTGCACAGTCCGTTGCCCCATAAATGCAAAATTGGAATTGATCTATACTACAAAATCTGACCCATCCTGATTTTAAGAAAGGTCCCCATTAAAGGGGAGCAAAAAGAGAGATGCAAATACATTCCAAGGGTCCCAGTCTGGCGGCCACATAGTCTGCTGAGCGAGATGTGACTTCTTTTGTGTGTTGTGTTAGGTGACGATTGTTGTCTTCTTGTACAATATGTGCTGGGACTTGCGTCTGTTTAGACACAAACACCTATGTAGGTGGCGCAACACCCGGCAACGTGACCCTCACCCGCACATACTTTCCTGCACAGACGCCTGACTTTTCCACTTCAGCCTCCTCCCCTCTCTTCTCTCTTTGCTTTTCCTCTTTTTCTCCTTTTGACCCTGAGTCTTGGCTGCCATCCTCTAACCGGCTGTCTGTGTCTGTCTCATGCAGGCTGGCACTTGCGTTCCTGCCCAGGAGGAGGAGAAGGTCAGGGGCACGGCCGCAGCCGACGTATGCCCGGTGAGGGGAGTAGTTGAACGCCGCCTCCCAGACCCTGACCACCAAGACATGCCTGTGCCAGGATGGGCTCTGTTAAGACTGGACTGGAGAGCAGACCCTGATTGTGGGTACCACGGCTGTCAGGACTGAGCGTGGCCATGGTCGGCGGTCGTCACAGATGAGCGTGGATGGAGGATCGCTGTTACCATTGCTGCACAGATACCTCACCTGGCTGGGGCTAGAGACGCCGGACATCAGCCTGTGAGTGGGCACTGCCAGGGACGAACGCTGCAAAGCTGGCACCACTGGAAAAGTGTTGGAAAATCAAATTAAAAAGCCATTTTACCCATCCACCTCCAGTTATGTCACCTGTCCATTGTATTCTGCCGCTGGTCACACGGGAGTAACAAAACCTCAAGTTCCCCTCCAGTTTGTAGGATTTGTCTCATCTGGTCCTCGCCCCCTCAGCCGCTGCCTGGCTCACACCATGAGCTCCCTGCTCCCCTTTGACAGCTTGCTGTGTAACCTCCTGGGCCTGTCGGTTACTTTGTGGATCACCCTCCTGCTCATCTTCATCATCGTCCCAGCAATATTTGGGGTGTCGTTTGGCATCCGCCGGTTGTATATGAAAACCTTGCTCCAAATTTTCACGGTGAGTCCTCTACGTTGTTTTAATAGTGACTTGTGAGTAAAAGGGACACGGCCATATTACTATTTAGTGTATGAGTCCAAGTAATTAATGGGGATGTCCACTTTGTGTTTATATGTAGATAGGAAAAAACATGATTTCATTCACTATAGAAAGCCTGTATTATACTCCAGAGCTGCACTCACTATTCTGCTTGTGCAGTCACTGTGTACATACATTACATTACTGATCCTGAGTTACATCCTGTATTATACTCCAGAGCGGCACTCACTATTCTGCTGGTGCAGTCACTGTGTACATACATTACATTACTGATCCTAAGTTACATTCTTTATTATACCCCCAGAGCTGCACTCATTATTCTGCTGGTGCAGTCACTGTGTACATACATTACATTACTGATCCTAAGTTACATTCTTTATTATACCCCCAGAGCTGCACTCATTATTCTGCTGGTGCAGTCACTGTGTACATACATTACATTACTGATCCTGAGTTACATCCTGTATTATACCCCAGAGCTGCACTCGCTATTCTGCTGGTGCAGTCACTGTGTACATACATTACATTACTGATCCTGAGTTACATCCTGTATTATACCCCAGAGCTGCACTCACTATTCTGCTGGTGCAGTCACTGTGTACATACATTACATTACTGATCCTGAGTTACATCCTTTATTATACCCCAGAGCTGCACTCACTATTCTGCTGGTGCAGTCACTATGTACATACATTACTGATCCTGAGTTACATCCTGTATTATACCCCAGAACTGCACTCACTATTCTGCTGGTGCAGTCACTGTGTACATACATTACTGATCCTGAGTTACATCCTGTATTATACCCCAGAGCTGCACTCACTATTCTGCTGGTGCAGTCACTGTGTACATACATCACATTACTCATCCTGAGTTACATCCTGTATTATACCCCAGAGCTGCACTCACTATTCTGCTGGTGCCGTCACTGTGTACATACATCACATTACTCATCCTGAGATACATCCTGTATTATACTCCAGAGCTGCACTCACTATTCTGCTGGTGCAGTCACTGTGTACATACATCACATTACTCATCCTGAGTTACATCCTGTATTATACTCCAGAGCTGCACTCACTATTCTGCTGGTGCAGTCACTGTGTACATACATCACATTACTCATCCTGAGTTACATCCTGTATTATACTCCAGAGCTGCACTCACTATTCTGCTGGTGCAGTCACTGTGTACATACATTACATTACTGATCCTGTACTGATCCTGAGTTACATCCTGAGGAGACCCCTGTAGAGCAGCACTGCCAGGCTCTTAGGAGGAGACCCCTGTAGAGCAGCACTGCGAGGCTTTTGTGAGGAGACACACACACACACACACACACACCAGCGCTGCGAGGCTCTTGTAAGGAGACCCCTGTAGAGCAGCACTGTGAGGCTCTTATGAGGAGACCCCTGTAGAGCAGCACTGCGAGGATCTTATGAAGAGACCCCTGTAGAGCAGCACTGCGAGGCTCTTATGAGGAGACCCCTGTAGAGCAGCGCTGCGAGGCTCTTATGAGGAGACTCCAGTAGAGCAGCGCTGCGAGGCTCTTGTAAGGAGACCCCTGTAGAGCAGCACTGCGAGGCTCTTGTGAGGAGACCCCTGTAGAGCAGCACTGCGAGGCTCTTATGAGGAGACTCCAGTAGAGCAGCGCTGCGAGGCTCTTGTAAGGAGACCCCTGTAGAGCAGCACTGCGAGGCTCTTGTGAGGAGACCCCTGTAGAGCAGCACTGCCAGGCTCTTGTGAGGAGACCCCTGTAGAGCAGCACTGCGAGGCTCTTGTGAGGAGACCCCTGTAGAGCAGCACTGCCAGGCTCTTGTGAGGAGACCCCTGTAGAGCAGCACTGCCAGGCTCTTGTGAGGAGACCCCTGTAGAGCAGCACTGCCAGGCTCTTGTGAGGAGACCCCTGTAGAGCAGCACTGCCAGGCTCTTGTGAGGAGACCCCTGTAGAGCAGAGCTGCGAGGCTCTTATGAGGAGAGACACACACACACCCTTAAAGCAGCGCTGCGAGGCTTCCTATTGAATAAGTCTGGGCATAGCCAGGACATGTGATTTTCTGATGGAAACAGTCAACAAGTATGCCCAAGCCCTTGTGCTCTCCGCCTGACTGATCTCCGGTAATGCGATGAGTTGTATGTAATGACTGGTTCTGTTTCCGTGTCTGACGCTGCCTTGTTTTGCAGTGGGCCACTCTGCGGATCGAGAGAGGAGTGAAGGAGAACAGTCACACGCTGTACAAGCCTCTCACCAATGGTATGTGCGCTCACCTCGCCGGCATAGCGTTCTCTGCCCCCTGTATTTCCATGCTCTGGTTATCCCTCTATTTCAGGCGACACTGGATCCTGGCCCTTGTTGCTGTCCCTTATTTTGTCCATCTGACTCTTCTGCTCCACTTTTCGTGTATGCTCGTGTTTTTCCATTCTGCAATCGTCATGCTTCCTGTTCTTCCCGTCTTGCTGACATTTTCTATTTACAGTCCTCTGACGTCTTCTGCCGCGAGCGAGACCACTTCTTGTCATATGCCGGGCACAGACTGATCCAGTCTATGGCTGGAATTGAGTAGGACCCCCTCCAAGATCACAAGATCGGCGTCCCGTTACCCTCGAGCAGGGGGACAGTAGCACACTCGCTGTATCTATGGACGAGGTGGTCTTGCATCCTTGCCACTGCTCCATTCATTGTCTATGTGACTGCAGGAAAAAGAGTGCAGCCGCTGTCAACCTCCAGCAGGCCCTTGTGAATGAATTGTATGATCTATTTCGACAAGCCCCATTTTTTCTGTGTGAGTCTCCGCTGTCAGATCCCTTCTTACCTGAAAGTCATCACTTATCCTTTGGACACATATTGCGGTAAAGTTCCCAATTAATGAACCGTACAGCTCACGTAATGCCCAAATATTGTGCCATAGGCCCTGGTGGTGTAGGGCAGGCAAGTAAGTGAGTGGCCGCATCTCTAGGGGACTAGGGTAGCTTGTGTGTGAAGGGGAGTTTAGGTTCCTGGTGGTCTAGGGCAAAGAAGCCCTAAGGTAATTTCTCCGTCCCTGGTGGTCCGTGGTGATGAGCGTCAGGCTCTGGTTTTCTAGGGTATGCTAGCAATTGAGTGTTTGGCTAGTGAGCATGTGTCACTATTTCACATTTGGTGGTAAGTTTTGTAAGACCAGTGTTTCCTAACAACCCCCCAAAAATCCCGACTTGCTCTCGCTACACCAGATCCATTCCCATACAAACGTGAGGGTAGTGACTATTACACCCATCATCTTCTGTGTTCTCCTTTTTCACAACGCCCAGGAATCATCGCTAAGGATAGCACCTCCCTGGAGGAGGGGATCTGGGATCTGCGGGGCAACGGCCGCTCCTTGGACAAGCCGGAGTTCGAGCTGTCGGACATCTTTTACTTCTGTCGGCAGGGCATGGAGAGCATCATGGACGATGAGGTGACCAAACGCTTCTCTGCGGAGGAGCTGGAGACCTGGAACCTGCTGAGCAGAACCAACTACAACTTTCAGCACATTAGTCTGCGGCTCACCGTGCTGTGGGGTCTGGGCATGCTGGTCCGGTACACCTTCCTGCTGCCCCTCAGGTAACTGCGCCGCGGGGGAGCTATGGGGAAGCGGAGTGGCGGTACGTGAGCACGCAGTGCTGATGGTCTCCCCGGTCTCCTTTTAGGATTGCTCTGGCTTTCACGGGGGTCGGACTTTTAGTGTTTGGTACTACACTAGTCGGATACTTGCCGAATGGCCGGTAAGTATCTAACACTGTACCGTTACCTTACTGCTGTGTGTAATGGGGGCCTGGAAAATAGGAGGCACATTGCCGGTGGTGAAGGAGCAAGTGTCCAGCAAGCGAGCTCAAGTCAGCCCGGCCTCGCACCCCTCGTTTCCCAGCCCACTATCACACTGTCTTCCTAGGTCCAGCCATCGCTTTCCCAGTAGTCACAGCAGGCTTCCCCCCAGTACCGCTACATGAGCAGGACGCCTTTTCCCGCTTGCTCCCTGCTGCCAAGAAATGATCTATCGTCAGTCTCTTTAGTAATTATTGTAGCAGAAATGTTGGGAATGCTGATCAATCCCACCAATCTATCACAGGGAAGGCGATAAATATATCAGCGGGGGTCCGCACCCGACACCAGTACAGCGTCCCACCCATGTGAATGGAGAGAGGCTGCATATGTCTGATGGCCGCCCCATGTACTGTCCATAGGAGCCATAGTCAGATATACCCATAGACGTGTCGTGGTAGTCGTGGACGCACACTATCACCCCGTACATATGGAGACATGTCATCTGCCGTAGTCATAAATCAGGGAGGGTCATAGTGGTTGGACCTCCACCGATAATAAGATTAAGCATACTGTGATTTACTCGCCCTCCCTGGGTCCAGCGCTGCGTGTCCACCAACGTCTGTTATTGTCTGCTGTACTGACGTAATGTCTATAGCGCTGCAGCTAGTCATTGAGCTCGGCGCCTTGTGCCGTCGCTGGCTGTGCAGGCACCAGAAAATCATTAGGGAAGGGAGCTGTGCCGGGGTTATCCTTTAAGGTTGAGTACCCATATACTTATCTCCATAGCTGTTTGGGGGGACGGACTTCATTTTTGCCTCCCTGCTCGTACGCTGAGAGCAGACGTTGGCACTTGATCCTGCAGAGTTCATGTAAGCACAGCCTGTCTCCTTACAGCTGTGGTCCTTGGAAAGAGCCATCTAGGACGTCACATTAACAGAAGGTGTGTTGGTAAATTGCAGCCTGCGCTGAGCTCTTAGCCTTAATCCAGTTTAACCCCTCTAAGCTCAGAAAAGACCATGCTGGACACTTGCTCTGCTTTTTTTTTATTATTTCATTTTGTCAGCATTGTTTTCTGATGCATATGATCTCTGTAGGTCCAAGGAGTTCCTGAGTAAGCACGTGCACCTTATGTGTTATCGGATCTGCGTGCGGGCCCTCACTGCAATCATTACATATCATGGCAGGTAAGTCCAGGCCTCCATGTCTGCTGGGGATTGGCAATGGTGACCTGCATTCGGGCCACTCCAGATTTGGGGGATTTGCTTTGTGGATTTCACAGCAAATTAAAGTACAATAAATATAGGAGTTTTGATCCATCCACAGTTATCTTATGAAAAAATGAGCGCAAGTTCAAGGCCACACAATCTTCACGTAGCAACGGATTTGTGGCAAAAATCCTTGTCTGATGTATTCTGCTGTATCTGGACTTTCCTGTACAGTATTGTGATGTGTACGACTTTTACGCTCTGTCTTCATCAGTGAGAACCGTCCGAGGAAAGGGGGCATCTGTGTGGCCAATCACACCTCCCCGATAGACGTCATCATCCTGGCCAGCGATGGGTACTACGCTATGGTGAGTGTTTGGTTACCTCCCAACTCTCTGTTTCCGCCCCCTGATGTGGTCTTTATATTTGGATTTCTTTTTTGTAGGTTGGACAAGTCCATGGTGGTTTAATGGGAATCATACAAAGAGCCATGGTGAAGGCCTGTCCACATGTCTGGTTCGAACGGTCAGAAGTCAAAGATCGCCATCTTGTAGCTAAAAGGTACGGTGATTGGAGCGAACCTGATAGTGAGTCTTTGTCGTGAATAATTTTTCACGTTTTATTTAGATTCGGCACCAAGAAACAGATAACTTCCAATGTTTTGCCCAACAGGTAGTCTTTACCAAGAACGTCTGGGTCAGGTATAGCCGAGTGTCTGTCACCGGGCTATTCACCTATGCCCTATCCTGTACATACCAAGCCGTATCTGACCCAGACATCCTTGATAAAGACCACCTGTTGGTCGAAATATTTGACGTTATCCGTTTCTTGGTGCCGGATCTAAATATAATTAGAAAAATTATTCACAACAAAGACTCACTATTCTTATCTCCGTCAGTGCTGAAATTTTTGTTAAATGCATCGAAAGTCAGACACAGTCTAGATCTTACAAGATAATTCATGGGTGGGAAAGGGGAATGTGTGGAACTTACTGGTGGATAATCTTATCTATAATTGAGGATGCCGATGGAAATGTTGTATCAGATGACCTCTAATCTACAGGTATCTCCTGGATGGACTTTCTTTACTAACCGGGGGACACAGATTTCCAGAGAGAGAAAATATTAAAAGTTGTGTATTCGTGTCCTGAGCGTCCAGGACCCACACAAGTGCAGATCAGCCCTCGATAGTGAGATCACCGTCCTGAACATCCAGGAACCACACAAGTGCAGATCAATCCTCGATAGTGAGATCACCGTCCTGAGCGTCCAGGACCCACACAAGTGCAGATCAGCCCTCGATAGTGAGATCTCCGTCCTGAACGTCCAGGACCCACACAAGTGCAGATCAGAGCTCCATACTGAGATCACCGTCCTGAGCGTCCAGGGACCACACAAGTGCAGATCAGTTCTCGATAGATCACCGTCCTGAACGTCCAGGACCCACACAAGTGCAGATCAGAGCTCGATGGTGAGATCTCCGTCCTGAACGTCCAGGACCCACACAAGTGCAGATCAGTCCTCGAAAGTGAGATCCTCTTCCTGAGCGTCCAGGACCCACACAAGTGCAGATCCTTTCTCGATAGATTACCGTCCTGAGCATCCAGGCCCCACACAAGTGCAGATCAGAGCTCGATATTGAGATCACCGAATACTTTCATCTCTACGACATAACTTGACCAACCATTTGAACCCCCTTGATTTTTTTCCCCAGCATCCTTCCTATTGTAATCTGTTCTAACAATCCCTTTCCTTTCCCCCAGACTGACAGATCACGTACAAGACAAAAGTAAACTTCCCATCCTAATATTTCCGGAAGGTAAGAGCGGAACGATGTTAGTCTTTTTTAAATATCATGCACCTCTTTGCAAAATGCGACACACCTCTTATGCCACTCGTGTCTGCGTGGGGATTGATTTGAAGAGTTTCAGCACTTTCACTGTTCATTTGGAAAAATGCAATCACACGAAAGAATTCCCTAAGGCTAGGTTCACATTGCTTTAGGGCAATCCGTTTAGCGCTAGCGGATTGCGCTAACGCAATGTTTATTTAGGGGCCGTGTTAGGGGTTGCGTTAACGTCCCCACTCTCGCAGATCCCCGATCTGCGAGAGCGGGGAACGGACCTCGGGCGCGCCGCGGACGCTGCAAGCAGCGTCCGAGGCGCGTCACAGAAGAACGGCACATCACTAGCGCGAGCCGAAAAAGGCACGCGCTAGTGATGCGCTGCAGGAGAAATTGACATTGCTGTCAATGGGCACGCTAACGGCCCCGTTGCACGGCGTTAATTGCGACATTTTCGCCGTGCAACGCTGTCCGTTAGCGTGCACACATTAACGCAATGTGAACCCAGCTTAATTGTTTGTACAGACGTCGTAAATTCCCGTTCTGCCGATTTCTCTCTTTTCAGGGACCTGCATCAATAACACATCCGTCATGATGTTCAAGAAGGGAAGCTTCGAAGTCGGAGCCACTGTGTATCCCGTGGCTATCAAGGTGAGCTCAGGGATCTTGGGTAAAGCTTTAGCAATAGACTGAGATTTGTGGTGTCCCTGACTCTTTCTTACCTGCACAGTATGATCCTCGCTTTGGCGAAGCTTTCTACAACAGCAGCAAATATGGGATGATCACCTACCTCCTGCGAATGATGACCAGCTGGGCCATCGTGTGCAGCGTCTGGTACCTACCTCCTATGACACGGCAGGTAATAACACATGGATGTAGCTTGCACAGATGGCAAAAATTGGTGGTGGTCTCGGGACAAGGTTCCCCCACCACCAGAACTAAGAGGAGCCTGAAAAATTCCTGATAAATGTCCCTTTATACATTTATGAACTTGAGCAGAAGTTCTTCTTAGTAGGTAAAGTCGGTTTGTTGCCACGTACCAGCTGTTGTGCTAATTCTCCATGGACCAAGTACCAGTCCGGACCATTTTCCTACAATTATCATATTCCCTTCTGATCTTAATTGCATTGACGATCTGCAGTAGCGCTCCGTGACCTCCTATAATCTTGTGCTCGACGCTAGTTGTCCACACTTGCTCCTGCTTTGAAATATCGCCAGGATTAAACAATTTGCCGGAAGTAGAATTCAATTGTAAACGCTAATGTCCTGTTACATAAAATCCTCACGTCTTACCCCTTGCATAGATAGGCATAAATATTTCCAGACATGGGTTTGTTTGCTCAGTCATTGATCGATAGAGAGCAGCCGGAGGAAGGTCCAGCTTCAGTCTTTCCTGTAACCCAGTGGATATGATAAGACTGGAGAAGGACGGAGATAATACTTAATATATTGCATTTCTAAACTAATACAGATATATATATTCTCCAGAATCAGCAAGTCTCGGATGTCTGGTTAGTGGCTCATTGCAAAAGCTGATTGCAGACAAGTTTCATCATAGAGGTCAGCGCTGCGTCTCGTCTGGTGATCCTGTCCCATCCCTGGCAAGCCCTTACTACATATTACATCAGGCCAGTCACTGAGGGCCTTGTAAATGTGCTGACAATTAGTAATCCCTCAACTGGTCAGAAGAATCAGCGTAGGGTTATTACGGATTATTTACTAATTGCCAAAGGCAAATAGACCCTAGCTAAAAATTCTATAAATATTAAAATGTAACTTTTATTTCCACCTACTTATTAAAGAGTGCATTTTTTTTCCTTAACATGGTGTTCCCATTTCCAAGATCTTCTCCCAATATGTAGTAGGTGTAATATTAACCTCTTTTTGACCTTGGACGGAATAGTACGTCCGAGGTCAGAACCCCCGCTTTGATTTGGGCTCCGGCGGTGAGTGAAGCCGGGACATGTCAGCTGTTTTGAACCACGAACCACTCGCCGCTATTAACTAGTTAAATGCCGCTATCAAGCGCTGACAGCGGCATTTAACCGACGCTTCCGGCCATCGGGCCGGAAATGAGCGCATCGCCGACCCCCGTCACATGATAGGGGGTCAGCGATGCGTCTGCACAGTAACCAGAGAGGTCCTTGAGACCTCTATGGTTGCTGATGCCGGATTGCTATGAGCGCCACCCTGTTGTTGGCATTCATAACAATGCAGGAATTCAGCTACATAGGAGCGATCTGATGATCGCTGCTATGTAGCTGAGCCGATCGAGTTGTGCCAGCTTCTAGCATGGCAAAAGGTAAAAAAAAAAAAAAAAAAGAGAAAAATATAAAAGTTTAAATCACCCCCCTTTCGCCCCATTCAAAATAAAACAATAAAAAAAAAAAAAAAACCTACACATATTTAGTATCGCCGGGTTCAGAATCGCCCGATCTATCAATAAAAAAAAGCATTAACCTGATCGCTAAACGGCGTAACGAGAAAAAAATTTGAAACTCCAGAATTACGTTTTTTTGGTCCCCGCAACATTGCATTAAAATGCAATAACGGGCGATCAAAAGAATCTGCACAAAAGTGGTATCAATAAAAACGTCACCTTGGAACGCAAAAAATAAGCCCTCAACCGACCCCAGATCACGAAAAATGGAGACGCTGCGGGTATCGGAAAATGGCGCAATTTTTTTATTTTATTTTTTTAGCAAAGTTTGGAATTTTTTTTCACCACTTAGATAAAAGAGAACCTAGACATGTTTGGTGTCTATGAACTCGTAATGACCCAGAGAATCATAATAGTTGGTCAGTTTTAGCATTTAGTGAACCTAGTAAAAAAGCCAAACAAAAAAACAGTGTGGGATTGCACTTTTTTTGCAATTTCACCGCACTTGGAATTTTTTTCCCATTTTCTAGTACACGACATGGTAAAACCAATGATGTCTTTCAAAAGTACAACTCATTTCGTAAAAAATAAGCCCTCACATGGCCATATTGACGAAAAATAAAAAAGTTATGTCTCTGGGAAGGAGGAGGGGAGCAAAAAACAAACACGAAAAATCCCAAGGTCATGAAGGGATTAATAATGGCAAATGCCCCCAATTAGAAATGTAGTCTAGTTCTTCTGATTTTCTGTGTTGCTTACCTCATATGCAGGGCATTACAGTAGCTTATGTATCCATAGTTACGACCACGAAGAGCTGTCTAACTAACTTGATACTACAGTGCCTTGCGAAAGTATTCGGCCCCCTGGAACTTTCCAACCTTTTCCCACATATCATGCTTCAAACATAAAGATACTAAATGTAAATTTTTGGTGAAGAATCAACAACAAGTGGAACACAATTGTGAAATTGAACGAAATGTATTGGTTATTTTACATTTTTGTGGAAATTCAAAAACTGAATAGTGGGGCGTGCAATATTATTCAGCTCCTTTACTTTCATTGCAGCAAACTCACTCCAGAAGTTCATTGTGGATCTCTGAATGATCCAATGTTGTCCTAAATGCCTAATGATGATAAATATAATCCACCTGTGTGTAATCAAGTCTCCGTATAAATGCACCTGCTCTGTGATAGTCTCAGGGTTCTGTTTGAAGCACAGAGAGCATCATGAAGACCAAGGAACACAACAGGCAGGTCCGTGATACTGTTGTGGAGAAGTTTAAAGCCGGATTTGAATACAAAGTGATTTCCAAAACTTTAAACATCCCAAGGAGCACTGTGCAAGCGATCATATTGAAATGGAAGGAGTATCATACCACTGCAAATCTACCAAGACCCGGCCGTCCCTCTAAACTTTCATCTCAAGCAAGGAGAAGACTGATCAGAGATGCAGCCAAGAGGCCCATGATCACTCTGGATGAACTACAGAGATCTACAGCTGAGGTGGGACAGTCTGTCCATAGGACAACAATCAGTCGTACACTGCACAAATCTGGCCTTTATGGAAGAATGGCAAGAAGAAAGCCATTTCTCAAAGATATCTATAAAAAGTGTTGTTTAAAGTTTGCAACAAGCCACCTGGGAGACACACCAAACATGTGGAAGAAGGTGCTCTGGTCAGATGAAACAAAAATTGAACTGTTTGGCAACAATGCCAAACAATATGTTTGTCGTAAAGGGAACACAGCTCATCACCCTGAACACACCATCCCCACTGTCAAACATGGTGGTGGCAGCATCATGGTTTGGGCCTGCTTTTCTTCAGCAGTGACAGAGAAGATGGTTAAAATTGATGGGAAGATGGATGGAGCCAAATACAGGACCACTCTTGAAGAAAACCTGTTGGAGTCTGCAAAAGACCTGAGACTGGGACGGAGATTTGTCTTCCAACAAGACAATGATCCCAAACATAAAGCAAAATCTACAATGGAATGGTTCACAAATAAACGTATCCTGGTGTTAGAATGGCCAAGTCAAAGTCCAGACCGCAATCCAATCGAGAATCTGTGGAAAGAGCTGAAAACTGCTGTTCACAAACGATCTCCATCAAACCTCACTGAGCTCGAGCTGCTTGCCAAGGAAGAATGGGCAAGAATTTCAGCCTCTCGATGTACAAAACTGATAGAGACATACCCCAAGCGACTGTAGCTGTAATCGCAGGAAAAGGTGACGCAACAAAGTATTAAGATAAGGGGGCCGAATAATATTGCACGCCCCACTTTTCAGTTTTTGAATTTCCACAAAAATGTAAAATAACCAATACATTTCGTTCAACTTCACAATTGTGTTCCACTTGTTGATTCTTCACCAAAAATTTACATTTGGTATCTTTGAAGCATGATATGTGGGAAAAGGTTGGAAAGTTCCAGTGGGCCGAATACTTTTGCAAGGCACTGTATATGAGTGGTCATAACCATTGATACCTAAGCTTCTGCAATGGCCCTGCACATGGGGTAAGTCAGTGACACCGTTAATCAGAAGAACTGTACATTTCTAATTGGAGGTATTTGCTAATATTATTCATATTACACATACTTATTGAGATGCTGTTAAACACTTCTAAAGAGCAGCTGAAAAATTGCATGTGAAAAATCCACCTTCTCAAAATTATATGTAAAGCTCATTGTAGATCAGTGGGAGATATGGAGACGAACTGAAGGCTGCATTTTTGATAGGAGACTTTGCCCATATAAAAATTATCATATTGGGCATATGCACTTTAATGATATATTTTCAGCAAAATCTACTTATATTTAAAATGCTAATTAAGGCGCTATTACGCCCTCTAATTTGCATATTAATCCCTGTCTTGATTAACAGTTTTTGCCACAGCCACTTTGTGCGCCGCACTTTCACTTTGAGCGCGCCGTACTGTCATTTTGAGCGCGCTGCTGGGCTCCTCGAGTGTGCCTGTGCAAGAACAGCAGCAAAAATTGATTCATAATGTAGGAATTGCGGTTTTTTTTTTTTACTTTTTTTTTCTTTTTCCAACAACTCCTCAAAAACTGCTATAAAAAAAAAAAACAATTAAAACATTATATATACCCCAAAATGGTATCAACAAAAATGCTCTACAACCAAATATGATTTTTTTTTTTTTTTAAAAAAAGGATAAGTTTGGTATCGCCGTAATCGTACTGGTAATTTTTTATTTTTTTTTTAACTGAATTCTGTAATAATGACATCTGATTTGTAGAAGCACAACCCCTGCCCCAATCTTACCCTTGTTTGTATTATCACAGGAAAATGAAGACGCAGTTCAGTTTGCAAACCGGGTGAAGTCTGCAATCGCTCGGCAGGGCGGACTTGTCGATCTACTATGGTAAGATTGGAAAGATAGTTTCACATTGTTGCTCTCAGCCCAACCGATTTGGCCAATTCTTTCTGTCCTCTGTTTTGCAGGGATGGAGGGTTAAAACGTGAAAAGGTCAAAGATGCTTTCAAAGAAGAACAACAGAAGTTGTACAGTCGCATCATCTCTGGGAACCAGGAGAACCGAAGTCGCTCGTAAGCCCCAGCAGCGGGGAGCAGGCTCCGTTCTGACCGACCCTGCTGCTCCACACCACAGGAAGGAAGAAGAAGACTCCGAGCCGCAGGAATCCAAGCCATGAAGTGAGGGCTGAGGGTACACACACGACATGGAGTCAGACTGGATTTATTCGTCCATGAAGAACTATATTAGTAGGAGGCAAGAGGTATTTCCTGGCAGCCGACTGCACCCATGGGATCTGTGTCAGGAGGGTGGTGGTCTCTGAACCCCCCACAGCTCTGTTTCCTGAGCCGTATGACTCTGTTCTTATAAAATTTTTGGGCCTGAAAACTTTTTTTTTTTTTTTAAATTTTGACTGTTTTGGGTCCTCCGATATCGTCTCACAGAAGCGTTACATTTTCTGTGAGGTTGGACTGATCTCGATCCATTAGAAGTTGTCCGAGAAGCGAGGTTACAGGGCGGAATCGCCTGCAGGAAGCAAAGTGAAGCAGACAAGGCTCCGACATCTTCTGACCGATATATTCCGCTGCCCAAGTTTTCCAGAGACGGACAAGTCGTCATTTCTGACTTCCAACGAAAGCCTCATCCATTCTCTTTCATGAAGCCATCTCCACTACTTGTTCTCATGGAAGATGGGCGGTGGCTTGTCTTTTTTTTTTTTTTTTTAAGCCAAAAAAAGAAACAAACGAACGAGGGGTTAATGATACCAGTGTTTGAAACCCTCTGCAAAATCCATAATGAATGAGACATGTGCCTCTCCATTTTTATCTGTTACACCCACGCCCCGTCCTGCATGGGCCCCTGCGCCATGTTCCTCGTTTTTGTTTTTATAAGTTCAATGAAATAAAATATCTTGGAAAAAAAAAATTACAATCTGTCCCTCCATCTCCTTCCACCAGAATGTCCCTATACATGGCAGCCTATGAATGCTGGACATGATTGCCGCCAATTGCTGCTGACCTTCTCTTCGTCAGCCTGTGAAAAGCCAGCTTTGTCAGATCCAAAAGTTTAGTTGCTAGGGAAAAACTGCATAGCAACCAGAGAGTTCTCAGTGCCACCTAGTAACCTGTCTGACTCCAATAACTCCAGAATTACAGCTAAACTGACAGAAATGGAAGAGCAGCGAGGGTTGCCGGAGAAAAAGGCATTGTCCAATATTAGAAAAATGGCTGCTTTCTTCCAAAAACGCCATCTACAGACTGAGTGGTACTGCACCTGCGCCACTATGACTTAAAGGGGTATTCCCATCTGTAAGATCCTATCCCAATATGTAGTAGGTGTAATAATATTAACAAATGCCTCCAATTAGAAATGTAGTATAGTTTTTCTGATTCGCTATGTCACTTACCGCATGTGCAGGGCATTGCAATAGCTTAGGTATCCATGGTTACGATCACTGAGTTGTCATAACCATGGATACATAAGCTACTACAATGCCCTGCACATGGGGTAAGCAACATAGGCTATCAGGAGAACTATACTACATTTCTAATTGGAGGTATTTGCTAATATTATTATTACACCTACTACATATTGGGGCAGATGACTGAATAGCTCCATACATGAAATCACGTGGCCTGCGACCAGTTAATATTAGCCTCTTCCTGACTGGGCGATTTTGCATTTTTGTGTTAACATTTTTCCTCCCCTTATTCCAAGAGACAATCTTTTTTTTTTTTTTTTTTTTTTTTTTTTAGTTTTCCATCCGCATACCCAGATGAGGCCTTTCTTTTTGTGGGACGAGCGCGGTCGGAAATGGCGGAGCCGACGTACGAAAAAACGTTCCCTTTAACGTTTTTTTCGTGCCGCCGGTCCGCCACAACACGACGGATCCAGTGCACGACGGACGCGACGTATGGCAATACAAGTCTATGGGAAAAAAACGCATCCTGCAGGCACGTTTGCAGGATGCGTTTTTTTCCCAAAACGACGGATTGCGACGGAGCAGCCACGACGCAAGTGTGAAAGAGGCCTACACAGCCATCATTTGCCCCGAAAGATGCAAGCTCAGCTTGCAAACCTGCATCAATGTCAGAGAGCTGGCGTATGATGTAACTGTACGTCATATGTCTGTAAGGGGTTAAAGGTAGCAATCGGTAATATTTCAGCACATGCCCAGAACAATGTCTAAGGGTATAAATAATTATATATACCGTAGTTATAACTGGAGTGCTACTTTTTAAAATGGTATTAAACACATCAGTATTAGTGATTAGCAAACGCGCTGGAATAAAGGTATTATCTGAGCATGCTTGGGTGCTAACGGAGTGTCTTCGGCGTGCTCGAAAAATATCTTCGGTGCTGTTCGACAGCCAAAATACATGCAGGCATGGTTTATTAGGCATCTATCGAACAGCACCGAGACATGCAGCCACAGGGACTCGTACATATTTTCCAGCACCCCGAAGACTCTGTTAGCACCCGAGCATGCTCAGATAACACCTTATACCAGCACGTTCACTCATCACTAATCAGTACCGGTCCTCAGTAATATTAGGCTAGCCATTATCCAGTGGATTAACTTCATAGCAATGTTCAGGGCATTTAAGAAGCCCATATAGATAGGATTTTCATTTTTTTTTTCCCTACCATTTCCATAGTTTTGGCGAAATAAATTACGTGCTAAACTAAGAGCCTTGATCACGAAGCTTAGGATGGAGTGAATATGTAGTAAGGACCAAAGAGGAACGCAGCTCGGTGCAAGGGCTACATGCTTCTTCTGACACTCACTTCTGCACCGTGGTGTGTATAGTTTCCATATTCTACACCCTTCCGATAATACATGTCATTGGGCTTCATGTCTGCACCCTTTCATTGCTTCCTCCCCTCTTGAACGTTACTACCCCAGCACCTCCAGCCACTGGATTTGCATGTATGCACAACAGGAAATGTACATATGTACCAAAAATATTCCTACCCTCCGGATATAGCTGCACTCACACCGAGACAGCATTTAAATGGCAAATGTATATCAACCAGACTTACTGTGTGTATGGAAGTTATTTACAACCACTGAAATGAATAGCATTGATTATCCTGACGACCATGGCATCGGTCAGTGAATAGCATTAATTATCTCGCGATCATGGCATGGGAGAGGGGATTTATTAGATGGCTAGTGAACAGTCCGTTCTTAAAGTTGATCTGTTGGAAGCAAGAAAAGTGGGCAAGCATAAAGAACTGAAAGACTCTTGACAAGGTCCAAATTGTGACGGCTAGTCAACTGGGTTAAAACATCTCCAATATCTGAAGTCTTGGGTGTTCCCGATATCTTGTGGATAATGATTAACAAAAGAAGTCCAAGAAAGGAGAACTAAGGAACCAGGATCAGGGGCGATGTGGGGGAGTGAAGGCTAGATCTTCTTCTGATCCCATAGAAGAGCTAATGTAGCCCTAAAAAATGGCTGTAATAGAAAGTTGTCCAGAACTGCGGAGAATCGCAGCTTGCTGTGTACTTGCAGATCAGTCAAAGTATCCATTCCGATCCCTTTCCACCACAGAAAGTGCCTACAATGGGCATGTGATCTCTAGAACTGGACAATAAAGCTAAGCAAAAAGGCATCCTGATCTTATGAATCACATTTTCTCTCTAATAGCATTTGGGGGGCACAGGACCATAGGTGAACTACCTTCTACTAGGGGCTCAACTATAGGTGAAATAGTGTTGACTTCAACTTTTTATATATAGGTGGTGCAGATGTTCTTCATAATTTTTTCTTTACCCAAATGGAAGAAACACCATCCACTCCAAAGTACAAAGTCAACCGTCCTCAACGATGTGCTGGTAACCCCATAATCCTGTGAAGTTCCCAAAGGTGTGACTTTTTGGGTGTCGTAAGATTGAGTCGAATTCCTTCACTCCTTCCATGCTATTCCACTCTTCTTTTTAGCCTAGGGGCTACTAGGGCCCCTTTTCTTGGAGGATTGACCCTTCTTTTTATTCCCCGTGTGCTGTCACCTCTTTGGACCTCTTATTTTACTTAACGTATTTTACTTTACAGACATTTTCTTGGGTCTAACCACCAGCTTATAGTGCCTTTATGTAACTTTTGAGGGGATTTTTCTGCTACTGGGGGACCCCCTGGAGCCTCCCTGGCACATACTGTTCCAAAGAGGTTTTCCCTTCCCTAACATCTACTCCAGTGGTTTGCCTGATTAATCAAGGTTGCAGCTTCGCTTGTACCTAGGATACAACTTTTGTTCCACTGTCTGGACGGTTTGTTTCTTCTCTTGACCATCCTCCTTGCTTGGGGTAGGCCAGAATCTTTCACATCAATCGGTGATATATATTGTGAAAGGGTTTCCTTTTTTTTTCTGAAGTCTGTTCCTCATTTCCAGTCCAGTCATGGTGACTTCTCTGCATCTGAGGTCTACAGCTCAAGCCTCCTCTCGACCATCTGTATCAATTGGGGACACCACTCTTGAACCAACCTTACTTGATATCTGTAGTTGCCCTTTTGGGACCATTCTTGTTTTTTCTTTTTTTTCCAGGCGTCATGGCCTCTTCCAGTAAGATTCCCCCTTGTTGCATTGGTCACCTATTTTGTTTGCCCACATTGCTAAAAAAAAAGCCTACTATGCGGTCATCCAGGTTTCCTTTGCTCCCACTGCATGCCCAATCGAACACTGACAGTCCAGCGACACGTTTCGATCCTATTTCGGATCTTTGTCACAGCTGTGACAAAGATCCACCATCGGATCGAAACGCATCGCTGGACTGTCAGTGTTCCATTGGTGTACATGAACATCCACTGGGGATTCTGCCTATCGACATGTTTTAGTCGCTGAAAAATAAAGAAATTGTTTTAAGGAGCTGGAACATTTGCCTCTGTTTTCTCTCTGAAAAATGCCTAGATGAAGTCGGCAAAGATGCTACTGTAGGGAAGGAATGCTCTGTTCACCTAGAACACTCCTTGCCATCTAAATTCTCCCAGAGATTTCGCTCCTTATGCAAATCCTCTTCCTGAAGGGGCAACGAGTCCTCCCGACCTGCCTCCCCCCCTCCCCCAAACTGCAAGCAGCCCTCGTTTTAAACTCAAACCTTCCTGTCACCCATGTCTTAGGAAAAAACCTTCCAGGTCCTCCATTACTCTTATCTTCTCAGGTGTGATAATGGCTCACATGGACAACGCTGGAGATAGGTGATCTCTCTAGATTACAAGATCAAATTTGCCTCCCTGTCCCCATACAAGTTCTTTACTTTGTCCTCTCCAAAGACTTGACCTTGATTAAGCAAATGATGCAAGAAAGGCTTGACCTTGCATGCTTGCCCTCTTCTGGACTGTGTCCATGACCTTCAGCTCCAAGGAGTCATTGTTCATTGCAACCCCTTCAAGGAGGTATCTGATTTGGCTCCAAATTTCTAATGCAGTAGGACGACGACCCCAAACATTCAGCCAATGTCATAAAGCATCTTTAATGTAAAGAAGAACAAGGAGTGCTGAAAGTGATGATATGGGCCTCACAGAGCCCTGATCTCAAGTCTGGGATTACACACAGAGACAGAAGGATTTGTGCAAGCAAAGTCCACAGAAGATCTGTGGTTTATTCTCCAAGGTGTTTGGAACAACCTCCCTGCCAAGTTCCTTCAAGACTGTAAGTGACAAGTGTACCTGGAAGAATTGATGCTGTTTTGAAGGCAAAGGGCGGTCACACCAAATATTGATTTGATTTGGATTTCCCTTTAGTTTATGCTTTGCATTTTAATTGATAAAAATAAATCTTTAACATATACATACAGTACTGTGCAAAAGTTTTAGGCTTCAGTGGAGAAAATGTTGAAAAAGAATGCTTTCAAAGACTTATCCATAGGGCTTTGTTCCCTTGATGTAGGCAAAAAAAAACCCTCTCCTGGCCAGTGTCAGGGGGAATGGAGCCCTCTAGATGTTTGAATGTCGATATACTTTTCACGTTGGAGTATTCATAGTAAACATCCGGTAATGTTCGCAGGGTGTACCTCTGATGGAACATTTAGACTCTGTATGCACAGAGTCTGTTTCTACAGCCTCCCTAGACCAATGAGAACTGTGGGGCCTCAGGGGTTAACTCCTTCCTGCTCCTTCAAGGACAGGAAGTACAAACTTTATGGTATAAGTGGCTCTCCCAGCCCCCTCACCTTCCTTATGAAATAAAAAGTGCAAAGACCAGAAAGCTTTGGCTCTGCCAAGTTACAGGGCGTTTCGGTACGTATAACATTCTTTTGTTTCGGGTGGGGGGAGGTGGGATGAGATGGCTGAAGGCAACGTTCTCCTAACAGCTTGTGAGGAAATGTCCAAATTTAGTTATGGAATCTCAATGTTCTGACCCATACCTGAATTGCTTGGGTTTAACTGATATGTTTAAAGTGGATCTCTGGGTATGTATATATACACTAGATGGTGGCCCGATTCTAACGCATCGGGTATTCTAGAATATGCATGTCCACGTAGTATATTGCACAGCCCACGTAGTATATTGCCCATCCACGTAGTATATTGCCCATCCACATAGTATATTGCCCATCCACGTAGTATATTGCCCAGTAACGTAGTATATTGCCCAGCCACGTAGTATATTGCCCAGCCACGTAGTATATTGCCCAGCCACGTAGTATATTGCCCAGCCACGTAGTATATTGCCCAGCCACGTAGTATATTGCCCAGCCACGTAGTATATTGCCCAGCCACGTAGTATATTGCCCAGCCACGTAGTATATTGCCCAGCGACGTAGTATATTGTCCAGCCACGTAGTATATTGCCCAGCGACGTAGTATATTGCACAGTGACGTAGTATACAGCACAGAGCCACGTAGTATATTGGCCAGTCACGTAGTATATTGCCCAGCCACGTATGTCACAGGTTAAAAAATAAACATACTCACCTTCCGAGGGCCCCTTGTAGTTCTGTCGCCTGTGTGCGGTGCACGTGGCAGTTTCCGGTCCCAGGGTGTGATGACGTCGCGGTCACATGACCGTGACGTCATGGCAGGTCCTTGTCGCATACCATCCTTGCCACCGGAACCTGCCACTTGCATGGAGCGGTCACCGGAGCATCACGAGGAGCGGGAAAGGTGGCGGAAGGTGAGTATACAATGATTTTTTTTTTTTATTATTATTTTGACCATTAGATGTTTTTACTATTGACGCTGCATAGGCATCATCAATAGTAAAAACTTGGTCACACAGAGTTAATAACGGCGGTAACGGAGTGAGTTACCCGCGGCATAACGCGGTCCGTTACCGCTGGCATTAACCCTGTGTGAGCGCTGACTGCGGGGAGTATGGAGCGGGCGCCGGGCACTGACTGCAGGGGAGTAGGGAGGGACTAATTGGACTGTGGCCGTCGCTGATTGGTCGCGGCAGCCATGACAGGCAGCTGGTGAGACCAATCAGCGACTTGGATTCCATGACAGACAGAGGCCGCGACCAATGAATATCCGTGACAGACAGACAGACAGAAGTGACCCTTAGACAATTATATAGTAGATTAGCATTGTGATATTTCTTACACTGACTGGACACTTCATGTGCTCTTAGCCTACGTTATACGGCAGGAGCTTTTCCCGAGCTATACAGTAACATTCCCAAAGGTCCTCATTCACCAGTCGGAGGCCGAAAGTGTGTTCTTTTGGCCTCCGTCTGGCAGGTTTGCATCTGTATACGGTTTTATGTATAGGATAGATCAGCAGACTACGCTTTCCTATACAGGGTGACACTGAAGAAACATACCATGAGGTATACATTTCTGTATGTATGGTGGGCGAAGGCTTCGTATTCTATCCTGAGTGTGGCCAAGTTCAGGCACATGCCTCCGGAGCTTATGTGCCCAAAAATGGCTACAAACATAATGTGTACCTTTGCCTTAATGAACATCCTATTACTGATCCATTTTGAGCCCTGTTTAGGATTTTATCTAATATTGTGTGGTCATCTTTCCATTAACCTTGTAGACTGAAATTACAGGGGCATGAGCCCTCTTCTGATAAGTGAGGGTCTCTGCCTCCACAATTTTAGGCATTTAAAGGAGCACTCCCATCAAAGTTTTTATACTCTTAATACATTGCAGTCGTCATATAGCACTGTGTACTACTTACAATTGCTCATTTTGCCTTTCTACCTAGTTAATTCTTTATTCTTTGCTTTATGTAGAAACAGGATGTTTTCCCTGCATGAGTCTTCCCTCTCTTCAACTCCTGACTCAATTGCTCCACTCCTCCTTTCTGCCATAGACTTTTGCAGTGACTCAAGACTCGTACAGGGAAAATTGACCTCCTGTTTCTATGCAGAGCTTAGAAGGATTCAGCTAGTCAGAGTTTTATCACGTGATGTCATGGACCTAATGGAAAAGAGAAGAATTAGCAGTATAGAAAGACAAAATGAGCAATTGTAAGTACACAGTGCTATATAATATGAAGACTATGAAGACTGCAATATATTAAGAGGATAAAAACTTTGATGGGAGGAGGAATGCTTCTTTAAAAAGGAGTCTGCCAATAAGTTCAACCTTATGGGTATGTAGGTCATACAAAGTTGACTAAAATGATATCTTGATATCTGCGATCTGATGTCTTATTCCAAATTTTTCTTAATATGAAATTGAGTTGTTAACATCTGTGGGTCGGTCATAGATCTACCTGGGAATCTGCCTCCAGAGCTTGTTTTAATTGAAATTGGATGTTACCAGTGTGAGACATGGAATGACTGGCAGTCTGGTCTCCTTATCTACATGTCTCACACTGGTAACATCCCATTTTATTTAATATAATCTCTGGAGGCAGATTCTCTGGGAGATCAATGACCGGCCCATAGATCTTAACAGCTCATTTACATATTAAGAAAAATGTGGAATAAGACATCAGCTCACAGATCTCAAGATATCATTTTATTCATCTTTCTATTACCTCTATGCCCATATAGGCGGCTTAGGAGGGTTGAGTTTACTGACCAATGCGCTTTAAGACTTGTAGATTGTAAGCTTGCGAGCAGGGACCTCACTCCTAATGTCACTGTTTAAATTGTCTGAACCTGTATTGAATTTATTGTTTGTACATGTCCCCGCTTAATTGTAAAGTGCTGCGGAATATGTTGGCGCTATATAAATAAAAATTATTATTATTATTATAAGACGTATTCTATGTTGATTCCATAATTGATTAAAATGGACATAACCCTTTAAGTAAATACAACATTTGGGGTCAAACTTACAGATATATTACTCCACTGAACAGCGCCCTTCACAGTCTACCATACCTCTTCGTGTTTGGTTTTACACTTCTGATTTTACATATGGGCTACGTGATCACATCTCTGCCATGTGCTAATAAAGATCTATACTGTATGTTGTCTATTTTGCATATTTACAAAAAATAAATTTTTCTTCCTTAAGGACAATTCCTATTCTAAAAGTTAATTGCTTTTTTTTTTTTTAGAAACAGAATTCAGAAAGTAATTCCATGCTGTTATTGTTTATTCAGTTACCAGACACTTGGACTTTGTCATTTTCCCTTGATTCTAAACACCTTAGGAAGAATGAGTATTGCTGGTATCACCCCGAGGGACATTTGTAACTTTCATGTCCACGTTGATGGATCTAGGAGCTCACTGAAATTCAATTTTATGTCCATTAACGGGTTGAGAAACATTAACCATCTTTCAAGTGCAGGAACAGCTGGTATGTTGTCCGTCTGTGTAGAACAGTCCTTCCATCCTTTTCGTCTGATTGTTCTCACTGGAGTCTTACATTTCTTAATCAGTCTGGCAACCTTGCGTTTGGTTGGACTTTTCTTTCTTGTACTAACTTTTGCATGCTTCTTGGATTTCGCTGGTGACTTTGTTCCACTTGTGGACTGAGCTGAATAAGTTCTAGACTTGCTATTATGCCTGGATCTAGCGTGGGTGCTCCTGAGGTAATAATCTGATCTTATCTTACCCATCTCTTCTTCATGTTTCTTGCGGGTGTTCGAATCCAAGATGGTCTTCTTAAGCGGAGGGTTATCAAGTGAAGATTTCAGCTTTCTTTTCAGATGGTCTCTAGTTGTTACCGATTTGCTTTCAGGATTCTGTTCCTGGTGGCCTTCAACTTGACTTCTTGACGTCCAAAGTCTTTGTGGTTGAGTTTGTGGGTTTGAGGTGGCAGAAGTTTCCACGATTCGATAGATGCTCAAGATGTGTTTTGCTGTTTTAGGTATGAACACCCCAGTAACGTTTGACACTTGAGGATTTGTGCGATTGCAGTATTCTACCACAACCATCTTCACCCCGAGCATTGTCCTAGAGCTTACATGTTCCTTGTACGTGGACCAGAAGTGCCTTCAACCTAGGCAACTGCAGTTCTAGCTTTTGTGTTCTACTATCGCTGACCTCACTGAGTGGAGTTCATCTTCTTTATGATGTCACCTGGAATTTGTTTCCAGGGTGATACAGGGGCCCTGTTGATGGACATTTCTCTAAAGATGAAGGTCCTCACTGCCCTTGAAATGTTGTTTTTTTGAGACCTTAATAAAAAATATATAATACTCAGTACTCCGATATTTGTTATCTTGGGGATATGGATTGAGGGCATTTGGGTTGGGCCCAGAGTGATTGATTGGTCTCCTTCACTACGTCTACATACTGCAAGCTCCTGAGAAGAACAATAACAGCAGATGATAGATTTCGCAAGAGCTGAAAGGAAGTGTGTAGTACATGACGGCAAGACACAGTGGCTGACGGGTGTTTTACAGTTGCAGAATCCAGGATGGGTTCCAGGCCGGACTGTCCCCAGCTTAGAGGTCAATTATATAATGGTCGTAGGCTAGCTATGTGTGTCTCAAACCTGTTCGGTGGACCTTTTATACTCTTCTACATTGTGTAACCTGACTCTGCTAGGTTAGAAAAAGGAAGAGCTGGAGGGTTGAGGAGGATAATGTAGTAGACTGCATGAGATATGCGTAGAGAGAGGGTGGGACAGGTATGTGAGCAGCGAGGCAGTGACACCTGGCCGGTGGAAGGGAGGGACCTTCTCGGCACACCTGAGCCAGGAAGGTGGGAGATCAGTGCAATGACAAGAACCATCATGGATATCTAAAATCAGATCCTGGGATTTCCAAATATTTGTAAAGCGGGCAGTCAACTAAGTCTGGATTAAAGGGATGACCTGCCAGGGACTGAGACAAGTTAATACCATAAACAGCCAGTGATGTGCCTCTGTGTGCCACTTTGCATACTATTTACCTGTGTGCTGTGCTTATAAAGCTGTCTCCTCACCGATTGCGCCTGACACCTGCTCGTTTCTCCCAGTCTTGGCCTCTTCCTTCATCACTTCTATCTTCTTAGACGTTTGCTTGGTACTGTTTACTCTCCTCCCTCCTTGAAATCTTCTTGACCTTTTATGTGCAGATTTTCTCACTCGTACTTTGTATTCATCCTGGTTGTTCTTGAGTTCTGGAATTGTACATATTTTAAATATTAGCCTCAAACTTTTATTTTTTTTTGTGTGTTCCTGTGCTTCACAGTCTTGGTGACACTTGTTCCTCACCATTTGTGAGCTCCATCATGGGGAGTCTGGGAGTCCTGCTCATCACGGCTAATATTGGCTCCGTGTGTGATGAGGTGAGTTGCTACCAAACTATCAGTGTTCCGCCGATCCATCTTCAAGCCTCATGTTGCTAAGGATTCACTCCTTAGAAATCGTAGTCTGATGGTTCCTTGGCTAATAGTCTGACTTTAAGGGGTTGATGCCTTTCAAAAAACATTTTCCCCCCATAGGCTCAGTTACTTTTAAAAGCAACAAACTGCTTTACTTGCCTTTTCCGAGTCCAGCGATTTATCTCTGGCACTGCCATGGTCTCTGTTTGGCTGCAGCGGTAATGCCACTTGGATACTGCTGCAGCCAGTCACTGCTCAGCAGCTCTGCTAATGTACATGGCACAAGCGTGACATCGCAATTGCAGCTATACAGAGACCATGGCACTGTCATCGCAGTTGTGGACCCAGATAGTGTAAATAAAGCTCAGTTTGTTTTTTTAAAAGGTAACAGTCTAGGGTAAAAATACTTTTGAAAGGGGACCACCCCTTTAAATTATTTTTAAATTCAATATCCACTTTAAATTTCCCTGTCATTTTTAGGTCCAGTGTAATTAGTTTTTATCCATATATGTTTATAGACATTTGCTTTTCCAATATAAAATCAACAGCATAGAGATAGACTACCTGCATCCACCACTAGGGGGAGCTTGGTGCATACAGTGTTATCATTGGGTTCAATGTACAAACAGTCTGCAGCAGGCTCCCAAGCTCCCTCTAGTGGCGGCCGCAGGTTACCCGTTAAACCTATCACCATGCAGGGGATTTGATGCTTTGTCTGACACTAAGTAGAGAGCTCAGAAGGGACGAGGGTTCTTGACAAATTGTCCAAGGTCTGAGCTTTGAATTGTGCCCCCCATGATATCATTCGTTGTAGTTCCCTTACAGAGGATGCATAGATAGCAGTCAAATCGGGATCTAATGACTGTCTGTGGTCTGAAGGTGCACTTTAAATGGCACATATTGTATTTCATACTTTTGCAGATTTATAATAAGACTATAAGGTTTTTTTCACATTAGAGATATGGCTCTGCTTATTCCCGTAAAAACGGCGCCACCCTCATCCATGGGCTGTGTCTGGTATTACAGCAGTTGCTTCAATACCTGGCAAAAGCCATGGACAAAAGTTGGCAGACCCCTTCTCCTAATATACAACCCCTTTACACATTGTTATTCAGTGCCATAGCATTATTCTACTCAGAAACTATGAGAACATTTCCCCGGCTCTAAGACAGAGGAAGCTATATGTTCTGCCCTATAGACAACATTTTAGAATCAGAGTTAGATTTTTTGGAGTATAATTTTTTCCCCCCATAATTTGCCTATAAAGACATAAAATGGGCATGCAAATATAATGCAAATATTTCTGTACTACTGCCGTGGTTGAAAAGCAAGGGATTTGCATTATTTGGGGTAGAAGACAAGGAATGACGTATTTTCTGCAGATTTACAAACCTTGTAATGTCTGATTATTTGTCATTATGGAGTTGAGGTTCCAATTATCTGCACATGGATCAGAGATTGGAGCCTTCACCTTTTGTTTTGTCCCTTTTGGAAATTGCTTCTGTAGTTCTTTCCATATTTTGCAGTCTTTATTGCTTCTATTAAGATGTAAAGATATCCCGTATCCAAAGGATGAGGATATAACTTTCCAATCGCTGGGGATGTGACAGCTGTGGCCCCCAGCGATTCTGAGAACCGGGGCTTTGATGCTGATCCATGGCTGAGCAGAGGACGGTCATGAATGATCACTGCTGCTCAGCAATCTCTGGTGGTCCCGTTGAGAATGAATGTGCATGATTGACCACCGCTCCATTCAGCTGTAGGGCTCTGCTTCAGAGCCCCAATTTTTGGGAGTGCTGGTGGCTACGGCGGTCGGACCCTCCGTGATCAGAAAGTTCTACTTTCATACTTCAGAGCACCCATTCGTTTCCCTGTTTGTGGCATCTCAAACATGCTGTAGTCTATTTTTTGTGAACATTTTAAGAGCGATTTCATTGTCCCTTTCTGTGGAGTCCGGCACAAGGTCCTTTCTTCTAGAATCCTAGAATGGTAGAGTTGGAAGGGACCTCCTGGGTCTAGTGTCAGATCTACTCTCCAGGGCATTAATCGGGGCACTGTAGTAATATTGCTTCATCATACAGTGGGGATAATAAGTATTTGATACACTGCCGATTTACACTTCACCTGTGAGAGGCAGAATCTAAAAATAAAAAACAGAAAATGACATTGTAGGATTTTTACATAATTAAATTGCATTTTATTGCATGAAATAAGTATTTGATACAATAGAAAAACAGAACTTAATATTTGGTCCAGAAACCTTTGTCTGCCATTTACAGAGGTCAGAGATTTCCTGTAGTTCTTGCACACACTGCAACAGGGATTTTGGCCCACTCCTCCATACAGATCTTCTCCAGATCGTTCAGTTTTCGGGGGGAAACATTGAGTTTCAGCTCCCTCCAAATATTTTCTATTGGGTTCAGGTCTGGTGACTGGCTAGGCCACTTCAGGACCTTGAAATGCTTCTTACGGAGCCACTCCTTACTTTTCCTGGCTGTGTGTTTTCCGGGTCATTGTCATGCTAGTAGACCCAGCCATGGCCCATCTTCATTGCTCTTACTGAGGGAAGGAGATTGTTGGCCAAAATCTCACGATACATGACCCTATCCATCCTCTCTTCAATATGGTGCAATCGTCCTGTCCCCTTTACCGAAAAACACCCTCAAAGTATGTTTCCCACACCATGCTTCATGGTTTGGACGGTGTTCTTGGATTTGTACTCATCCTTTTTCTTCCTCCAAACATGGCTAGTGGAGTTGATACTAAAAAGTACTATTTGGTCTCATCTGACCACATGACCTTCTCCCATGCCTCCTCTGGATCATTCAGATGGTAATTGGCGAACTTCAAATGGGTCTGGACATGTTCTGGTTTCAGCAGGGGACCTTGCGTGTCCTGCAGGATATTAATCCACGGCAGCGTAGTTTGTTACTAACGGCAATATTTGACACTGTGATCCCAGCTATATTCAGGTCATTGACCGGGCCCTACTGTGTAGTTCTGGGCTGATTCCTGACCTTTCTCAGAATTATCTTTATCCCACGAGGCAAGAACTTGCATGGAGCCCCAGACTGAAGAAGATTGACAGTCATCTTGCATTTCTTCCATTTTCTATTAATTGCGCCAACAGTTGTTGCCTTCTCACCAAGCTGCTTGCCTATTGCCCTGTAGCACATCCCAGTCTTGTGCAGGTCTACAATTTTGTCCCTGGTGTCCTTAGACAAATGTCTGGTCTTGGCCATGGTGGAGAGGTTGGAGTGTGATTGATTGTGTAGACAGGTGTCTTTTATACACGTAACAGGATCAAACAGGTGCAACTTACACAGGTAATGAGTGCGGAGTAGGAGAGTTTCTTAAAGGAAAACTAACAGGTCTGTGAGAGGCAGAATTCTTGCTGGTGGGTCGATGATCAAATACTTATTTCATGCAATAAAATGCTATATAATTATTTAAAAATCATACAATGTGATTTTCTGTTTTTTTTTTTATTTTTAGATTCTGTCTCTCACAGGTGAAGTGTACCTACGATAAAACTTACAGACCTCTCCTTTCTTTGTAGGTGGGAAAACTTGCAAAATCGTCAGTGTATGAAATACTTATTTTCCCCACTGTACCTGGCCTTTATATCCTCACCCACTGATCTCAGTTGTTGCTTCCAGCTTTGCCTTTATGTGCTCTTGCATAGCCTTCTCTTTGCGGAGTCCCATTCTAGTGCAGTTTTTGCAGTGCCTTCCTCATGTGTATAGCCGCGTTCACAAGTCTTACATGTATCATGTTGATCATCCCTCACTAGTCTGTCTGTATGTCTTGTCCCATTCCATCTTACTAATCTGTAGCCTCCCGCAAGTGACCTCTGTACAGTAACATTTCCACTGTATTCCTCCATAGCTGTTTCTTGTCATTATTCAGTAATTTTAAGCTTGTAACTGATGGCCATTTTCCTTCTTTCCCTAATGTGTTTATTGAGTTTGTTACTTATACACATGAGATGAGAATCTCTGGAGGATTCCTCGTATCACTCTGGGCCCATAACCTGTTACATATCTCATCTTTCAGAAGAATCGTCAGCTACAATCTCTCCCGGCTCAGAGAAGTCATGGACTGCTCCGCTCCTGCCGGCGATTCTCCTACTTTTTGTAACATCACGTCAACGGAGCAGTTCCTCTCTCCGCTCTGCTCTCTCGGCTTCAATGCCGCCATCATGTTGATTGACAGCCAACTAAGCCTAACACAGCAGTGAGCCGACTGTCAATCAGCATAACGTCAGCAGTGACATCCTGTCAACAGAGCAGAGAAGAGAAGGAACTGTTCGGTCAACCTGACGTGGAGAAAATATAAAGAAACTCCCCAATAACCCCTTTAACACAGTGTCCAGCTGCTGTCAGTCCACCATAGCTGCAGCTGGGGCCGTTTCTCCAGTTAGTGTGATGTTTCTGTAATTCATTATTGATCACACCCAGGACTCCCACCCACACCCTTGAACCAGACGGTTTGTGTGGCTTCTTGTCTGCTGGACTTGGCCCATCCATGTATCATGGTTTGCCATATAATACAACATCTCTGCTGAAGTGAGAAGTGTAGGACTTCCTCTGGTCAGATGATCACTGGTCTCCGATGCCAAAATTGCCACTGTAGCTCCATTGTCAGAACGGGTTGTTTTGCAGATTCCTTTTTATAAAGCGAAGTCCTACTACTCACAAAACCCCAAATATCGATAACTTCAACGAAACCTTTAGATTTGACTACAACATCCTATGTCCTGTTTTGTGTCCCACTTACAAATGAAACTGGAGATATAGAGTGTTGTTTGACAGCATTATCACATTGGACAACATGGGCTGGGACGTGGGATTCTCTTTCCTTATAATAAAAAAAAAGGGTTCCTTCTAAAAAGTGCTTCCACCGAGCTAAACAGCTTCTCGTATTTCCACTTCAGGGACTCCATTGGATGTGATGGGGGTCAACACTTACCCCTAGTTGTTTGTGGTTTAGATTAGATTTAGGAATAAACATCTGATTGTTTAAGAGAAAGGGAACCTGTTGGCACGTTCTTTTCAACTAGAAGTGGTATGGTTGTGTAGACGCTTGACCCACAATATGTGATACCTTTTTTTGTTGAGATCTGATGTGCCAGTCATGAGAAATCTAGAGTAGAAACCATATGCAAATGTCCATGAGCCATATCTCTATTTCCACATGTAAAAATTACCTCAGAGCTTCCCTTAAAGTGTTGATGTCTATGTTTATTTTCCTTTTTTTTCCTGAGCAGCCTGAAGAAATTGAGAAAAGTTGGCTTCAAGAATTCTATAAGGTAAAATGACATTAATAGTGATGAGCGAATATACTCGTTACTTGAGATTTCTCGAGCACGCTCGGGGGTCCTCCCGAGTATTTTTTAGTGCGCGGAGATTTCGTTTTTCTTGCCGCAGCTGAATGATTTACATCTGTTAGCCAGCATAAGTACATGTGGGGGTTGCCTGGTTGCTAGGGAATCCCCACATGTAATCAAGCAGGCTAACAGATGTAAATCATTCAGCTGAGGCGATAAAAACTAAATCTCCGAGCACTAAAAAATACGCGGAGGTCACCCGAGCATGCTCGAGAAATCTCGAGTAACGAGTATATTCGCTCATAACTAGACCTTAACCATCAAGAGCCATAGACTGCTCTGTTGGCATCCATCATCACCATCTTGTCTTGCCCTCTAATCCTATCAGACGGTCCAGGACCACCAGTCGGCGTTCATCGCTCTCCATCTGCAGGAATTCGGGGGCAAAAATTACCAGGAGAACATGGGATGTGCTGAAAACTTCATCAGGTAATAACACTCAGACCATGAGTCCTGACTTGAGTGGCATGTGTCTGGTCCTGCACTGATATTAGAGCCATGGCCTACAACCTTTGTGGCACAATGGCTTATCAAAATGCCCAATTCCACATGTTTTGGAGGTAGTCGTGGGCCCTCTTACATCTTGGCCCCTGTGCGGCTGCACAGGTTGCACCAATAATATGTCCGCCACTGGTCCTACGTAACATCTAGAATAGCACACAGAGATAACTATGGGAGTACAGATAACTTTGCTGATATAACACTATGATTACCACCATACATTGACCATATAGTGGTAGATACCCGTTACACACAGGCACCCTACATACCATACGTGTAGATTGTACCAATGAATCCATTAACGTTTTCTGTGATTGGCGTTGCTCATTCTCCTTTTAATCCTCAGTTAGCCCAGACCACCACGACCACTTCTTCCATCCACCTTTCGTCTCTGCAGGATGTAACACACAGATATCTTTAGCTTATCGTACGGTGCTATACCCATCAAAAGTACCCAGGCAGTAAGAATGCCCACCTGGTTCACCCCACAATAATGGTGTGTGTCCCACACACAATAATAGTGATAAAGTGATCACACTGCGCTGAACACATGGTAAGAGTGCTCACACACAGAAGTAGTGGACCCGCTTTACTCCCACCTGGTAATGGTGTCCCAATGAAATATTAATAATGTCCTTTCACAGTAATGTCCTCCATTGGTAACCCTCACAATAATAAGAGTAATATCCTCTATTTGTGCCCCCACACAGTAATCTTAGTGCCCCACAATATTATCAGCACCCCCTATAATAGCAGTGTTCAATTCAATAATAGTATCACCCCCATATTGACTCCTCCTTATAATGGTAATTGTGTCCCTTTCAATAATAATAGCGCCCTCCTAAAACAGTAATTGCACCCCCACAATAGTACCAGCACCCCTCCCCCAAATTACAGTATAATAGCGCTTTCCTATAATACTGTGGATAGATAATAGGCCGATCTGTCTCCAGGACGCAATATTATGACCTAGGGAGGGTGTGGGCTCAGCATGTTACAGACAGGGCAGATGCCTGCTGTGTGATACAGCCAGCACCTGCCTCTAACAGCAGCAGGGTATCATGGGAGATAGTTCTTTGCACTACATACTGAATACTTAAGTGTTGCAGTATGTACTATATGCAAACTATCAATGATAGGTTGGGGTCCCCTAGGGGGACTGGAAAAAAAAAACCTTGGAAATTTTTTCAGGTGGGAAAATGGCTACTCTAACCAAATATTAAGTTCAGAATTTAAGTCAATAAAAAAAACAAAATCAGACCAGTTTGGTGTCATCATAATTGTACTGACCTCAGTAATCACGTTGCCAGGTCATTTAATGAACAATCTGAAAATGAAACACAAAGAACAATTTTTCACTATTTCGGCCCACCTAAAAAATTTTCCCATTTCCTCACATTCGCCTTTTTCCAAGGTCTTTTTGTTTTGTGCATTGTTCAAGAAACCTTCAAGAAACCTCCAACGCAGATGTGAATAGGACCTAAAACTTGTCTTCAGATCTACCTGTGCCCCATCCACCATCTTGGGCTCTACCACGATGAGGACATTGACTGAATCTTGGGATTACAGGTGGAAATGTGACTAATCTACATTAATTCTCATGTTATGCGAGTGACCGTATAATACAGATTACGTGACGGTGATGGTTTGTGAGGGTAAGGATGGCACTAAATATGATGGCACTAAATATGGCTGCCTTTGCAGGAGGTTGGTGCAGAGCGAGGAGATGTCCCAGTATAACTGTATCCAGAGTTTCATAGACAAAGACTTCACCCGGACGGAGAGATTCACAGTGAGTAAACCATATTTATCGAAGGATATGTGCCCCAAAATGTTACGTCCTGGGTGCTCCACCTAAAAAAATGATTATTAACGCAATGTGAGACTGCTCCTAAAATGTGTCCCTTTCTCTGCTATCAGCACAGCGCTAATCCAGCCATGGATAGATGAGCGAGGCTGGTTGCTAGGGACACACTGCTTAACAACTACAGCCATTTATATAAGGGTTGTCGGGTGGGGAGTCCATAGCAACCAACTAGGCCAAATGGACACTGTACTGATGGAGGAAAAAAGACCAAGGGAGGACAGAATAGAAACCTCTCCTTATGAGGTGAGGCTTACTAACAGACTGACCGGCGGGTCTCATGACCTTAGCGTGACAGCTTCATAGAAATATACGAAGCGGTCATGCTTGTGTCTGGAGACCCGATGGCCAGTCCTTGCATTGCGGCCCGATTGTACGGTCACCTGACTACGCCCCTCTAGTCTCCTTACTTCCTGGTTTCTGGCAGGGTGGACACTTCTCTTTGAGTGACAGTTCTGGTGAGTAGCAGAGCTGTAGTAGTAGTAGTAGTAGTAGAACTATAAAGCTCGGCACAAGTTCTGCTGTAGCACATTCACTTATCGGTTTGTTCTGAGTCTACACGGTAATGACTATATTTGTACATAGAGACAACAGGGATCTGAACAAGCACACGTCTCGGACAGTGAGAGCCGTGATTAGGAGACCTGCTCTAAAATCTGCGGGGCCGGTGTTTTTGCGAGATATTTAACCACAACTTGTCAGGATGGGGAGGAGGCAAGCAGATAACTGTTGTATAGAAATCATTGGGCTGTATATATCTGACTGGGATGCTAGGAGTCAATCTCTCTCTCCCAGAATGTAAGTACTGCGCACTCTTGACCAAGACAGCAGGCACTAGTCACCCAAACTCCAGGTAAATCCAGCTGTACACTGTGAAAGATAAAAGCTCTCATTGCAGGAGAATGACAGCAGATATAAAAAGCAAGCCAATTGCAAACTTGCTTATTTTCGTGATGTCTTACTAAAGCAATTTAATAACTTGAGAATACCCCTTTAAGTCACTTTCTTTTTTTTGTCTTGTGGAGTCTGAAGAATTAAAAAAACAAAAAAAACAAAAACAAAGTGGCGCATGCGGTTAATGAATTTGGTGCAAAGTTAAAAATTATTTTTATTTTTCTGTTTTTAAGCCTATTTTGTGATTTATTTATTTTTATTTAGAAAAAAAATGTGCACTTTTCGCAAAATGGTGTAAGTTTTATGTCAAAATATCTGTTGTATATAAAATGACTCTAAAGGAGGAATTGAGTATGAGTACATTTGTGGCAACATTTGAGATTTTTCGAAAAGTCAGGAGATAAATCAGGTGGAAACGTTTGGAAACCCTAAACTCACCACTACCACCACAACGGTGAACATTAAAAAAAAAAAAATACAAAAAACCCCCCAAACTGTTTGATGCATATAAAATAGACTTAAAAAGACAGAAATGGAAAGATGAATATGGGACAAAAAAAAAAGGTGCAAAGCACTAACAACTTGACGAGAAAAAAGGCACATAATGAATATGGCCAGTAAGTCCAATACTAGAACCTGCCTATAGGCAACAGTGGAGCTGTTTCTAGATACGGGCATGTTTTTCTAATGTCATATGACCCCCTTAAATTGATTTGAAAAGAATTAAAAAAAATGCGTCAATAATAAAGGAGTTAGAAAAAAATTATTGGATTCATGCAATACTGCTTGTGACCACTTGGTGGTGCACAATATTTACATTTCCCATCTATGTACTTTTTGCTCTTTAACATGGGGCATATACGTGGAGGGGGGGACTAGTGTATGACGGACCACCTCATTTAATTTGATAAATTTTATTGCTACCAGTTCAAATTTCTTTTGTAGACTGTGATATTACTCTTGTCATGTGTAGATCTGCAGCTAAATGACAATTATGTGTTGTTCTCTCTTGTTTTTTAAAGTTCTATTTGATTAGTTAGCTATATCCGTATCTGGGAAAGCTGGGTGACAACCAGTATAGCTTTAGTCGTATCTTTTTTCACTATAATCCAGAATAGAACATTTTTGCTCCCATATTGATCCATAATTTGGTCGAGCACACTTGCACATTTACCTTCTGGATATAGGGCCCTGTGTGTGATGTGTCCCCCCCCACCGCTATCCGGCCCCCAGATCCTACTTTGAGTTCTCTCTTCCTTCCCTGTACTGATTCTGCAGATGTGATCTCCTCTCTTTCCCCTGCAGACTTTGCGGCAGATTCTCTACTACCTGTGTGATACGGAGTGCCCTGCTGTGTATAACCTTCTCCTCTCCCTGGTGGTTTGTCTAAGGTTGGGTTAACATTTATAATTTACATTATCATTTCCAGTGTAACAGGCCAGATTAACCCCCCCACCAAGAATATACCCGGGGTATAAATTGGCCTAGGCCAGATTAAACCCCTCTGGGCCAGAATATACCCCAGCTGCTGTAGATCCGATTTTTCATGCTTTTGAGATCCATTGAGTGATATGCTTAATAACGGGGCCCCAGTCAGTGCACAGGGGCCCCAGGCAGCGCACAGGGGGGCAGAGACAGCGCATGGGGCCCCAGACATGGCACATGATTGAGTGATATACTCAAGAACGGGGCCCCAGGCAGCGCACAGGGGGGCAGAGACAGCGAACGGGGTCCCAGGCAGCATACGGCGCCCTAGACAGCACGCGGGGTGCAAAGACAGCAAACGGGGTCCCAGGCAGCACATGGGGCCCCAGGCAGCCACGGGCCTCAGGCAGCACACAGGGCCCCAGGTAGCGCACAGGTGCCCCAGGCAGCATACAGAGGCCCCTGGCAGCACACAGGGGCCCCAGGCAGCACACGGGGGGCAGAGACAGCGAACGGGTTCCCATCCAGCACACGTGGGCTCCAGGCAGCGCACAGTGCCCCAGGCAGCATACACTGGCCCCTGGCAGCATACAGGGGCTTCTGGCAGTGCACAGGGCCCCAGGCAACACATGGGGGTACCAGGCAGCACACGGGGGGCCCCAGACATAAAAAATCGCACAGGGACCCTAGACATCACACAGGGGCCCCAGACATCACACAGAATTGAGTGATATACTCAAGAACGGGGCCCCAGACATTGCACAGGGGGTCCGAGACAGCGCACGGGGGCAGAGATAGCGCACAGGAGCCCTGCGCGCTGTCTCTTCCCCCCTTGCACGCTCTCTTTGCCCCCTGTGCGCTGTCTGGGGTCCCATACGCTGTCTGTGCCCCTCTGTGCACTGCCTGGGGCCCTTATCTGCACTGCCTGGGGCCCCTGTGTGCTTTCTGGGTCCCTGTGCACTGCCTGGGGCCCCGTGTGCTGCCTGGGACCCGTTCGCTGTCTCTGCCCCCATGTGCTGCCTGGGGCCACTATGTGCTGCCTGGGGCCCTGTGCGCTGCCTGGAGCCCCGGTGTGCTGCCTGGGGTCCCTGTGTGCTGCCTGGGGTCCCTGTGTGCTGCCTGGAGCCCACGTGTGCTATCTGGGGTCCCGTGTGCTGCCTGGGACCCCGTTCACTGTCTCTGCCCCCCGTATTCTGCCTGGGGCTCCCGTGTGCTGCCAGGGGCCCCTGTATGCTGCCTGGGGCTAATGTGCACTGCCTGGGACCCCATTCGCTGTCTCTGCCCCCCGTGTGCTGCCTGGGGCCCTGTGTGCTGCCTGAGACCTCGTTAGCTTCCTTACCCCCCCCCCCCCCCCCCCCGTGTGCTACCTAGGGCCCAATGGTTCTCAAAGGGTTGAAAAACCTGATCTACGGCAGCTAGGGTATATTCTGTCCCGGAGGGGTATGATTTGGCCTAGGCCACTTTAACCCCGGGTATATTCTGGGTTGGGGGGTTAACCTGGCCTGTTACACTGGTTTTCTGCTCCTTCATAGGATGACATAATTGAAAATAACGCAGTCTAGGATCTGTCACACCTGTATGCAAATTACGTCAGCAATGATGTCGCAGTTTCCAGCATCCTTGTCAGAAGCAGCAGCATAGCCAACTATGTGAAGGAGTTGCACAGACTCTACAGCAGCAAAATGATAGAAAATTTCAAGTGAAGACTATTAAGAAGTTGATGAATTTTACATTTTTGGAAGCGAATGAACAATAATATCTGTGTATTGAAACACAGCATTGTATCTTAGTTAACTAGACCACTATGTTTAGCAAGCCAGAAAGAATAGACTGTTATCTATATGTTGACTTTTGAGTTTAATCATTTCTTTCTGGCTGGTCAAGAAAACAGACTTTTGTTTGTGTAAGCCTGTAATATGGATTTGTAAGCTGATGCGGTTTCGGCTAACGGACCCGGGGCGCCCGCCGACCCCCCCCCCCCATGCCTCTACACTGTTTCTATAGCCTTGTACATACTCTTTGAAGTATAGAAATCCAGTTACTCCATCTAATTATTAGGTGTGAAAGTGGTGACATTCTGAACTGGAATGTGACAGTAATGAGGATATACAGCTCCACCTGAGTGATATGGAGCAGTGGTGTTCATAGTGTCGTTATCAGCTGCAGGCATTATCATTACTAGTCTGATAAGGAAATCTGGCCTCAGGCCGTTATCTACAGGGTAATGAGAATATTGCACATAACAGAAATGACAGGATTAGCAATAAGGTAAGATCTGGTACAAATGTCACCAGGAAGAGGGTCATTGTGTCACGCGTGCAAGGAGACCTAACTGAATGCATGACTGAAGCTCCTGATCAACAATGCAGAATTGGTGGAAGCCCCCACTTACTATCTGCCAGTAACAATATTTGGCTTCTTAAATGGATTATTTCGGCAAGTTATTAGAGCACTGATCTTGGAAACGATGGTGGTCCTAGCATATGGACTCCCAGTCATTATTACGTTCTTACCGGTCCTGTGGATAGGCGATAACGTGCTAAGTTGGAACAACACCTCTTATACAAGGGACCAGGTGCGACTGCTGCATATCGTACCCCTGTAGCCATATCCCCTGGATCAAACAAAGAACACAGATGATGGAGTATGTTGAAGTGAATGGGAGCTCAGTTTAAGTACCCCAGAATGGACACTACACAGGGTACAAAATTGTGCTCTTGTGACCTTGTACATTGTGTACCTCCAGTCATCACAGGAGCTGCAAACAGCTGGGTCTTGGGGGTACACCCAGTTTATGGCCTCCTTGCAGTTAGATGCCCCACACGCATTGATGCCCCCAAATATCCCCTTACACACTGCATGATGCTCCTTTATACACATTGGATGATGTCAGTGTTTTTGCAAGATATTTAACCGCAACTTGTCAGGATGGGGAGGAGGCAAGCGGATAACTGTTGTATAGAAATTATTAGGCTGTATATATCTGACTGGGATGCTAGGAGTCAACCTCTCTCTACCAGAATGTAAGTACTGCGCACTCTTGGCCAAGATCTGGGCAGGCACCAGTCACCCAAACTCCATGTAATCCAGCTGTACACTGTGAAAGATAAAAGCTCTCATTGCAGGAGAATGTCAGCAGATATAAAAAGCAAGTCAATTGCAAACTTGCTTATTTTCATGCTGTCTAGCTAAAGCAGTTTAATAATTTGAGAATACCCCTTTAAGTCACTTTCTCTTTTTGTCTTGTGCAGTCTGAAGAATTAACAAAAAAACAAAGTAGCGCATGCGGTTTATGAATTTGGTGCAAAGTTAAAGATTTGGAAACCCTAAACTTCACCACCACCACAATGGTGAACATAAAAAAAAATCTAAAAAACCCCCAAAACTAATACATATAAAATAGACTTAAAGAGACAGAAATGGAAAGATGAATATGGGACAAAAAAAAAAAAGGTTCAAAGCACTAACAACTTGATGAGAACAAAAAAGGCACATAATGAATTTGTCCAGTATGTCCAATACTAGACACTGCCTATGGGAGCAGTGGACCTGTTTCTAGATACGGGCATGTTTTTCTAATGTCATATGACCCCCTTAAATTGATTTGAAATGAATTAAAAAAAAATGCGTCAATAATAAAGGAATTCGAAAAAATTATTGGATTCATGCAATACTGCTTGTGACCACTTGGTGGTGCACAATAATTACATTTCCCATCTATGTACTTTTTGCGCTTTAACATTGGGCATATACGTGGAGGGGGGGACTAGTGTATGATGGACCACCTCATTTAATTTGATAAATTGCTTTGCTACCAGTTCATATTTATTTTGTAGACTGTGATATTGCTCTTGTCATATGTAGATCTGCAGCTAAATAACAATCATGTGGTGTTCTCTCTTGTTTTTTAAAGTTCTATTTGATTTGTTAGCTATATCCGTATCTGGGAAAGCTGGGTGACAACCAATAAAGCTTAAGTCGTATCTTTTTTCACTATAATCCAGAATAGAACATTTTTGCCCCACATATTGATCCATAACTTGGCCGAGCACCCTTCAGAACTCCCATAGAAGTGGAGAGACACATGCATGTGCGGCCAGTAGCCATTCCTGGTAGGGCATATGCCATTGATATCCAAATTGGGAATTCACTCTTTTCTCTACAGCTGAAGCATTGTAATACCAGGGATGGCCACAAGGTGCTGCATAGAAACCATTTATTTAAAGCGAACCTGGCACCACATTTACCTTCTGAAGTAAACACTGATGAGACAATCATAGGTGTTGTGTCGCCTCCTCTTATGTAATTATGGCATGATTTACAGTGAGGGATAAAGAAAACTGTCCTATTTGTGTTGCACAAGTTATAAGAAAAGACAGAGAGGCAGAGTACCATCTTTTCTGTTTTTGGGAGAAGTAGTTTATTATGATAAAAAGTCGTCTTTTTATATTTTTTTATTATATCTATGGACACGTTGGACATTAAAAAATAAAAAATTCAATTTCCACTAGATTTAGCTCTACATCTTCATTTTATTTCATCCATTTTCAGACTCCTGATATGTAGTTTACAGTCTGCTCCTAGTTTCCTACTTTTCTCATGTGGGAGTGTCTCTACCAGTAATACATGCTGGATGTGAGCTCTGTGTGTGCAGGATGCTGCTGTAATCACTATCTCTTAGCACAGCTTCATTCCTCCACTGATTTCTGCATCTATGGGTGCAATCATAGGAAAATATTTTCAGTCCAACGGACCAATGTTAGTCTGTGTGCTAGGGCACATGGGTGATTTTCCGATGCAAATAAATTGCAGCTAGTCTGGCCTAATTTACAAAGCAGACTAGTGCATGCAAATAGTAGGCTGCTCCTGCACCCATCCACCATGGAGCCAGTTACTTTTGCAAAGTTCTATGGTCATGTGAGCTCATCTTAATACAGCCACTGCGTGATTTACTTCTATCTTTGCCAACACTTATAGGGCCCTGTGTGTGATGTGTCCCCCCCACCGCTATCTGGCCCCCAGATCCTACTTTGAGTTCTCTCTTCCTTCCCTGTACTGATTCTGCAGATGTGATCTCCTCTCTTTCCCCTGCAGACTTTGCTGCAGATTCTCTACTACCTGTGTGATACGGAGTGCCCTGCTGTGTATAACCTTCTCCTCTCCCTGGTGGTTTGTCTAAGGTTGGGTTAACAGTTACATTATCATTTCCGGTTTTCTGCTCCATCATAGGATGACATAATTGAAAATAACGCAGTCTAGGATCTGTCACACCAGTATGTAAATTACATCAGCAATGATGTTGCAGTTTCCAGCATCCTTATCAGAAGCAGCAGCATAGCCAGCTGTGTGATGGAGATGCACAGACTCTACAGCAGCAAAAGGATAGAAAATTTCAAGTCAAGACTATTAAGAAGTTGCTGAATTTTACATTTTTGGAAGCGAATGAACAATAATATCTGTGTGTGGAAACACAGCATTGTATCTTAATTAACCAGACCACTATGTTTAGCAAGCCAGAAAGAATAGACTGTTATCTATATGTTGACTTTTGAATTTAAGCATTTCTTTCCAGCTGGTCAAGAAAACATGGATTTTTGTGTTACTCACCGTAAAATCCTTTTCTCCGAGTCATTCATTGGGGGACACAGGACTGTGGTGTATGCTACTGCTGCCAGGAGGCTGACACTAAGTAGATTAAAAAAAAATTAGCTCCTCCTCCGACATATACACCTTGACACTGGCCAAGACATCTCCAGTTTGGTGCAAAAGCAGTAGGAGAGAAAGTAAAACAGCATTAATGTAGAGACAACATGTCTAGAATAACTCCACCGGCTGAAAAGAGATAAGCTGTGTCCCCCAATGAACGACTCGGAAAAAAGGATTTTACGGTGAGTAACACAAAAATCCATGTTTCTCCTTTGTCTCATTGGGGGACACAGGACTGTGGGATGTCCCAAAGCAGTCCCTGGGTGGGAAGAAAACCCAGCTGAATAAGCCCCTAGGCACTTACCGCCTATAGGTGTGCTACCGTTGCCTGAAGAATCCTTCTACCCAGACTTGCATCTGCAGAGGCCTGAGTATGGATGCTATAGTGCTGGGTAAAGGTGTGCAGACTGGACCAGGCTGCGGCCTTGCAAACCTGTTCTGCTGATGCCTGGTGCCGAAGCGCCCAGGAAGCCCCCGCTACTCGATTGGAGTGCGCCTTCATCCCAGCCGGGATGACCGTACCCTTGATACGGTAGGCTTCCTGAATAGTTGATTGAATCCATCTGGCTAAGGTAGATTTTGAGGCTGCGAGTCCCTTCCTACGACCCTGAGGAAGAACGAACAGAACATCTGTCTGACGAAAAGATACAGTCCTTGAAACTTATCTCCTCAGAGCTCTCCCTAGGTCTAATGTATGGAGAGCTTTTTCCACACGATGCGCTGGTGCTGGACAAAAGGAAGGTAAGACAATATCCTCGTTAATATGGAACGAGGAAACCACCTTGGGCAAGAAGGAAGGTACTGGCCTGAGCACAACCTTATCTTGATGAAACCTTAAATACGGAGCCTGGCAGGACAGGGCCGCCAGCTCTGAAACCCGCCTAATGGAGGTTATGGCCACCAAAAACACAACTTTCCAAGAGAGGTACGATAAAGAGACTTCTTGAAGAGGCTCAAAAGGAACCTCCTGTAGTGCACTTAAGACCAGGTTAAGGTCCCAAGCCTCCAGGGGGGCCCTATAAGGCGGTACCTTGTGAGAAACTCCCTGTAAAAAAGTTATTACCTGCAGATTGATAGCTATCTTACGCTGAAAGAGCACCGACAAAGCTGATATTTGTCTTCTGAGGGTACTAAGTGCGAGGCCCGAATCCAGGCCGGCCTGAAGAAATGCTAGGATGTTAGGAATGGAGAAACGAAGAGGGGGAAGACTTTGTTTCCTGCACCATGAAAGGTAAACCTTCCAGGTGTGGTGATAAATTCGCGGTGGATTTCCGGGCGCTAATCATTGTATTAGGAACTTTCTGAGAAAACCCGGCCTGCGTCAGAATCCAAGATTCAACGGCCAAACTGTCAAACGCAGAGCCTCTAAGTTCTGGTGGAATATTGGGCCTTGTGACAGAAGATCCGGACGGGTTGGCAGCCGCCAAGGAGCTTCGGCGAGCAACTGCACCAGGTCTGCATACCATGACGGACGAGGCCAATCTGGGGCCACTAGAATTGCAGGAACTCCCTCTATCTTGACCTTCCTGACCACCTTCGGGAGTAGTGCCAGAGGAGGAAACGGATATGGGAGCCAAAACTGGTTCCAAGGTAGAACTAATGCATCCACCGCGATTGCCTGTGGATCTCGATACCGGGCGACGAACCTGGGTACCTTGGCATTCAATCCTGAGGCCATTAGATCCACATCCGAGGTTCCCCAACGCTGGCATATCTGCAAAAAAATGTCAGGATGGAGAGACCATTCCCTAGATGCAAGGCCCTGCCTGCTGAGAAAGTCCGCTGCCCAATTTTCCTTGCCCGCAATATGAACCGCCGAGATAAGTGGTTCCTCTCGGCCCAGCAGAGGACTTGTTTCACCTCGTGCATGGCTGCCCTGCTGCGGGTGCCTCCCTGGTGATTTATGTATGCCACCGCCGTGGCATTGTCTGATTGGATCCTGACCGGGTGGCCTGCCAGAAAGGGCTGAAAGTGCTGCAGAGCCAGCCGAATCGCCCGAATCTCCAACAGGTTGATCGGAAGGATTGACTCCCTTGAGGACCAGTGTCCATGGGCTGTGTGGTGGCAAAATACTGCTCCCCAACCGAGCAGGCTGGCATCCGTTGTGACCACCAGCCAATGGGCTGGGGGAAAAGGCTTCCCCTGCTGCAAAGAGGAACTCATTGTCCACCATGTCAGAGCTTGTCTGACCTGGGGAGACAGACGACACCTGAGATTGAGAGAGGATGGACTTTTGTCCTAAGATGTTAAAAGCGCATGTTGGAGAGGGCGAAGATGGTGTTGTGCAAAAGGCACTGCCTCTATTGCTGCCACCATCTTTCCTAAGACCTTCATGCAAAACCTGATCATGTGGGTGCCTGGTTGGCGAAGGACCCTCACTTCCTGCCAGAGGGTCAGGACCTTGTTCTGGGGAAGGACCGTCAGATCTCGGGAGGTGTCGAAGACCATCCCTAGAAAGGAAATTTTCCTGGATGGCACCAGAGATGACTTCTTTAAATTCACTAGCCACCCTAGGCGAGACAGAGTATCCATAGTAATGTTGACATTCTGCTCGTATTCCCAAAAAGTTGAACCTTTTACCAAAAGGTCGTCTAAATATGGCATGATGACTATGCCCTGAGAATGCAGAATAGACACAACTGTTGCCATTACCTTTGTGAATATTCTGGGAGCTGTGGCAAGCCCGAAGGGCAAGGCTGTGAACTGGAAGTGCCGATCGCCTATGGAAAAGCGTAGGAACTTTTGATGTGAAGGAAATATGGGGATATGAAGATAGGCATCTTGAATATCTATGGAGGCTAGGAATTCTCCCTTTTCCATAGCCGCAATGACTGACCGGAGGGATTCCAGTCGGAACCGACGAATGCAGACAAATTTGTTTAAACACTTTAGGTCCAAAATGGGCCTTACTGTTCCGTCCTTTTTGGGAACGATGAACAGGTTGGAATAAAACCCCTGAAACCTTTGTTCTCTTGGGACCGGAGAAATGACCCCCGTTGAGCTGAAGGGATTCGATGGCTTTGACCAACGCTTGCATACGGGTTTTTGAACTGGGGAGACGAGATGGAAAAACCGTCTCGGGGGAAGAGAGAGAAACTCTATCTTGTACCCCGAAGACACCAAGTCTCTTACCCATCTGTCGGAAACGACGGTGAGCCAAGACTGATGAAACAAGAGCAGACGACCGCCTACTCTGTTGGAAATGAGCCGCGGATGCCTCCAGTCATTTGGCTGAGGACCGATGGGATTTAGATCCCCTTGACCTTGGCCATTGGGCCCGCATTCTTCCCAATGGGATGGCTCTATATGAGACCTGATGGTCTCTGTCTTGGCTAGACTGACCTGGACCGACAGGGTTTGCCGCTGTGGTCCTCCTGGAGTTACGATAGGGCTTAAACCTCACCTGAAATTGGCGATGAAACGGCTGTTTAACCTTTTGTTGTGGGAGAAAATTACCTTTCCTCCTGTGGTATCTGAAATGAGTTGATCCAACTTTTCGCCAAAATGTCTGACGCTCTGATAGGGGAGACTTGTAAGAGATTTCTTTGAGGTAGAGTCCGCCCGCCAAGTTCTCAACCATAGAGCCCTTCTAATGGATATTGCATTAGCAGCTGCTAATGCAGCACAATTTGCTGCATCCAAGGATGCATTGATCAGGTAACTTCCAGCTAAAGCTATCTGATTTGACATTTGTCACATCTATCGGTAATCCTCTATCCTGAAGAGCCTTGGTCAAAGACTCTGACCAGGATATCATGGCTTTGGCTACCCAGGTCGCCGCAAAAGAGGGCGTGAGAGCTGAGACAGAGGCCTCAAAAACAGAACGAGCTAAACTCTCTATGAGCCGATCCGTTGGATCCCTAATAGAGGAACCATTAGGCAGGGATAAGAGAGTATTAGAGGCCAACCGAGAAACAGGTGGATCTACCGCATGAGATTCCGCCCACTTTTTACGTAACTCAGGGGAAAAATGATATCTTGCACTTAGAGCTTTTTGACCCGAGAAGCGCCTGTCCGGCCTTTCCATGTGGCGCTGGACTACGTCCTCAAATTCAGGATGAGCAGAAAAAGCTCTATGAGGCTGCTTGAACCTCTTAAAAGACACCTTATGACCAGAAGTCAAGGTGGCTTCGTCCTCCACTCCAAAGGTTTGATTAACGGCCTCGATGAGGCTGTCTACTGACTCCTGGTAATCAGGAGCCTCTAAATAGAGACAACCTTCGGAGTCATAGTCCGAACCATGTTCACTCACCTCTGCAGGAGAGGGAGAACGGGACACGGAACTCCAGGATGCAGATGCACCTGATTGACCGGTAGACGCTGTATGGGTTCGTTTCCTCCGCGTCTGCCTAGAGGGAGTATGGCCCCTGCAGGCCGGAAGTTCCTGTGAACCGGAGGATTTTTCTAAGACAGATGAACCGTCGTCCCTGGCCCCAGCCGGGGTCTGGAGGGACTCGATCGCCTTAGTTAAGGACGACATAGACTGTGTCAAGGATGCGACCCATTCAGAGGGGGACACCGCAGTCTCAGATACAGGCGCACTAGACAGAGACACAAGGGAGGGCTCCTGAGCACGCTCGGAATCACAGGCCTCACAGAGTCGGTTGCTCTGGGCACGCGGAAAAGCAGACTGACAGGCAACACACGTTGTCAGGACTCTGAACATTTTTTATTACCTTTTGTGCATTACTGCCCTTTTCCAAGATGGCGTCTTTGGTCTCATGTGCACTGTGCCTTCCTGCTATAAAACTCCACCCCAGCCTTCAGTCTGTGCTAGAGTATTCTGCCTTGCATTCAGCTCCTGACCTCTGGTGACTCCCTGGCTATATACCTGCTCCTGTGAACCTGTGGGGTTATCCTGCTACTCTGCTCTGAGTTCCTGCTGCATACACCAGTTCCAGTAATCCTCCTTCATCTGCTGCTCGTGTTTACTTCCATCTGCATTTGCTGGACATGTAAGCTGTTTCTGCTCTGCAAGAACCTGAGACTATTACCCAGGCCTCCCTGGTTGAGCTAAGATATTATTTGAACTGCCTTATAAGCATATCTATCTGTGTTTTGGACTAAGCAAGGACTTATTTGTGTCAAGTATCCTCAAGAATAATTGTGCTTCATAGACTTACTGGTGATTGCATTTTCCTCTGAAGTTTCCTATAGACTGCTAAGCTGCATTTATTATTTGCACCAAGTGTTGTGGACTTGAGTTTCTCTCTGCACCTGTTTGAATCACCGTGTGATAATATAGACTTTACCACTTATAAAACTGTGTCCTGTAGTTGTCTTGTTCCACGCAAAGAGTCTCCTGAGTTATCCCTTATAATTATTACACACGTGGTATATAAAACCGTGTGAGACTTAGTCCTTCTAGACTCTGCTGTTGGTGCTGACAATCGCACCCTCAAAAAATAACGCTGCTGAATCAAGTATTTCAGCTGTCAGGCTGAGGGGAGTAGCACTTACCCCAGTCCTGTGTCCCCGTGCCTGTAGTGAAGGCTGTCACCGGGAGAAGTGTTAGCGCCATACTTATAACACAGTGCGCTAGATTGGAGGGCGGATCCACCGTGAGGGGGAAGGGTTTTTCTGGCTGCGGCCCACTACAGGCAGAAGCCGGGGCCTAGATTCTGCTCCTGGATTTTTCCCGGGGAGGGGGCGTGACCGCCGGAAGAAGACGCGATAAAAAAGGGGGCGAAACTTCCGCCCGTGGCCTAACATGCCAAGAGCTGGGGACTTGATTAGCCGGCGCCCGGGGAAGTACCCGGGATATAGTTTCCAGCAGCGCCACTGCTGTGGAACGAAACCGCGCCATCCTGGCAGACAAAATAAACCATAACGCTGTCGGAGCTGTCCAGCCCCTCACCGCCAGAACCAAGGTCAGAGGGGGGGGGCTTATGTATGAGACGGTGCAGGCACCCTAACTCCATCACCCCTTCAGGAGGTGAGGAGAGGGACCGTCTGCCTCTCATAATCACCGCTGTCACATCTTCATGGTTTTAAAGGAAAAGGATCTAGGAAAAAAAGCAGAGATGTGCCTCCTATGGACACTAAGCATAAACTGGAGCTGTCTCGGCCAGTGTCAGGGTGTATATGTCGGAGGAGGAGCTAATTTGTTTTTTTTTTAATCTTAGTGTCAGCCTCCTGGCGGCAGTAGCATACACCACTGTCCTGTGTCCCCCAATGAGACGAAGGAGAAACAAACTTTTGTTTGTGTAAGCCTGTAATATTGATTTGTAAGCAGGTGCGGTTTCGGCTAACGGACCCGGGGCGCCCGCCGACGAACCCCCCCCCACCGTGCCTCTACACTGTTTCTATTGCCTTTTACATACTCTTTGAAGTATAGAAATCCAGTTACTCCATCTAATTATTAGGTGTGAAAGTGGTGACATTCTGAACTGGAATGTGACAGTAATGAGGATATACAGCTCCACCTGAGTGATATGGAGCAGTGGTGTTCATAGTGTCGTTATCAGCTGCAGGCATTATCATTACTAGTCTGATAAGGAAATCTGGCCTCAGGCCGTTATCTACAGGGTAATGAGAATATTGCACATAACAGAAATGACAGGATTAGCAATAAGGTAAGATCTGGTACAAATGTCACCAGGAAGAGGGTCATTGTGTCACGCGTGCAAGGGGACCTAACTGAATGCATGACTGAAGCTCCTGATCAACAATGCAGAATTGGTGAAAGCTCCCACTTACTATGTGCCAGTTAAAATACTGAGTCACCCACCAGGGCAGCGGGGTACTCGGCATCGGGTCCGGTCGCTATTAAAGGGGATGTCACAGTGGCTGCGACCCGGTCCGTGGCCCTGGGACTTACTGTAAAAGGGGAACGGTCTTTAAAGGGGTTTTTGTATAAAGTTTGCCGTGACGCCACCTGTGGAGTTAAGTCAATACGGGGACTGACTGCTTTAAAGGGGTCCTCTGGGGGATGTTGTTGCAGCAATGATGGTGACTCTTCCCACAGGTGAAGCATGGTCCCCAGGGCTCCCAAGGCGTATGGCGATGATGGTGTTTGCCAGTCAATGAGTAAAGGACACAGCATTGCAGTCTTTACCTGGTTTACTGAAGATGTAACAGGCCTCAGTCCAGGGTACCGGCAACAGGTACATTAGGAGTCCAGGCAGCCCGGAAACAAGTGAAATCCCCTTGGCAAGTCAGGTTGGGAGCTTTTCAAATTGCACTCGCTATAAGTCCCTTGCTGCCTGAAGTGTCCTAAGAAGGCCCTGGTTCTTTCCCCTCTCCTGGGACTGGTACCTGCATGGTAGGCAGCTTGAGCAGTTCCTTCTGGGGTCTCTGTACGGTGACTCCAGGCTCCAGAATGCTGCTGTACCACAGGCTTAATTTGGGCAATATACGTGTAGTTCTGTGCCCTCCAGTTCTGCTATGGGGCTTGCAGCTCCCCACAGCCTCGGGCTTCCGGTACCCGATCTCTGTGCTCTGGCTTACAGGAGGCCCACTCGCAGCCTCCTTGAGCCCTCAATCTCTTCTCTGCTCCTTTCCCTTCACTGTCCGCTACAGACTGTCTGACTCCTCCAGACCACTATCTTTATTTATGGAAGCTGCCCTGAAATCGGATTTTGAGCTCACCCTCCTGGCCTGGATTCAGAAGGTGGTGTGTGTGATGTTACCTGCCAAAGAGATCCCCCTTGTTTCCAGGCATAGCAATACCCTCCCCGAGAGGAAGGCAGAACTACTGTGGTGCCCGAACTACTGGGGTGCTACATTCCCCCCCCCCCATTAAATCCAGTACTCCTGGACTGGGAAAAGGAAGCATAAACAACAGGTTAATAAGTGCAAAAACATTTTGAACAACATGACACAGGTTTAAACTTATTCTTCCCTTACAGGAGGCACTTTTGACTTTAAACTTTGCAAAACAAATTTATAAATGTACATCTGGTCTTATACCAGGGTGTCCTTGTTCATATAAAACAGTACGAAGCGAGGGACCTGTCATAAACCATCAACGTAGGTCTTGGGCGGGCTCCAAGGCTTATCTAGACCCGGGGTTCGGCCGCGCCAGACGGTTTTAGCTTCAGGTATGTGAGAAACAGGACCCTACCCACGCCGGCAAAGTGGGTAGAACCAGGGTGCACCTTGAGGGTGCCAAACTATGTACAAATACAGTTTTTGGGTAATCCACTGTCTATTACCCCATTGTCCATTTTAAAACCTGTAACAAGTATATGCACACATTTTAAACAGGTAACAGCAATTATTGACATTGTTTTGGTCCCTATAACGGGCTGGGATTTGACCTTTGGTACTATGAGTAGATCTACGCAGTTCCTGGTCTAACATGTCTGCTCTTGTGAACCTACTGGTGTCTGTACTACTTGTAGGCCTGCATTGTGTTGGTAAACTAGGTAATTTTCTGCGACTTCTTAGATTTACCATAAGTCTCACAGATTCACCGATAGCAGAGGGTGGATTCCCTGGTTCCATTGCTGGGGTGACGTTTGCTGCTTGAACCTGCTGGTGTAAAGTCTCTTCTGGTTCATGATGGTCTTGAATCACATTTTGTTCTGGTATTTCCAACTGGGTGAAAGTCAAGACAAGTATCACTATGGCCTGATGTACTTGAATCCAAGACTGGGGAAAATCTCCAAGAATAGTATGGATTTTCTTTTCTTCTTCTCCTGTAGGTTGAGAAGTACTTGGATCTTTTTCTTTGTCTCTCAATTTGTCAGGGCATACTTTAAGGTGATCCCTTGATACCGCAGTCAAAGTTTCTCCTCCATCTTTGCTAATTAGACAGGCTTCAGTATTGTCAAAGTTGGATGGTAAGATAGTATATGGTTCTGCTTGCCACTGGTCATCGAGTTTGTGCATTCTTCTCTTGCGCTTTAGCACTTGTTCACCTGGTGACAAGGGAATTGTAGGAGCACGTTGGTTATAGTCTTTCTCTTGTTTTTGTCTCGCATGGGACAAGCCTCTTTCTACACACTCTTGTACTTGGCAGTATTTCTGTTGTCGCTCATTATCCCAATCTGTATCTGGTGAGGTAGTTTCTGGGGTTAGGACTTCCATTTCAAGATCAACAGGTAATTTACTAGATCTTCCTCTCATGAGGTATGCTGGAGTGCAGTTGGTGGAATTCACTGGGATGTGATTGTACAAGTCTGGCAACTTCTCTGACCATAAGTTTCTCTCGTGTAAAGGCAAGGTTTTTAACAGATTGATTACAACCTGGTTCATCTTCTCACACATACCTTCGGTTTGAGGGTGGTATGGTGTTGTTCTGATTTTCTTGCATCCATACAGGTTGCAGAACTCTTGAAACATTTCCGCTTCAAAGGCTGGGTCTTGGTCGGTAAGTACCTTCTCTGGGTATCAGTGTGGTTGGCAAAAGTGTTGCTGGAAGGCTTTGGCTGCTGTCTTCGCTGTCTGGCCCTTTACAGTCATGACTACCAGGAATCTGGAGTAATGGTCCACAATGGTCAGAGCATAGACATAGCCTGACCGGCTTGGAGTTAGCTTCACGTGGTCTAAGGCAACCAGGTCAAGTGGCTGTTTGGTGACTATGGGCTGTCGGGGAGCCCTCTGGCTGTCACGGTCCTTTCTGCGCAGGTTGCATGGGCCACACTCTTGGCACCACTTTTCGATGGCTTTTCTCATGCCAATCCAGTAAAACCTTCCACGTAGCAGGGTCTCTAACTTCTTCCATCCGAAGTGTCCAGCTCCATCATTCGCTTCCAGAACCATTGGCGCATCTCGTCTTGGGACCACTATCTGCCAGACCAGCTCGTGAGTGCGTGGGTCAATATTCCTCCGGCACAGCTTACCATCGTACATAAACAATTTGCCTATCTCCTTCCACAGCTGTTGAGTCTCTTGTGGAGCATCTGGACCAGGGTGTGAATCGGCTTGCATCAGCAGCTCTTTTACCAGACGGAATGCTGGGTCACTATCCTTTGTCTCCGCCCATCCATGATGAGGTAATGGGTTCAGCATAGCTTCTTGCTTGTCATTACGCCTGTTCCTCACATAATGGGAATGCTGAGTCACCCCGGGGCGATGGAAAGCTGGTAACTCTATCTCTTCAAGTGCTTCCGGATCTTCTCCCATCTCTGGTAAGTTAGGCATCCTGGACAGCGCATCGGCGTTGGCATTCTTGTGCCCTGCACAGTACTTGATGGTGAATTCATAGTTGGACAACCGGGCCATCCCAAGGCACCTTGTTTTGCTGTCTCCACTCTCCAGGTGTGTCAGCAGATTGTTGTCTGTGTAAACTGTGAATCTTGCTGAGGCCAGGTAGTGCTTGAATCTCTCTGTTACCGCCCAGACGATGGCGAGGAACACCAGCTTAAAGGAACTGTAATTTTCAGGGTTCCTCTCAGTGGGACGAAGCTTCCTGCTTGCGTAGGCAATTACCCTTTCCTTGCCTTTCTGTACCTGGGACAGTACTGCTCCCAGTCCCACGTTGCTGGCATCCGTGTACAGCACAAACGGTTGGTCATATTCTGGGTAGGCCAGTACCTCATCTCCCATGAGAGCCAAATTCAACCAAGCGAAGGATCCCTCCAGCCTGTCGTTCCAGTCAAGCGGGGTGTTCTTTCCCTTAGTTTTCTTAGATTGGCCCACTAACAGGTCTTGTAGTGGTGCGGCTATCTTGGTGAAGTCTTTAATAAATCTTCTGTAGTAGCCTACCAATCCGAGGAACTGTTGGACTTCATGGATGTTACTGGGCTTCGGCCAGTCTCTGATCACGGTGACCTTGTCAGGGTCTGGTGCCACTCCTTCGGTGCTTACCACATGGCCCAGGTACTGTACCTTGGATTTCAACAGGTGACATTTAAATGGTTTTACCTTTAGGCCAAAGTTGGACAGAGCTTCAAACACCTCGGCCAGGTGTTTCAGGTTGTCTTTATTAGTGATGAGTGAATATACTCATTACTCGAGATTTCCCAAGCACGCTCGGGTGTCCTTCGAGTATTTTTTAGTGCTCGGAGATTTAGTTTTTTTCGCCGCCGCTGGATGATTTACAGCTACTAGCCAGCTTGATTACTTCTGGGGATTCCCTAGCAACTAGGCAACCCCCACATGTACTTATGCTGGCTAAAAGCTGTAAATGATTCATCTGAGGCGATGAAAACTAAATATCCGAGCACTAAATCAGCCTCGGGCTCCCGGTACCCGATCTCTGCGCTCTGGCTTACAGGAGGCCCACTCGCAGCCTCCTTGAGCCCTTAATCTCTCCTCTGCTCCTTTCCTTTCACTGTCTGCTCTAGACTGTCTGACTTCTCCTCCAGACCAGGATCTTTATTTAGGGGAGCTGCCCTGAAACAGGGTTTTGAGCTCCCCCTCCTGGCCTGGATTCAGAAGGTGTTGTGTGTGTGATGTTACCTGCCAAAGAGATCCCCCTTGTTTCCAGGCATAGCGCTACCCTCCCTGAGAGGAAGGCCGCACTACTATGGTACCCGAACTCCTGGGGTGCCACAATAGCATATGGACTCCCCAGTCATTACGTTCTTCCCTATCCTGTGGATAGGCTATAACTTGCTAAGTTGGAACAACACCTCTAATACAAGGGACCAGGTGCGACTGCTGCATATCGTACCCCTGTAGCCATATCCCCTGGATCAAACCAAAAACACAGATGTTGGAGTATGTTGAAGTGAAAGGAGCTAAGTTGCAGTACCCAGAATGGACGAAGGGTACGAAGCTGTGCTCTTGTGATTTTGTACATTGTGTAACTGCAGTCATCACAGAATCTGCAAACAGCTGGGTATTAAGGGTACCAGGTATTGCCCCTCTCCGATCAGACATTGATGACCTAATAATCCTTTCAATATCAAGGCTTCATATCCATATCTCTCATCTCTGAAGGCAGTAAAGAGACAGCTATTGCTACACGCAAATATCAAAATTAGTGTCCTTAATAAAAAAAAAAAAGCCCCTTAGCATCTCCACACAGTTTATGGCCTCCTTGCAGTTAGATGCCCCACACACATTAATGCCCCCAAATATCCCCTTACACACTGCATGATGCTCCTTCATACACATTGGGTGGTGGCACTGTCGGGGCATTATACTGTGTGGGGAGACTGTGGGGGCATTATAGTTTGTAGTGGGACACTAGAAGCATCTCAATGTGTATGAAGGGACGTCCCCAACAGTACCCTGCAACACAATAATGGCCCATACACAGTATGATACCCCACCAACACAATGAGTATGATGCCCCCACACAGAGTGTAAAGTGCTAAGGTAAACTGAAGTTGCACCCTGATTAGTTGCTACAAGCAACTACTCCAATTTTTCATGCACTTGTAAGGCCTATTTTTACCTCCATATGTATTCAACATTATAAGGAGATATATGGATCCGACAGAATAATATTGGGACGTGCTTCACCTAGAGCCAAATCATGGCTGGTAGCATGCCTCCCAACTGTCCGGGATACAGTGAGACAGTTCAGGCTTTGGGGAGCTGTGAGTTGAAGTTGGCGGCTTGTACTGATTTAATCTCTATCCTTATCTGTAGGATGAAGATGTTATTCGATATAGTGGTAGAGCGGGATAGGTTCCGCTCTCCTTTCTAACATCTAAGGCTTGATGTAGGAGGTGTAATGATTCACTACATCACGCCTGCTGTGCTGGGCCACAGTTGGCACAGAGTGATCATCTGCTCAGTTCATTCTGATTATTGAGCTGTGTGGAGTCACTGTGGGGGCATACGTTGTGGGCATCATTTTTCAATGGGTGATATGAGAGCATAATATTGTGTTGGGGGCACTGTAGGGGCATTATACATTGTGGGGTAAATCGTTGAGGCGATTATTATTTAAAGACGGGACTCTGGGAACATCATACTGTGTGTGGGGATGGATTGTGAGGGCTTCATATTGTGTGGGGGATGTATTGTGAGAGCATCATACTGTGGGTGGAGGATACATTGTGAAGACCGTACTGTGTGTGGGGGATACATTGTGAGCAGGGCCGGACTGGCCATAGGGCAGTTCTGGCAAATGCCAGAAGGGCCGGTGGCAGTAGTGGGCCGCTCGAGTGTGCCGCTGTCGGCACACTCCCCACGCTGTCGTGGCACACTCCCGGCCCCGCATTCAACTATACCGGCGTCATAGACGCCGGTACAGTTGAATGCAATGATGGAGGAGAGAGCGTCTGTCTGCTGACGCCCCCTCTCCCATCATTCCCCGCTCTGCCTGCCGCTGACACTGCGGGTGCGCGATGACGTCATATCATCGCGCACCTGCTGTGTGACCGGGCGCCGGGCAGATTGCATCTGCTGAGGCCGGAGCCAGGAGCAGCGCGGGGCACGAGGAGAGAGGTGAGTAGAGTGTTTGTTTTTTTTTATCAATGAGTGATGACTGGATTGTGGAGCTGGGGGGGGGGGCTGCCTGCCTGCATTACATTTTATGGGGGCTGCCTGCCTGCATTACAATCTATGGGGGCTGCCTGCCTGCCTGCCTGCATTACATTTTATGGGGGCTGCCTGCCTGCATTACAATCTATGGGGGCTGCCTGCCTGCCTGCCTGCATTACATTTTATGGGGGCTGCCTGCCTGCATTACAATCTATGGGGGCTGCCTGCCTGCATTACATTCTATGGGGGCTGCCTGCCTGCATTACATTCTATAATGGCTGCCTGCCTGCATTACATTCTATGGGGGCTGCCTGCCTGCATTACATTCTATGGGGGCTGCCTGCCTGCATTACATTCTATGGGGGCTGCCTGCCTGCATTACATTCTATGGGGGCTGCCTGCCTGCATTACACTCTATGGGGGCTGTGCTGTATTACATTCTATGGGGGCTGTGCTGCATTACATTCTATGGGGGCTGTGCTGCATTACATTCTATGGGGGCTGTGCTGTATTACATTCTATGGGGGCTGTGCTGCATTACATTCTATGGGGGCTGTGCTTTATTACATTCTATGGGGGCTGTGCTGCATTACATTCTATGGGGGCTGTGCTGTATTGCATTCTATGGGGGCTGTGCTGTATTACATTCTATGGGGGCTGTGCTGTATTACATTCTATGGGGGCTGTGCAGCATTACATTCTATGGGGCTGTGCTGTATTATAGTCTATGGGGGCTGTGCTGTATTACATTCTATGGGGACTGAGCTGTAATGCTGGATACAGCTGTAATTATATGTTATATAGTCGTGTTACACTCCCCTCACTTCTTGTAGCCTACAAGTGTACAAAGATATTATACAGTCACCATGCGACAAGTGGGCCTGTGTGACTTCAAATGCCAGGGCTGAATTTTAGTCCCAGTCCGGCCCTGATTGTGAGGACATCATACTGTGTGTGGGGGATACATTGTGAGGGCATCGTACTTTGTGTTGGGGATACAATGTGAGGGCATCATACTGTGCGTGGAGGATACATTGTGAAGACCGTACTGTGTGTGGAGGATACATTGTGAGGGCATCATACTGTGTGTGGAGGATACATTGTGAGGGCATCATACTGTGTGTGGAGGATACATTGTGAGGGCATCATACTGTGTGTGGAGGATACATTGTGAGGGCATCATACTGTGTGTGGAGGATACAATGTGAGGGCATCATACTGTGCGTGGAGGATACATTGTGAAGACCGTACTGTGTGTGGAGGATACAATGTGAGGGCATCATACTGTGCGTGGAGGATACATTGTGAAGACCGTACTGTGTGTGGAGGATACATTGTGAGGGCATCATACTGTGTGTGGAGGATACATTGTGAGGGCATCATACTGTGTGTGGGGATACATTGTGAGGGCATCATACTGTGTGTGGAGGATACATTGTGAGGGCATCATACTGTGTGGGGGATACATTGTGATGGCATTGTACTTTGTGTTGGGGATACATTGTGAGGGCATCATACTGTGTGTGGGGATGCATTGTGAGGGCATCATACTGTGTGGGGGGATACATTGTGAGGGCATCATACTGTGTGGGGGGATACATTGTGAGGGCATCATACTGTGTGGGGGGATACATTGTGAGGGCATCGTACTTTGTGTTGGTGATGCATTGTGAGGGTATCATACTGTGTGGGGATGCATTGAGGGCATTTTACTGTGTGTGGGGGCATCATACTGTGTGTGGGGATTCATTGTGAGGGCATCATACTGAGTGTACAGACATCATACATAATACTGCATGGGAGCTATTAAAGGGATAAGAAAAGGTAGAGACTGTTTGTTACCATCTCTACCTTTTCAGTCACTATATACACCGTTTATACAGCACTGGAAGCACTAATGGCGTTTCCTCCTCCAGACCTAGTGGTCATGTAGTCCCTGTGTATAGGGAGGAAGCACAAGCTGCTGGGTCCTAGGAGACCCAAACAGCTCTACTCTGAAGGCAGGAGGCTGGATTTTCCCTGTAACTGGGGGTAATATACCAGTTACAGGGAAAATCGGATAACATTTTTTTTTTCATTTTTAAATGAAATGCCCCCAAAGCTCTTTTATGATCTTACAAGTGGCTCGATGTGTGAAACAAAGAGGAAATAAATATATAAATAAAAATGCGGAATAAAAAAAAAGCCGCCTCCAATCCAAATTGCTCTTACTAGGCCCCTCCACATAGGAAAAAAAAAATCTAATATATATGAAAATAATGAAGGATTGGAGAACACATTTTAAAATGTATTTTAGTGGTCCCTTGTGGTCATAAAAATCATGTGAAAAAGAGTTTTTATTTTCCTACTGATATTGTCTAATATTGCCCCCAAAATTTAAAACAGGATAAAAGTATGAAATGAGGGTTAGAAGTTCACCAGATCTGTCTCCGACATATAGTGCGATACTATTCCGCACCTACGTACGTGATATAGCAGAATAATGTTATATGTGGCTACTTTGTGGGGTTTGGCCCATTCAGATAATTGGATCTGACCTGCAATATCAGATGCCACCTATGGACTGGTGTGGCGCTGTTTTTCAAAGAAATAGTCAATGTTTTTTTTTTCTAATCCTACACAATCCCTTTAACCTGTTGTCATAGGGGTGTAATATGTAAAGCCGCCTTCTCCCATTTCAGGTTCCTACTTCAGCGTCCAACGACATTGTAAGATGGGATTAATGAGAATTAGATAAATGAATTGACCCATTTGATTATAAATGCAAATCAATAGTTTGTTTTACTGTACGAGGCTCCATGTAATGGATCAGGAATCATTAGAATGTGTGCGGCCGGCATTGTAAAGAAGACGAGCGATCAGAGATATAAATGAGATCATTGTTTAAGTTATAAGAAAAATCAATGTGTTGCTCTGGAAAGACACAGAGACCCTCATAAATTAGCAAAAGTGCGCTGAGTCGGGGGGACGCCTGGCTGTGTCATTCCTCGCTCCATTTCATTCTCTCTTCTCAGCCCTCTGACTACTATCTACCTGCATGGCCCCACACACACCCCCATGATATTCTTGGATTTTTTTAAAAGGCACTTTGATAAGAAACACCTAAAGTGCTCATCTGTATGCATACAAAACATTTACATATTTAAAGGGCATCTGTCAGTAGTATGAACCCTCCTAAGCCATCTACATAGGCATGCAGGTTTCAGAAAGTTGAATAAAATGATACCTTGATATCTGCGATCTGATATTTTATTCCAGAGAAATCCATGTTTTTCCTCAATATGTAAATGAGCTGTTAAGATCTATGGGCCGGACATAGATCTCCCCGAGAATCTACCTCCAGAGCTTATTTTGAAAGAAAGGGGGCTGAGAAATGTGAGATATCTAGATCAGGGAAGTAGACTGTCAGTCACTATATGTCTCACACTGGTAACACCCCCTTATTCAAAATAAGCTCTGAAGGCAGATTTCCGGGGGGATCTATGTCCGGCCCATAGATCTTAACAGCTCATTTACATATTATGAAAATGTGGATTTCTATGAAATAAGACATTGGATCGCAGATATGAAGGTATAATTTTATTCAGCTTCCTATGACCTGCATGCCCATATAGACAGCTTATGAGGGTTGATTCTACTGATAGATGCCCTTTAACCCCTGGAGAAGGCAGTCCATTTTTGGTTTTGCCTTTTTTTTTTCCACTCCTCCCAAAAGTCATGACTTTTTTATTTTTCTGTTCGCAGCAAGGTACCGTACTTTTTTTTTTTTTGTTTTAAAGAGATGAATTGTAGTTTTGTAGTATATCCAAATCGCTGTTACTAGTTCCAGCCCCATAAAAATAAAAAATCGAAACGTGTCCAAAATATAAAAGTAATTGTTACAGAAAGGGGAATACATTTTAAAATGTATTTTAGTGGATCTTAAAAAAAAAAAAAAAAAAAAAAAACATGGAAAGCAGATTTTTATTTCCTTTATTTTTTCCACTGATATCTCCTGATATAGGCAAAAACAAAATGAAATGAAAATGTAAAAAGCCCCCCAAAGAGACACCCACTGTAATATCAGGCAACCTGATTCTTGAGAGGAGTATGATTAAAACAATGCCAAACTTTATTTTTAATCTTTAAAAATTTGTAAACAAAACAACAAACAAACAAAAATGTTTGGGTGTGTCACCATGTTCTAAGATCCGTAAGTGTTTGATTTTTCCCATCTAGAACCTCTGTGAAAGTTTTTTCTGGTACCATTTTGGGTACATGTGATGTCGTAATTGCTTTTTATTGCATTTTTTTGTGGGAGGTGTAGTGATTGTGTAGAAATCGCAGGAACACGAGATGCCGCCACGGACAGGAGGCAGACCAAGAGTTAAGGGCTTTTTATTAAACAAATGCTTTCTACGAAGAGAATGAGGGATAGTAGGAATGGGGCAGAACTGAGAAGGAGGAAGGATGGGTATGGGCGAGAGATAGTTCAATATGAAAGTGGTGGCACTTATCAGACTGATGTCTTCTGGTATACAGAGTTTCAGGGTTCCAACGGTGGCACCAACGGCTGTGGCGCGTGATGTCTCAGGGTTGTCTGCGGCAGGCAAGAATCCAATGGTGGCATCGTCAACAGCGGCACTTGACCTCTCGACGCAGTCTCTAAGAAGCGAGTAGATTTCCCGTACCCAACTGTGTCTGGCACGGTACTGAGTCCAACGTGAGGTACCGCCGGAATTAACTCTCACTCCGCGGTGTGTGCAGGTCCTTGTTCAACAGGTACTGGCCTGGCCAGGAGTCCCACTCGGTGTCCTACTAACGGCACGGTCTGTGGTGTCGGCCTGGCGAGGAGGGTGGCGGGAACCTGTCAATTGGTCGCCTACCAGTCAGGGACCTTTCTGCCGAGGGTCTGTAGGGGCGGCCTGCGCAATCGAGCTGGTTTGACTGCACAGCAGCCACAGTGCACATCCTGCCACTCCGCTTTTCCACGCGAGCTCTGTCACTTTTTCCCGCGCGTAGCGCTAGATGGCCCCGCCTCGCCTAGCCCAGTCACATGACCCGGTTCATCCAGCAATCTAGATCTTCCCCCCCGCAACATGGGTGACAGCCCTGGCAGTTCTGGAATCGGCGTGTAAAATGTACCCCTGCTTTGGTACTCCTCCTTACAATTGAAAAATAGCAATTCTGGCATATCAACTTTATTTTTGTTTAACGCTGTTGATCCTATGGGTTAATTCATAGATCGGACGTCTATGATATTGATGATATTTATTTTTTTTAAGTTCTGCGTTTTTCGATGGAGAAAAGCGGGGTTGTTCAAATTGTTTTATTTTTAACATTTATAAAATCTCTTTTTTTAATCACATTCGAGGAACTTTTTTGGTCCTTCTGGAGGACTTGAACTTGTGATAGTTTGTTCCCTTCTCCTATATCATGCAATACTGTAGTAGTGCAGAACATAGACCAAATATCGATCTCTTATAAAGCCCTGCCTGTGTGTACCAAGATGGCAGCGATGGCAGTTTTACGAAGGCCCACGGCTGCAATGGGTACACATCTACACCCTGTGAGTGCTTTGCAGTTTGGGCTTGGGCAATGGGCAGAGATAGATAGCGGCATCCAAATTGTTATATATCAGTGATTGGAGCCAACCTGCACCTTCAAATTATGAAGCGGGCTCAGGTCCTAAATCTGCTTCAGACACCGAAAATATATTATAGATCTTTAAGGAGATTCGAGACAGATATGAGAATGTGAACAGGCCAAAGTCTGATACCTCCGTACACTTAGATGACAACAGTGGTCTCTTTACTAAACCAGGATTCATCTCTGTCTCAAAGTTCATCCAGTTTTTCGAGGCCCGGTGCTCAGACGGTCAATCCTTCATTATGATTTCATACTTCAATTCTCGGGAGGAAAAAACTGCTGGTGACAAAAAAAAGTCGTTCTATTCATCCTGTAGCTCTAAAAAATGTTTTGACTTCCACCCAAACATTGCGTTAAACCCGCTGATGGAGCAGAGGAGTGACTGGTAGCTCCTGGGCCCCTACACAGATCCTGTAACAGGGGCCCTCACCTACTTGTGCTATTATTCTTGTGAAGCAGAGGGACGGTTTGTTGGCCTCAGACACTAGGACCCAAGTTTGGCTGTTGCCCCTGCACCACCTAGCAATGGCCTTATCTGTGACCCTATACTCAAATTCTACCCTGCTCTTCCTTGTGCTTTCATTGTTTTATTAAACAATTGAAAGCCCCCCCATACACATTGGACAGAAGTCACCGATCTTGGCAGGCTTGGCTGACAGTCTGTGTTTGGGGGTCTCCCATCCACCCACCACACATAATGTCAGGGCAAGTACGGATTATGTATGTTCAATTTCTTCTTTTCAGCGAGATAAGCCGCCCCCAGAGGAGTTGGCTAACACCTGTCTATTGTGTTTGGGGTCCATAAGGAACTGATAATCAATCTACACAATCATATATTAAAGAATATTGATGCCTTTGTCAGCCATTTATTATTTTTGCATTTGGGTTTAGTTACTTTTTTTTAACCATTTGGCTTCTACATCCTCTCTGCATCAGTGTACATAGCTAGTTAAAAATGAGTATGGCTAGGCTCATACTTGCATTTCATCCTTTGTTAGGAGGCTCCATCCCAGGGTTTGTAATTTTCACAAAATGAAAGGCCTTTGTCTCTATTTTCCTTTCAGTAAAATGATGGATATCCTAACGGAAATCATACGAACCCCATTTTAGTGAATGGGGTCTAATACTTACCGTTTGTGTCCATTGTGGGACAGATCCATTTCCTACAATAGTTTTCTATATAAAAAATGCTCCTAGATATCTCTAGACTTACTAATAACTCGATTACTGAGCTCATTCTGACAGCAGGATCTCTTGTTTTGATCACTCTTCCACTGATCACACTTCTAAGATAATATCCAACCACATCCAAGTTCAGTTTAACTTTGATGAGCTCATAAATCAGCACAGAGGAGTTCAGGATAATAAATATAGGAGTGACAGACTCTGCTGCCATATGAGCTCACTGTTGGATTCACTGTTCATTCATTGTGCAGTCAGTTATGTACGGTTATACATAGAGGCTGTAGAAGTCAAATGATCTAAATGTGTTAATAAAAACCTAAGTAATTAAAAATTTGTTTTTAGCCCATAATGTGTAAAGTTAAATAAAAAAAATTGTAACCCAAGGTGTCCATATAATTTAAGTCAGTGGGTTTCCAGTTTTATGCAAACAAAATGTAATAATTGTGTAATGAAAGGTCCCATAACAAGTGTGTGTATATATATATATTTTATTTCTTCCCCACAGCTAATATTTTTGCTTGCTGTCAGTAACTGGCAGCATTATCTTTACATGTGAAGAGTAATTAGTGGACCTGATCATGGCCAACGGACATAAGTGGATGGCTTTTTACAGATTATCCAATCACGCTCATCTTGTGAGTTCGGCACCTGCGTCCTTTGGATAAAATAAGTACAAGTTACCAGGGCCTGGATGCACACGAGACGGTTTCCATTCGTGGCAGCTAGCAGCAATCTTAAAAACTGCAAAAGATTGATGCACAAAGTACAGTAGAAAAATTAAGCTGATGCCGCTGAAACCATCATATAACCTGATTTTGGCAATTCGACCCTTTTTTTTTTTTTTCTTCTCTGCAATATTCTTGAATATATCCTGATTTGAGGACAACCTGAATGAATTAGAGGTCTCCCTTATGTGGGTGCTTCCTGTGGGTATGGAGAGGTTTAGTTGTTTTCCAGACATTTGCTATTTTTGGCTATGGTTAGGCACACACTTCCTAAATTTGCATTAAATTCGAACAAAAGTTGTCACGATGCACAATTTTCTACATGAACCCAGATTACCGAAAAAAAAAAAAACGAAAAAAAAAAATGGATAGAAACAAAATATTTGCAGTTATGAACTTTATCCCTGCAAATATTTACAGACCCTTTAAGCATGTGCACACAATATCTTTATTCCGACAGGGCACCCTGTTTTCCTAGACTAATCCGTTTCAGGAATAAGCTGGCCGTCTTTTTGATGAAGCAACTTTGCTGGTGGTTTTGCAGTCGTTTTTTTTTTAATTTTTTGGTGCCTTCATTTGTTTTTTATTGCCTTAACTTTAAGGAGCCAAACAAACCAACTGAAGAATGAACATATTATTTCCTTCCTGCTTTACAGTTTCCGAACCTGAAAAAGTTTAAAGAAGCAATGAAAGACTGAACGTGTGCACAGCAATGTCATTTTTACATAATTAATGTGACGCTATTCACTACTTACGGACAAGTCGTGAGCTGGGGAAGTCAGGGAGTCTGAGGTCAAAAAGCCAGGAGGATACATCATAAACAAAGGGGTGAGGAAAAAGCATATTCGGGTCACATTCCGGGGTCAGAATTCCAAGAAAGTAGTGGATCAAGACAAAGAGGCTAGGCAAATGGATAGTCAAAAGCAAATCCAAGATTGGTGAGCAAAGATCAAAATACAAGTACACAAAGCACAGTGCAAAAACACACCAAACTTATCAGACCTACAACTGGCAGAGATAAGAGGCAGACAGACATCTAAATATCATTCCAAACAGGAGACACCTGTAGGAAACCCAGCACGCCCTGGAACTGGTTGGCCGACTGGACTGTCACTCGCCACACTGACAGCTCGGCACGCCCCATCCTCAGATTGGACGGCTGAGTTGTCTATCCGTTTTGCCAATTTTGCACTCTTAACAAGGAGAAACTTTACCCATTAGACCCTGTGTTAGTGGCCTCTCACCCAAGCAAAATTTCTCCTGCTTTGCACTGATAAGAGATAAACACACAAAACCAGTGTCGTCAAATTCAGTTTCTGGTTTGGCTTCTTGTTTTTATCTTAAGTCACGTGGCAAGGCTTGTTAAAGTCAATAGGAGAATAGCTATGGGCTAATCAACAATGAAGTCACTGGACAAGATCTTCAAATGAAGGAACATTTCATTGGCGACAAAGACACGGCTTGTACATAATTTGGTCTTTTCTCTGATAACATACGGATGCGAAGCTTGGACTATAAAAAAACAAGACAAATAAAGAATATAGTAAATGCCTTCGAAAAGTGGTGCTGGAGAAGGATGTTATCAATACTATGGATAGCAAGAAGAACAAACAAATCAAGCCAGATATTCGAATTTGATATCCTGTTATTCGAAGCAAAGGTCATCAAGCTACACCTTACCTAATTTGGACTCCTCATACGAAGAGAGCAATCACTAGGGAAGGACATAAATGTCGTAAGAATAGAAGGAACAAGGCAAAGGGGAAGACCAACAACCCGATGGCTTGATACAATCAATGGCAGCGAAGACCCTGGTGGACCTACCTAGACTTGCACAATATCGATTTTCCTACAGAGCATTCATTCATCAAGTCGCCATGGCTCAAGATCGAGCTGAGGGCTGTTAAATAATAATAATAACCATGATGAGACTTTCATCTCTTTTAAAAAATTTGCCTGGGGGAGACCTTGCTGATGCAATATAACTACCTGGTGTCTTGTTCCTGTGCTCAGTCTTGTATGTATGGTGTGTGACCTGTGTAGCAGAGTTTGGCTGTTCCTCGTCTAGTTTTAAGCTGCCTACACAGCTGTTTCCATTTCAGTTAATGACATTTTCAACGTACATATGAAAATGATGATCATTATCACCTATTTAGGAAAATGGGCTGCCCATACACCTGACTCTAATCCTACAAAATGTAGGCCCTGAATTTGTGTAAGTGAACATGGAATTGATGTTGTTTTAAAGACAAAGGGTTTGATAATATCAAGATAACAATGGAGAAAATCCTGGTGGACCTACCCTATGTTTGCACAAGATCAATTCTCCTACAGAGCGTTCATCATCCATCAAGTCGCCATGGCTCGAGATCCAGTCAAAGGCCTTAAAATAATAATAAATTGACTTTTAGGATTGCTACATTCAATAGGCGGCAGTAGAGTTTGTGTGCTCTTGCTCTCTGAAAAGTCTACTTGCACATTCAAAATTCCCTCAGGAGCATTCCAATGCCTATAAGTCTCCTTACACCAACTGGGCACTCCCCACAAGTTAAAACGTTATTCCTTAGATTCAATTCTGATCTTTTATGTGCCTAAAGGTAGGAGCTTTAAGAATAGTGCAAAACTTGATATGCGTAGAACTTCTTTCATTGTTGCAACCAGAAATAATTTTGATATTCTGGAGATCTTTGATCTCAGGGACCATGTCTTTAGGTGGTAGTGAACATGGTAGTTTGCTTATGTGTTGTCAACAATATGCCCCAACCCAGGGTTACCAGGATAAGCACACAGTGACCAAATTGTGACAGACTACATTAGCTGATTTTATGTATATTTGTGTATTTCTGAAAAACCCGTAGAAACCTAAAAAATGCCATGGTCTTCCCGTACGAATGAAGAAGCTATGGCAGATAATGACATGTCATAGAAACTTAGTGACCCCTTTAAGTTAGTGAAGTTGTGGTATCTGAGATCGAGAGGCAGGGGTCACATTTATCTCCCCTCCTGTCTTCCATAGTTAATAAATTTAGCTCTAGATTAAAAGTATTGATCGTGTCAGCGACGTGATAAATACTGTAAGGGAGGGAAATAAAAAGAGGTGTGCGGAGTACGAGGTGCGTGTGTAAACACTATGTGCGAGATATGGACAGATAGGGCCGTGTTTATAATGTGAATTACTAGGAATTTACAGTTATAAAACTTGACGTATATGCTTTCATGTGGTTCATACGGTTCATGTAGCGTTACACAAACACCCTATTTATGACATTAATGGCTGGACCGTGCAATGAAGGTAATTGTCACCATCCGCTTTTCATGTCTCCCCTATTTCCTCATAGATTGTAAGCTTGTGGGCAGGACCCTTATTCCTCTTGGTATCTTTTGATTTATGTGATTATTGTTATTCTGTAATGTCTTTGTCTGTAGCAGTCCTCTCTAATATGTAAAGCGCTGGGGAATATGTTAGCGCTAAAGAAATAAAATTATTATTATGGTTACACCTACACTGATAATTCTGGTATTTATAGTGCACTCCTAGAGCCTTTGCACGTATGTACAGTACATATGACATGGACTTCATGCTGAACACATGAACTGTATGACTGGTGTTCCTTTGACCCACCAAAACGACAATATTATAACAGTCACCCCCCATCTCTAGAAAACATATGTTCGGCCGCTATCAATTTCATTGTAACCTTTGCCGATGATATTGTCCATACAGAACATATCAGCACCATTTACAGACAGTTGTTTAAAGAACCCTGAAATCCCAGATGAAGCATTTGCGAAACGCGCGTCGGGTGTGTAGGGTGAGCGACCTCCACATTTTTCTATTACGGCACTTATAGAATTATTTCCCTGTATTTCAGGTTATCAATCTGTCTATTACGATTTTATTTTTCGTATCTATCATGTACATTTGCTACATTAGTACCAAGTTTTCTACTCATTCCCTTGTATATTTTCTTGGGGAGAATACTCTTCTCTGTATCCATATTCCACTCGATACATTGCTGGCTCACCTTCTACTGTTTATTTTTTTAAATTTTTGTTACCAGGAGTCTGTGTTTGTTGACATTTTACCATATACCGTATCGATTTTTTGAACATGTTTAATAAAAGCTAAATGCATTTTTTTTTGCATTGTATGGGTTCATTTACACTGTTTGTATCAAAAATGGGTCCCATTCTCATCCAGATAAGTGGTACGATTTTTTTTCTTGTCCTTATGCTGTCCATATACAATCCTTGTTTTTTTTTGTTAGCAGCTATTAATCTATTACAGGACCATTTTCAGTTTCCTATGGTACAGGATTGTAATATATCTATAAAAATCTGATGCCAAACTGAAGGGCATCTGATTTTTTTCACACACCCATCAGATTTTGGAGTGAAATCACAATATCCTGCCAAATACAGCTGAATAAAAAAAAATGTACAGATCTGAGCTGCCTCATTGAATAACATTGACCCGAATGCAATCCCTTTTTTCTCCCATTGCAGTGCTTTTGTTTGTATGTGATGACATAGCAGCTGGCACCTGTTCACACTCACTTCATTTTGTTGGGAGGTTCTGTTCCTCTTTGTTCCTAACTTATGTCCCCCCGGTAATAATGGTGCAGATTTTCATTTCCGCATACTGGGCGCATAACACAAAACTTCTCCTTTTTCTCCTCTATGACAGTAGTTCTATGGTAGACGCCCATTTGGTTGAATACAAAATTTCCAGACTCATTATTCACGTGCCTAATTTTGGAATATAAGGGAGCAGAAAAAAAAGAAAAACTATTCCAGAATCAGTGAAACAGCGGCAATTGGAGGAAGTACTTTAAAAAAAATAAAAGTATTTGAAAGTTCCTTTTAAAGGGTCAGTTTGGACTTTTTGAATTCCCAGGGAGCATTGTATGACCTATGAGGGCAGGTACATACAGACATACAGACTCACAAAAAGCTGCATAGTCTATTTCTATTTCTAATATAAAACCACTTAGCCTGGTGGGGAAAAAAAAGAGAAAGTGCATGTCATGTCTTTGTAGTGGATCCTTATGGAATGTGATCCAGACGAGGCACTGACCAATCAGAAGGCTGTAAAAACCGCTTAGGGTATGTGCACATGTTGCAGATTTCCTGCAGATCTGCAGCTTTTTTTCCCACGCAGAAACGCTGCAGATCCGCAAGTGATTTACAGTACAATGTAAATCAATGGCAAAAAAAAATGCTGTGCTGATGGTGCAGAAAGATCTGTACAGAAAACGCAGCAGATTCAAAAAAGGACCATGTCAATTCTTTTTGCAGACTTGCTGCGTGTCTGCACCCATACCATAATAGAAATCTGCACAAAAATATGCAACGTGTGCACATACCAAAAAAAGCGCAGATTTTGACCTGCGTTTTCTGCCAAGAAATTCAGAATCTGCGCAGAAAATTCCACAGTCAAATCTGCAACGTGTGCACATAGCCTAAGACTACCAAAACTCTTCAAAAAATGAAAAGTGAGTGAAAAAGTCCCTAAAGAACGGTACTTGTCCTTATGTCGTTTTCACTAGAAAACTTGTAGTCGCGAGGAAAAAAAAACTACATGTGCATATAAGTCTCCCTATGCCAACACGAAGGTCTCCATAAGGATACATTTTATCCCTTTTAGGCTATATGCACAAGTTGCAGATTTGACTGTGGGATTCTCTGTGCAGATTCTCCATTTCTTGGCAGAAAACGCAGGTCAGAATCTGCACCTTTTTAAGACCGGTAAGATCTAAAAAGGTTAGTGCCATACAGTATGGCGAGCAGCTCTCACCTTCTTCAGCCCTTATTTGTCTTACGCTTTAAATAGTAAAGGCCCCTGACATTACTTTGTCGCGTGTATGTATGTGTGTGTGTATATATATATATATATATATATGTATGTATGTATGTATGTATGTATGTATGTATGTATGTATGTATGCATGCATGCATGCATGCATGCATGCATGATGTATGTATGCATGTGTGTGTGTGTATATATATATATATATATATATATATATATATTGTGTGTGTATATGTATGTGTATATATATATATATATATATATATATGTATACATGTATGTATATATATGTATGTGTGTATGTGTGTGTATGAATGTGTGTATGTGTATATATATATATATATATATATATATATATATATATATATATATATATATATATATATATATATATATATATATATATAGCCATAGCTCAGTATATAGAAAATCATGCAGTATAGTGTTAATAGGTGTTGTATAGTTGCACACATTAGAGTGCTCTGATTCCATGCAGAATCAGCTGTCTCCTCTACAGTAGGGTGCAAGCAGACTTATTCTATTTATTTCTTTCTCCTTTAGACAGCTCTCATTCTCTCTACATTCAGCTGTCTCTTCTATAGTAGACTACTCCTAGTCTATTTACAGTCAGATGACTTTTCTAAATTAAGACTGCTTTTATTCCCTTCACGACTTTCTTTTCTTTAGTAGACTGCTCTCTCGCGTTCTCCATTCAGCTCCCTTCTATTCTAGAATGCTCTTATTTTCTTTCAGTCACCTGTCTCTTCTAAATTACTCTCACTCTTTCAACTTGGCTGTCTTATCTATATCAGGCTGCTCTCACTCTTTCCAGTCAGTCATCTCTCCCATTCTAGACTGCTCTCCCTCTCTTTCCAGTCAGCTGTCTCTTCTCTACTACACTTCTCTCTCTTTCCAGTCAGCTGTCTCTCCTATTCTAGATTGCTACCTTTCTTTTCAGTCAGTCTTCTCTCTAGACTGCTCTTTCCAGTCAGCTATCTCTCCTATTCTAGACTACTCACCCTCTCTTTCCAGTCAGCCCATTCTAGACTGCTTCCTTTCTTTCTAGTCGGCCATCTCTCCCTTTCTAGACTGCTCTCCCTCTCTTTCCAGTCAGTCGTCTCTCCCTTTCTAGACTGCTCGCCCTCTTTCCAGTCAGCTGCCTTTCCCATTCTAGACTGCTAATTCTCTTTCCAGTCAGTTGTCGCTCCTTTATTAGACTGCTCTCCCTCTCTTTCCAGTCAGTCGTCTCTCCTTTATTAGACTGCTCTCCCTCTCTTTCCAGTCAGCGGTCTCTCCCATTCTAGACTGCTCTCATTGTCTCCGCAGTCACCAGTCTCTCCATCACTAGTCTGCTCCTTTTCTCTCCCCAGGCAGCGCTGTCTCTTTCTTCTCACTCCCGGTTATAAACGCTCTTTTGATAGGCAATTATTTGGTACTCTATATTTTTGCGACTCTCTCGTGCGAGACTCTGATTTATGAACATGTCTGTGTATCTCGGCACCCCCTCCGACAGCACCGCTCTGTTAACCCATCTCTGGCCAGCGAGGGGCTCGTCCTATCTCACATATACCTGTCAGTCTAGGCCATCTCTTACCACAGGCCAAGGTGCCCCATGATTTGGCTTCCATGGTACCTGCCAATAATGTATCTGATACCGCCATAGAGGAGCTTAGTCTTCATGACTTTCCTGAGTCTGTCATTATATGTCATACTATATGATTTTTACATAGGACTGCAGGTAAAGCTTATGAGCTTCATTCACATTTACTGCAGGGTCATATAAAGAAACCAATTGAGCTCTGCTACATGTGTATGAAGTCCTATAGACAGTAAGAATAGGGCAGATTGGGTGGGCTGGCATCACTTCTACTTCCCTTCCTTAAATTCGCATTCTGCGTGCTAACTCAGGTCCATCTCCCCCACCTCCTTCTCCGCCAGCTCGCCCTCCCCTCCGTGTCTCTGTGGTATCCCTCTCTGACATCGCTCCAGACAGCTGTTAAACGACTTAATCTCTTAAAAATAGTTTTAATTTTCTGCCTCTTATTGATCGCCAGCTCCCAATTAATCAGCCGAGTGGAGTCGTGAGGGTGGGAGGGTCCAGGGTGCCCCCTAGGGCCGGTTGGGGGTTGGTGAGTTCACCTATGCACTTGTCCATAGCAAAGACTGCTAAGAACCCATGGACGCTGACTTTATTAACCCCTACCTTCCCTATTCCCATATTAATAACTTCTCTGTTTGTTTGGCAGGCACTGGCATCCATCTATTTCATACACAACTGTCTGCAAAATGTTCGGATCTTTGATTTTCAAGGTAAGAAAGTTGGATTTATGTAACGGGACTGTCACTTTATAGTGTGAGACGGAGGCAAAGGATGGCACAGTCACAGAGGAGGAAATAAACAAATAGACCCCCCTAAACTAATACACATCAGACCCTAGAACCCCTAAACTAATACACCACACCAGACACCCTAAATTGATACACACCAGCCCCCCTACAGACAGTAATGCAGACCATACACCCAACCCCCTAAATTAAGACATCACACACACTAGACCCCCTTAACTATTAAACATTGCACACCAGACACCCTAAACTAATACACACGAGACGTCAGACCCCCTGAACGAGTAATCATCACACACCAGACCCCTAAACTAATACACACCACGCACAAGAACCCCTGAACTAATACATACCGTACTCTAAAAACGTGAACTAAAATTGCACATCACACACTATACTCTCTAAATTAATACCGATCACACACCAGACCCCATATAGAACCCTCCTATGTAAATATGACTACAGACCAGGCCCCCTAAACACTCCTTGAATACTTGAATAAATATGACCCCAGATTAGGTGCTGTATAAACCTACTAAACAAGTACAGAGCCAATAAAAAAGCCCTCCTTAATAAACATGACCCCATGTAATAATGGAGCGCCCCCACACCGCCGCAGGGCCTAGGGGTACCCGGAGCCGGGCTTCTGGGTCTCAGTCCTGGGGTTGTCACGGTGGCTAGACCCGGTCCGTGGCCCTGTCTGTCAGTGGGGGACGTCCGGTGCAATAAGCGGTGATAATGGTGCAGTTGTGGGGTGCAAGTCGCGGTAAATAACGAGGAAACCAGGTTGCAGTCTCTTTACCTCTTTACTGAAGGTTTTGGAGACCTCAGTCCAGAGCGCTGTTAACTGGGTTGTCAGAGACCGGCCGGTCCAAAGGCACATCAGGAGTCCTCTTTACAGGTGGGAATCAGTGTCTACCTTCTAGCGCTGGGTGTTGTAGTTCTTCCCTGCTGAGCTCCCGGGATAGTTCTCACAACTGTTTCTGTCTGTCTCTATTTGTTCGTTCTCTTCGTCCTCCAGGTGATATGGTAGGACGCACCCGTATGACGGGGTAGGCCTGGAGTTCTTCCGGGACCCTAGAGTCGCCCCTCTCCCACAGCTGCCTCCGTTGTCTGCTTAGGTGTTAAGTGAGACAGCCAACCTGTAATTAGCTGTCCGGCCGTGGTTTGCAGTGTACTTAAAGTCTCTTACTTGCTCGGCGTTCCGGCCACCGACTGTTTGCGCCTCAGAAGGATGTTGCCTCGGTCTAACAGCACGACTCCTTCTGGTCCCAATACTTCTTTACTGTACTCCCGTTGTGCACTGGTTAGTTCTGCTCTGAGGAGTCTGCCAGGATCCCATCCCTGACAGGTCCTCTCACTAGCTCTTCCCAGCTACTTCTCCCTGTCTTCCTGTCCAACCCCCAGTTTTACCAGAGTGTGAGGAGTGGCCTACTAGATAGGACCACCCCCCCTGGTGGCCGGAGTGTGAAGTGTAGTGAGGTGTTACCTGGTCAGAGAAACTCCTTTAGTGCAATCAGACGTACCATAGCTCCCCATAGTGGCGGAGCCACAGTACTGCAACAACCAGGACTCTGGGGTGCTGCACTCCCCCCCGGTTAAATCCAGTACTCCGGGACTGGGAAAACAAGAACAATAATACATGTTAACAGAAAACACACAAATTTTTGAAATAGCATAACAATTGAACATAACAATGCTTCCCTTTACAGGAGGTGAGGATTCTTGAACGTTGCAAAAGTTAGGTCATGCACAGTTTATGACTCTCAGTTCAGTGGTTGAAACAGCGGGGACCCCGGGTAAACAAAGGGGTCCCCCCTTATGAAAGTTTTTGAGCAATTCACCGTCCATTACTCTATTGTCCATTTAAAACCTGTAACAAAAATACACACAAAAAACATTCTTAACTAGAGAGCAGCCCTTATTAATACCTCCAAGGTTTGTAGCGGAGGGGAGTTTGGTTTTGAGTGCTGCGTGTGGACCTTCGCAGCACAGGGGTTGCTATTGGCCTAACAGGGCCCGCTATGCTTGCTACCGCTGGTGTAGTGCACTGTCTTCTAGCTACACTTCTAGTGAGTCGGGGTAGCACTGGCAGGTTAGGGCTCTCAGAGCTGCTGCTATCAACAGTGGGTACAGCAGATTCACCGATAGCAGAGGGAGGATTTGTCGGTTCAACGGTTGGCATGGCTTCATCAGGTAAGGCTTGTTGAGGTAGTGGGGCCGGATGATCTGGTACCTCCATCGTTTCTGGCGGGTCCGGCTGTTGAAACATTACGACAGGTACCACAACGGCTTGGTTTATCTGAGTCCAGGACTGGGGAAAGTCACCAAGGACAGTATGGAACATTTTCTCCTTTTCCACCGGCGGGGAGATTTCTGGGGCCGTGCCCCTCTCTTTCAATTTATCGGGGCAGACCTTAAGGTGATCCCTGGATACCGCTGTCGAGGTCTCCCCTCTGTCCTTGCTGATGAGACAGACCTTAGTGTTGTCGAAGTCGGATGGCAAGATGGTATACGGCTCCGCTTCCCATTGGTCATCGAGCTTGTGTAACCTCCTCTTTCGTTTAAGCACTTGCTCACCAGGTGACAGGGGAATCGCAGGAGCGTGTTGATTGTAGTCCCTTTCCTGTTTCTGCCTAGCCTGGGCGAGACTTCTCTCTACACACTCCTGTACTTCGCGGTATCTTCGCTGCCTTTCTGTATCCCAATCTGCCTCCGGCGAGGTATCTTCGGGTACTAGGACCCCCATGTCCAGATCAACGGGTAACCGACTAGATCTTCCTCGCATCAGGTACGCCGGAGTACAGTTGGTGGAACTTACTGGGATGTGGTTGTACATATCCACCAGGTCAGGCAACTTTGTCGGCCACAGGTTCCGTTCCTCCACAGGCAAGGTCTTCAATAAATCGATTACTACCTGGTTCATCTTCTCGCACATCCCGTTGGTTTGAGGGTGGTACGGGGTGGTTCTGATTTTCTTACACCCGTACAGCTGGCAGAATTCTTGGAACACTTCCGCTTCGAATGCAGGCCCCTGATCGGTCAGTACTTTCTCTGGGTAGCCATGGGGCCTACAAAAGTGCTGCTGGAAGGCCCTGGCGGCAGTCCTAGCCGTTAGATCCTTGACAGGCACAACCACCAAAAACCTGGAGTAGTGGTCCACGATGGTAAGGGCGTAGATATAGCCCGACCGGCTAGGTGTCAGCTTCACATGATCCAGCGCGACCAATTCGAGCGGCCGTTTGGTGATGATAGGCCGCAGGGGAGCCCGTTGACTGTCACGGTCCTTCCTGCGCAGACTACATGGACCACACTCCCGACACCACTTCTCAATGGTTCTCTTCATGCCAATCCAATAGAACCTCCCTCGGAGCAGCTTCTCTAGCTTCCTCCATCCGAAGTGTCCGGCTCCATCATGGTAGGCTCCCAGAACCATGGGCGCATCTCGCCTTGGCACCACTATCTGCCACACCAATTCATGAGTACGTGGGTCGATGCTCCTCCTGCACAGCTTGCCATCATGGATAAACAGTTTGCTTCTCCCCTTCCACAGCTGTTGGGTTTCTTGTGGATCATCTGGGCCAGGGTGCAACCCAGCCTGCGTCAAGAGCTCCTTCACCTGACGGACCGCGGGGTCACTATCCTGGGTTTCTGCCCATCCGTGGTGGGGCAGGGGATTCAGCGTGGCATCCGGTTGGTTCTTGTGCCTGTTCTTCACATGGTGGGAGTTCTGAGTGGCTTTGGGGCGATGGAAGGCAGGCAGCTCCACCTCTTCAAGTGCCTCCGGGTCTTCTCCCACTTCTGGTAAATTGGGCATTCGGGACAGGGCATCGGCATTGGCATTCTGGTGTCCTGCCCGATATTTGATGGTGAAATCATAGTTGGACAGCCGGGCCATCCACCGCTGTTCCAAAGCCCCGAGTTTGGCAGTATCCAGATGCGTTAGCGGATTGTTGTCCGTGAAGACGGTGAATTTCGCGGAGGCCAGGTAGTGCTTGAACCTCTCTGTCACTGCCCAGACAAGGGCAAGGAATTCCAGTTTGAAGGAACTGTAGTTGTCAGGGTTCCTTTCCGTGGGACGGAGTTTCCTGCTGGCATAAGCGATCACTCTTTCTTTGCCTTTCTGGACTTGAGACAGCACGGCTCCTAGTCCCACATTACTGGCATCTGTGTACAGCACAAACGGTTGATCGTATTCGGGGTAAGCCAGTACCTCTTCTCCCGTCAGCGCCGACTTCAAGCAGGTGAAGGACTCCTCCAGCTCCCCGTTCCAGTCAATGGGGGTGTTCTTCCCCTTGGTTTTCTTTGGTTGGCCCACCAACAGGTTTTGCAAGGGTGCGGCCTTCTTGGTGAAGTCTTTAATGAACCTCCGGTAATAGCCTACCAGCCCGAGGAACTGCCGGACTTCGTGGAGGTCACTGGGCTTTGGCCAGTCCTTGATCACTGTGACCTTGTCGGGGTCTGGGGCCACTCCTTCAGCGCTCACCACATGGCCCAGGTACTGCACTTTAGGTTTCAGCAGATGACACTTGGACGGTTTCACTTTTAGGCCGAAGTTGGACAAGGCTTCAAACACCTCGGCCAGGTGCTTCAGATGGTCTTCGTAGGTTTTAGAGAAGACTATGACGTCATCCAGATATAGCAGCACGGTTTCAAAGTTCAGGTGGCCCAGGCAGCACTCCATCATCCTCTGGAACGTTCCGGGAGCATTGCACAATCCGAAGGGCATGTAGTTGAACTCACAGAGACCCATTGGCGTCGTGAAGGCCGTCTTCTCTTTGTCCACCTCCGCTACAGGAACCTGCCAGTACCCACTGGTGAGATCTAAGGTAGAGAAGTAGTTAGCAGATTTTAAGGCAGCCAGAGACTCCTCTATCCTAGGCAGTGGGTATGCGTCCTTATGTGTAATGCGATTCAACTGCCTGTAATCAACACACATCCTCATTGTACCATCTTTCTTTTTAACAAGGACTAACGGAGCTGCCCAGGGGCTACAGCTGTCTCTCACCACCCCAGCCTCCTTCATTTCCCGCAACATGTCCTTGGCACACTGGTAATGAGCTGGGGGTACAGGGCGATATCTCTCTTTTATGGGTCGGTGATCTCCCGTGGGGATGTGATGTTGGATCCCTTTCACCTGCCCAAAATCTGAGGGGTGTTTGCTGAATACCTGCTCGTACTCGTGTACCACCCTGTAAGCCCCCTGTATTTGATGAGATGGGGTAGAGTCAGTGCCCACATGCAATTCCCGACACCAGTCTTTCGAGTGCTCTGCAGAACCTTTGTTCTCCGCCACGTTTGACGGGACCAAGGGTTCAGGTGTCTGTATTACACTATTATTGACAGTGAACAGTTTGGCGAGCGTGGTATACTTGGTTAGGTAGACCTCCTCCTCCCCACAATTGAGGACACGTACGGGCACTCTCCCCTGACGGACGTCGACCACCCCCCGGGCTGTCAGAACAGTAGGCCTATTGTCTGAATATACGGGTTCTACCAAGGCCTGGTAGTCCTTACCCCTGAGGCCTATGGCTGCTCGACACCATATTAACATTTCACTCTTGGGGGGTATCGCGATGGGGTTTGAATCACTCACAGTGACACGACCAATCTCACCACCAGTCAGCTCTACCTGCTGTCTCTGCATCAGAGCTCTGATTTCCTTCTGCAGGGCACGTTGCTCACTGTGGCCAGCGGTTTCTGCCACCTGTTGCAACAAAACAATCACTTCTGCAAGACAATTTTCTATAACATTAGTACCAAGAGTCATCATGGGATTACATTCTCGACGATCAATATCAACAATCACAATCCCTTGGGCTTTCAATTCCACCCGCCCCACTTTGATGGTGACCTCCTTATACCCCACTTGTGGCAACGGCTGACCATTACTGGCGATTATGGTGAAATCATCGTCAGGGCCACGAGTAATATCAGCGTCCTCCCAATACCGTTTGTAGAGCACGTAAGGTATAGTCGTCACCTGAGAACCGGTGTCCAGCAAAGCATTCAAGGGGATTCCATCAATCACTACAGGGAGAACTGGTCGTCCTCCAATATACTTGGTTCTCCAATGCTGCGGGCCTGACCGTCCTACTCCTGGGGGTTGGCCCTTTGCCCCAGGGGTTGCTCGTTTAAAGGACAGTACCTTGCAAGATGGCCCACCTGGTGACATCGGCGGCAGATGGGTCTTCCGTCCTGATGGAAACGATCGCTGTCCCGGCCTCTGGTCGGTGGGGTCCTCTTCTGTCGCGTCCAGGGAACATCCTCTGGTCCGGAGGCTAGCTGGATCTTTTTCTTGGGGGCCTCCTGTAGGGACTGCACCGTCCGGGCTAGGGCAGCAACGCTCTTGGTCAGCTCCTGCATCTGAATACGGAGTCCTGCAGGGGAGTCGTCCTCGAAGCTCTGGGCGTCGGCCTCCGCGGCAACTGGGGTATCCGATGCCACCTCCTGGTGGTATGTGAGAGCGGGGCGCCTGGGTGGTATTGCGCGGCTGGGCTGTCGCTCCTGCAATGCCTGGATAGCTTTATCTTTGAACTGCGCAAAAGTCAAGTCTGGATTTTGCATGGCCAGGAAGTGCAATTGGCCCCGCTGGTGACTGCACAGGAGCCCCTCAATGAACCGCTCCTTCAGAAGTTTATCCTCATCCTGCATGCTGCCGGGGTCACTCTGCTTAATGGCCCGCATCGCCTCCTGGAGATTAAGGGCATAGTCCCGCAAGCTATCCTGTGGCCTCTGTTTGCATCCATAAAAAGTCAGTTTAATTTCCGTAGCAGTGCGAGTATCAAAGGTGGCTTTAAGCTTGGCAAAAATCTGTTGTGCAGTTCCTTTATCCTCAGCAGGCCAGGATTTCAATTCTCTCAGAGCCGCCCCAAAGAGTTGGCCGGTTATCATATGAACCTTCTGGGGCTCTGTCAGGGGATAGAACTCGAGCAGGCTGCAGAGCCCTTCCTTAAAGTCAGTGAATGTATGCGACTCCCCAGAGTATCGTGGGAGCCAGGCCGCTCTGGGCAGGTACGGCATAGAAAAGGGCATTATGGCTTTTGTGTTAGCGGCAGTGTCCGGCTGGCTGAGGGGAACAGCGGGTTCTGCGGCAACCGGTGGTGGTATTAGGGCCGCGGCTTCGCCCGCTGCGTGGACCGGAGCTGCCCCTGCGTCCGCGGCTGCCACCTCCTCTCCTCCTGACTCGGACATGGCTGTACCTTCCTCCCACTAACCTGCCGGAGGTCGGAGTTCCTCTTCCGGGATTGGCGCCTTACCGCGCTTTCCGTTCCGCGCTTCTTTTGGCTGGTTCCGCCCACGTAGCTAAGGCTCCTCCCTCCGTGCGCGGCAATGGCGAATTTTGGCGGCAAATGGCACAGCACACAGTCTTTTCAATAAAGTACAGTCCAAGCACAATAAATCACAGTTCCAAGGCACACACGACCTGATTCTTCAGGCTTAAGTAGATCCTGTTCGTGACGCCAAATTTGGAGCGCCCCCACACCGCCGCAGGGCCGAGGGGTACCCGGAGCCGGGCCTCTGAGTCTCTGCTCTGGGGTTGTCACGGTGGCTAGACCCGGTCCGTGGCCCTGTCTGACAGTGGGGGACATCTGGTGAAATAAGTGGTGTTGTAACGGTGCAGTTGTGGGGTGCAGGTCGCGGTAAATAACGAGGACACCAGATTGCAGTCTCTTTACCTCTTTACTGAAGGTTTTGGAGACCTCAGTCCAGAGCGCTGTTAACTGGGTTGTCAGAGACCGGCCGGTCCAAAGGCACATCAGGAGTCCTCTTTACAGGTGGGAATCAGTGTCTACCTTCTAGCGCTGGGTGTTGTAGTTCTTCCCTGCTGAGCTCCCGGGATAGTCCTCACAACTGTTTCTGTCTGTCTCTATTTGTTCGTTCTCTCCGTCCTCCAGATGATATGGTAGGACGCACCCGTATGACGGGGTAGGCCTGGAGTTCTTCCGGGACCCTAGAGTCGCCCCTCTCCCACAGCTGCCTCCGTTGTCTGCTTAGGTGTTAAGTGGGACAGCCAACCTGTAATTAGCTGTCCGGCCGTGGTTTGCAGTAGTACTTAAAGTCTCTTACTTGCTCGGCGTTCCGGCCACCGACTGTTTGCGCCTCAGAAGGATGTTGCCTCGGTCTAACAGCACGACTCCTTCTGGTCCCAATACTTCTTTACTGTATTCCCGTTGTGCACTGGTTAGTTCTGCTCTGAGGAGTCTGCCAGGATCCCATCCCTGACAGGTCCTCTCACTAGCTCTTCCCAGCTACTTCTCCCTGTCTTCCTGTCCAACCCCCAGTTTTACCAGAGTGTGAGGAGTGGCCTACTAGATAGGACCACCCCCCCTGGTGGCCGGAGTGTGAAGTGTAGTGAGGTGTTACCTGGTCAGAGAAACTCCTTTAGTGCAATCAGACGTACCATAGCTCCCCATAGTGGCGGAGCCACAGTACTGCAACAACCAGGACTCTGGGGTGCTGCACTAACCTCTATACAATTGGTGCACAACATTTTTCTTAGTCTGAGGGTCACATTGTCATACTAAATCAATCCTAAGGGCTGTAAAAATTTTGAAAGGGGTATTTACAAGAATATATCATCAAAATCACCAGTACATGAATACATCACTAGAACCAATTTGGAGAGTTTCTGCTGCAAAATAATCAATGTCAATGAACCCTAACTTACATTGAGGTTTTTGAAGCACAAATGGTGCAGAAACTCTCCAAATCCTTCTCATAATCTCAAAACCCCCAAATTGAGGATTTTTGAGTTGTAATATAGCCATGTAGCATGTCACCTGGCCAGTTATGGAATTCTACATGTATGGAAGATTAGAACCACCATCAGTATGGGAATACAGCCTCAGAACCACTGACAGTACATGATTGAGCACCAGAACTACTGTCAGTACATGAATGCCACACCTCATCCACCTTCAGTACATGCATGCAGCACGAGAACCACCATCAGTACATGAATACATCAAGCTTAGTACTCAGATCAGACCCATATACATTTGTATACCATGAACTTACAACTCCCAGTAGATTTTTAACAATGGTAAGGAGATAGTGGGAGCTGTTGTTACCATCAGACTGCGGATCATACATGAACCACAGCAGTGATGACACGCAGGCAATATCACAAATAATCATTTACATCCAGGTACCTTAAACTGTGGGTGACATATTCTCTGACTGAAATCTTTCCCTTCCCTTTTGTCTCCATGTAATAAAGACGCCATGATGCAAAAATCGAAACTGGGAAAGAAAGAAAGCGCAATAGGGTCTTAACTGGTAACAAAAAGGTGGCAAGGAAAAGGATCCACTTACCTTATATAATTGCTACAGAGCAACATGTAACCGGCATGAAATGGATATCAGCTGCTGCAAGGACATCAGTCACTAGAAGGACCAAACAGTGCGAAACGATCGAGAGCGAGATGCGAGACAGGAGTGACTTCTCCCTCCCGATCGTTTTGCAAAGACGCCATTTCATGCCCAGAGCTAGTCTCTTCAAACTTCTCTTTTCTCCGGTCTTCTGCAGCTCTTCCTTCAGTGTCCTTCCATGTCCCCCCACACTCCCACCTCTCCATACTGTCCTCCCATGCTTCCGGTACACCTTGTTGTCCCCCCACAATTCTAAACTGTACCCCCCACGCTTTCAAAACTCGATACTCTCCTCCCAGAACTCTATACTGTCCTCCACAGCTCCATACTGTCATAAAACAAATCCATACTGTCCTCCCACAACTCGCTACTTACCCTCCCTCGCACCCTCAACTCCATATTGTTGCACTACCTCTTCATATTGCCACCTTGCACTGCCACCACTCCATAATATTCCTCTACGCTCCTACCTCTCACTACTTCCCCATCTCCGAAGCCAGGGCCGGTTTTAGCAAAGTGGGGCCCTGGACAAAAAGTTTAAAGTGGGGCCCCAAAAATATAGTACATATAGTATAATGCAGGTCCCATATAGTACCTATAGTATAATGCACTGCCCATGGTCCGTGATAGAGTATACTGCAGCCTCCCTCATAGAGTATACTGAAGCCCCCCTCAGAGTGTATACTGCAGCCCCCATTAGAGTGTATACTGCAGCCCCCTCATAGTATCCAGCAGCCCCCTTAAGGAGTATGCTGCAGCCCCCCTCATAGTGTGCTGCAGCCCCTCATAGAGTATGCTGCAGCCCCCTCATAGATTATGCTGCAGCCCCATCAGATTATGCTGCAGCCCCCCTCATAGATTATGCTGCAGCCCCCCTCATAGATTATGCTGCAGCCCCCCTCATAGATTATGCTACAGCCCCCCTCATAGATTATGCTACAGCCCCCCTCATAGATTATGCTACAGCCCCCCTCATAGATTATGCTACAGCCCCCCTCATAGAGTATGCTGCAACCCCCCTCATAGAGTATGCTGCCGCCCCCCTCATAGTGTGCAGCAGCCCCCTCATAGAGTATGCTGCAGCCCCCCTCATAGAGCATGCTGCAGCCCCCTCATAGAGTATGCTGCAGCCCCCCTCATAGAGTATGCTGCAGCCCCCCTCATAGAGTATGCTGCAGCCCCCCTCATAGAGTATGCTGCAGCCCCCCTCATAGAGTATGCTGCAGCCCCCCCACATAGAGTATGCTGCAGCCCCCCTCATAGAGTATGCTGCAGCCCCCCTCATAGAGTATTCTGCAGCCCCCCACATAGAGTATGCTGCAGCCCCCCCACATAGAGTATGCTGCAGCCCCCCCACATAGAGTATGCTGCAGCTGCCCTCATAGAGCATGCTGCATCCCCCCTCAGAGCGTATAACTGCAGGGCCCACCATAGAGCACAATGCAGACTTCATTCACAGGATATTGCAGTGCAGCCCCAAAACACACACAGTATAATGCAGCGCCCAAACACAGTGTATTCGCATCTACAAGACACAAATACAGTTGAATGCAGGAAGACTGCCACATGAAATCCTTTGTCGGGCTGTATGTTGTGCAGGCCAGGCCTGATATATACAGTATATATACAGTGGGTATGAACAGTATTCAGACCCCTTTAAATTTTTCACTCTTTGTTTCTTTACAGACATTTGGTAAATTCAAAAAGGTTCATTTTTTTTCTCATTAATGTACACTCTGCACCCCATCATGACTGAAAAAAAACAGAAATGTAGTAATTTTTTCAAATATATTAAAAAAGAAAAACTGAAATATCACATGGTCATAAGTATTCAGACCCTTTGCTCAGTATTGAGTAGAAGCCCCTTTTGAGCTAGTACAGCCATGAGTCTTCTTGGGAATGATGCAACAAGTTTTTCACACCTGGATTTGGGGATCCTCTGCCATTCTTCCTTGCAGATCCTCTCCAGTTCCGTCAGGTTGGATGGTGAACGTTGGTGGACAGCCATTTTCAGGTCTCTCCAGAGATGCGCAATTGTGTTTAGATCAGGGCTCAAGAGGTTTTCATCCAGTATATCACACTACTGCCACCACCATGTTTCACTGTTGGGATTGTATTGGGCAGGCGATGAGCAGTGCCTGTTTTTCTCCACACATACCACTTAGAATTATCACCAAAAAGGTCTATCTTCGTCTCGTCAGACCAGAGAATCTTATTTCTCATAGTCTGGGGGAGTCCTTTGTGTGTTTTTTAGCAAACTCTATGCGGGCTTTCATGTCTTGCACTGAGGAGAGGCTTCCATCGGGCCACTCTGCCATAAAGGCCCGACTGGTGGAGGGCTGCAGTGATAGTTGACTTTGTGGAACTTTCTCCCATCTCCCTACTGCATCTCTGGAGCTCAGCCACAGTGATCTTGGGGTTCTTCTTTACCTCTCTCACCAAGGCTCTTCTCCCACGATTGCTCAGTTTGGCTGGACGGCCAGGTCTAGGAAGACTTCTGGTGGTCCCAAACTTCTTCCATTTAAGGATTATAGAGGCCACTGTGCTCTTAGGAACCTTGCGTACTGCAGAAATTCAAGGTCAGACAACGTGATGCTCAGAGAAATTGCAAAAAACCCAAGCGCTACAGCTCAGACTCTAAAGGCCTCACTTAGCATGCTACAGTTATTGACAGTACAATTAGAAAAACACTGAGCAAGAATGCCTTATGTTGAGTGTTGCCAGGAAGAAAGCCTTTTCTTTCTGAAAAGAACATGGCTAAAGGTTGCAAAGTTGCATCTGAACAAATCACAAGATTTCTAAAACAATATCTGTTGGAGACTAGATTAAAGTGGAGATGTTTCACCAAGTTTGGTGAAAATCAAACACAGTATATCAGCACAATCGCCTCATACCAACTGTCATCACTGTGGTGGAGGTGTAATGATTTGGGTTTGTATTGCAGCCACAGGATCTGGGCACCTTGTAGTCATTGAGTCGTCCATGAACCCCTTGGTATTCCAAAGTATTTTACAGTCAAGTATGAGGTCATTTATCCAAAGGCAAAGGCTTGTCCGAAACTGGGTCATGAAACTGAACAATTATCCCAAGCTCGCCAACAAATCTACACTAAAATGGCTGGAAAAAAAAATCAAGGTCCAAACCTCAACCCTATAACTGGGCGGTAGTATCACATTGTTCCCTTCGTCGCTCCCCTGGTAGAACACCTAAACCTAAAAAAAAGGTGACCCTGTACTGTAAAAATTTGACAACTTCTGACACCAATCGAGTCAATAATGTGGACTCTGAATAATTTCATGCGTTTTACAGTGAACTATGTACCGAGGTTTTAGTGTATATTTTAAGTAGACTATGATATGGAGTATACGGTAAGTACTGTTACTATAGTAGCGTGAAGTATAATATGCACAGTACATGGCAACGATATTGGACGTGTTGATAGTGTATAAGAATCGCTTAGTACATACTTTTATAGGATAGTAACTGTAATTAACTCGAAGTATAGGATAAGATGCAGTTAATGTTTGGGGATAGCCCATGGTGGGAGGGGACTAATCCTAGTGAACAGCAGACACTTCCTGGAAGTGACTGAAATGGGGAAGTACAGTCACAAGCTCCAGTACAGTGGGCTGCTAGCATCAGCATGTATTTATCATTCAAGATAGTGGGAAGCCGTTGCTAGAATCCCATGCCGATATTTTGGCAACGTCAGGAGCTCATGGCCCGGCATAGGGGCCAAAGGGCGCATCATGTCCTTTGGCACACAGAGGAAGATGAACGCGGAACCTTGGGAAGGGAAGGTAGCGAATCCAGGGTGCACTGTGGAACTGGTTAGGAAATCTCTGGGGCTGATGGAGCCAGTGGGCGTAGGGATAGTCCAGGAGGATCGAGGGATGAAGATGTGTCGTGCTAAGGAAGTGAGCAACAAGAAGTGTTGTGCCCGATCCCACAGCCTACAAGTGAGTGTGATGCACCCCACACCTGACAGTACACTGGGTCTAGGACACGGTTTCCCTGTAAAGTGCCAGAGCGTAACGGGGCAGCAGCTCAGTCATGACTACCTCTGTCGGTTACCTTACAAGTGCATGGTTGTCGGAGAGACATGTCAACTGGCTGGCATTCAGGCTTTCTATTATAAAGTGAGAGTGCCATATCTGAGCTCACCCATCCATATCTAGTCAGTAACGGTCTCCTCTTATCCCTCAGAAAAGAATTTTGTGTCCGTCTCGGGCCATACAATGTGGATGGGGTCGCTTGAGGATTGTCCCACTGTTCACAAGGAGAGATTCCCCCAAGACTTCTGGCTGGAGGTACATGCGTCACTAGTGGTCAAATTGTAAGAAAGGGCTGAGGCATTGTTTGAGATTAAAAAAATAATGTCAGCTTTCTTCCAACAACAGTGCCAAACCTGTCCACAACCTGTATTATTCACACTCAGCCCCATTCACTTCAAAGGAGCGGTGCTGTAAAGCCAGGCACAATCTGTGGACAGGTGCCGTGCTGTTTTTGGAACAAAGCAGCCATGTTTTTCTAATCCCAGACAACCCCTTATAAATGATTTCCCTATTGCGGAGCTGCTGTGATCACAGTCCTATGACGAATAAATCTATGTTAATAGCTAAGCTGTTTTTATTATGGGGCGGCAGGATTTCCCCACGAGGGTTGAAGCTCACTCCATGTGACTTTGCTCTTACGGAATTGCCCAAAGATGACTCATTATTTAGTAGTGTTCACGATTTGCTATCCAAGTTTCACACTAGTATTTGGTTTGTTTTTTTTCAAAATGTTTAAAGGGGGTTAGGGGTAGGACTGTAGAATAATTTAGTTCACATTTGCCTTTTTTTGGAAACCGAATCATAATCCTTTGGACTTTCAAGAAGAGCAACCACAGGCTTATTAAGGTCTGCAACATTGGTCAAAGTTATCGGAGCACACAATCTCCAAGGGTGGCCAAACTTTTGCATCAGCTCATATCCCTTTTTGTAATGTTTAAAATGTAAAAAATTACAATTTGTGTATATATGTATAACAGGGGAAAGATGTTTCCACACTGCCGACAGTCGTTGTCCGAGTACTGACCGTGATGTACAGACCAGTTATGTGTCTCCTTACTAGAACTCAGCAGCCTCAAAGACACATATAAGCCTATTGAGTTGGGGTAGAGAGAACCACGACCTGTCCGTACATCCTGGTCTTTCTCGGATTGTGAAAGCCAGACTTGTGAAACCGTCTTGATGCAGTAACAATTATTTCATTTGCTTGCAGCACTCCCGCAGGAGAAATTAAGTATTACATATTGTTTATTGAAATAAATGAGTCCAGTCCTCCAGAGAGAAATACACTGGTTGTAACTACTAATAGTCCTTAATGGTGGACCCAAGCATTGAGCAGGGGGTTATTATTATTATTTATTGTTATAGCGCCATTTATTCCATGGCGCTTTACATGTGAGGAGGGGTATACATAATAAAAACAGGTACAATAATCTTAGACAATACAAGTCATGACTGGTACAGGAGGAGGGAGTACCCTGCCCGCGAAGGCTCACAATCTACAAGGGATGGGTGAGGATACAGTAGGTGAGGGTAGAGCTGGTCGTGCAGTGGTTTGGTTGATTGGTGGTTACTGCAGGTTGTCAGCTTGACGGAAGAGGTGGGTCTTCAGGTTGGACACAGTGACCCTGGAGGTTCCTTCCGACTCTAACATTCTATGATTCTATGACCCCCTACTATTAACTGAAAATGGGTTCTCCAAACAAGTCAACCCCAATATCTTGTTTTGTCCACAGTTTGCATGGACTCGCAAAGGCTTCATGAAGACGAGATGGCTAGTGAATGACCAGTGAGTGCAACTCAGCCTCCAAATAACTTTGTGCTCATGACTGTGGCACATGCTGGTGTTACACGTGCAGGTGATAGCAGCCAAGTCTTCTCCGGTCGAAGGCTGCGCTTACGGCAATTGTTCTGTCGTTTGACAATCACAATGATAAATTTGTTTGCATTAGACTCATATCTCCAATAATGAGCAACCCTTGATCCGAATACTTCCCTGAGCTGGATCGACTGCAGGCTTGTGGCTTGCTGCAATGTACAACCTTGTAAGGTTGAAATATATATATATATATATATATATATATATATATATATATATATATATATATATATATATATATATATATGCAGGGACGGTTTTAGACAAAGTGGGGCCCTGGGCAAAAGTTTAAAGTGGGGCCCCAAATGCTAACATATTGCACCATCACACAGAAGCATTTCTGTTGTATTTACGTGCACGGAGTTCAGTCCGCTAAATGAGCATGATCGACAATATTGAAGTCCTTTGCCGCTTGTTTCCGAGTTCAGATAGTCCTCGATACAGTATACTGTAATGCAGGTCCCATATTCTACATATAGTATAATGTACTCCAAATGGTCCTTGATAGAGTATAATGCAGCCCCTCTCATGGAGTATACAGCAGCCCCCTCATAGAATATATTGCAGCCCCCCACACACAGTATAATGCAGCCCCATACACACAGCATAATGCAGCCCCCCCCCCACACACAGTATAATGCAGCCACCCACTCACAGTAAAATGCAGCCCCCACACACATAGTATAATGCAGCCCCCACACACAGTATAATGCAGCCCCCCCACAGTATAGTGCAGCCTCCCACACACAGCATAATGCAGCCCCCACACACTCAGTATAATGCAGCCCCCCCACACACATAGTATAATGCAGCCCCCCCACAGTATAGTGCAGCCTCCCACACACACAGTATAGTGCGCCCCCACACAGTATAGTATGGCCCCCCACACTCACAGTATAATGCAGCCCCCCCACACAGTATAGTGCAGACCTTCACACGCACGCACGCACACACACGCACACACACACAATCACACACACACAAACACACACAAACACACACACACACACACACATATACACACACACACACACACACACACACACACAGTATAATGCGCCCCCACACAGTATAGTACGGCCCCCCACACTCACAGTATAATGCAGCCCCCCCACACAGTATAGTGCAGACCTGCACACACACACACACACACACACACACACACACACACACACACACACACACACACACACACACACACACACACTATAATGTATACTCACATATATACATATACACACACACGCACAAGCACACACACAGTATAATGCACACACAGACTAATACATACACATACATGCACACACACAGTATAATGCACACACACTACTTCTCCCCGTTCCACCACTGTTCTGGTTTCTGCCGCATGTCTCATCGGCTCCACTGCTAGCACAGCATGGCGTATGATGTCATCGTGCGCCTGCTGAGTCAGAAGCAGAGGGGGTGGGATGGGAGAGGGAGCGTCATCTGACGCTCTCTCCTCCATCACAGCTTTCAACTGTATCGGCGTCAATGATGCCGATAAGTTGAATAGGCGATGCTGGGGGAGGCAGCGCCAGGCTCCGCAGCGGCTGCATGGTTTGCTGCTATTAGCGGCATGCCACAGGCTGGGGGCCCCTGGAGGAGCGGGGTGCCTAGGCAACTGCCTGGTCTGCCTGCCCCTAATGACGGCCATGTATGCGTGTGTGTATATCTATATATTACCAGGCTTATCTGCATAGTATAATCCCTAGAAGGGGTCCCTGATGATAATATACCAATCACATCGTGTCCTACTGACATGACCCCCAACGATCACCCGGTAGTAAGTGTTAAATCTCCATGCAGTGCCACCACAGGAGAAATTGAGCATTACACAATTTTAAATCAATGAGCTATGCATATATCGCAGGGTCCTCCAGAGCAAGAGACCCTCTTGCTCGTTATTCTCTCTGCTCTGGTTCATAGTTGAGGGTCCTGAGTAGCAGAACCTCGCCTATATAACTCCTCCCACACCACTGATTGGCTGCTTCCTGTGTACAGTGTATAGTGACAGAAAGCTGCCAATCAGTGCTGGGGGTGTGATTGGACCAGGAGGCACAAGACACCTCGTCCTGTAGTGATTATCTCCTGCTGATAAAACACTGATTTTGTTCAAACAGCAAAACACAGCCTAGTAAGTGACACATTGCTGGAATCAGGGTCTCTACCCCTACATCATGGTGTGCTCAGATTACACAGAAAACACATGCCGACAGATTCTCTTTACCGGTCTTCTATATTTAAGGTTGTTCGATCTTGTGAACCTTCACCTCTTCCACGATGCATCAAACCTAGTGTCTGGAGACTGTTCTCCATCGGTGTACAGCGCCAACCGTAGAAGAAGTTTAGACCATGTGCTTACAAGGTATCGGTCAATGTCTAATTTAGGAAAAATTTTTAGTAATTTTCCAAAAAATGATCTTCAGCTACAAGTATAAAGAACTTCTTGATATCAAGAAAAGAGTAGCGTGGAAGATCATTCTTGCCGTTTTTTTTTTCTGGACCTGACTTCTCTCATATCCCTAACTTCTCTTATGACTTTGCCATCTTTTTTTTTTATATTCCCAGGTTACAAGATGGCAATAATGCACCATTTTTCCTATTTGGAGATTTTAACTTTCGTTTGGACTTGAAGAGTCTCATCCAGGTCTGAAGAACTGAATTGTATAACATTTTTGTGGCGATATTATCCACCATGTACTGAGTGATCAAGTGCCATCCTCTACCCACAGGCTCAAGGCTGGTCCTTGAGTGACAGCACAGACCTAGATGGGCAGACCGCTGTGTACCAACAGGATGGAGAGGTAGAAGTGTGCTGAAAGTCTTGTTTTTAATGTGATTAGCTGTAGGAGTTTCCCTTAAAGGGAACCTGTCAGCAGGATTGTGCGCAGTAACCTACAGACATTGTCAGGTCGGCGCCGTTATACTGATTAAAATGATACCTGGTGATGAAATCCGTCTTGTGGTTCTTGTTGAATGAGCCAACAAACAGGCTCTCCATGCATGTGTCCTGTCTGTCACACAGCCGCGACACATGCAGCTGCGGAGCCGAACAGCTGATCAGCCGGCACAATCCAGGAGTCCGGGTTCCCACTGCAGCTTATTCGGCAAGCGGGCCGCATGTTATACACCGGGGGGATGAGGGGCCGGATGTTATACAGGGGGGGCCGGAGGTTATAAACTGGAGGTGAGGAGCTGGATGTTACACACCAGGGGGCGAAGGCCAGGATTTTATACACAGAGGGTTCAGATATTATACATTGGGGGAAATGGGACTGAATGCAACGCTTGAATTTTAGGCTACTTTCACACTTGCATTTTTAGCAATCCGTCGTTTTAGGCAAAAAAATGATCCTGCAAATGTGCTCGCAGGATGCGTTTTTTTGCCCATAGACTTGTATTAGCGACGGATCGCGACGGATGGCCACATGTCGCGTCCGTCGTGTTTTGGCGGACCGTCGTCACAAAAAAAGTTCAATGTAACGTTTTTTTGTCCGTCGCGTCCGCCATTTTCTACCGCGCATGCGCGGCCAAAACTCCGCCCCCTCCTCCCCGGACTTCAGAATGGGCAGCGGATGTGTTGAAAAACTGCATCCGCTGCCCACGTCGTGCACAAATTTAACAATGTGCGTCGGTACGTCGGCTCGACGCATAGCGACGGACCCGTACCAACGCAAGTGTGAAAGTAGCCTAATTCTTAAGCTGTGCGGCCCAATACCCTTCTCCATATAGTGTGCACACGTGTCCATTTGTCCATCTACATCACTTGGTTCCCTCCTTCTCTCACCCGGTATCGCTCCTTTCTCCTCAGGTTCAGCTCGTCATGAAATGTAAACAGTTTGAACATCACAACGCTAAAGTATTTCAGGATGAAAATGAGCACATGGTGAGAGGTGATCCAGAAAATGATATAATGAATATAATGAAGCTCAGAAATAGGTTATTTGCGAATGATAAGAAATAGTCCTCACTTACAAGTGATCGTCTGTAAAGTCACCTCACAGTGGGGTCCATTACTGCGTCACAGCCTGGGCCTAGTGGAGGACCCTCTAAGTAATGAGCCTTGTGCGTCAGTGACCCATCCCTTACAAGTAATGTGGGCAGGAGTTTTCTAGGCTTCGCCATGGTGTATTCTTCTAAGGACTTGTGATGGTCATCGTGACCTGGACGTATACATAACGCTCACTTTCTGGTTTCTTTTGTTTGTAGCTTCTTAGATTTGACCATGAACCTATGCCTTTCCTGAAAGAACTGACCGAGGTCCAGATCTCCTTTCCACCAACGTAAGAAACGTATCTTGCAAATTGTAAACTTCTTTAATGAACTTTTTTCGTTATGTGTTGAGTCTTTGCTGCTTTTATTCCCAGGTATCCATTTAGTGAAAATGTGACTAAACCTTCAGAGTTTATGGGTACGCGGTGTCCAGCGTGGTGCGACCGGGTCTTCATGTCTCACGCGGCCCGGGCTTTATTACAGAAGGTGGGTCCTGGTCACCTCTGTACTTGTATCCATCTCCTCTTATCTTGTCATCTCACTCTAGTCTTCTTTCACAGGGTAAACTACGAGAAGCCTGTGTACGGTACGGGCGGATTGGGGGAAATGTCTGTATGGGTGATCACAAGGTAAAATGGAGGAAATTCTGACTTGCTACCCTATAGTGTAAGAGTTACCAATAAACTTTTCTTAATATTTCTAGCCCGTGTTCCTCTTCTTTGAGATGGACTCCAAATTCGATCATCTAAAAATCTGATGGGTAAAGAGAATTACTGTTATATATTGTGCACATTTAAATACATTTATTCCAATGTCCTAACGAAGAGCAAGGGGAGTTGAGTAATTAGAGGGGTCTGGTCTGGGATGATAAAGTTTAAACTATGGGGTCTGGTCTGGAATCTGAATTCTAGGGTTTGGCATAATCAAAGGGATTATCCAGACTTTATAAAAATAATTGCTTTAATTGCAAGCAGAGTGTTTACTGTTACATACAACTCTGTCCCTCCATGCTGTTTTCACTACAGGCTGTTTATAAAATAGAAAGTTTTCATGTAATAAATGCAAAAATCTAATCTAAATTCAAACCCCACTGTGGCACGTCACACCCAGAAAACACTGCCCCATAACGATCCACACCCAGAAAACACTGCCCCATAACGATCCACACCCAGAAAACACTGCCCCATAACGATCCACACCCAGAAAACACTGCCCCATAACGATCCACACCCAGAAAACACTGCCCCATAACAATCCACACCCAGAAAACACTGCCCCATAACGATCCACACCCAGAAAGCACTGCCCTATGACGAGCCGCACCCAGAAAACACTGCCCAATGACAAGCCACACCCAGATAACACTGCCCTATGACGAGCCACACCCAGAAAACACTGCCCTTTAGCGAGCCACACCCAGAAAACGCTGTGCATAATGAGGCACACACAGCCCCATGGTGAGCCACATCCAGAAAACACTGCTCCATAACGAGCCACACCCAGAAAACACTGTGCATAACAAGGCACACACAAAAAACACAGCCCCATGATGAGCCACACCCTCAAAACACTGCTCCATGAGGAGCCACCCCCAGAAAACACTGCCCCAAGATGAGCCACACCCAGAAAACATTGCCCTTTAGAGAGCCACACCCAGAAAACACTGCCCCATAACGAGCCACCCCCAGAAAACACTGCTCCATAATGAGCCACACCCAGAAAACACTGTGCATAACGAGGCACGCCCGAAAACACTGTGCATAAAGAAGCAAGTGTAACTACAAAGCTACAAAGGAAAAGAGCAGAGGAGAGAGAAAGGGATCAGAAGGGAACAGCGGAAGGACACCCTCAGAGCCAGAGCGCAGCGTCGGGTACCGGGAGCCCGAGGCCTTAGTGGAACTGTACGACACTTTGCAGAACTGGAGGGCTCAGAGCTTTGTGATTGGCCCACACCACACCTGAGACGCAGCAGCACCTAAGGAGCCCCGGGCATGATAGTCCCTGTAAAACGGCTCAAGCTGCCCGTCATGCAGGTACCTGTCTCAGGACAAGGGGAATAGAGGACTCTGCAGAAAGCTTCAGGCAGCAGGGACTTCATGTACTGCAAGCGCTAGTAGGAAAAGCTCACGGACCTCAATTGGGAAGGAGATTCTCCCATTGCCTCTGAGCCAGCCGGACCATAGGACACCTGTGCCTGGTACCCTGGACTGTGGACTACTACATCTTCAGTAAATCAGGTAAAGACTTTACAACTTGTGTCCTTTACTTATTTACCGGCAACCGTCATCACCACCATACACCTTAGGACCGCTGGGGATCCCGCTTCACCGGTGGGAAGTGTACCATCAGTGCTGCAATAACACCCCCCCAGAGGACCCCTTTAACACATCATCAAAACACTGCCCCATGATGAGCCACACCCAGAAAACACTGCCCCATAACGAGCCACACCCAGAAAACACTGCCCCATGACAAGCTACACCCAGAAAACACTGCCCCACGAGGAGCCACAGCCATAAGGTACTTCCATATATCAAACCACAAGCAGACAAACCCCCATACCATGGATAAACCACATTCAAAAACATCACCCCATAACAATCCACACCAAGAAAAACACCCATCCCATAGAAAGCCACATCCAGAAAACATCACCCCATAACAATCCACAAGCAGGCGAACCCCAGCAAAGTTTGCCACATCATATAAAAGCCAAAGAGTTTCTTGAAAAGTTTTCTAAAGTTAGCCTCTATGATAAATCTGGTCTTTAGTGGATTTCTAAGTATTAAAAACTTTTATGACCCAGTTAAGCTATAGGCAAAAAACCCAAAAAGTACTAAGTGGCCCGGTGGTTGAAATCAAAGGGTTTGGCTGACAGTGTAATGTGTTTGGCAGCGCCGGACGACTGATGGTGGATCCCTCCTGTGCTCATGGCCTGACTTCATTCTGACACTCACTACCTATAGATATGAAACGCGACAACAAATAAAATGTAAACATTTATTGATAATTGTTTAAAATCATTAGGAATTGATAACAAAACACAAACTCAACAGGAAGGTGGAAGAAGCAAGAGAGGGGAAATTAATCTTATAGTCAGTATACTGCAACATCAGTGACATAATTACCCAAGTATCCATAGTTCATCAGGATTTAATTATTGTGTATAAAATTGTAATGAATAAATATTGATGGGATAATAATAAATACTGATGAAAGGACTAGATAAGGGCACCATATAAAGTAGATCGTACAATTATCATTATTATTACTTATTTATATAGCACCATTGATTCCATGGTGCTGTACATGAGAAGGGGTTACATACAAGTTACAGATATCACTTATAGTAAACAAACGAACAATGACTGACTGGTACAGAGGGGCGAGGACCCTGCCCTTGCGGGCTTACATTCTACAGGATTATGGGGAAGGAGACAGTAGGTCGGGGGTTGCAGTAGCTCCAGTAGTGGTGAGGTGGCAGTTTGGTCAGAGCAGGTTGTAGGCTTTCTTGAAGAGATGGGTTTTCAGGTTCCATCTGGTGGATCCCAAATGTGGTGGATACAATTGGATGTGTTGGGGCAAAGAATTCCAGAGGATGAATGATATTCGGGAGAAGTCTTGGAGACAATTGAGCGAGGAATGAATAAGTGTGGAGGAGAGGAGGTGGTCTTGGGAGCATCGGAGATTTCATGAGGGAAGATAACTGGAGATTAGTTTGGAGATGTATGGAGGAGACAGGTTATGGATGGCTTTGTAGGTCAGGGTTAGTAGTTAGAACTGGATACACTGATGAATTTGGCACCAATGAAGAGATTTCCAAAGGGGGGAAGCGGAGGAGGAGTAGCGAGGAGAGAGATGAACTAGTCGGGCAGCAGAATGGAGAGGTGTGAGCGTGTTAGCAGGGAGGCCACAGAGGAGGGTGTTGCAGTAGTTGAGGCGGGAGATAGGGCATGCACAAGCATTTTGGTAGAGTGCAGGCTGAGGAAAGGACGGATTCTGTAAATATTTTTGAGCTGGAGGTGGCGAGAGCTTGGATGTGCAGTTTGAAGGATGGGGCAGAGTCAAGGGTTACTCCGAGGCAGTGGACTTCTGGTACGGGGGAAGTCATATATTGTGATAGATCAGGTAGGGAAGATACGCGAGATGGAGGAAAGATAATTAGTTCAGATTTGTCCACAGTAAGTATAATAAGCATAATACATAAATTCATAGAGAAATAAGTACTAGTCATGATAAATAAATAATTGAATAAAGCCTTATGTGTCAGTTGATCTGTTCAAAGAAATGTATGCCTATAGCAGGATCACTAATTAATTCATATTAATAAATAATTCATAGTGGTTAAAGATGCACACCAAACAACACATGCCCTCTGTATTGGGTCCCTGGTTAAGGCTTTGGCGAAACGCGCGTTGGGCACAGCACTGAGAGCGGTCATGCATCATCATTTTTCAGATAGCGCCTTATGCTTCTTTCCATCTCTCCCAAGCACCAGCTACTTTCTAGCACTGGTCACTTTGTATCAGACAGCAGGCATGTGTTGTTTGGTGCGCATCTTTAACCACTATGAATTATTTATTAATTTGAATTACTTAGCGATAATGCTATAGGCATAAATTTCTTTGAACACATCAACTGACACATAAAGCTTTATTTATTCAATTATTTATTTATTTTGGCTGGTATTTGTTTCTATATGAATTTATGTATTATTCGTATTGTATGATCTACTTTATATTGTGCCGTTATCTAGTTCTTTCATCAGTATTTATTTATTATCCCATCAATATTTATTCAATTATTACATTACAATTTTATATACAGTAATTAAATCCTGCTGAAATGTGGGTAATTATTGCTCCCTATGTTTAAGTGATTTTGCAGTATACTGACTATAAAGATTAGTTAATTTCCCCTCTCTTGCGTCTTCCACCTTCCTGTTGAGTTTGTGTTTTGTTATCATTTCCTAATGATTTTGAAAAATTATCAATAAATATTTAAATATTATTTGTTGTCGTGTTTCATATCTATAGGTTGTATGCTCAAAAATGGTCACACGACATTAACTAATTTTGTGCTTGTGTTAATTCATTCTGACACTGTATCTCACCTTTGTCATCACATCGCCATGTGTTTCCCTTAACAGGTCGGATCGTCAATCATCCAGCTGACCAAATGATTCCAGGACGGGTGTGTTTTCTTGAAACTGTCGCCATTTCACTTATTTAATATTATTTTATTTAAATACAAGGTGTGTAGTCTCCTGTTCTCATCACTACGTGCGATTTGTACACTGAGATGTTGCCAGGCGTCCAGAAATTCCACCACATTTCGGAAAAAATTGGTCACATTTTTGCCCTGTCCGTAAAACAAAAAACTTAAGGAGCCCACGATTTTTTTTGACGCTGAAAAAACTTCTACGGATTATTTTGACGGTAATCATCATTAATTACCATACAGTGAATGTCGCTGATGTCTACATATCGGAATTATGGGTCGTAGACGGGTATCGCTTTAAATCCTAATGATTTATTATGGTTTTCCAATGTCTCTGTAAAACATATCTGTCCGTGATTTTTTTTGTAAACTGTCCAGAAAAAATAAAAAGTCAAGTTGGCAACCCTGATGTACGGCAATAGACACTTATATTTGGCGGGACCACTCCCCGTCTAAGAAAGTGGCATATAAGCTAAATCACTGTATGGAATCCTTATCTTGAATACTACCACCTGGCACCATCTCCAGTATCCATCCCACAGGCTGTATGGGCAGTAATCCTCCAAGATCACAAGATCGTGGTGACCGGGGTGAGTCACAAACCATCCTTGACATCTGCTGCTGTCATCTAGAGGGGTCCACTCCCCTTCTAAGAAAGTAGGGTATAACCTAAATCACTATATGAAATCCTTACCTGGAATACGACCACCTGGCAAGAAGTCCTGCCCACCATCTCCAGTATCCATCCCACAGGCTGTATGGGCAGTAATCCTCCAAGATCACAAGATCGTGGTGACCGGGGTGAGTCACAAACCATCCTTGACATCTGCTGCTGGCATCTAGACGGGTCCATTCCCCTTCTAAGAAAGTAGTGTATAACATAAATCACTATATGAAATCCTTACTTGGCACCAAGTCCTGCCCTCGTCTCCAGTATCCATCCTACAAGCTGTATGGGCAGTATTGCTTCAAGATCATGGTGACCGGGGTGAGTCACACGCCATCATTGGCATCTGTTGCTGGCATCTAGTGGGGACATAGAATTTTTTTTTCTTAAAGTTAATTAATAAAAGACTCATCTTCGTAAGGCTAGGTTCACATTGCGTTAATGCAGCCCGTTCAACTAATGCGTTAAACAGGCTGCGTTAACGCAGGTGCCGAAATGTGATCGCGCTAGTGCAGATAGAGCTAGCAGAGGCTCTATCTAGTGGTGACGGACCTGGAAACGCTGCAGCCCGCATCCCAGGGTTCATCACTCAATGACGGCACATCGCTAGCACATGCCCATTTTGGGCATGCGCTAGCGATTCATCCGACATAGGGCTTAATGGCGGCGTTAACGGACTGCCTATAGCATAATGTCAACCTAGCCTAAGGCTTATCGGACACTGGTTGCATCTCCTCCTTTATAATTACAGAAGGAACAGCAGCTCTGGAGCACTAAACACTGAAATCTAAAGCTGGTCATTCATATTTTATTACTAGTGCCCAAAACTGATGTTTTTGGATGGAGGAGTTGACTAATGTCTCATGGGGCCTCTTCTGCAAGTGCCGGGGGAGATCCGGATCAGACAATTGAATTTTAAGATACCTAATCTTTCCTTTGAATGTGAGACAAACCACCGGCAACAGTTGACTCCCCTTTTCTAGACTGTACAATATTTAAAAGGTGGGTTAAGTTGTGAACAACCCCTTACTAAACACAAAAATGCCATGTACTTACCTCCCAGTCCGGCACAGTCCAGCAGAACTCTCAAAGGGGTGGTCCAAGACTTGGATATTGATGACCTACCCTTAATATCAGATTGGTAGGGGGTATGATACCCGGAACCCTCACTGATCAGCGATTGCCAGGTATCGCGGTGCCCGAATGTGAACAGTGTACGAAAGTGGAAGACCACAGCACCGCACGCTGTGTTGTGGGCGGTCTTGGGTACTGAAGCTCAGCTGCCATTCACTTCAATGGGACATCTCTTTAAGATTGAACTCTATGATCCCCATCCATACATGGATACATGGCATCTGTAGAAGCCGCCTTACAGACACGCTCGCCAGCCTACACGTGTCACAGAGGTAGAGAGGAAGTGGAGAAGATTACAGGACACCTTTATCTCGTCAGGGTGTGCGTTATCTCATAATTACCCTAATTCCTAGCTCCACTTATGATATATGGACTGCACTGGCGGTGAGTCAGTTCACTGTGGCCTTGTCATGTTTTTGACAAATATATGCACCTGCTAAAGTGCATCATATAGATATGATCTTACAGAAGACCTGTTACCCTAAGGAATCCATTAAACACAGTCATGGCCAAAAGTGTTGGCACCCTTAAAATGTTTCCAGAAAATTAAGTATTTTTCCCAGAAAATTATTGCAATTACACATGTTTTGTTATGCACATGTTTATTTCCATTGTGTATTGGAAGAACACAAAAAAATGAGGAAAAAAAGGCAAATTGGACATAATTTCACACAAAACCCCCCGGAAAATATTGTTAGCATCTTTCCAAAATTGTGGGTAAACAACCGTGTTACAAGCACGTGATGTTCATGGTCATTTAGCAGGAAAAAAATTGTTCATTTTATGTTACAATTTCAAGGGTACCAACACTTTTGGCCATGTGTATATATTTGTTATTTGTGGTTTAGTTTATTTAGTGACATACCAGAGCTTGCACAATCATCAGGCAACCCTGGCACAACAGCCTGACTAAAGAACTGAGGCAGGCTTCTAGGGTTGCTAAGCAGAGATATAAAAGGTCTCATTCCAATGAGCACTTCATCTCATTCAAACAGTCCCTCACTACTTTCAAGTCCACACTCACAGCAGCAAAATATACTTCTCAACTCTCATATCCTCCCTGTCTCACAATCCTAAACAGCTATTCAACACTTTCAAATGTCTCCTCTGTCCAACAATGCCTCCTCCCTCTCCTCTCAGCTGAAAGCTTTGCCACATTCATCAAGCAGAAGATCGATAACATCAGAGAAAGCTTTGGCTTACAGCCCCTCCTCACAACTTCTCAGCCTTCCTCCTCCAAAACCAGTTTCTCCACTATTCAGAGAAGATCAACTTTCCTCTTTACTCTCCAATTCACATCTCACCACCTGCAAACTTGACCCATTTCCTTCCCACCTAATACCAAACCACAGTCTTCATCCCAACCCTAATGCATCTCTTCAAACCTATCACTGGTGCCTTACCCTCATGCTTCAAACATGCCTCAATCACACCCATCCTCAAAAAGCCCTCCCTTAATAATAATAATAATAATAATTTTATTTATATAGCGCCAACATATTCCGCAGCGCTTTACAACTTATAGAGGGGACTTATACAGACAACAGACATTACAGCATAACAGAAATCACAGTTCAAAACAGATACCAGGAGGAATGAGGGCCCTGCTGCTCGCAAGCTTACAATCTATGAGGAAAAGGGGAGACACAAGAGGTGGATGGTAACAATTGCTTTAGTTATTTGGACCAGCCATAGTGTAAGGCTCGGGTGTTCATGTAAAGCTGCATGAACCAGTTAACTGCCTAAGTATGTAACAGTACAGACACAGAGGCTATTAACTGCATAAAGTGTATGAGAACATGATGGAGGAACGCGATTATGTTGTTGTTTTTTATTAATAGGCCACACAGGGATAATTAGGTTAATGCGTTGAGGCGGTAGGCCAATCTGAACAAATGAGTTTTTAGTGCACGCTTAAAACTGTGGGGATTGGGGATTAATCGTATTAACCTAGGTAGTGCATTCCAAAGAATCGGCGCCGCACGTGTAAAGTCTTGGAGACGGGAGTGGGAGGTTCTGATTATTGAGGATGCTAACCTGAGGTCATTAGCAGAGCGGAGGGCACGGGTAGGTTGGTAGACTGAGACCAGAGAGGAGATGTAGGGTGGTGCTGAGCCATGGAGTGCTTTGTGGATGAGGGTAGTAGTTTTGTACTGGATTCTGGATTGGATGGGTAGCCAGTGTAATGACTGGCACAAGGTAGAGGCATCGGTGTAACGGTTGGCGAGGAATATGATCCTGGCAGCAGCATTCAGGACAGATTGGAGCGGGGAGAGTCTGGTAAAAGGTAGGCCAATTAGTAGAGAGTTACAATAGTCCAGACGAGAATGAATAAGTGAGACAGTAAGAGTTTTTGCAGAGTTGAAAGTAAGAAAAGGGCGAATTCTGGAAATGTTTTTGAGATGCAGATAAGAAGAGCGAGCCAGTGATCGGATGTGGGGGGTGAATGAAAGCTCGGAATCAAGGATGACTCCAAGGCAGCGGGCATGTTGCTTTGGAGTAATGGTGGAACCGCACACAGAGATGGCAATGTCGGGCAAAGGTAGGTTTGTAGAGGGAGAGAACACGAGGAGTTCAGTTTTTGACAGGTTCAGTTTCAGATAGAGGGAGGACATGATGTTAGAGACAGCGGTAAGACAATCACTGGTGTTTTCTAAAAAGGTCGGCGTGATAACAGGAGAAGAGGTATATAATTGGGTGTCGTCAGCATAGAGATGGTACTGGAAACCAAATCTACTGATTGTTTGTCCAATAGGGGCAGTATACAAAGAGAAGAGGAGGGGGCCTAGGACTGATCCTTGAGGAACCCCAACAGTAAGGGGAAGGTGAGAGGAGGAGGAACCAGCAAAACAAACAGTGAAGGATCGGCCAGAGAGATAGGAGGAGAACCAAGAGAGAACGGTGTCCTTGAGGCCGATGGAGCGGAGCATAGTGAGGGGGAGCTGATGATCCACAGTGTCGAATGCTGCGGAGAGATCCAAGAGAATTAGCATGGAATAGTGACCATTAGATTTAGCTGTTAGTAGGTCATTAGAGACTTTAGTGAGGGCAGTTTCAGTAGAGTGTAAAGAGCGGAAACCAGATTGAAGAGGGTCGAGAAGAGAATTATCTGAGAGATAGCGGGTAAGACGGGAGTGGACCAGGCGTTCCAGGAGTTTAGAGATGAAGGGAAGATTAGAGACAGGTCTATAATTAGCGGCACAATTTTGATCGAGGGAGGGCTTTTTAAGTAGTGGATGTATGATGGCATGCTTAAATGAGGAGGGAAAAATACCGGAAGTGAGGGAAAGGTTGAATATTTTTGTTAGGTGAGAGGTGACAGCCGGGGAAAGGGACTGGAGGAGATGCGACGGAATGGGGTCGCTGGTGCAAGTGGTCGGGCGAGAAGATGCAAGGAGCCTGCTTACTTCTTCTTCTGTAACTGGTTCAAAGTCAGAGAGTGAACTAGATGCAGTGGGGGAGGGAGGACAGTGCTTGGTATGAAGAGATTGGGAAATGATTTCCTGTCGAATGTGGTCAATTTTTTCTTTGAAGTAATTGGCCAGATCGTCAGCGTGGAGATCTGTGGTTGGGGCCTGCTCTCTTGGGTTGAGTAGGGACCGGAAAGTGTCAAAGAGACGTTTAGGGTTATTGGACAGCGAGGTGATGAGGGTGTTGAAATAGGTTTGTTTGGAGAGGTGAAGGGCAGAGTTGTATGTTTTTAACATGAACTTATAATGGATGAAATCTTCGGGCAGATTAGATTTTCTCCACAGACGTTCGGCGCACCTGGAGCACCGCTGCAGGAAACGTGTTTGCAGCGTGTGCCACGGTTGTCGCCGTCTGTGCCGAGTTGTTCTATGTATAGGAGGTGCAGCTTCTTCCAGGGCACTTTGCAGGGTTTCATTGTAATGCTTCAGAGCAGAATCAGGACAAGAGATGGAGGAGATTGGGGCCAATGAAGACTGCAAGTTCTTCATAAGTTTCTGGGTGTTAATGGCCTGTATGTTTCTATAAGTGTGGAAAGTGGGGATGACCTGAGCGGGATGGCAGTTCTTGATAGAGAATGAAAGAAGGTTGTGGTCAGAGAGCGGGAGAGGGGAGTTTGTGAAATCATCCAGTGAGCAAAGCCGGGAGAAGACCAAATCAAGGGAGTTTCCATCATCATGTGTTGGAGAGTTAGTATGCTGCGAGAGGCCGAAAGAGGAGGTTAGAGATAAAAGGTGAGAAGCAGATGGGGAGAGGGGAGAAGCAATTGGGATATTGAAATCACCCATGATGAGGGTGGGGGTGTCATAAGAGAGAAAGTGTGGAAGCCAGGTGGCAAAATGATCCAGGAACTGGTGAGAGGGGCCGGGAGGACGATACACCACCGCCACTCGCATGGAGAAGGGGACGTAGAATCTGACAGCATGGACCTCAAAGGAAGGGAATACAAGTGAGGGTACTTGGGGGATAACTTGGAAGGTACATTTGGGTGAAAGGAGCAGACCAACGCCTCCACCTGCTCTGTTGTCTGATCTTGGGGTATGAGAAAAGTGTAGTCCACCAAATGAGAGAGCAGCAGCAGCGGTGGTGTCTGACTGCTGGATCCAGGTTTCAGTAAGAGCCAGGAGATTAAGAGAGTTAGAAAGGAAGAAGTCATGAATGAAGGAGAGTTTATTACACACAGAGCGAGAATTCCAAAGAGCACAATTGAAAGAGACAGAAGGCATGCATGGAATATTAATAAGGTTAGAGGGGTTTCTGAGTGTAGCAGTTGGGAGGTTTGACTGGCTATAACATGGGGGGCCGGGGTTCGGAGAGATGTCTCCAGCAACTAGGAGAAGGAGGATAGAAAGAGTGAGCAGATGGTTAAGTGATTTGTGAGAGCGTCTCTTGTGTTGGATGGTGGGACTGAATGGATCTGTACTGTTGAGCAATGTGAACAGAGCATGAGTGCTATACATAGGAGAGGCCAGGACAGAGGGGCCAATAGGGATGGAGTGTAAAGAGTTGATGCAAGGGCGGTGATTGTGTGTGAAAGCAGCAGCCATGATATAGATTATACAAATACATATGGTGAGTATTTGCTGTGTGCCAACTGAATAGGGAATAGATTTTGATTGTCTTACCTGTCTCCTGCCCTGTCTAACTGCCATGTTATAACTGCTGAATACTTAGAAAAAAAAGTACTTTGAAAAAAAAAATGTACACGAATAATAGTGCACGAATGCCCCCTGCATGAATGCTTCCCCAAGCTATATCTACATTTATAGGTGGCCAGCTCTTAGATCTCACTTTTTTTTTTTTTTTTTGTCTTCCCCCCTCTCGTTACCAATCAATCTAACTCAATTGAGACAGCAGGGCACAATAAATGTAGTGATCAGATAAACAAATGTCCAGGTCTACATGGATCATAAACCCCTTTGAAAAACAGTTATGCGAACTCTTGGCATAAGGACAAGCAGAAGAGAATTAAATATCTAGAAACAAAAACAATTGCATAACAAGCTGGCTAACCCATCTTCTCTGGCCTTAACCCATGGCCTTAACCCATCTTCTCTGTCTAGCTATTGCCCCATATCATTTCTCCCCTATGCCTCAAAACTACTGTAACAACACATCCATCTTGAACTGTCCTCCCACCTTTCCCTCTTCAGCCGCTTACAATCTGGCTTCCAACTGCACCATTCCACTGACACTGCCCTAACTAAAGTCACCAATGACCTACTAACTGCCAAATCCAATTGACACTACTGTACTCCTCCTCCAGGTCCTGTCATCCCCTTCAACACAGTGGATCGTTCTCTTTTACTACAGATTCTATCATCTCTTGGCATCACAGACTTAACGCTATCTTGGATCTCCTCGTACCTAGCAGACCTGACATTCAGCGTCTCCCACTCACACACCACCTCCTCACCTCGCCCCCTATCTGTCGATGTCCCCCAAGGTTCAGTTCTAGGACTATTGCTCTTCTTCATCTACACCTTCAGCTTGGGACAGCTCAATAAAGTCCCATGCCTTTCAGTGTTACGTCTATGCTGATGACACACAGATCTACCTCTCTCGACTCGATATCACCTCCTAGACCAGAATCCCATAATGCCTTTCCACTATTCCATCTTTCTTCTCTGCTAGATTAAACTTAACATTGACACAACAGAACTCAACAACTTTCCCCAATCTCACTCAACTGCCCCCACCAACAGACTTATCCATTAAAGTCAACGGCTGCTCCCTCTCCCCAGTCCCACAAGCTCGCTGCGTTGGGGTAATCCTTCACTCTGATCTCTCCTTCAAACCACACATCTATGCCCTTTCCACTTCCTGTGAACTCCAACTCAAAAATATCTCCCGGATCCGCATATTCCTCAACCAAGAATCTGCAAAACACTAGATGAGCACATCATCTCCAGCTTTGACTACTGCAACCTCCTGGTTTGTAGCCTCTCATCTAACACACTTGCACTTCTCCAATTTATCCTAAACTCCACTGAATGACTAATCCACTTACCTCCCACCCTCCCCCCTATTCCCAGTCATCTCCTCTCTGTCAATCCCTTCACTGGCTCTCCATTATCCAGAGATTCCAGTTCAAAACCCTAACCATGGCTTACAAAGCCATCCACAACCGGTCTCCCTCTTACATCTGTGACCAAGTCTCTCAGTACTTTCCTGCACGCAACCTCCGATCCTCACAAGATCTCCTTCTCTACTCCCCTCTTATCTCCTCTTCCCACAATCGCATTCTAGAATTCCCCCGTACATCCCCCCTACTCTGGAACTCTCTACCCCAACATATCAGACTCTTGCCTACTGTGGAAACCTTCAAAAGGAACCTGAAGACCTACCTCTTCCGACAAGCCTACAACCTGCAATAACCACCGATCCACCATACTGCTGCACGACCAGCTCTATCCTCACCTACTGTATCCTCACCCATCCCTTGTAGATTGTGAGCCCTCGCGGGCAGGGTCCTCTCTCCTCCTGTACCAGTCAGTGACTCGCTTAGTTCAAGATTTTTTTGTTTTTTATTTTGAATATCAGTTTTTAGATGTAAAATGCCATGGAATAAATGGCACTATAATAATAACAACGTGGAAACATTAATTCCGCTATGAACCTTGGAGCTGGGGTACTCAACTAAAATCTGCCTCCTATTTATTATGATTTTCCTTTTGCTTATATAGCACCAACATATTTGGCAGTGTAGTACAAAATTCAGTCTTTGGTCCCAATGGAGATCACAATCACCATTCCCTATTTCAACAACTGGGGTCAATTTTGTAGGATTTCAATTTTCTATATTTTTCATACTATAAGTCTTAGGCAGCAGAAAATAGGAAAACATTTTCTACTAATTAAAACTTCACTGGAGGTGCAAAGACGTGTAGGGAGGTCAATTTCACAAAATGTAATGCACTATGATAGAATAGGGAGATGGTAGATCTCTGCTGCATGGGTTTCATACACATATAGCTTTACAGTATGCACATTATGTACACTGCAGTGCACAGTACATGCATTCTCACCTCTGCTACATACACACAGCTCTGCCAAATGTATATACACACAGGAACTCTGCTACATCAACACACAGCTTTGATAAATGCTCACACAATACACCCAACACTGCTGCATGCACATCACATACACTCTCAGCTCTGCTACATGCACAGTGCTCTGCTAAATACACACATATATACACACATGAACTCAACTGTGCTACATACAAACACAACAACTCCGCTACATCAACACATAGTTCAGCTATACTAACACACACACCTACCTCTGCTGAAAAATGTTTATACGCTGCTACATTTTAAAGATCCTTCCAGGCATATACACTGCTCAAAAAAATAAAGGGAACACTTAAACAACAGAATCTAACTCCAAGTAAATCAAACTTCTGTGAAATCAAACTGTCCACTTAGGACACAACACTGTTTGACAATAAATTTCACATGCTGTTGTGCAAAAGGAATAGACAACAGAGGGAAATTATTGGCAATTATAAAGACACCCTCAATAAAGGAGTGGTTCTGCAGGTGGGGACCACAGACCACATCTCAGTACCAATGCTTTCTGGCTGATGTTTTGGTCACTTTGGAATGTTGGTTGTGCTTTCACACTCTTGGTAGCATGAAACGGACTCTACAACCCACACAAGTGGCTCAGGTAGTGCAGCTCATCCAGGATGGCACATCAATGTGAGCTGTGGCAAGAAGGTTTGCTCTGTCTGTCAGTGAAGTGTGCAGAGGCTGGAGGCGCTACCAGGAGACAGGCCAGTACACCAGGAGACATGGAGGGGGCCGTAGGAGGGCAGCAACCCAGCAGCAGGACCGCTACCTCAGCCTTTGTGCAAGTAGGAACAGGAGGAGCACTGCCAGAGCCCTGCAAAATGACCTCCAGCAGGACATAAATGTGCATGTGTCTGCACAAATGGTTAGAAACCGACTCCATGAGGATGGCCTGAGTGCCCGACGTCCACAGATGGGGGTTGTGCTCACAGCCCAACACTGTGCAGGACACTTGGCATTTGCCACAGAACACCAGGATTGGCAAATTCGCCACTGGCGCCCTGTGCTCTTCACAGATGAAAGCAGGTTCACACTGAGCACATGTGACAGACGTGACAGAGTCTGGAGACACCGTGGAGAGCGATCTGCTGCCTGCAACATCCTTCAGCATGACCGGTTTGGCAGTGGGTCTGTAATGGTGTGGGTGGCATTTCTTTGGAGGGCCGCACAGCCCTCCATGTGCTCGCCAAAGGTAGCCTGACTGCCATTAGGTACCGAGATGAGATCCTCGGACCCATTGTGACACCATATGTTGGTGCGGTTGTTCCTGGGTTCCTCCTAATGCAGGACAATGCCAGACCTCATGTGGCTGGAGTGTGTCAGCAGTTCCTGCAAGATGAAGGCATTGAAGCTATGGACTGGCCCACCTGTTCCCTAGACCTGAATCCGATTGAACACATCTGGGACATTATGTCTCGCACCAATGTCACATTGCAGCACAGACTGTCCAGGAGTTGGCGGATGCTTAAGTCCAGGTCTGGGAGGAGACCATCCATCGCCTCATCAGGAGCATGCCCAGGCATTGTAGGGAGGTCATACAGGCACGTGGAGGCCACACACACTACTGACCATCATTTTCTTGTTTTGAGGCATTTCCACTGAAGTTGGATCAGCCTGTAATTTGATTTTCCACTTTGATTTTGAGTATCGTTCCAAATCCAGGCCTCCGTGAGATATTAATTTTGATTTACATTGATCATTTTTAGGTTTTATTGTTCTCAACGCTTTCCACTCTGTAGTGAATAAAGATTTACAACTGGAATATTTTATTCAGTGATATCTAGGATGTGGGATTTTAGTGTTCCCTTTATTTTTTTGAGCAGTGTACATGGCGTGAAAGTTTCTTCACCTGCAGCGTCCGTGCAGCCTTATAGATGTGTAGGTCGTGGCAGCTTTATCCCCTGCCCTGCACCGATCAGACTAATCAGTGTTGGGCAGGAGGAGAAATGTTTTTGGTCAAGCGACTTGTCTTAGAACTGATGTCACCTTGTAGCTCCAGCCTTAGAAATATTTGTGACACAGTCATGTTAGGTCACAAATCACAATGCGACACCGAAGCCCATGTCACCGTGTAACCCTGGCCTATAGCATATGTACACCTTTTGGGGGCTGGCTTAATTCTATATTTAATTAAATGCATGTAGTTTTGGTTAAAAACATTTTGGTATTGGGTTACATTAAAAAATTTTCACTATTCTTTAACCACTGTAAGACATTGTTTATTGCTGACTGTAGAATGAGTTAATTAAGAATCTGTCAGTAAGCTCCTACTGATAGAGAGCTAATAACTCCTATTTTCTTTTTTTCTGAGTTCCTCTCAGCTGATTTATGAGCAGAAGTTTGAACCTTCACGTGGTCATAAATCAGCTGAGAAGAGCTCAGAAGAAGGAACCTAAGGCTATGTGCACACGAGTCTTTTTGCTGAGATTTTGTAGTGGACACTGAAGTTTTTGAGGTTTTTTTTGCATTTTTAAGGAGTAATTGGAGAGTTTCCAAAAACTCCATGTGCACATAACCTCAGTGTTGTAAACTTTCCTGTCAGCATGAGCTCACTGTTGAATTCTCAGTTAACTCATTCTGCAGCCAGCAATAAAAAATCCAAAACATAGTCTACATTAGGCAAACTCTACAAACGTTTTAATAAAAAACAAATGCAACAATAATTTTTGCCCCAAAATACATTCATTTAGGTTGTGTAGGAAAAATGTTCTGAGACCCCTAACATTTTTTTACAATTTTTTTTTTCCCCCAATGATGGAGTTGTGTGAATGCTGGTCTTTTTGGGTAGTGAGCTGTAGTTTTTATTACATACAACATTTTGCTTACTTTTTATTGCATTTTTCTTGGTGCGGTGACCACAAAAAAAAGGCAATTTTTTACATTTTTTATCTATTTTTTTTTTTCTTTATAGCGTTTACCATACAGGTTAAAATATTTTATATCTTGATTGTACTTTTATGGACGCTGCAATACCAAGCATGTTTTTTTTTTAACATTTTTTATATTTCTTTATTTTTTAAATGAGTATCACTTTTTAAATTTAATTTTCTTTCTGTTCTTTTTAGTCCCCTATGGGGACTTGAATCTGTGATTATTAAGGAAACAGTAAAGAGAAAAACCAAAGACCAGGGAAATGGAGGAGTGCCGTGTTTATTTTTTTTATTAAAAATGTTGAAGTTCTTTTTTTTTGGACTTATGGATGTTACTCTGGTTTTCTGTGGAATCTGAAGCAAAACCCAATATAATTTGAATTTTTTTGAGTTTTGAGGCTACGCAACAAATCTGCTTTGGAAATTGACATGCTTTTAATTTTAAAGTCCAATTTCCGGCATGTGGATGAAATTTGTTCAAATCTCATCCACTTCTGCGGCTACTGTTTTCTGCTTTGGATTTTCTATCTGAAAATCTGCACCTATTCTTTTTTTTTGTGACTATACCCTTCTCATTAAGAACTTCAAAGCTCAAAATGCATAGGCAAGTCTCCTGGGATTTTTTACCTCTTTTTCATGTTTTTAATGATGTGAATTAAAATATATATTTTTTTCTTTTTGAACACGTTGGATGTTTACAATATGTTTTATCGGTTTTCTCCTCTTTTTTTATACGGAGTTTTACTCCATCATGTATATGATTATGTGATGCATCTTGTCCCGATAGTTGAGCTGAGATACAGGTGAAAAATGGACAAAACTTTAAGTCTAATACTAAAATGTAAACATTCTTAATTAAATGCAAATATCACCATTATGCATCTTTTTATTATAAAAAATTAAAGAAATCACAAGCCGATAAATCTCAACAGTGCAGATAATAAGGCAAAAGCTAGTTAATAAATATTGTACATCTTGGACTGTCCAAAGGTAAGAAACATAGATCTATGTATGCAAAGAGGTGGCAAAAATTTGTCTTAAAATATATTGACATAAGATGTTTTTGGCAGTGGCACCCAAGGGTGGCTGATGTGATCGGAGCAACAGTTTAACCTCTTATATGCCCTTGTCAAGCTTATTAGCAGCATTGAAAGGACTTTAAAATTGCGTCCACTACTTCTGATGGCCATTGGCCCCCTGCATGATGTGATTGAGAGGCACTGATTGTTTGCCATGGTAGCTGGAGGACTAATGAAGGTCCGTCCCTTTGTCTGCCATGTTAGAACGCCTATTAAGCCACAGTTCCAGCTGCCAAAAAACAGCCCCAAAAGTATAATACTGCCTCCGCTATGCCTCACTTTGGGTATGGTGTTCTTTTGGTGATGCGCGTTGATGATTTTGTGTCAAACATACCTTTTGAAATTATGACCAAAATGAAGAATGTAGGTTTCATTAGACCATGACACATTTTTCCACATGCTGTTGGCAGACTTGATGTAGGTTTTGGCCAAAAATATCTGGGTTTGTATATTTTTCTTTGGAAGAAAAGGTTTCTTTCTTGCCTCCTTACCTCACACACATGAAGAATACGGTAGATTGTTGTCACATGCAATACACAAACAATACTTGCCAGAAATACCTGTTTTTTTCTTCAATGTTGATGCAAGCCTTTAGGCAGCCTACCGGACCAATTTTCTTGTCATCTTGTCATAAATTTTGGAGGACTGTTCAGTTCTAGGTAATGTCACTGTTGTGCCACATTTAAGCGCCTTCTTTATAACTGTGTTTACAGTGTTCCATGGTAGATCTAATGCCTTGAAAATAGTTTTGTACCCTTCTCCTGACTGATCACTTTGATCCCTTTGCTATGTTGTAAGCTGTTTATGGCTTTGCCTGGAAAATTCAACTAAGATAATAGCAGAATCCTACTAGAACAGCAAAATTTTAATATTAATTTGAATCCCTGTACATGATGGCGGTTGTGCTCTGACTACTGTGTAACACAAGGTTACATGTGATTGGCTAATTCTCAACACAACTACATCCCCAACAATAACATTTTTGCAACCACTTTATTTTAGTTTTGGTTGGGTCCGGAGCCAATATTTATTGAAGACTGTGCACAGTATGTAGAAAGTGATTCTTGTGAAGAAGAGTATATGAAGTTCAAAGAAGGTGGCGCGAGTGTCAGCCACGAAGAAGGAGCCGCACTCCCGTCTGCGACTGATGACAACATGGAGTGTGCACTTGAACTGATTCTGTTTGATGGACGAGTTACAGTGGATTATGTCCCCTGATAGAAACCCTATGAAGACGAAGATTCGCATCTGGTGAAGAGGGGAAGACAGTGGTGCATTCATGGCTCGCAGCACAGCCTAAAATATAAATATATTTTTAATGCAGGAATATGAAAGCTTGTTGACAGATGGACAAAGTGGTCTAAAAAAAAAGATTTTAATTTAAAATTATGTATTTTCTAAAAGCTTATCGAAATAAATTCTACAGCCAGCTACTATATAGTTCTTGCACAGGGGCACTTTTTGGTCTGTGTCCGCCTGTGCGTAATATGTACCTCAAATTGGTATCAGTAAAACCTGCAGTTCGACAAAGCAGAAAAATAAAAAATTTTTTACAGGTTTCAGATATTTTTTTTTTTTATAAAGTTCTGATTTTTTTTTTGTTTAACTGCTATAATATAAAAAGACTTGAGGGTTCGATATCGCCGTAATTGCGCTGACTTTGAGAAGTATGCGGTCAAGTCATTATTACAGTGTTATAGACATCATATAAACGAAAATAATGGAAAATATTAGAATTTTTTTTTTTTTTTGCGCCATTTGACAACACTGATTTTTTTTTTAGCCATTTTGTGATAAAATGAATGGTGTCCTGCAACAAACAATCCCTCGCATGGTGGCATCGACCGAACACTAGAAAAATGATGGTTCTTGGAAGACAGGGAGGAAAAGAAACAATAAAAAAAAAGCCAAAACTGGAAAAAAATAAATAATAAATGCTTGTTCTTAAGGGGTTAATTTACAAACATTGAAACAATTGGAATTTGCGCACTTTTAATGATAATTTCTGGATACATTTGTTGTTACAGGATTGTATTTGCCCCATACATCGTCGGACATAATGGTGAATTTTTCTTTAGTTGATTCATGGGAGAGTGTTGGGCAGGCGCTTAGTCTGTATTATTAAAGAAGTTGTTTAAGATTGCACAAAAAACGTCTGCTTTTTCCCGGAAACAGCGCCACAGCGGTCTACAGGTTGTGTCTGGTATTGCAGCTCGACTCATTTGAGCTGCAATACCACTCGCAGCCTTGAACAAGTGTGGCGCTGTTTATTTTTTTAATGAAAGCAGCAATGCTTTTTTTTCAAATTGTGGATAACCCCTTTAAGCATTAAGTCCACTTTTCGGCATTGCCACCAAATGTCTTGCCTTGGACGCGGACCAGTCTTTGGGAAAGCGATGTGACGTTGAAGTGATGTACTTTATGGAAGAGGATAAATACCAGTTTCGGGGAGCAGAACATTCAGCGACTCATTCATTACCAGTCTATCGTCAGGTCTCATCGGCTGCAATGCAGCACCTCCAGGGTACAGTTTTTGGGTCTTCAGAGTTTTTGGAAATTTTGCATTATACTGATGAGAATTGATGGCACAAGTCTCTGGTTATAATCCCACCTTTCCTTGTGCCTTTGGGCAATAAATGGCATTGTCCATATTTTGACACTTGAATTTCCAGTGTGCTCCAGAACATGCGGGTCCCTGTATGTTATCTAGCAGATATGGATTTTGGGGGTGTACAGTTCCTCTAAGCCCCCTGGGATCTGTTCTGTCACAGGTTGTGAGGGGCCAGGCTGAGGACAGAGAACGCTGCCCGGTGTTTCCTCAGCAGCAGGCGGATCTTCTCATCATCAGAGTCAGGATCCAACGGTTTGGTATATTCATCATCCTCATTCTCTGAGGGCGTCAGGTCCCCGGGGGCCCGAGAACCAAGGGATGGTGGCCCCGAGGGGTCCACAGTGCTCTTCTTACGCCACTTAGTACGACGGTTCTGAAACCAGACCTGGAGAATAGTAATATGTGGTTACAGGCAGGTCGGTGTATTTTTGTTGCATATCTATTTATCTATATATTTATCTTTCTTTCTTATCACATATCTATCCACCTGTCTAGCAATCTTATAACCATCTGTCTAAACACTTATCTATATATCTCATTATCTACCTCACATCAATCATACCTTTCTTTCCTCCTTTCTCTTTTTCTTCCTTCCTTCCTTCTAATCTAGCAGTCTGTTATCTATCTTATAATTATCTGTCTTAACACATCTATATATCATTAATTACCTCATATCTATCTACGTACCTAACTATCATACCTTTCTTTCTTTCTTGCTTTATCTATCTATTATCTATTATCTATCTATTTATCTATTATCTATCTATTATCTATTTATCTATTTATCTATCTTTTTAGCTATTATCTATAATCTATTATCTATCTATTTATTATCTATCTATCATCTATTATCTATCTATTATCTATTTATTATCTATCTATCATCTATTTATTATCTATCTATCATCTATTTATCTATTATCTATCTATCATCTATTATCTATCAGCTATTATCTATCTATTATCTATTTATCTATCTATCTATCTATCTATCTATCTATCTATCATCTATCTATCTATTATCTATTTATCTATTATCTATCTATCTATCATCTATCTATCTATACCATATATATATATATCTACTTTGAATCTACAACATATCTAAAAATATATATGGTTATCTATTGTACGTTTCTTTTTTTGTCTTTTTCTAGTTCTCTATATCAATCTGTGTAAACTCTTTAGGGAATCTATATTTCCATGTAATATCTAATACCGAATAATCCGTTCACTATCACAATGAGAACAATGGGGATTATGATAACCGTTATCATTATAATACAATCCTGTAAATAATAAATAACAAATTGCACAAAGTACAGAAGAACTCACCTTGACTTGGGACTCACTCATGCCCAGGCTGAATGCCAGTCTTGCCCTTTCTGGCCCTGCTAGATATTTTGTTTGCTCAAAGGTCTTCTCCAAGGCAAAGATCTGGTGTCCCGTAAATGTAGGACGGGTGTGCTTCTTCCTTGTGGACACATCTGTGCTTCCTGTAGGACCTGATGACGTTTAATAAAACACTGAGATGTAGATTTCAGGGCCTAGAGACCCATTAGCCCATGCAGGTGTAAGACTTTCCGTATTTAGTGATGGAAAGGTCAATTTCAAATTTTCAACATCTGTTGGGAAACCTACATGACTCCTAATATAATCCCCAGTTTTGTATTACCCAATACTTCATATATATAATATTAAATAATTTAAATATTCATGTAGACCTGGGGTGATAGTTCAGTTGACAATCTTTTAGCTGATTCTTGTGATCAAAAAATTGACAAAAGTCCTAAAAAGGTCCATTGGTCTTCAACCCGCTAATACAGAAAGTTTGGCAGCTCTCACACCCGTTAGATCTTTAGCAGATCCCACCAAAACAATGGACCCTCCCAATATTTATGGACATACTCAGTATGTAGTTATGATTTTCACCATTAGGTTTTTAAATTTCTTCCTTCATGTGTCTGTGTTTTGCGCAACCCCTAAAAACCAGGATATTACCATCTTACGCAACAAAAAAATTAGAAGATAGGGATTTGTTTTGAGGAATTTTTACACTATAGATGCCGATTGAAAGAGTTAAAATTGATTTCAATGATTATCCTTTGTGACAATAACTAAATATCATATTTTCCTGGAACCATTGGGAGTGGATTTTGGGATTAACTGTAGTCATACCTCAATTTTTAGATTTTCAGTGGAGTTTCAGTAGATAGTAAAACTAATTTTAACTAAATCTAGTCATGTGTTGCCCCTTTAGAAGATTTTTGGGTACTCACCGTTGCTGAGTGTCCTGTTGCTCGTTCTCCATTCCTGCCCAAGATCCGGCCAAACACCTTGGTTCTGGTTACTATATGAGCTTCCACCTTTAGTCATAACGTTTCCTTGTTCACCAAAGCAACCTCCTGTAGTTGATGCTCTTCCATATCCTGGAACTGTTGGGTAGGCTGGCAACATCCCACTATGTGGACCTGGAAGTGGTCGGCCAAGTATGTCGGAGATGCCGTGTGGTGTCCCAGAAGGGAGATGGCATCCCAGTACAGTGCTACTCAGCTTGTGAAAAGTTGTGTGGGCTGAAAACTGACAACCAGGAGGGGCTTTAATTTCAGAATAGGGAGGCAACATGAAGGCTCCAGGATGATGAGTCTCCATGGTCCTAATTTACTTTAACTCAGCTGCTCTCCTAATATGGTACCAGCGAGAAGACTGGAGGTATTTTCACCATGGGTTAAACCCATGAAATGGTAGTTGAGCTTTCTCCTGAATTCAGTTGGCTGAATGTGCGCTAGTTGAGTGAAGGTCAGATGGTTAAACCTCTTAGAAGGTCCAGTTTCCAGATGTCTACCTACTATCTCATTTTCTTTCCTGGCTTCTTAGCTCTTTTCATGTTACTAGTCTATTGTAGTGTGTTCTCTCCAGCTCTTGATTGCACTCCTCTTCTTCTTCTCCTTTTTGTTCTTTCTTCTACACTCTTGCTCTCAGTAATCCCACTGGTTTTCTGTCTCACCTCTTTCTCTGCCCGGCTCTGTGTTCCTCACTATCTCTCACTCCGTCACTGTCTCTTTCAATCTCTCATTTCTCACTTTCTCGCTCCTTCTGTGCTCTCTTTTTCTTCCCCCTCTCTTATTCTCTCCCTCTATTGCCTTTCACTCTATCTCATTCTTTTTGCAATCATCATTTCCTTTGTTCTGGTTCCTTTCGTTCGATTTCTCCACCTAGATTCCCCCAAGCTCTCCCTTCGTCTCTAAGATTTGACGGTCTCACACCGTATTTCAGAACTTTGTGTACAGCTTTGCTCCTTTGGAGACCCCGGTACTTTTCCTGGTTGCTTTTTGGTCTAGTTGTCTTCTCCTTCCAAGTATCTATATCTCATTTCCTACACTCCAGTCCCAACAACTTTCCGTCGTCTTCTAGCCCCGCTCACCAATTGATAAGAATACTATTCAGGTGAGCAGTATTTTGCTTTCTCTCACCTCCCTTCCCCCTTAGTAATTCCACGTAGTTATTGGCCGAGGTGATGGGTGATGGCCAATGATTGGCCGCTCCCCGCAGCCTTCGCACCCTGCCGGACGTCCCTAGATAAATTGAACTTTAAGATAGGGAATTAATGAGTTTGATTTTTCCACTGAGATGTTTGTCCACAATCTGACACTGCCTATTCCCTCTCCTTCAGCATGGGATTTATGCTTAGTAAATAGATTACAGAACACAATCAGGATCTCCAATTTGGCAAATCTGTCCTTAATATCTTTTATGTTATTCGAAGCTAATAATTTTATATTATTAGAGTTATGTTACGGAATATACCAGATCTTGTTTTCACTTGGTGATTCTTATTTTTTTTACTCAAGGAACACTTTACGTTCCTACTCCGAAACTCATAATTATTTCCGTGACTTCAACTCATATCTCTCTCAATTAAGATACAACCATTGCTGATAAGATGTAACAGGTTACAAGACAGAGTAAATGTGTTGGCCTTAAAGCTAGAGGAAATGAGGGAACTCATGTACAGGTTTTCAGCTGACTAACATTTAAGGGTATGTGCACACTGAGCTTTTTGAGAAATGTTTGGAGCGAGTTCGCTCCAAAACAGTGTCTGAAAAATAACTTAAAAATTACTTTCTATCCTTTTCTATTTATTGTACAGTGTAAAAAAAACCAATTCTTCCAAAATGCTTCATGAAACAAAAAAAGTTTTCCTAAAAATCCCCAATAAAAGAAGAAACGTTTCCTGTAGAGGTTTCCACCAGAAAACTAGTAGTTTTTCAACCCCGCAAAAAAACACAAACAAAACTCTGAGTGCACGTAGCCTAATTAAGTTATAGTGCTACTTAAAGTAGAAGGATGAAGGAAGATGTTGATGCACAAGGAAGAGCTATGAAGGCACATGTGTTATGTCTCCCCGCTATTCCCCAGTCTCTCCCCTATGCCAAGCCCTTCACTGGCTTACTATCGCCCAGAGACTCCAGTTCAAAACCCTTACAATGACATACAAAGCGATCCACAACCTGTCTCCTCCATACATCTGTGACATGGTCTCCCGGTACCTACCAACACGCAACCTCCGATCCTCTCAAGACCTCCTTCTCTACTCCCCTCTCATCTCTTCTTCCCACAACCGCATCCAAGACTTCTCCCGTGCTTCCCCCATACTTTGGAACTCTCTACAACAACACATCAGACTTTCGCCTACCATAGAAACCTTCAAAAAGAACCTGAAGACTCACCTCTTCCGACAAGCCTACAACCTGCAGTGATCCTCAACCTACTGAACCACCGCACGACCAGCTCTACCCTCTCCTAGTGTATCTCCACCCATCCCCTGCAGACTGTGAGCCCTCGTGGGCAGGGTCCTCCCTCCTTATGTACCTGTGTGCCTTGTTTTTTGCTCATGTTTAATGTATTTGTGTCTATTTGCCCCCCTTTTTCACATGTAAAGTCCCATGGAATAAATGGCGCTATAAAAATGTATAATAATAATAATATCTTTCTCGGATCCGGGCTTTGCTCCCTTCATGTCGGTCCGCTGAACTGTTTTGCTCCATGTTGGGCGTTGCAGACATCCCGGTTTGACCCCATGTGATCATCTGCCAGGGCCTATATAAGGCTCACCAAGGCACACGCCTGTGGGTCTTGGTATTAAGACTTTTAAGTGCCCTCAGCCTCCAGGACCTCTCACACCTGTTCTCCATCACCTGTATGCCTGTGACCTTCAGGACCTCTGCTACCTTTTCAAGTCTCCTGTACACCTGCAGTCAACAGGACCTCTGCTACCTGTTCCTGTCTCCTGTCCGCCTGCAATCTCCAGGACCTCTGCTATGGATTCTCAGTTTCCTGTCCGCCTGCAATCTCCAGGACCTCTGCTACTTGTTCCTGGTCTCCTGTCCGCCTGCAATCTCCAGGACCTCTTCTACCAGTTCCTGTTCGCCTGCAATTATTATTATTATTTATTTATTATTATTTATTTATATAGCACCATTAATTCCATGGTGCTGTACATGAGAAGGGGTTACATCAAAATACAAATATCACTTACAGTAAACAAAACTAACAATGACTGACTGGTACAGAGGGGCGAGGACCCTGCCCTTGTGGGCTTACATTCTACAGGATTATGGGGAAGGAGACAGTAGGTCGAGGGTTGCAGTAGCTCCAATGGTGTTGAGGTGGCTGTGTGGTCTTTACAGGCTGTAAGCTTCTTTGAAGAGATGGGTTTTCAGGTTTCTTTTGAAGGATCCAAAAGTAGTGGGATAACCGGATGTGTTGGGGCACTGAATTCCAGAGGATGGGGGATATTCGGGAGAAGTCTTGGAGGCGATTGGATGAGGAGCGAATAAGTGTGGAGGAGAGAAGGAGGTCTTGGGAGGACCGGAGATTACGTGAGGGAAGATATTGAGAGATTAGTGTGGAAACATACGGAGGAGAAAGATTATGGATGGCTTTGTAGGTCAGTGTTAGTAGTTTAAACTGGATACGCTGAGAAATTGGGAGCCAGTGAAGGGATTTGCAAAGAGGGGAAGCAGGAGTGTAGCGAGGAGAGAGATTAATTAGTCGGGCAGCAGAGTTAAGGATGGACTGGAGGGGTGCGAGAGTGTAGAAGGTAGGCCACAGAGGAGTATGTTGCAGTAGTCGAGGCGGGAGATGATTAGGGCATGCACGAGCATTTTGGTAGAGTGTGGGTTGAGGAAAGGACGGATTCTGGAAATATTTTTGAGCTGGAGGCGACAGGAGGTGGCGAGAGCTTGCATGTGCGGTTTGAAGGACAGGGCAGAGTCAAGGGTTACTCCGATTCAGCGGATTTTGGGCACAGGGGAAAGTGTGATTTCATTTATTTTGATAGATAGATCAGGTAGGGAAGATATGCGAGATGGAGGAAAGATAATTAGTTCAGATTTGTCCACATTGAGCTTGAGGAAGCGAGAGGAGAAGAAGGAGGATATGGCTGATAGACACCCTGGGATTCTGGAGATCAGAGAGGTGACATCTGGGCCAGAGAGGTAGATCTGAGTGTCATCAGCATATAGATGGTACTGGAAGCCATAGGACCTTATGAGTTGTCCCAGGCCGAGTGTATAGATTGAGAAGAGTAAGGGTCCTAGGACAGAGCCTTGAGGGACACCAACAGAGAGGGGGCGAGATGAAGAGGTAGTATGGGAGTAGGAAACGCTAAATGTGCGGTTGGCAAGGTATGAGGAGATCCAAGATAGGGCAATGTCTTTGACCCCAAAGGAAGAGAGGATCTGTAGTAGGAGGCAGTGGTCAACTGTGTCGAAGGCAGAGGACAGGTCTAGGAGTAGGAGTATAGAGAATTGTCTGTTAGCTTTGGCTGTAAATAAGTCGTTAGTAATTTTGGTTAGGGCAGTCTCAGTGGAATGGTGGGGACGGAAGCCAGATTGTAGGTTGTCGAAGAGAGAGTTAGATGCAAAGTGAGAGGAAAGTTCAGCATGGACGTGCTGCTCAAGGAGTTTGGATGCAAATGGGAGCAATGATATGGGGCGATAGCTGGACATAGCGCTTGGGTCAAGGGATGGCTTTTTGAGGATAGGTGTGATTGTGGCATGTTTGAAGGCAGAGGGGAAGGTACCAGAAGTTAGTGAAAGGTTGAATAGATGGGTTAGGGATGGGATTAGTGTGGTGGTGAGGTTGGGGAGGAGGTGGGATGGGATGGGGTCAAGTGCACAAGTGGTGAGGTGTGATTTGGAGAGAAGATGAGCAAGCTCCTCTTCAGAGATTTTGGAGAGTGAAGTTATGGGGTTTGGGCATTGGTCTCTCACAGAAAGGGGTTGTGGTGGTTGGACAACAAAGACTTGCCTTGTTTGGTCTATCTTATTTTTGAAGTGCGTGGCAAAGTCCTCGGCAACGATTATGGAACTCGGAGGCGGCAGTGGTGGGCGGAGGAGGGAGTTAAAAGTGTTGAACAACTGTTTGGGGTTGTGGGGTAAGGAAGATACGAGGGTTGTGAAGTAGGCCTGTTTAGCAGAGGTGAGAGCTGATTTGAATGCCAGTGTTGCTTGTTTGAGTGCAGTGAAATCATCTTGTGAATGCGTTTTCTTCCAACGCCGTTCTGCAAATCTCGATGATACTTGCCGAAGCTTTTTAGTGATGTTATTGTGCCAGGGTTGTCTATTGGTTCGTCGCGCTCTGCTATGCATGACAGGGGCAACCGTGTCAATAGCTGATGCAAGAGTGGCATTGTAGAAAGCAGTGGCAGTGTGTGTGTCGTGGAGTGAGGATATAGAGGACAGTGGTAGGATAGAGTCAGAGAGTGTGTGGGTGTCTAGGTGTGCGAGGTTCCTGCGTGGGTGCGCATGGTGCTGGACGTGGGTGACAGGTGAAGAGGACAGGGATGAGAAAGTGAGTAGATGGTGGTCAGATAGAGGGAGAGGGGAGGTAGTGAAGTTAGATAGGGAGCATAAATGGGTGAAGACCAGGTCTAATGTATGTCCGTCTGTGTGGGTGGCTGAGGAGGACCACTGAGTAAGTCCAAAGGATGAAGTAAGGGACAGGAGTTTGGAGGCTGCTGACTGGTGGGTGTCAATGGGGATATTAAAGTCACCCATGATGATGGTGGGAATGTCAGCAGAGAGAAAGTGAAGGAGCCAGGTGGAGAATTGGTCAATAAAGGCAGTGGTCGGGCCTGGAGGTCGGTATATGATGGCCATTTGGAGGTTGTAGGGGGAGTAGATGCGGACAGAGTGGACTTCAAAAGAGGGGAGGATAAGGGAGGGTAGAGGTGGGATTGGGTTAAAGATACATTTAGAAGAAAGGAGAAGGCCCACTCCTCCACCATGTTTGTTGCCAGGGCGAGGAGTGTGGGTGAAGTGGAGGCCACTGTAACATAGTGCAGCAGGGGAGGCCGTGTCAGAGGGTGTCAGCCATGTTTCGGTGATGCCCAGAAAGAAAAGATTTCGAGAGGTAAAGAGGTCGTGAATCACGTGGAGTTTATTGCAAATGGAGCGGGCATTCCATAGTGATCCAGAGAGAGGGTGCAGGGGGGTGGGCGTCATGGGCACGGATTTGAGGTGAGCAAGATTTCGGGTGTTTATATTGGGTTGGGAGCGATAGGAGGGGGTAGTAATGGGAGGTATGAGCTGTGGGGGTCCAGGATTGGGAGATATGTCTCCAGCAGTGAGGAGAAGCAGAGAGAGACAGAGCAGGTGGGAGAAGGAGAGTGGGCGGCTTACTTTGTGTGTTATTAGGAGAGATCTGAGGTTGAGGAGCAGGTCAGCGGAGGAGGTCAGGTGGGGAGGCAGGAGGGAAGGCGAGATTATTGCTTGGTTAGGGGGTGATGGAGTTTGAGGATAGCGAAGGAGAGTGAGGATTAAGGGAGCCAAAACTGTTAGAGCGTATGTCAGCATGATGAGAATAAGTATGGCGGAAAGGGAATGAAATTTAGTACAGTTATTAACAGTGGTTAGTCTTACCTTCTGTTCACTTCTGGCTCATTTCTGGCATATTTCTGCTATAATATTTGTTATTATCCTTTTAGCGACATCCTTATAGAGACAGACCAAGGTCCAGACAGACCTGTGACTCAAGGACTGCAATCTCAAGGACCTCTGCTACCTTTTCCTGGTTTCCTGTCCGCCTGCAATCTCCAGGACCTCTTCTATGGATTCCCAGTCTCCTGTCTGCCTGCAATCTCCAGGACCTCTTCTACCAGTTCCTGGTCTCCTGTCCGCCTATGGTCTCCAGGACCTCTGCTACTTGTTTCCGGTCTCCTGTGTGTCTGTGGTCTCCAGTACTTCTGATACCTGTTTCTTGAGTGCCTCACATGCCTGCTGCACCATGGCCTGTGTGCCCACCTGGGATTTGGCCTCAGAGAATGCAGCTCACCAGGTGAACATAACAAAATGGAGTCTTTGGAACGTTGTGTAGTCTGCATGCATTTATCTGGTGGGGAGGAACAGGGCCGATATGCTGTAGGACGGAACTGAGTTCTGTTTGCATAGAACTCTTCTAAACGGGAGTCAGTCATGAGTGTGTGGTGTGGTGGAGTTGATTCTTCACTCACTGTTCCTTCGGGAGTACCTTCTACCTCCCCGTCCATGGAATCGGGTCCGTCTATAAATTCTGACAAGATAGGGGATCGTTTAGTGATGTTGCCTTTTGTTTTCTGGCCTTTCATGTCCTCATCTCCTTTCTGCCTGACTTGTCCCTAGCTCAACTGTCCTAGCCGGCCCTAGGTACTCTCCTCCTGGCATAACAGCTTCCCTGAAAAACACCATCCTTCCCTTTCTCTGCGACCTGGCTGACATCTTCCTCACAGAGGGGACAGGGGTATGGCTCTCAATACCCCTTCTGGACCTCAAGCCCAACTCTGTCCCGGTGTCCAGACAAAACTCATAAGGCTACTTTCACACTAGCGTCATGCACTGCACGTCGCTATGCGTTGTTTTGTAGAAAAAACGCATCCTGCAAAAGTGCTTGCAGGATGCGTTTTTTCTCCATTGACTTGCATTAGTGACGCAGTGCATTGCATTGCCACACGTCGCAACCGTTGTGCGACGGTTGCGTCGTGTTGCGTCGGACCGTCGCTACCAAAAAACGTTGCATGTAACGTTTTTTGGTGCGTCGTGTCCAGCATTTCCGACCGCGCATGCGCGGCCGGAGCTCCGCCCTCTCCTCCCCGCACCTCACAATGGGCAGCGGATGCGTTGAAAAACAGCATCCGCTGCCCCCGTTGTGCGGTGCTTCCACAGTATGCGTCGGTGCGCCGCAACTTCGCATTGCGACGTGCAGTGCACGACGCTAATGTGAAAGTAGCCTAATGTGTCCTCATGTTGTGGGGAAGCTTGACCTGACAGCACCTGTTCAGATCTGCTGCATCTAACTCTTCTAGCACCTGTTACCGGTGTCTTGTCCAGCTTTACTTCCACTCTCTTTGATCTTGCACTTGACTGAATCCTGGACTGACTGACTCACACTAACCCGGAAACCTTTTCTTATAAAACTGGTCTAACCCCTCCCAAACTTTGGGCTAATCCCAATTCTATTAACTATCTAATCCCTAGTGTAGTGTGCAGCGCCCCAGAGTCCTGGTCGTTGCAGTACTGTGGCTCCGCCACTATGGGGAGCTATGGTGCGTCCGATGGCACTGAAGGAGTTCATCTGATCAGGTATCACAGACACCAATACATTTCACAGCCGGGCCTCCGGGGGGAGCTAAGGGTGCTATTCATTAGGCCACTCCCCACCATAGTGGGTAAACTGGGGGTCAGGCAGGAAGTTAGATCAGAAAGCTGACTGGGTTGGAACCAGGCAACACCTTGTGGCAGAGGGTGTTGCAGGGGAAGATACAGTAGGGTCTCTGTCAGGGGTGGGATCCTGACAGAGGCTTGGCAACGAGAACGAACGTAACGGGACCGTGCCTGCTCCGGGTAGCGGCGGTGCCCAAGAAAGGATAAGAAGAGAGATAGATTGTGCTGAGTGAGAAACGGGATCACGCAAAGGAGAAATACCAGTAGGAGTCGTGCTGTAAGACCGAAGCAACATCCTACTGAGGCGCACTACCGGTGGCCGGAACGCCGAGGGAGTAGAATAACATTCAGCTTTAAGCAATACTCCAAACAGCGGCAGGACAGTCAGTCTCAGGCGGGCTGTCTAACTCAAATCACCTATGAAGTCTTGGGAGGCAATTGCGGGAGAGGGGCGTCTCTAGGGTCCCGGAAGAACTCCAGGCCTACCCGTCAAACGGGTGCCGTTCCTACCTGAACCTAAGGGAGGGACGGAAGATTAGCAGAACATCATCTAGTCGAGTTGTGAGGGAACATCAGAAACAGACACAACAGTTGTGGGGTACTTTCCGTAAGCACAGCAGGGAAGGACTACAACACATAGCGCTAGGGGGAAGGCACAGATTTCCTCCTGTGAAGAGAACTCTGGAAGTGCCATTGGACCGGCCGGACTTGCGCAGCCTGGTGAACCGTATTCTGGACTGAGGACTCAGAGATCTTCAGTAAAGAGGTAAAGAGACTGCAACCTGGTGTCCTCATTATTTACCGCGACCTGCACCCCACAACTGCACCGTTACAACACCACTTATTGCACCGGACGTCCCCCACTGGCAGACAGGGCCACGGACCGGGTCTAGCCACCGTGACAACCCCAGGACTGAGACCCAGAGGCCCGGCTCCGGGTACCCCTCGGCCCTGCGGCGGTGTGGGGGCGCTCCAAAACTTGGCGTCACGAACAGGATCTACTTAAGCCTGAAGAATCAGGTCATGTGTGCCTTGGAACTGTGATTTATTGTGCTTGGACTGTACTTTATTGCAAAGACTGTGGATTGTCACTTGCCGCCAAAAGTTCGCGCCAAAAGCCGCCGCCATTGCTACGCCAGAGAAGAAGGAGGGCGTGCCATGGGAGGAGACTACCAGGGTGGCACGAGAAATGGCTACCGCCCCCTGCGCTTCTGGCTGCAAAGTGAGGACCTGCCTTCAAGCAGAGGACGACCCCCTGATTTGCAACAGCGGGAAGCCGGAGATGGAGAAGCTCGGCCCCGGAGAAATGGCGGAGTCCGATGCATGCATTGCCACCGATCAGCAGACCATGACGAAGAACAGCGAGTGCCGGAACGGGGAAGGAGCAGTCCCGGTTTGCCCTCGTTCACCGGAGGCGGACCCGTGTCCCCTGCAGCCGGAGGATCCGAAGCCCCTGGAACAGATAGCGGAGCTGAGTCCACCAATCCCGACCTCGGAGCCAGCGGAGGAGGAACCACAGCGAGCGGAGCCGCGTCCGGGGACCGTATTGGAAGAGCCGCAGTCCGGGCTGCAGCCGATTTCAGTGTCCTTGTCAGCGGAACGGATCGACACCGGTGGAATCACATCAGGCGCAGGTATGGAAAGCGCCACTACTCCCCCGGCCGATTCTGCTCCCCGGACCGGTCCGGTTCCCCCGATCGATCCCGCTCCTGTGAGCGCTCCTCACCCCAGCAATAATTGTTTCTTCTCGGTGGAGCGGGTGATCCTCACCTCTAACACGATGGGGAAGCTGGTGCCTCCGCTACCAACCCAGATGGGAGAACCCATAGATGTGGGCCCAGACGGGGTGGTCTTCCGGTGGGACACCCCCTGGACCGGGCCGGATGGAGCCCGGGAGGACGGCCTCACCCTTGCCGTGCTCACTTGGAAGCAATATAAGCAATGTCTAATCCACCACTGGAAGGATCGAGACGAGGTTGAACAACCTGATACGCAACGCAGAAAGTCTGTGCAGGGCAGGAAAGGCGTGGTAAAGCGGGGGACTGTGTTGGCCTTCCACCCGAAGAGGGGATGGGGTTCCATACAGGAGCCGGGGCTACTGTTGTGAAATTGGATTTTGGGCTCCCCCGGTGGCCACTGGTGGAATTGAACTTGTGTGCATCATCCCCTCTGTTCACCTGTTCCCATCAGGATGTGGGAGTCGCTATTTAACCTTGCTCCTCTGTCACTTCCATGCCGGTCAACATTGTAATCAGAAGCCTTTCTGTGCATGTTCCTGCTACCAGACAACTTCCAGCTAAGTCGGACTTTTGTCCTTGTTTGTTTTTTGCATTTTGTTCCAGTTCACAGCTGCAGTTTCGTTTCTGTGTCTGGAAAGCTCTTGTGATCTGAAATTGCCACTCTGATGTTATGAGTTAATACTAGAGTCTTAAAGTAATTTCAGGATGGTGTATTGATAGGGTTTTCAGCTGACCATGAAAGTACCCTTTCTGTCTTCCTGCTATCTAGTAAGCGGACCTCGATTTTGCTAAACCTATTTTCATACTACGTTTGTCATTTTCATCTTAAATCACCGCCAATATATGTGGGGGCCTCTGTCTGCCTTTCGGGGAAATTTCTCTAGAGGTGAGCCAGGACTATATTTTCCTCTGCCAGGATTAGTTAGTCCTCCGGCCGGCGCTGGGCGTCTAGGGATAAAACGCAGGCTACGCTACCCGGCTACTGTTAGTTGTGCGGCAGGTTTAGTTCATGGTCAGTTTAAGTTTCCATCCTTCCAAGAGCTAGTTCCTATGTATGCTGGGCTATGTTCTCTTGCCATTGAGAACCATAACAGGCTACCCACTGACGTCTTTGTTACAAGTTATAACGTGAAAACTCCCTGCTGCGACCGGAATGGCGATCCACTATGAAGGGGGGACCAGGTGACGTACACCCGTCATAGGAGCGCACAAGGGTGGTGTGCTCGGGATGTTCGGCGATGTGAACCTGAGGGGGCGTCACCTGTTGCCCCGATCATGACAGATCCAGATTTGTCAGATCTTGTGACCATCACCACCGTACGCGTAGTAGCGGCTGCTGAACTCGCAAGCAAGGTCAGCCTTCAGATCCAGACACCGGGTGGTCTGACGGCCCCTGCGGGACCTGCTACCGGCGTAGATGCCGCAGTGGTCGGAGGTCAGGGACCAAGACCGCCAGAACAAGAATAAACCTCGAAACCATGAAAATGTATATAGTTCTTTGCTTAACTGTTTGTTTCCTGATTGTTGCTGCTAAACCCGTCCAGGGTTAATTCTTATGGATCCCTTTGCTGACCCGGGATCCTTGTTGTTTATTTATGTTCTTCAAGTTTGCACAAGTTAAAAGAACTGCAGTAATCATGGACCGTGCATGATACAAACTCTTCCTTGTAAATAGTTTACACCTTCTTAAGGGTGTCTCCTACTGGTTCTACTTAAAGACTCTTTGCGAAGATACCATACCGGAGCTTTTGCTGAGTATGGACTGGTAGCTAGAGAACAAATGCTACCTCCTAAAGACTTGGTCCCCTCTTAAAGGGGATGTTCACGTGTTGCACTTAAAGAAATGGTATTGCTTTAAGACTGATAGATAGCAATGATGTTTGATAAGAGAAAATGATGATGCTTACATGTAAAAGTTATGTGTATCCAACTGGTTAACTGTAAAGAAATGCTGATAATGTTCCTTAGAAGAAAGATTGAGAGACAGAAGGAAGATGCAGTAGGCCCATAGGGGTAGACAGAGTGTCCTGCATAGTCGGAAGTAAGAAAGTATTAATGAAGGTTGATGATCTAAGAAGATAGTTGATAATGTTGATAAGAAACTGGGGATAGAAGGTAAACCCTGAGTCCTCCATAGAAAGTTAAGAAGAGTTAATAATGTGCTACAGAGGACAGAAAGTGAACCCGTAGGGGTTAGGTAGTGAGTCCTCCTAGGAGCTATACGTAGATGGCTCAGTGCTTCTAAAACTGAAAGTATGTTATGTCCTATACTATGTATAGCAGTTGAAAAGGCAGTAGGTCCTGGCTGAACGGGACGGTCCTGTAATAGAAAGGAGAGGCAGTAGGTCTGGTGCCGATAGGACAGGCGGTCCTGCAGATTCAAAGAAGGAGAATGAAAAGTTGATATGCCTTATAATGTGATTATAGGAAGGTCTTTGGTGGACTTAGAGTGTGTGTCCTCTAAAGACAATGTTAATGTATTATACCAATGTTTGCACTAAGTAGAATACCCGGTTGGGTAACAGGAGTTATTTATAGCCTGTAATTTATAATGTTTTAATATTTAACCATGTTTTGTAACGTTCAAGTGTCCTCACCTCCCATAAAGGGAAGCTTGTTCAAGTGTACATATTGTTATTTGCACTCAACAAAAATTGTATGTCTTTTTGCTAAACTTGTATTGTTGTTTTCTTCCCAGTCCCGGAGTACTGTGTTTAACCAGGGGGGAGTGCAGCGCCCCAGAGTCCTGGTCGTTGCAGTACTGTGGCTCCGCCACTATGGGGAGCTATGGTGCGTCCGATGGCACTGAAGGAGTTCATCTGATCAGGTATCACAGACACCAATACATTTCACAGCCGGGCCTCCGGGGGGAGCTAAGGGTGCTATTCATTAGGCCACTCCCCACCATAGTGGGTAAACTGGGGGTCAGGCAGGAAGTTAGATCAGAAAGCTGACTGGGTTGGAACCAGGCAACACCTTGTGGCAGAGGGTGTTGCAGGGGAAGATACAGTAGGGTCTCTGTCAGGGGTGGGATCCTGACAGAGGCTTGGCAACGAGAACGAACGTAACGGGACCGTGCCTGCTCCGGGTAGCGGCGGTGCCCAAGAAAGGATAAGAAGAGAGATAGATTGTGCTGAGTGAGAAACGGGATCACGCAAAGGAGAAATACCAGTAGGAGTCGTGCTGTAAGACCGAAGCAACATCCTACTGAGGCGCACTACCGGTGGCCGGAACGCCGAGGGAGTAGAATAACATTCAGCTTTAAGCAATACTCCAAACAGCGGCAGGACAGTCAGTCTCAGGCGGGCTGTCTAACTCAAATCACCTATGAAGTCTTGGGGGGCAACTTGTGGAGAGGGGCGTCTCTAGGGTCCCGGAAGAACTCCAGGCCTACCCATCAAACGGGTGCCGTTCCTACCCGAACCTCAGGGAGGGACAGAAGATTAGCAGAACATCATCTAGTCGAGTTGTGAGGGAACATCAGAAACAGACACAACAGTTGTGGGGTACTTTCCGTAAGCACAGCAGGGAAGGACTACAACACATAGCGCTAGGGGGAAGGCACAGATTTCCTCCTGTGAAGAGAACTCTGGAAGTGCCATTGGACCGGCCGGACTTGCGCAGCCTGGTGAACCGTATTCTGGACTGAGGACTCAGAGATCTTCAGTAAAGAGGTAAAGAGACTGCAACCTGGTGTCCTCATTATTTACCGCGACCTGCACCCCACAACTGCACCGTTACAACACCACTTATTGCACCGGACGTCCCCCACTGACAGACAGGGCCACGGACCGGGTCTAGCCACCGTGACAACCCCAGGACTGAGACCCAGAGGCCCGGCTCCGGGTACCCCTCGGCCCTGCGGCGGTGTGGGGGCGCTCCATAGTGCAAACTGTATCCCTATCTACTGTATGGTTTCCCTAGTGGACAGACCTCCCACATTCCCAGGGACGGCCTGTGAGTCTAGGAGGTCTCTTTTGCTCAGTGAGCCTCCTGAACGTTCTGGGAAATTTGGTAGGTATAATTATACACAAAACTCTTAAAATTTATATTTCTCCAAACTATGCAGTCATATCAGAAATGCTTATTGTGACATCAGCCAGTTGCCAGATTATTTATTTACTTGTACTCAGGTCTATCCTGCTTTAGGCTAGTTTCACATTTGCGTTTAATCCGCATACGCAAGTGGTGGAAAAAACGCATATAAACGCGGCGTTTTTTTGACGCATGCGGTAACGCATTCGGTTAAAAAAACGCCGCGTTTGTACGCGTTTATATGCGTTTTTTCCACCACTTGCGTTTTTGGTGCGCATGATGAGAAATTTCACAAGAGAAAAATCAAGATAACCAGACACCGCCAATGGGACTACAGAGGGCGTGTATTATGGGATTTCTTTATATAGACCCCTGAACAGCTGTAATCTTCAGATTTTGCTCCTGTATCCTGTGTCATGATGGATCTTCGCATGGAGAGCTTTTATTTCAACCTGGATTTAAGCATCAAGCTGTTTCTTGCCTGTGCTTTTGCTTGGGAGCAAGACAGAAATCGCGAAAGATGGAGAAGGAGACAACGTAGGCGTTTTTGGAGGCACCCCATTATCGAACTACATGAGAGCCGTGGAGCCTATCACACGCTCTATGCCGAGCTTAATGCCAACCCGGAGAAATTCCATGAATATACAAGGATGTCGCAAGACTCGTTCCGGGATTTGCTTGCTCGTGTCCAAGGAGCCATACGGAGACAGGACACCCAGCTCCGTAGAGCGATTCCACCAGAGGAACGTCTGCTGGTTACATTAAGGTATGTTCCAAATCTAAACCAATGACAGTCCAAATTTTGTGTTTTCTGACATGTATGTTTTGGGTATTTTCCTTTCTTTCTTTAGCGTAACCACACCATATATAGAATAGTTTGTAATTTTTTTTGAGTTTCTTTTTCTTACAGATTTCTGGCAACCGGAGAGAGTTTATCATCCCTCCACTTCCAATACCAACCCAAAAATTTATTTAACTGAGCCGGCTTGGGGTAGAGTGATGTAAACAGGGGGTGTGAAGCACTGAGGCCTGGCTAACCGTGGACAACGCAGAGGTGGCAGGAGAAGGGGCAATAAAACTAGTAGGGTCTGGAAGTTCGGGGATGGGGCTTGACACATGAGAGGCTTGAAACGCACTGGAAGGGTGAGACAAACCTGACATTAGACACATTGGGAGGTGAAGGGGGAGGAATACTAAGAGTCCTCTGTTTTTTTTTGTTTTTTGGGGGGTTTGCCAGGTTCTGAGAAGCCTTGGTGGGCTCATATGGTGTGGCGTAGTGGTGGGTGACCTGTCAGGGTCCGGCTGCACCATGACAGAGTCCATAGTGCTCGTAGAGCGTGCAGCCATGCCAGAGTCCATAGTGCTCGTAGAGCGTGCAGCCATGCCAGAGTCCATAGTGCTCATAGAACTTGCAGCCATGCCAGAGTCCATAGCGCTTGTAGAGCGTAAGGCCATGCCAGGGTCCTGCTGCATCATGGTGGTGGCGGTACGCAAGGCCATGCCAGGGTCCTGCTGCATCGTGGTGGTGGCAGTACGGAAGGCCATGCCAGGGTCCTGCTGCATCGTGGAGGTGGCGGTACGGAAGGCCATGCCAGGGTCCTGCTGCATCGTGGAGGTGGCGGTACGGAAGGCCATGCCAGGGTCCTGCTGCATCATGGTGGTGGCGGTACGCAAGGCCATGCCAGGGTCCTGCTGCATCGTGGTGGTGGCAGTACGGAAGGCCATGCCAGGGTCCTGCTGCATCGTGGAGGTGGCGGTACGGAAGGCCATGCCAGGGTCCTGCTGCATCGTGGAGGTGGCGGTACGGAAGGCCATGCCAGGGTCCTGCTGCATCATGGTGGTGGCGGTACGGAAGGCCATGCCAGGGTCCTGCTGCATCGTGGTGTCAGTGGAGGAGGTCCAAGCAGGAGCAGCAGTTGTCATGGTGGTGGCGGTGGGATGTCCAACTGCACTCGGCATGGTGGTGGTGCTGTAGTGGTGTCCGGCAGTGCTAGGAATTGAGGTGGCCATGCAGTGGGATGCAGCAGAGGTCGGCATTGAGGTCAATCGTGACAGTGAAGGCACAGGTGGATATGCCGCCACTGTCTGCTGGAAAAGCCGACTCTGCTGCATAGCCTGCACGTAAGCAGCATTGCAGGCCTGCATGACACTCAGCTGGAGATCAGGAGTAAGGTGTTCCGACATGCCCTGCTCAATTTGGTTAAAAAAATGATGTGCTGGCCTCTGGAGGTCGGCTTTCACTTGGTCAAGGCTTTTGGTGACCTCCTTGATACGTGCATTCAAGAGGTTATGTGAAATATCCATTCGGTCACCCAAAGCCTTGATTGCTTCGTGTAAAACCGAGCTCAAGTGCAAAAACTCGGGCATGAGTGACCTGTCCGATGCCCTCTGCCTCTGCTGGGAGGAGCCCAAAAAAAAAGGGGCAGTGGAAGAGGACTGCGAAAGGGGAAGACCTGATGGACCAGCTCCCTGGTCTCCAGATAGTGTGGAAGGCCCACTTGCTGCAGCGCTGCTGGATGGCTGGGACAGGTCCGTGGCTGTCTGATGAAGGACAGTTCCAGAACCTGGGCCAACAGTTGTGCTCCATGTGCTGTGAAAAAAGGAAAAAGAAAATTAATACCAAAAATTAACCAGACGCAAAATCCTGTGGAATAGAAAAATACAGATTATGGCAATACAATACAACCTAATGCACGTGATAAATACTTACGTTCTCTGGGCAAGGACCGGTCTTAAAAATGCCAGAACTCGATAGTATTTGTATCTTCTGATCCTTGCTCCTGAACCACTGGGAACACGGCTCTCTTGACGCAGGTCCTTGTTGAAGCGGTCCTTCATCGAACGCCAACGTGTTTTGACTTTGGCCACTGTTAAAAAAAAAAAAAAAAATTATGGTCAGAAAAAGGACTTTTGGCCGTGCTCACACAACTGTGTGTGATGACAGAAACTCCTGAGAGTTTATCTCATCACACACAGTTGTGTGAGCACGGCCAAGGTCTCTGCTGCTTCTCACTGCAGTGCAATACTTACCAAATGCATTTTGGACCCGTGTCGGGGCGTTGTCCCAGCCATCCCACATCTCTTTGGCCACCTCATTCCATAGGCGCCGGATCGTGACGTTGTTTGAGTGCAGTGGATCCCGGGTGTCCCACAATGGGACTCGCTCCTGGACCAGGGAGATGAGGAAGTCATTTTCAATTAGGTCATCCTCCCGTTGTGGAACCTAAAAATTAAATAAAGTCATTAAAGTTTAGTGAATTAACATAAGGAAAAAAAGAAAAAAGATGCTGAGAAATGGCATGAATAGGAAAGTCAACATACAAAAGGATTCCAGAAGAAAAAAGTTAAGAAATAGGAATGGAAAGAAAAGAAGATTCAAGAATATTACACTGAGGATACAGTAAACAGTCAGCCTTGTATACGTACTCGCTGCCGTCTTCCCACCCGACCTTGACTCCGCTGCCCCTGCCCTGTCTCTGCCGCAGTAGAAGAAGAGCTCTAAAAAAAAGAAAAATTCAAATTGTCACATGTGTAGATGTGACAGTGAATACTTACCAATCTGACGAGGCAAGTACTCACCTCACTGACATGCTCGACTTCTAACTGCCCAGGGCGAAACTCCTCATCAGAAGAAGAAGAAGACATTCTGATGCATGCAGAAAGAAAGAAATGGCAGAAATTAGGACATGTAATGAAAGAAAACAGAAAATAAAGGCATTGGCTAGGATATACTCACATTGTTCAGTGTCTTGTTTTCCTCCAAGGATGTAGCCTGTGTCTCGTCTGCTTCTCTGTCTGCTGAGAAGTGACCTGCAAATGTCCACACCCTCCCTTTATCACCTTGTATGTGGGGGGTTGCTTATCAGTGTCTAGACATGTTTTTCTCTTTTGAAACGCATGCGTTCACGAACGCAAGCAAACGCATGTGCTTGTGAACGCATGCGTTCATATAGACAGCAATGCGTTTTTTTGCCGCAATCCTTGCTCAATCGACCGCATGCGTTTCCAGGCGGCAAATTGATGCCTCTAAAAATTACTACATGTTGCATTTCCGCGCCAAACCGCAGACGACGAAACGTCCCTAATGTTAAATATAGGAATACAAAACGCATGCGGATATATGCGGTAGAAACGCTGCGGACACAACCGCAAATGTGAAACCGGCCTTAGAACTGTATCTAAAATGGGAAAGGGTTCTTTACAGTTAGAGCAGTCATACTGTGGAATGATAAACCGCCCAACATAGTAATGGCAGGTACTACGGTATATTAGCATTTAAAAATGGTCTGGATGCATTTTCTTAAAAGGGATATGCTACCAGGTTTTTGCCACCTAATCTGACAGCAGCATGATCTAGACACAGAGACGCTGATTCCAGCTATGTGTCACTTACTTGGCTGCTTGCTGTAGTTTTTTTTAAAAAAAATCACTATTTTATCAGCTGGAGATTATCACTAGAGTACTACCTGCTACCTTGTAGTACTCCATATTCATGATATCTATATAATTTCACCCCCAGTAATGATGATAGCTTTCTGCCTATGCACAGTGTATACAGAAAGGTGCCAATCAGTGGTGTCTGTGAGGTTATAGAGAACTTAGCATTCTGAGCTCTGCTAGATCTGCAGCATATAAAACAGGAAATTTATCAAAATGACAGCAAGCCGCCCAGCGATACATCCCTGGAATCAGGGTCTCTGTAATGGTGTGGCGCTTCAGCTCTTTTTAATTGTTTACACAGAGACAGCGCCATGCCAATGGGTATGGCTGTGTCTGGTACTGCAGGTCAGACTCAATTAGTTGGATAGATCCCAGCTTGTGTCCATTGTGGAGTCACATTGCTGCTGCCAGTTGGGTAGCTTTGCATGTTTTTTTTTAGCACATTCAGATCCGTGGCTGATGCAATGATTTAAAGATGGTATAAGATGACTTTCCTAAAGGCATTAATGCCCCTGTCTGGAGAACTTTTCTGACTCTGGAGCAGAGGCAACTGAAAGATGCACCAAATTCATTAAGAGGCACATGTCTCCAAATATATTTGGCACATCTTACTTCAATGGACCATGGATCGAGAAGGCTGATGTGCAACATTTTCCACCAGTGTCTTTAAAAGGAAAATAAAGATGATCTAACCTGAGAATGTTGAAAGCACATGTCCTGAAGATTAAGGGAATGATTCAGTAAGATCAACCCCCAAACTGCATATATGGCATTCAGATATTTAAAATGTAAATTAATTGACACCTTTATATCGTCCATCTGTTGCTGCATCCCCAAGTAATTAGCATTTTAATACAAATTAGGTATTGGGTGCTCTGGTTTTTACAGAGTAGTTAAGGGGGTTGTCCACTATTCAGACAACCCCATCTCAATCAGCATGTTTGCCCGCAATAAAATACTAACATATGCAGTATATTTATTTTTTTATTACTCATTTATATAGCGCCATTAATTCCACAGCGCTTTACAGACATTATTGGCTCTGTTCCCGACGGGGCTCACAATCTAGATTCCCTATCAGTATGCCTTTGGAGTGTGGGAGGAAACTGGAGAGCCAGGAGGAAACCCAGGAAAACATGGGGAGAACATACAAACTCCTTGCAGATGTAGTCATTGGTGGGATTTGAACCCAGGACCCCAGGGCTGCAAGGCTGCAGTGCTAACCACTAAGCCACCGTGCTGCCCACATCTGCTGCTGTTTTTGCGATGTTGGCACAAATTATTGATAGCATCATGTTATATCATGCAATCCCTGTGGCCATACAAGGCTAGATTCACTCTCCCTGCCATCTGACGCATCAGACATCAAGAGAAAGTCAGAGCTGTGACTGGCCGCGCTCCTCCTCTTGATGCCTGATACGTCCAATAGCAGGGAGAGTGAATAACTGGGTGCAAGGATCGCATGACATCAAAATGTGATGTAATCCCCTGTAGAGCTTGTGCCAACACCACTGGTACAGTGGTGAGCAGGGGCGTAACCACCACAGTCGCAAAGTTCGCAGCCACAAACGGCCCAGTGAAGGTGAGCCGTCCGCCGACAGAAAACTTGAACTGGATGTACGTCCGAGGTCCGTGTGCGGCAATATACGCTGCTGGCCAATCAGAAGAGGACATAACATGGCGGGGGAGCGGAGGGAAGGCGAGTATAAAAACACTATGTAACAAATTTTTATTTATTTTTTGTTCCTGGGTCCAAAGTTTGTTTTCCTAACCCGTTATGCCGAAAACAAATAGAAAATAGTTGTTGTTACACAAAAACTTTGCTTCTGTGATCAGGAAACTTAAGACTACTCAGTATTGAATACGAATGGAGAATTTTCCCGAAAGCAGATGTGGCGCCCCTAGGGGTATTTGCCACAAAAATAGTTATTGACACCAAATACAAATATTAAAATAGCAAGACTGCACTACCATCTCCGGCCAGAAGGGGGAGCTCCAGAGACTCCCCTTGATCTATTCTGGTCTGAGAAAAGGACTGGCAATTGGGTTGAGGAGTTGAAAGTGAGAGGTCGTATAACTGAACTCCTAACAGCCCTATGACGGATTATAGGCCTGTAATACCCATAGTAGGAAAAGAGGAATAGAGAAAAAGGACATTGTGAGAACCGGGTAGCAATAACCTCTACCCAGAATAGGCGCAGAGACGGATACCGGATCCGTGGTTATATTCATTATATATAATACAGCAACCGGAAGGAAGTGAGGTGATATCAGCCTCACCAGGGTAAGACGCAGCAACAGACACAGAGTTCAGCGGTACTCCCAAAGGGGGTAAGACGACAAAAAAAGGACTCGGGTTGTCCGTCGAACCAGAGCACAGAAGAGACAGATTGGGTCGGCAGCCAGTTCACAAACAGCAGCAGGGCCATACAGAAACTGCGCATAATAAGAGGTGGAAATCCTGACTGGGTCAAAGTAATTCAGAGTTCTTAAACAGACTCCGGTGACAGTATTGGTTGCAAATCCCTTTTTGTTGAAGTAAACTGGTTAAACGTTTCAGCGCCTCAGTCTTTCATTTGGACAATAGCCTTCGATCCAGGATCGGGGTCATCACAGCTGAGAGGACCTGCTGCTGATCAAGTAAGTGTCTGTTCCTTCATGATATCCCTTACATTGTGCATCGCCTGAGGCCACAGCACCGGGTCAAGCCACTAGTGACATCCCCCTCAAGAGACGGACCTCACTGATCTGGTGCTGGGTACCTCGGTCTCCCGGGCGTCACAACTGGCGTCACGAACAGGATTGGGCCAGCCCGTACACCGGGTATTGTGTGCCGTAATTGGAGTCTGAAACTGTGAAAATTTGGATGAAAAATCTTGGAGATTGACTTTGTTAAAGAAAATCCCGTTCCCCATTGAAAACTATTGAAAGTGACTTTTCTCCATTGGTTATGATGGGGTAAAAATGGCCACCATCCCCTGATGTAATCATCTCATAACCGTTAGGCACAAAACTGTTAATCGAGCTACGTCATTACCCAAGCCCCAGTCTAACTGAAAAACTTCAAAATCCACCATCACAGAGCGTGCGGCAGTTAGAGGCAGCAGGGGGCATGTCATTGTCATCCTGCTGCACAGAGGAACGAATCTACATTATCTAGACGGAAGCTGGGACCGGAGGGGTCTGGATTAACTAAGGGGGTACAGTATGTCGCAGCACGGAGACGCCGCAGCACCCGGCGACGCTAATGCAGCTGAAAGACAGGGTGTCGATAGAGAGCCTGGCAGCGCAGCAGTGCAAGGAGTGGCGCCCATCATGCCGGCGTTGATGCCATATACCCCGGGTGGCCCGTGGCTTCCAATGTATGAAGGTGAACCTAATACCCTTGACGGTTTTAGGGAAAAGATGCTGGCTCATTTTGATATGTTCCCTGTGGGTGAAGCTCAGCGTGTTAGTCTCCTGATGATGCAGTTAAGTGGCCATGCTAAGCGAGAAGTCACGGCATGGGCAACTGATCTAAAAAGTACTGTTGAACGCATATTTGCTGGATTAAAAGCTACATTTGAAACCACTGCCAGCAGCAAAGCTAAAGTACGATTCTTTAATTGCAAACAAAAAGCTAATGAGGGCGTGAGAGATTTTGCCTTAAACCTGCAGGAAGCCCTTAAATCACTTATACTGGCTGAACCCATTTTTAACACAGGAGCCGATAAACTGCTAAGAGATCAATTTATTGAGGGACTCTACACCCCTTCTCACCGGGGGCATGTGAGTATGCTTGTTTTTAAGAATCCTGAATTGACATTTGCCCAATTAAAGGAGAGCGTTATACGTCTCCAGCTGGCAGAGGCACCTCGGGATCAGGATCTCACACAACCAATGGCAGATGCACTTCAGCAACGGGGAATGCCAGTGACATCAGCTACGTCCGGTGCCAGTGCTAAGTCCCTGGGGCCCATTACTAATGAGGCTCTTCAGCAAAAGCTTGACTCTTTAACTGATGTTGTTGCTTCAATGGCTAAAACCATGCAGGAGATGAGAGAACCCAAGATGGAGTTGGCAAACCGTAGAGAGGATGTTCCATGGATGAGGTCCCGGAGATACCCGACATGGAGAGGACGACCCCGTGACCGCTACCAACCGGATGGACAGCCCATTTGCCGCCATTGCCAGCAGCCAGGCCACTTTGCACGAAATTGTGATTTAAACGGGAATCCCCTGGGAATGCGGGCCGCTTCGCAGGAATGAATTTTCAAGGCCCAACACCCTGGCACGACAGGTACATCGGAGGACGACCCATCATCCCTATCGTGCTGGACGGAATTCCCCTCAACGCTTTGCTGGATACAGGTTCCCAGATTTCATCTATACCATATATCCTTTATAAGAGGTACTGGGCTGAGGTAGATATTGATAAAGGACCCTCTGATGTTGAACTAGATATATGGGCCAGTAATGGTAAGTTGGTACCGAAACTAGGATTCAGGGAGATGACCATAAAGATTGGTAAAGCAGAATTGAAGAAACAGGGTATAATTGTCGTTGATGTTGACCGACAGAACTGTGAACCAACTGTATTGATAGGAATGAATGTGTTAGAGAACTGCTTTTCCGAAGTTATTTCTGTCTTACAACAAATTGCTGAAACTGCCCGATCCTGCCAGCAGAGAGTTCTCCGGAGGGAAATAAAAGTATTAATGTTAAGGCAACAGATAGAAGTTGCAGGTGGAGAAATCGGCAGTGTGAGGGTGAGTGATCCAACGTCTATTGTAATCCCACCAAAAACAGAAATGCTGGTGTGGTGTAGAGCGGCCATTGGTACTAAAGGACGAGACTATCAAGCCTTAATAGAACCAGCGTACACCGACAGCAGGCCCACTATACTCACGGCACGAGGGGTGGTCGAGGTACACCGGGGACGGGTGCCGGTACAACTTTTGAACTGTGGAGAGGAAGAGGTCACTTTGCCAAGGTACGCTACAGTGGCAAAGTTATATACTGTTGACAACAATGCCATCACAACCGTTGAGCCCTTAGAATCGACCTGTCAGGTGGAAAATAACGGCTCAGATGGAAAATTGAGGATTGGTGCCAACAGCTAGACGTAGGTGTAGATTCAACACCTACCCATCAAAGACAGGGGGTGTATAGATTAGTGACGGAATATGAACAGGTCTTCAGTAAACACCCATTGGACTTCGGACGGATAGAAGGGGTGGATGTTATGATCCTTAATGGCTGAGGATCACAGATAGGACTAGCTAAGTTACTGAACATAGAACAAGCTCTAGGGAGGTGGTAACTGGACTGACCGCAAAACCTGATCCTAACCAAACACACTAAAGGTAGCCGGTGAATGTGCCTAAATTCCTGGATGTCTCGACGCAGCCTGAGAAACTTGCTACCCCTATAGAGAAAGTAAGACCTCACTTGCCTCAGAGAAATGACCCCAAAGATATAGGAAGCCCCCAACAAATAATAACGGTGAGGTAAGGGGAAAATACAAAACGTAGAAATGAAAACAGATTCAGCAAATGAGGCCCACTAATACTAGATAGCAGAAGACAGGCAGGGAACTGTGCGGTCAGTAAAAAACCCTATACAAAATATCCACGCTGAGAGTTCAAGAACCCCCACACCAACTAACGGTGTGAGGGGAGAAACTCAGCCCCCTAGAGCTACCAGCAAGCAAGGAAATCACATATTAGCAAGCTGGACAAGGACAAATAAATAACCAAGAAACATATTGAACACTGATGAGCAAAAAATAACCAAACAGAAACTTAGCTTCTCTTGGCGAGACTGATAACGAAGGAATTCAGGAAAGATCAAAATAGCACTGAATACATCGACAGCAGGCAACAACTGATAGTCCAGGTGAGCTAAATAGGAAACCAGCTAACAGATAACAAGACAGCTGATCCAGCCTCAGACCTGCAGAATGACACAAAGAGCCACCAGAGGGAGCCCAAAGACAGCACTCACACAGTACCACTTGTGACCACAAGAGGGAGCCCAAAAACAGAGTTCACAACAGGTGGAACATACAATCCCCACCGGTGACCATCCCACGATAAAAGAAAGATATAGACCCATACCGCCCGCTCACTATCAATGCGCGAAGGACATGCTGAGAGAGATGAAACAGGCCGGGGTAATAAGAGATAGTTGTAGCCCTTGGGCGGCCCCTCTGGTGATTGTCAAAAAAAGGACGGAACCATGAGAATGTGCGTAGACTACCGGCGGATTAATAACTTCACCCATAAAGACGCCTATCCCTTGCCTAGGATAGAAGAGTCCTTGACTGCTTTGAAATCTGCTAATTATTTTTCCACCTTAGACTTAACAAGCGGGTATTGGCAAGTCCCTGTGGCTGAGAGAGATAAAGAAAAAACGGCATTCACCACACCAATGGGTCTAAGCGAATTTAATCGCATGCCGTTCGGACTCTGCAACGCATCCGGTACTTTCCAGCGACTGATGGAATGTTGCCTCGGACACAAGAACTTCGAGACCGTCCTCCTGTACCTAGATGATGTGATCGTCTACTCAAAGACTTACGAACAGCACTTAACAGACCTGGCAGAGGTGTTCGAAGCCTTATCCAAGTATGGTATGAAAATCAAACCATCCAAATGTCACCTTCTCAAGCCAAAGGTACAATACGTACAATACTTAGGGCACATCGTGAGTTCGGAGGGAGTAGCACCGGATCCCGAGAAAATAACTGCCATAAGGGATTGGCCAAGACCTACCAACGCAAAAGAAGTGAGGCAATTATTGGGATTAGTGGGTTACTATCTTAGATTTATAAAAGGATTTACCAAATTGGCAGCGCCCTTGCAAGATGCTTTGATAGGGCAGACGAAGAAACCTTCAAACCGAAACCCTCCTTTTCAGTGGAACGACGAAAGAGAAGTCTCCTTTGAACAACTAAAGAAGGCACTAACCGGAGAAGAAGTTCTGGCGTACCCGGATTACCATCAACCTTTCATCCTCTACACCGATGCCAGTAATGTGGGATTGGGAGCGGTGCTGTCACAAAAGCAAGAAGGTCGGGAGAAAGTCATCGCCTTTGCAAGTAGAAAACTCCGGCCTACTGAAAGAAATTCTGAAAATTATAGCTCCTTCAAATTGGAGCTACTGGCAGTAGTTTGGGCTGTGACTGAACGTTTCAAACACTATTTGACCGGTGCAGAATTTATTGTCTATACTGACAACAATCCATTGACCCACCTAGACATGGCTAAATTAGGTGCGTTAGAACAGCGATGGATAGCCCGGTTATCTAATTACAACTTCGTGATCAAGTATCGAGCAGGTCGCAAGAATGGAAATGCTGATGCCCTATCCCGGATGCCACACTTGAGAGATGTAGAAGAAGAAACGGGGGAGCTTGAAGAAATTGAACTACCAGCCTTTCATCAGCCCAAGGTAAAACATCGTCAGTCAAATACCTATCAGAAACAACAAGAAGTGAATTTTAATCCGTTAGCACACCATAGATGGGCTGACACCCAAGATAGCAATCCGGCTGTGAAGCTAGTGAAGGAACTATTGACTGAGCAAAGTGCATATCACGATGAGGATGCCCCAGAAGAGACACATCAACTCTAGAAAGAGAGAGGCAAAATGTTCCTGTATCAAGGGAAACTCTGTAGAAGATACACCAATCCGAAAACACATGAATTGGTTTGGCAGATTATCGTGCCTAAACAAGATGTGAGGATGGTCCTCGAGGCTTACCACAATGGTGCTGGTCATTTTGGTTGGAAAAAGCTAGAAGTACTTCTGAGAGAAAGATTTTATTGGGTCGGGATGAGAAAATCAATCGAGCAGTGGTGTAGAAACTGTTGCCCGTGCAACCTCAGAAGGAACGATCAAAAGAGCACCACTGCAGCCCATAATCACCAAACAACCACTTGAACTGGTAGCCATGGACCACGTGAAATTGACACCGAGCCGGTCCGGTTACGTCTATGCCTTGACCATCGTGGATCATTATTCGCGCTTCTTGGTAGTAGTACCTGTAAAAGATCTGACTGCAAAAACAGCAGCCAAAGCGTTCCAAACGTACTTTTGTAGACCCCATGGATATCCGGAACAGGTTCTCACTGACCAGGATACAGCCTTCGAATCAGAGATCTTCAGAGAATTCTGTAATATGTATGGTTGCAAAAAGATCCGGATGACGGCCTATCATCCGCAAACAAACGGCTTATGTGAGAAGATGAACCATATTGTGATAGACCTACTAAAGACTTTACCTGAAACGGAAAGGAATCAATGGCCAGAGAAATTGCCTGCCTTGGTGGATCTGTATAATCATGTCCCGGTGAGCTCTACCAACTGCACCCCAGCTTGTCTTATGCGTGCAAGACCCGGCCAATTGCCAATCGATCTAGAAATGGGAATTCTGAAATCAGACACAGAAGTTCAAGACTCCAATTGGGATGTCATACGGCAAAAGCAGTATCCCCAAGTGCAAGAGAGTGTGGAAAGAAGCCTCCAGCAAACCAGAGAAAGACAAGAGCGAACTTTCAACCAGAATGCTCTAGCAACTCCATTAAGACCGGGTGACCAAGTACTCAAGAGGAATCGTCGAACCAATAAACTGGATAATCAATGGGAAGCCGTACCCTACACAGTTTTACCAACAAGAATGGATAATCCTAAAATGTCTCATTAGCAAAAACGGAGGTTTAACATCTGTACTAGTGTCAAGAGACAATCTTAAATTATGTCCGGAAACGTTGAAAGAGCCAGAAGTTGTCCAGCCAGAATCAGAAGTTATTCAACCTATACAGGTTCAACCAGTAAAGGAAAAAGAGGAGGAAATGTATCTCACACCTGTATAGGAGACTTTCCCAAAACCCTACTAACATACCATGGTGCAGTAGTGGTTCCCATGGTGGCCTTTTATCCAACACCGAATCCAATATTAGAAGTCCCAAGACAGGAAGAGGCTGACCCCGTACTACAAGAGGTTCCAGGTCAGGAAGAACAGATTCCTGATCAGAGTGATCCCATTCACGGTGGACTTGCCAACCCCATAGTGGTGGAATTATCTTTAGCAGAGAGGGCACATACTATATCCGCAGTAGACAATAGTACACCACATAAAGAGACACCGCTATTACGTAGATCCCAGCGTAGTACCCAGGGTCAATTACCGGCCAGGTATGCGGATTACCAACTATAAGACTATAGTCATTGTTATCGTTCTGTAACGTTTAAGCCCAGTACCTACAGAGACTTACCTGTATGAACTTCTTGCATATTCTTGAACTTTTTATCAGCCCAGAAATACTAAATCAAAGCTCCGGAAAGAAGGATAGAACTGTATTAATGGATGCTATTTGAAGTGACTTTTTACAGAATTCCATTTTTTTTTGTTTCTTTGAGTGGTTTTTGTAACTTTTCATTTTTAAGACTCTGTACATATCAATTGTTATTTCAAAATGTTATCGTCCCACAGTCCCGGAGTACTGTTCTTAACTAAGGGGGAATGTGGCGCCCCTAGGGGTATTTGCCACAAAAATAGTTATTGACACCAAATACAAATATTAAAATAGCAAGACTGCACTACCATCTCCGGCCAGCAGGGGGAGCTCCAGAGACTCACCTTGATCTATTCTGGTCTGAGAAAAGGACTGGCAGTTGGGTTGAGGAGTTGAAAGTGAGAGGTCGTATAACTGAACTCCTAACAGCCCTATGACGGATTATAGGCCTGTAATACCCATAGTAGGAAAAGAGGAATAGAGAAAAAGGACATTGTGAGAACCGGGTAGCAATAACCTCTACCCAGAATAGGCGCAGAGACGGATACCGGATCCGTGGCTATATTCATTATATATAATACAGCAACCGGAAGGACGTGAGGTGATATCAGCCTCACCAGGGTAAGACGCAGCAACAGACACAGAGTTCAGCGGTACTCCCAGAGGGGGTAAGCCGACAAAAAAAGGACTCGGGTTGTCCGTCGAACCAGAGCACAGAAGAGACAGATTGGGTTGGCAGCCAGTTCACAAACAGCAGCAGGGCCATACAGAAACTGCGCATAATAAGAGGTGGAAATCCTGACAGGGTCAAAGTAATTCAGGGTTCTTAAACAGACTCCGGTGACAGTATTGGTTGCAAATCCCTTTTTGTTGAAGTAAACTGGTTAAACGTTTCAGCGCCTCAGTCTTTCATTTGGACAATAGCCATCGATCCAGGATCGGGGTCATCACAGCTGAGAGGACCTGCTGCTGATCAAGTAAGTGTCTGTTCCTTCATGATATCCCTTACATTGTGCATTGCCTGAGGCCACAGCACCGGGTCAAGCCACTAGTGACATCCCCCTCAAGAGACGGACCTCATTGATCTGGTGCTGGGTACCTCAGTCTCCCGGGGCGTCACACAGACAAATTTCAAAATTTAATTGTCCTGATCAAAGAAGCAAAGTTTTTGTGGAACAACAACTATTTTCTATTAATGGGTTAGGAAAACACACTTTGGACCCAGGAACGAAAAATATATAAAAATTTGCTATAGTGTAATTTCCTTTTTTTGACACAATATATACAACATTTTTCTGCCCTGTGGTCATAAAATCAAAGTTTGTGCTGAATGTAGTCGATTTTCCATAGCCTTTAAACATAAGCAGTTGAAATATTACACTTGGAAGTCAGGAACAAAAATTGTGTTACATAGTGTAATGGGCTATTTTTTTTCTATGGATTAAAGAAGCCAACAGAATGTGGGACATATACCAGCATGGGGCCCAGGATAAGGGACATATTACCATAATGGGAGATAAATATAAATATATACAGTACAGACCTAAAGTTTGGACACACCTTCTCATTTTAAGATTTTTCTGTATTTTCATGACTAGGAAATTTGTACATTCACACTGAAGGCATCAAAACTATGAATTAACACATGTGGAATCATATACTGAACAAAAAAGCGTGAAACAACTGAAATTATGTCTTATATTCTAGGTTCTTCAAAGTAGCCACCTTTTGCTTTGATGACTGCTTTGCACACTCTTGGCATTCTCTTGATGAGCTTCAAGAGGTAGTCACCGGGAATGGTTTTCACTTCACAGGTGTGCCCTGTCAGGTTTAAAGGGAACCTGTCACCTCAAATTGGCGGGATATTTAAATGAGTTCTTACCAGTCCGATGGGCGGTGTTTCCTCTTCAATTCTCCGTCCCTGTTGTCCGCAATATGGTCGTGAATTAGAGTATGTGAGCGCCATAGTTGGCGCTTGCGCAATGCAATCTTCGGTATGCCCAACTGCAGGCAAAGCCGAAAAGCATTTCTGTGTATGCTCCGGCGCACTATATCCCGCTACACAGCGAAATACTTCCGGGACATAGTGTGCCGGCGCATGCACAGTAATGCTTTTCGGCTTTGACCGCAGTTGGGCAAAGCATACTGTGCGTGCGCCACCGAAGATTGCATTGCGCACGCGCCAACTATGGCGCTCACATACTCTAATTCACGACCATATTGCAGACAACAGGGACGGAAATGAAGAGGAAACGCTGCCCATCGGACCAGTAAAAACTCACTATATATCAGGATGGGGCCCAGGATAAAGGACATATACCAGGATAGGACATATATAAAATAAGTATTTGATACACTGCCAGTTTTACAAGTTTTCCACCTACAATGAATGGGAGAGGTCTGTAATTTTTATTGTAAGTACACTTCAACTGTGAGGGACAGAATAAAAAAAATCCAGAAAATCACATTGTATGATTTATACATAATTAATTTACATTTTATTTCATGAAATAAGTATTTCATCATCTACCAAACAGCAAGAATTCTGGCTCTCACAGATCTGTTCATTTTCCATTAATAAACCTCCTACTCCACACTCATTACCTGTATTAATTGCACCTGTTTGAACACCTCTATAAAAGACACCTTTCCACACACACAATCAATCACACTCCAACCTCTCCACCATGGCCAAGACCAAAAAGCTGTCTAAGGACACCAGGGACAAAATTGTAGACCTGCACAAGGCTGGGATGGGCTACAGGACAATAGGCAAGCAGCTTGGTGAGAAGGCAACGAGTGTTGGTACAATTGTTAGAAAATGGATGAAACACAAGATGACTGTCAATCTTCCTCGTTCTGTAGCACTCACTCTCCTGACTCCACCATACATGGGAGCACTCGCTCTCATTATTCCACCATACACAGGAGCACTCACTCTCCTGACTCCACCATACTCGGTAGCACTCGCTCTCCTTACTCCACCATACACAGTCAAAACTTCAATCAGTAAATGATCACTTACTATAGTAATAATATAGAAATCCATCTAATATTATTGAGTCCCTAAATCTGAACTCCCTTCTATCTGCCAGAAAGGAGAATTACTTTAAAGAAACACTTCTCCTATTCTTCCCATCAAAGTTTTTACCCTCTTAAAATATTGCAGTACTTACAATCAGGGCCGTATTTAGAGTTTCTGCTGCCCTAGGCACTTTTCGTGCTGCCTCCCCCATTGGCCAGTATGACTAATGCAGACACTATCGACAGTGACTTAGGCTACTTTCACATCAGCGATTTTTGACATTTGCGGCAGATCCGGCAGTTTTTCCGCATCCGTAACGGATCACTTATGGCAACACTGTGTTCGGCCTCATTCATTCCCTATGGGACTTGCGGCACTTGCGGTTTTGCTGCGATCCGGCAAATGCGGTACTTGCAGCAACAGGAAAAAAAAATGATGCTAGCAGTGTTTTTTTTTTTGTCTCGCCTCAAGTGCCGCACATGTCCACAAGTCCCATAGGGAATGAATGAGGCCGAACGCAGAGTTGCCGGCCCGTAAGTGATATGTTACGCGACAGATGCGGGAAAAACTGCAGTGTCTGCCGCGAACGGAGAAAATCGCTGATGTGAAAGTAGCCTTAGCAAACCTTTCCATTAGTTGTCATGTGAGAATCTGGTGGATCTCATACACAGTACATAGTCAGTTGATTCTGCCACGGTTGCACGGTTTGGCTGACAGATTTTTAAGGGCAACCTGTCAGTCGATTCATACTACCAAAACCACGGGCAGCATCGCTCAGACTGCAAACAGGGACGTTTATTTCTGCAATGCTCGGACGTTTCAGAGAGAATAGTGTGAAGAGCTGGATGGGTAATTTAGTGAGAGAACGGACTAATCTGTTGCTATCGTCTGTGGGCTTCTCACTCCATGTCTCTAGATCAGGGGTGGGCAATTTATTTCCCCGAGGGGCCAGATGAAAGACCATGACTGTTGTGGTGCATGAAATAGCATGAAAATAATTCTACTCAATATTAATTAGTATTAATTGTATCACTTAATATTGAGAGTTAAGTATGCTGACACCCGCTATATATCTTTAAACCCCCCACAGCCCCTTATATACAGCATGAGCCCCACACAGCCTCCCCATATACAGCATGAGACCCACATAACCTCCCCATATACAGCATGAGACCAGCCTCTCATCTCCTCAGCAGCCTCCCCTCTCCAGCCTCTCATCCCCTCTCCTCAGCAGCCTCCCCTCACCAGCCTCTCATCTCCTCCCCTCAGCAGCCTCCCCTCACCAGCCTCTCATCTCCTCCCCTCAGCAGCCTCCCCTCACCAGCCTCTCATCCCCTCTCCTCAGCAGCCTCCCCACACCAGCCTCTCATCTCCTCTCCTTTCCAGCCTCTCATCTCCTCTCCTTACCAGCCTCTCCTCACCAGCCTCTCCTCTCCTTAGCAGCCTCCCAACACCAGCCTCTCATCTCCTCTCCTTTCCAGCCTCTCATCTCCTCTCCTTTCCAGCCTCTCATCTCCTCTCCTTTCCAGCCTCTCATCTCCTCTCCTTTCCAGCCTCTCATCTCCTCTCCTTTCCAGCCTCTCATCTCCTCTCCAGCCTCTCATCTCCTCTCCTCTCCAGCCTCTCATCTCCTCTCCTTTCCAGCCTCTCATCTCCTCTCCTTTCCAGCCTCTCATCTCCTCCCCTCAGAAGCCTCCCCACACCAGCCTCTCATCTCCTCTCCTTTCCAGCCTCTCATCTCCTCAGCAGCCTCCCCCACCAGCCTCTCATCTCTCCTTACCAGCCTCTCATCTCCTCCCCTTACCAGCCTCCCCTCTCCTCACTCACATCAGCAGACTCCCGTCTCCTCTCTCACCTCACTCCTCTCTGCAGCTTCCTGAGTCCTCACACACTGCCCGCCTCCTCTCCCTGCTCACCGCCGACTTCAGTATCGTCTCCCACAAACATGTCCGTCCTGCTTCTCTACAAAAAAGCAAAATGTCTTCCAGCTTGAAACGTGTAAATCACCACAATCTGTGTCTCCCCTGTATGTGCATGCTGAGACTTATAGTGCCACAGCAGCTGAGACAGGACAGAAGGGCTCTTACCTGCAGACAGCAGCCATGGACCTTAGCAGGGTCCCCCCTCTGACAGGCAACATCTGAGGGGGCAGACAAGCACAGAGGTGAGACCCCCAATATCCCCAGACCCCCCTGATGCTCCCTGTACAAACCCCCCAGTCACCTTCTCACCACATGGGGGACAGTACTGGCAGAGCACAAGAAGTGCAGCACTGAAACACTTCCCCCGCAGATGACACAGAAAGGTTCCTTGTTACCGAGGAGACAGGAAATCCTCGGGCTGACAGCAGTTAACTCCTTACTGTCTGTGCCGTCACCTGCGGAGTAATCCTGAGGGCTCTCACACCTCCAGTCTGCTCCAGTGCTCCTGCATAAGAGCGCGCAGCGTGTCACATGACCCGCGTCAGGACCGTGATACACTTGGGCCTGCTGCTTAAAGGTACAGCACCCATTTCTGCCCCATACAGTAGTCAGGGCTGTAATGCCCTGATGGCGGCCCTGCGCCCGAGACCCCCTCCCCCCGCAGCAGCCAAGACTGAGGTGGGTGGGTGGGGCCAGGGGTGAACCTAGCCTCTATGCTGCCTGAGGCGAACTGCAAAATGGCGCCCCCCCCATAGTAAAATCAGTATAAATAAATCTGGTTTACTCTTTACTTACATTCAATTTACATTACATTTACTCTTTACATGCATTCAGTAGTTTGAAGTCACATAGAGTGCAGAAATATGTCTACAGCCCTGAACACCCCTTTAATTGCTACGTACTGTAGATCTGTATCCAGATGTACGATAAATAATAATGATTGCAGGGGCCTTCACCATTTGACCCCCACTAATCACAGGCTGCAGTGGTCGTACTATTATGTACAGCAAATGACTGTGAGGTCAGTGATTGGCTGCAGCGGTCATGTAAATAATGCACAGGTCGACATCACTTTTGGTACCAGAGGGGAACACCGACACGAATGAGAATCACTAAATAATGTAATAGGGGGTTTTCAATTTTATTTTTTAAGACCATCCCTTACTCTTTTGAAAATTTGGCAAAATAAGAGAAAATTAAAGCCCACAACTGTCAGGTGACTGGCACAGGCCCCCCTTCAGAGAAGCGTCTAAGGCTATGTGCACACATTGCGGATCCGCCGCTGTGGGTCCGCAGCGGTTTCCCATGCGTTTACAGTACAATGTAAACCTATGGAAAACGGAATCCGCAGTGCACATGCTGCGGAAAAATCGTGCGGAAACGCTGCGGTTTACATTCCGCAGCGTGTCAATTCTTTGTGCGGTTTCTGCAGCGGTTTACACCTGCTCCATAATGGGAATATTCAGGTGTAAAACCGCAGGTGAAATTCGCACAAAATCCGCAAAAAAAAAAAAAACACAGTAAACCCGTGGTAAAACGCAGTGCCTTTTACCTGCGGATTTCTGAAATCCTCTGCGGAAAAATCCGCAGCCCTCAAAAATACATGTGCACATAGCCTCACAGTCACCTGACCGCTGCAGTTAATCACAGGTTTTATCTGTTCTGTGACATCCAGATGGTGCAGTCATCACTTCCAGAACCGCTGTCGACCAGATCTGTGGCTGAATTCCCGGGGGTGACAGGAGGGCAATATCTCTCTGTGTAGGATTTATTTTAAATAAACTAGTATGTATATACTGTATATTTCCCCATCTCAGACAACCCCTTTAATGCCAGGCAGGATACAATACAAACATAACACATCCTCTTCTATTTACCTTCATGGTCGCACAGTCTCCTGCTGCCTGCGGCTCCTGTCCTTACCTGGTGTATACCAAAGAGGGCACACAGCAGGCAGCCAGGGGGGACTGGTACCATTGTCATATTAAGGAAGCAATTTATGACGTGGGATTTACCCTGCTGGCATCACTGCTATATTCTAGTGACAGTGACAAGCGCATAATACCAGGGGCATAGGAGAATAGATGGGGGCACGAGAGAACAGAGGGGGGGGGGGGCACGAGAGAATTACAGTGACGGTTGCGCACTCTAATTGTGAATATAGGGGAACCTCAGAATATGACCTCGCTGTTATTGAAAATAAATCTATATACAAAAACGAACACTGATTTTACCGCCATATTGTGACAATATGCAACTCTGGTGGTCGCAATACTCTGAGTGCCCCTATAACAATACAATAATGCTGAAGTGCCCACTTTACATTTAATAATGTCCCCTAAGTCCCTCATGTACTGCTCCATTATACACAGTATGGTGAGCTCAAAGCTTCCATATACACTGTATAAGGCCCCCACAGCTCCCCTATACACAGTATGATGGGCCCACAGCTCCTCTATACACAGTATGATGGGCCCACAGCTCCCTTATACACAGTATGAGCCCACAGCTCCCTTATCACAGTATGATGAGCCCACAGCTCCCTTACCACAGTATGATGGGCCCGCAGCTCCCTTATACACAGTATGATGGGCCCGCAGCTCCCTTATACACAGTATGAGCCCGCAGCTCCCTTATACACAGTATGAGCCCGCAGCTCCCTTATCACAGTATGATGAGCCCACAGCTCCCTTACCACAGTATGATGGGCCCGCAGCTTCCTTATACACAGTATGATGGGCCCGCAGCTCTCTTATACCCAGTATGATGGGCCCGCAGCTCCCTTATACACAGTATGATGGGCCCACAGCTCCCTTATACACAGTATGAGCCCGCAGCTCCCTTATACACAGTATGAGCCCACAGCTCCCTTATCACAGTATGATGAGCTCACAGCTCCCTTATCACAGTATGATGAGCTCACAGCTCCCTTACCACAGTATGATGGGCCTGCAGCTTCCTTATACACAGTATGATGGGCCCACAGCTCCCTTATACACAGTATGATGGGCCCGCAGCTCTCTTATACCGAGTATGATGGGCCCGCAGCTCCCTTATACACAGTATGATGGGCCCGCAGCTCCCTTATACACAGTATGAGCCCGCAGCTCCCTTATACACAGTATGAGCCCGCAGCTCCCTTATACACAGTATGAGCCCGCAGCTCCCTTATCACAGTATGATGAGCCCACAGCTCCCTTACCACAGTATGATGGGCCCGCAGCTTCCTTATACACAGTATGATGGGCCCACAGCTCCCTTATACACAGTATGATGGGCCCGCAGCTCCCTTATACACAGTATGATGGGCCCGCAGCTCCCTTATACACAGTATGATGGGCCCGCAGCTCCCTTATACACAGTATGATGGGCCCGCAGCTCCCTTATACACAGTATGAGCCCACAGCTCCCTTATCACAGTATGATGAGCTCACAGCTCCCTTATCACAGTATGATGAGCTCACAGCTCCCTTACCACAGTATGATGGGCCCGCAGCTTCCTTATACACAGTATGATGGGCCCGCAGCTCCCTGTCATGATTTGGCAGTCTGCAGTCACATAAAGTGACTGCAGACATTTATTCCAAACCTTTATCAACTTTATAGCATTAAATTGCTTATTATTAAATTATTAAAGCACCACTCTAGCAGGGTTTTTTTCCACCGCTGGAGTGGTGCTTTAAGCGCAGGTCCCCATTCCCAGTCATTTACTCATCCTCCGGTGTATTCACTATTTTGTGGCACGCTCAAACTTGTGAGTGCAGCTTCTGACTGGCCAGAAGTGAGAAGCTATGTCACAAGCGCTCAATGTAAGACTATGAGGCTATGTGCACACGTTGCGGATTCGTATGCACATTTTTCCCGCACAGTTTTTGCAAAATCCACAGGTAAAATGTGCTGCGTTTTACATGCGTATTTACCGCGGATTTCCTGCTTTTTTGTGAGGATTTTGCCTGCATTTTTACACCTGCGGATTCCTATACAGGAGCAGGTGTAAAATGCTGCGGAATCCGAACAAAGAATTGACATGCTGCGGAAAATACAAAGCAGCGTTTCCGTGTGGTATTTTCAACACCATGGGCACTGCGGATTTGGTTTTCCATAGGTTTACATGGTACTGTACACCGCATGGAAAACTGCTACGAATCCGCAGCCAAATCCGCACCGTGTGCACATAGCCTGAGAGTGAGGAACAGGCCAGAACGAGGCTCCCACAGACTTACATTGATTAGTGACCTCTGCGCCGCTTCATGAAACACTGGAGCCTCGGACAGGACACAAACTGCAGGAGACGGAGCTGAGGGGAGACAAAAACAGATGAAAATGCCGGAAGGTGAGTATCAGACAGGGAGCAGGGGACGGGGATTATCAGCACCGCTCCAGCAATGAAATAAATAATAATGCCGGAGTGGTGCTGTAAATGTGATGCAGCTCTTGGTTACTGTATGCGGCTCCTTATACTAATACTCATAAAGACCCAGGTGGTACGTATCAAAAGCCCCCTGCCCCCCATCTCCAGCCTCCCCACACAGCAAATATCACAAGATGGAGCACATATAATATCATAACAAAACATTATAATATTCAGCCCCAATACCCCCATCATCTCAGATCCACCCCTCGGTGCCCTGTCCCACTTCACCCACCTTCAGCCCCCACAACACCCCCATGGTCTCACATTTACCCCCCAGTGCCCTGCCTCCCCTCCCCCACTTCAGTACCCAATACCCCCATCATCTTTCATTCACCCCATCAGTACCCTGTCCCCCTCACCCACTTTCAGCGCCCACAACACCCCCATAGTCTCACATTTACCCCCCAGTGCCCTGTCTCCCTCCCCCACAATACCCCCATGGTCTCACATCCACCCCCTCAGTACCTGTCCCCCCTCACCCACTTTCAGCCCCCACAATACCTCAATGGTCTCACATTCACATCACAGTGACATACCTGAATTTAATAAGCCTAAAATATTCCATCCCCAGCACTTACTGATAACGTTTGCAGACAGGACCAGGAAGTGTCTTGGTGAAATGCAACATGTGGGCACTAGGACCCAGCGTGCCTGAGCCAATCCCAGCGTGCACAGAGGGAAGAACTGCAGCCGGGAAAAGCTTCATCATCAGGTCAGAAGGGGCGAAACCATTCACTGCAGGGGGGAGACTGCAGCCGGCCACTGTGCTAGCAGCCTGCAGAGTCTCCGTCAGATGGGAGCAGAGCAGACATCATACTGCTCTGCTCCTATGCTGTGTTCTGTAGGTCACAGAAGTGGCCCTGGCTCCCGGGGGGCCCCTTCATGTGACAGGGCCCGGGCGATGGCCCCCTCCAGTCGCTACGCTACTGTGTAGCAGGCAAGCAGCCACAGTCCCCGCCCACAGGCTGTGCTTAGTTCGTTCAAGTAGCTCGTCTCCCTGGCTGCCTGGGCATGCTTATGGCTACTGCTAGTACCCGGCACATCTGATCTGACTGCAGGGGGCGGCGCTGTGCTGCCACCCCCTGTTTTGAGGGACTGGATGCCGCTAGAGGTGAAGTGCTCAACTCACCTCATTATAGCGGCGCCCCTGGGGTGGGGCGACCCCAGACTTTAAAAAAAAAAAAAAAAAATTTTTTTTTTTTCTTAAACTTGCTCAGGTGCCGCCCCCTGCATTGTCCCCGCCCTAGGCACGTGCCCTCAAGTGCCTAGTGGCAAATACGGCCCTGCTTACAATTGCTCATTTTGCCTTTCTACCCAGATAATTCTTCTCTTTTCCATTCGGTCTATGACATCATGTGATTAATAACTGACACTCCACACAGAATAAACGCAACCTGCCCCACACACAGAATAAATCCCACCACGCACACACTGAATAAATCACACACACACACTGAATAAATCCCCCCACACACACTTAATAAATCCCCCCACACACACTGAATAAATCACACACACACTGAACAAATCACACACACACACTGAATAAATCCCGCCTCACACACACACTGAATAAATCTACCCCTACACACACTGAATAAAACCCTCCCCCCACACACACTGAATGACCCCCCCACACACACAATTTATCACACACACTGAATAAATCCTCACACACTGAATAAATACACCCACACACCCACAGAATAAATCACATACACACTCCCTGAATAAATCCCCCACACATAGACATACTGAATAAATACACACACACACACTCCCTGAAAAAATCCCGCCTCCCACACACACACACTGAATAAATCCCCCCCACACACACTGAATAAATCACACACACACACACTGAACAAATCACACACACACTGATCACACACACACACACACACACACACACAGTGAATAAATCCCCGCCTCACACACACACTGAATAAATCTACCCCAACACACACTGAATAAAACCCTCCCCCACACACACACTGAATAAATCTACCCCAACACACACTGAATAAAACCCTCCCCCACACACACACACTGAATGACCCCCCACACACACACACAATAGGCTCTCCAAGCATGTGTTGTGACACAGGAGCACTCGCTCTCCTGACTCCACCATACACACAGTAGCACTCGCTTTTCTTACTCCACCATATACAGGAGCACTCGCTCTCCTGACTCCACCATACACAGGAGAACTTGCTCTCCTGACTCCACCATACTCGGTAGCGCTCGATCTCATTCACCATACACGGGAGCAGTCGCTCTCGTTACTCCACCATACACAGGAGCACTCGCTCTCCCGACTCCACCATATACAGGAGAGCACTCGCTCTCCCGACTCCACCATATACAGGAGAGCACTCGCTCTCCCGACTCCACCATATACAGGAGAGCACTCGCTCTCCCGACTCCACCATATACAGGAGAGCACTCGCTCTCCCGACTCCACCATATACAGGAGAGCACTCGCTCTCCCGACTCCACCATATACAGGAGAGCACTCGCTCTCCCGACTCCACCATATACAGGAGAGCACTCGCTCTCCCGACTCCACCATACACAGGAGCACTCGCTCTCCCGACTCCACCATATACAGGAGAGCACTCGCTCTCCCGACTCCACCATATACAGGAGAGCACTCGCTCTCCCGACTCCACTATACACGGGAGCACTCGCTCTCCCGACTCCACTATACACGGGAGCACTCGCTCTCCCGACTCCTCCATACACAGGAGTACTCGCTCTCTCGACTCCACTATACACGGGAGCACTCGCTCTCCCGACTCCACCATACACGGTAGCATTTGCTCTCCCATTTCAACCATATACAGGAGCACTCGCTCTCCCGACTCCACCATACACGGTAGCATTTGCTCTCCTGACTCCACCATACACAGTAGCACTCGCTCTGCCTAGCTCTCTTCTGTTCTCCATGAAAGAGCCACTTTCAGGCATCTTTGATGGTGGCTTATCTCTGAAAAAAACAAAAGGATAGTAAGTCCAAAAGAGAACGGCGGGTTCGGTCAACCTTAATATGTAAGGTGGCGTTTAGTTAAAAGTATCAATACGGGTTTCAGCAGTCGGAACTTCAATCAGTAAATGATCACTTACTATAGTAATAATATAGAAAACCATCTAATAGTAGTGAGTCCCTAAATCTGAATTCCCTTCTATCTGCCAGAAAGAAGAATGACTTTAAAGAAACACTTCTCCTATTCTTCCAAAGTTTTTACCCTCTTAATATATTGCAGTACTTACGATTGCTCATTTTGCCTTTCTACCCAGATAATTCTCTTTTCCATTAGGTCTATGGCATCATGTGACTAATAACAGACACTCAACACAGAATAAATGCAACCCGCCCCACACACAGAATATATCCCCCCCCCACACACTAAATAAATCGTACACACAATGATGATAATGTGTGCAAAACTGTAAAGCGCTGCGGAATATGTTAGCGCTATATAAAAAATAAAGATTATTATTATTAAATCACACACACACACACTGAATAAATCCCTCCCACATACACACCCTGAATAAACCCCCCCAGCACACAGTGAATAAATCCCCGCCTCACACGCACACTGAATAAAACCCTCTCCCACACACACACAATTTATCACACACACACTGAATAAATCCTCACACACTGAATAAATACACCCACAGAATAAATCCCCCCACACACACTGAATAAATCACACACATACTGAATACACACACTCCCTGAATAAATCCCACCTCACACACACACTGAATAAAACCCTCTCCCACACACACACACACACACAATTTATCACACACACAGAATACATCCCCCCCACATACACTGAATACATACACACACAGAAACACTCTCACTCTCATTCACTCTGAATAAATCCCCCCAACACACATCTTTGGTGTTTTCAGCTCCTCAGCCACAGGAGCACTTAGCACCTCTCTCTTCTGCGGGCCGACTAGTGACGTCAGCAGCGTTGGCATCTCCGTAGTCAGAGCTTCAATTGTAGACGCGATTACAATTGATCCCTGGGATCCGATGCTCTGCAGCTTCTCTGTGCTGGCTGTCAGTTTGACAGCCAGCTCAGATAACTGTCGACTCCCGGTCTGAGAAGCGGCAGAATGCAGCCGCCAAGGGAGACACTTTGGACCGCTGCATTAGGCGGCCTGACTGCGCCCACTGCTGGCTGCGCCCGGGGCACATGCCCTGCCTGCCCCCTAGATACACCTCTGGGGAGAAGGGAGCAGCTGGGTCAGAAGTTGAAGAGGGCAATGAGTCGTAAAGGGTCAAGAGACTTCCATTTTCTACATAGAGCAGAGAAAAGAGTAGTAGAGGCCGCCACAGAGTACTACACCTCTGCTTCCTATTCAAATCAATAGGAGGTGGATACATAGTACCCCGCGGCAGCCACTACAAGTAGACGGAGCAGTTCAGCAAATGAGTACTCCAGCAGGCGGCTGCTGACACTGATGACAGCTGATCTGTGCGGGTGCTGGCTGTTGGACCGTGGCGGATCAGACATTGGTGACCTATCCTATCCTAAGGATTGGCCATCAATGTAAAACTAGTGGACAACCTATGTTTGGCCATGGCAAGGGTGCACTGAGTGGCGATACTTGGTTTGAACTCCCGTTCTGTGCCGACAGAGTCCCTTAAAAGAGCATTTCTCACTCCAGAGAACACCGCAATCTTGTGCTTTGTATATACAACTCCCTCTTTTCCATAAGGCCTATAACACTTCAGCAGTGACAATACTTGAGTATTAGTGATGCCCCTTGTGACTCACCTTTATTAGGCAGACACTCCAACATTAAAGAGATTATTTATAGTGGACAATTTCTTTAAACTTCAACATTTCTGATCCTTCTTCAACTATGGTAGACCACGAAGGACCATTTTGCAGGCTCCATAGGTATGAGATTGTTAGCAGAATCTGGCGACATAAACCTCATATCTAAAAACTTAATAAAATGTATATAAAAAGTAAAAAAACAAAACAAAAAAAGCCCTGCTTACCTCTAGGGCTCCTTTGAGATTGAAAAAGCTGCAATACCAAACACAGCCTATGGGTAAGAATTAAGCTGCTTGTGCAACAAGCTATTAAAAAACTACTTTTTTTTTCAAATGTTGTACAACCCCTTGAAAGAAGCACTCCATATACCTTTGCCAATAAAGTGTAGTATATTCTATTATTTCAGAATAATCTAGAGCCTCTTTTCTATGTCTTGTATCTCTGCCAACTTAAATTGATGTGCTATGTCTGGATTATTTGTCATTTCATTGCAGAGTCTTTTATATAATGCAGCTTCAGCCTTTCCCCTGTGACTCCTGCTTGTGAAAGGGTTCTCCCAATATGCTTTTACAAGCAGGAGACAAGCATGGGAAACAGTATGAAGCTGAATCAAATAACAATACACTTGAAATTTTACTTAGAACTTACAGATGGAGTTTTATAACTGCAGCCTATCATTGTATGGATATCTACTAAATCACCTTCTTTAATAAGGCAGAAATAATATCTTCTGCCTTCTGGGTGTATTTAAAGACTCTAGTCTAACATGTACAAAGTCAGCCAAACCTGTCATTATAGGTGGAATTGGCTGACATTCTAATGCGTATGGTGGCCTTAGGCTACTTTCACACTAGCGTTAACTGCAATACGTCGCAAATGCGTCGTTTTGCCGAAAATACGCATCCAGCAAAAGTTCTTGCTGGATACGTTTTTTCGTCATAGACTAACATTAGCGACGCATTTGCGACGCATTGCCAAACGTCGCGTCCGTTTTGCGACGCTTGGGCGTGTGGTAGCGGACCGTCGGGAGAAAAAAACGTTACATGTAACGTTTTTTGCTCCCGACGGTCCGCTTTTTCCGACCGCGCATGCGCGGCCGGAACTCCGCCCCCACCTCCCCGCACTTCCCCGCACCTCACAATGGGGCAGCGGATGCGTTGGAAAAATACATCCGCTGCCCCCGTTGTGCGGCGGAGACCACGCTAGCGTCGGGAACGTCGGCCCGACGCACAGCGACGGGTCTTTCCCGACGCTAGTGTGAAAGTAGCCTTAGAGTCTCCCCTGACAGATGATATCGGGGGGAGAGAAGGATTCGACCTGACGAATTTTAATGACCGATCTTTTTGTTCTCTGGGAGGTAAGCTGCTGCTAGAGGAGCATAACAGCAACACTGTCATATATAGACCCCATGAGCGAACAAAGGAGCCAAGGCAGGAGGTTCTGTGTATAAATGAGGCGTGTGACGCCCTATCCCTCCATATCTATCGACCTTCTTGTGTGTCCATCTTACAGAGTGCTGCACTCTCTGTGTGTCGCCATATTGTCCTCCTTTAGGCCTTCCTCGCACATTAGTGGTTTTATCACGCCCATTTTTTCACCTGCGTGCCGGATCCAATTTTTTCTTTACTTTATTGCAAAGAAAAACTGATGGAGTTTTCCCAAACTTCTCATAGTGGACAGTCATTGAAAAATGGACAGCACATGGATATCGCGCATTAGCCAGGAGTCCGTTTGTGCTTTTTTTTAATAGGCGAGTGCCACGTGCCTCCATTTTTCTTTTTCTTATGTGGATCATTGGTTGTAAAAACAAACAAACAAACCCTGACATTTGAATAACCGCGTAGTATATAATGTGCCATTGTGACATCCGTGAGTCATGTCTGTAAGTTACACGATAATTTCCATGTTTGTCAGAACCTGACCTAACGACAATATCTGTGTCATACGGCATCTGATAAACATGCACGTTTTCTTTTAGGCTCCCATAGAATCTGACAGAATAACCCTACTGATGCCTCTGTATAAGCTCAGATGTAGATGGTACAGTGGGATGTCAAAGACCTGTAACACTGGGATCATACACTTCTCTGACATCCTACTGTTCCTCCAAGAAACTCAGAGGATATAACATGATCCATGTGCACGATACTATGTAATGTACTGTAATTGTGCATGATGATATACCGTCATGGGTGAAAATGTTGGCACCCCTGAAATTGTTCCAGAAAATGAAGTATTTATCTCAGAAAATTATTGCAATTACACAGTTACATAGTTATTAAGGTTTATGGAAGACTTTAAGTCCTTCTAGTTCAACCCATAGCCTAACCTAACATGCCCTAACATGTTGATCCAGGGGAAGGCAAAAAAAAACCATGTGGCAAAGAGTAAGCTCCACATTGGGGAAAAAAATTCCTTCCCGACTCCACATACGGCAATCAGACTAGTTCCCTGGATCAACACCCTATCAAGGAATCTAGTGTATATACCCTGTAACATTATACTTTTCCAGAAAGGTATCCAGTCCCCTCTTAAATTTAATTAATGAATCACTCATTACAACATCATACGGCAGAGAGTTCCATAGTCTCACTGCTCTTACAGTAAAGAATCCGCGTCTGTTATTATGCTTAAACCTTCTTTCCTCCAGACGTAGAGGATGCCCCCTTGTCCCTGTCTCAGGTCTATGATTAAAAAGATCATCAGAAAGGTCTTTGTACTGTCCCCTCATATATTTATACATTAACATAAGATCACCCCTTAGCCTTCGTTTTTCCAAACTAAACAGCCCCAAGTGTAATAACCTATCCTGGTATTGCAGACCCCCCAGTCCTCTAATAACCTTGGTTGCTCTTCTCTGCACCTGCTCCAGTTCAGCTATGTCTTTCTTATACACCGGAGACCAGAACTGTACACAGTATTCTAAGTGTGGTCAGCACCTTCCATGACGTCACGGCTTCTGATTGGTCACGTGCCGCTCATGTGACCGCCACGCGACCAATCACAAGCCGTGACGTCATTCTCAGGTCCTAAATTCCTAATTCTAGGAATTTAGGACCTGAGAATGACGTCACGGCTTGTGATTGGTTGCCTGGCGGTCACATGAGCGGCACGCGACCAATCAGAAGCCGTGACGTCATGGAAGGCCCTAAACGCGCTCATTTTAAGCAAAGAAGGTTGCCGGTTAACAGCGGTGAGGTGCAGGGGCCTCCGGAGAAGTGAGTATATCAATATTTTTTATTTTAATTCTTTATTTTACACATTAATATGGATCCAAGGGCCTGAAGGAGAGTTTCCTCTCCTTCAGACCCTGGGAACCATCAGGATACCTTCCGATACTTGGTGTCCCATTGACTTGTATTGGTATCGGGTATCGGTATCGGCGATATCCGATACTTTTCGGGTATCGGCCGATACTATCCGATACCGATACTTTCAAGTATCGGACGGTATCGATCAACACTAGTCCCTAGTAAACCCATGTTGATACTGGGTCATGAGGTTATTCCTCTTCAGATACTCCAGTATAGCATCCCTTAGAAAGCCCTCCAGGATTTTACCCACAGTAGAGGTTAAGGGGGCCAACACTATCATTTTTTAGTTTCTTACTATTTATGTAGTTAAAGAATATATTGGGATTATTTTTTCTCTCTCTGGGAATGAGTCTCTCTGTCTCTGATTTGCTTTTTACAGAATGTATTTAATTTTCTGTATTTATTTAATGCCTCCTCACTACCTACTTCCTTTAATTCTCTAAATGCTTTCTCTTTGTCCCTTATTGCGCCCCTTACAGCTCTATTTAGCCATATTGGTTTCCTCCTATTTCTAGTATGTTTATTCCCATACGGTATATACTGTGCACAGGTCCTATCCAGGATGCTAATAAACGTCTCCCATTTTCTTTGTGTATTTTTATGTCTCAGGATATCGTCCCAGTTAATTGCACCAAGATCCTCTCTCATCCGTTGGAAATTTGCCCTCCTGAAGTTTAGTGTCCTTGTAACCCCTCTATTACACATCTTATTAACTCCTTCACCCCAAAGCCTGTTTTCACCTAAGTGACACAGCCAATTTTTACAATTCTGACCACTGTCACTTTATGAGGTCATAACTCTGAAACGCTTCAACGGATCCTGGTGATTCTGAGATTGTTTTCTCGTGACATATTGTACTTTATGATAGTGGTAAAACTTCTTCGATATGACTTGCATTTATTTGTGAAAAAAACAGAAATTTGTCGAAAATTATGAAAATTTAGCAATTTTCAAATTTTTCGTTTTTATGCCCTTAAATTAGAGAGTTATATCACATAATATAGTTAATAAACAACATTTCCCACATGTCTGCTTTACATCAGCACAATTTTGGAAACATAATTTTTTTTTGTTAGGGAGTTATAAGGGTTAAAAGTTGACCAGCGATTTCTCATTTTTGCAACAAAATTTGCAAAACCATTTTTTTTACGGACCACCTCACACTGGAAGTGACTTTGAGGGGTCTATATGACAGAAAATGTCCAAAAGTGACACCATTCTAAAAACTGCACCCCTCAAGGTACTCTAAACCACATTCAAAAAGTTTATTAACCCTTCAGGTGCTTCGCAGGAATTTTTGGAATGTTTAAAAAAAATTGAACATTTAACTTTTTTTTTACAAAATTTTTACTTCAGATCCAATTTGTTTTATTTTACCAAGGGTAACAGGAGAAATTGGACCAAAAACGTTGTTGTACAATTTGTCCTGAGTACGCCGATACCCCACATGTTGGGGTAAACCATTGATTGGGCACATGGCAGAGCTCGGAAGGGAAGGAGCGCCATTTGACTTTTCAATGCAAAATTGGCTGGAATTGAGATCGGAACCCATGTCGTGTTTGGAGAGCCCCTGACGTGCCTAAACAGTGGAAACCCCCACAAGTGACACCATTTTGGAAAGTAGACCCCCTAAGGAACTAATCTAGATGTGTGGTGAGTAGTGTTGAGCATTCCGATACTGCAAGTATCGGGTATCGGCCGATATTTGCTGTATCGGAATTTCCGATACCGAGATCCGATACTTTTGTGGTATCGGGTATCGGGTATCGCAACAACATTAATGTAATAATGTGTAAAAGAGAGAATTAAAATAAAAAATATTGCTATACTCACCTGTCCGACGCAGCCTGGACTTCAGCGAGGGAACCGGCAGCGTTGTTTGTTTAAAATTCGCGCTTTTACTTGGTTACGTGAAGTCCCGGCTTGTGATTGGTCAGGGCGGCCATGTTGCCGGGACGCGGACCAATCACAGCAAGCCGTGACGAAATTACGTCACGGCTTGCTGTGATTGGTCCGCGTCCCGGCAACATGGCCGCCATTAACCAATCACAAGCCGTGACGTCACGGGAGGCTGGACATGCGCGTATTTTAAAAAGCGCGCGTGTCCAGCCTCCAGTGACGTCCCGGCTTATGATTGGTCACGGCGCCATGTTGCCGGGACGCGGACCAATCACAGCAAGCCGTGACGAAATTACGTCACGGCTTGCTGTGATTGGTCCGCGTCCCGGCAACATGGCCGCCCTGACCAATCACAAGCCGGGACTTCACGTAACCAAGTAAAAGCGCGAATTTTAAACAAACAACGCTGCCGGTTCCCTCGCTGAGGTCCAGGCTGCGTCGGACAGGTGAGTATAGCAATATTTGTTATTTTAATTCTTTATTTTACACATTTATATGGATCCCAGGGTCTGAAGGAGAGTTTCCTCTCCTTCAGACCCTGGGAACCATCAGGGATACCGTCCGATACTTGAGTCCCATTGACTTGTATTGGTATCGGGTATCGGTATCGGATTGGATCCGATACTTTGCCGGTATCGGCCGATACTTTCCGATACCGATACTTTCAAGTATCGGACGGTATCGCTCAACACTAGTGGTGAGCACTTTGAACCTCCAAGTGCTTCACAGAAGTTTATAATGTGGAGCCGTAAAAAAAATTAATATTAATTTTCACAAAAAATGATCTTTTTGCCCCAAATTTTTTATTTTCCCAAGGGTAGCAGGATAAATTGGACCCCAAAAGTTGTTGTGCAATTTGTCCTGAGTACGCTGATACTTCATATATGGGGATAAACCACTGTTTGGGCGCATGGCAGAGCTCGGAAGGGAAGGAGCGCCATTTGACTTTTCAATGCAAAATTGGCTGGAATTGAGATCGGAACCCATGTCGTGTTTGGAGAGCCCCTGACGTGCCTAAACAGTGGAAACCCCCACAAGTGACACCATTTTGGAAAGTAGACCCTCTAAGGAACTAATCTAGATGTGTGGTGAGCACTTTGAACCTCCAAGTGCTTCACAGAAGTTTATAATGTGGAGCCGTAAAAAAAATTAATATTAATTTTCACAAAAAATGATATTTTTGCCCCAAATTTTTTATTTTCCCAAGGGTAGCAGGATAAATTGGACCCCAAAAGTTGTTGCGCAATTTGTCCTGAGTACGCTGATACTTCATATATGGGGATAAACCACTGTTTGGGCGCATGGCAGAGCTCGGAAGGGAAGGAGCGCCATTTGACTTTTCAATGCAAAATTGGCTGGAATTGAGATCGGAACCCATGTCGTGTTTGGAGAGCCCCTGACGTGCCTAAACAGTGGAAACCCCCACAAGTGACACCATTTTGGAAAGTAGACCCTCTAAGGAACTAATCTAGATGTGTGGTGAGCACTTTGAACCTCCAAGTGCTTCACAGAAGTTTATAATGTGGAGCCGTAAAAAAAATTAATATTAATTTTCACAAAAAATGATCTTTTTGCCCCAAATTTTTTATTTTCCCAAGGGTAGCAGGATAAATTGGACCCCAAAAGTTGTTGTGCAATTTGTCCTGAGTACGCTGATACTTCATATATGGGGATAAACCACTGTTTGGGCGCATGGCAGAGCTCGGAAGGGAAGGAGCGCCATTTGACTTTTCAATGCAAAATTGGCTGGAATTGAGATCGGAACCCATGTCGTGTTTGGAGAGCCCCTGATGTGCCTAAACAGTGGAAACCCCCACAAGTGACACCATTTTGGAAAGTAGACCCTCTAAGGAACTAATCTAGATGTGTGGTGAGCACTTTGAACCTCCAAGTGCTTCACAGAAGTTTATAATGTGGAGCCGTAAAAAAAATTAATATTAATTTTCACAAAAAATGATATTTTTGCCCCAAATTTTTTATTTTCCCAAGGGTAGCAGGATAAATTGGACCCCAAAAGTTGTTGTGCAATTTGTCCTGAGTACGCTGATACTTCATATATGGGGATAAACCACTGTTTGGGCGCATGGCAGAGCTCGGAAGGGAAGGAGCGCCATTTGACTTTTCAATGCAAAATTGGCTGGAATTGAGATCGGAACCCATGTCGTGTTTGGAGAGCCCCTGACGTGCCTAAACAGTGGAAACCCCCACAAGTGACACCATTTTGGAAAGAAGACCCCCTAAGGAAGTTATTTAGATGTGTGGTGAGCACTTTTAACCCCCAGTTGTTTCACTAAAGTTTAGAATGTAGCGCTGTGAAAATCAAAAAATCATTTTTTCTTTCCACAAAATGATGTTTTAGCCCGCAATTTTTTTTCCCCCAAGGGTAACAGGAGAAATTGGACCACAAAAGTTATTGTCCAATTTGTCCTGAGTACGCTGATACCCCATACATTGGGGGGAACCACTGTTTGGGCGCACGGCAGAGCTCGGAAAGGAAGGAGCACCGTTTGAAATGCAGACTTAGATGGATTGGTCTGCAGGTGTCATGTTGCATTTGCAGAGCCCCTGATGTACCTAAACAGTAGAAACCCCCCACAAGTGACCCCATATTGGAAACTAGACCCCCCACGGAACTTATCTAGATGTGTTGTGAGAACTTTGAACCAACAAGTGTTTCACTACAGTTTATCACGCAGAGCCGTGAAAATAAAAAATATTTTTTTTCCACAAAAATTATATTTTAGCCCCCACATTTTTATTTTCCCAAGGGTAACAGGAGAAATTGGACAACAAAAGTTGTTGTGCAATTTGTCCTGAGTACGCTGATACCCCATATATGGGGGGGAACCACTGTTTGGGCGCACGGCAGAGCTCGGAAGGGAAGGAGCGCCGTTTGAAATGCAGACTTAGATGGATTGGTCTGCAGGTGTCATGTTGCATTTGCAGAGCCCCTGATGTACCTAAACAGTAGAAACCCCCCACAAGTGACCCCATATTGGAAACTAGACCCCCCACGGAACTTATCTAGATGTGTTGTGAGAACTTTGAACCCCCAAGTGCTTCACTACAGTTTATAACGCAGAGCCGCGAAAATAAAAAATATATTTTTTTCCACAAAAATTATATTTTAGCCCCCATGTTTTTATTTTCCCAAGGGTAAGGCTGGTTTCACACTTGCGTTTTTTTTAAAAACGCATGTGTGAAAAAACGCATGTAATCGCGGTAAAACGCATGTGTTTTTTTAGACGCATGCGTTTTTATAGAAAAACACAAGAAAACAAGAAAAAACCAAAAAACCCTAACCCTACCCCTAACCCTACCCCTAACCTGAAATACGTGGCACTGAAATACGTGGCACTGAAATACGTTTATATACGTATATACGTATATACGTATATAAGTGCCACGATATTTCAGTGGCCACGTATATAAGTGCCACGTATATAAGTGCCACGTATATAAGTGCCACGTATATAAGTGCCACGTATATAAGTGCCACGTATTTCATGTACATGCCACGATATTTAAGTGCCACGTATATAAGTGCCACGTATTTAAGTGCCACGTATTTAAGTGCCACGTATTTAAGTGCCACGTATTTAAGTGCCACGTATTTAAGTGCCACGTATTTCACGTAAATGCCACGATATTTCAGTGCCACGTATTTCACTGAAATACCGTGGCACTTAAATACGTGGCACTGAAATATCGTGGCACTGAAATATCGTGGCACTGAAATACGTGGCACTGAAATACGTGGCACTGAAATACGTGGCACTGAAATACGTGGCACTGAAATACGTGGCACTGAAATACGTGGCACTATGACTGTCAGAAAATGTTCATTAAACGGTTAGGGATGAGTTTAGGGGTAGGGTTAGGGTTTGGATCCCTTTATCACCTTGATGGTGGTGGGTGACTTTTCAGTGTGTGTTCTGTTTTTTTTCTATAAAAACGCATGCGTTTTTAACGCAAACAAACGCGTTGAGATCGGACGCCATGTCGCGTTTGGAGAGCCCCTGATGTGCCTAAACTGTGAAAACTCCCCAATTCTAACTGAAACCCTAACCCCAACCCTAACCCTAGTCCTAACCCTAGCGCTACTTTCACACTAGCGTTTTTTTGCATACGTCACAATGCGTCGTTTTGGCGAAAAAACGCATCCTGCAAAGTCATCTGCAGGATGCGTTTTTTCCCCATAGACTAACATTAGCGACGTATTGACACACGTCGCAAGCGTCGTGCGACGGTTGCGTCGTGTTGTGGCGGACCGCCGGCAGCAAAAAACGTTACATGTAACTTTTTTTGTGCTGACGGTCCACCATTTCCGACCGCGCATGCGCGGCTGGAACTCCGCCCCCACCTCCCCGCACCTCACAATGGGGCAGCGGATGCGTGGAAAAACAGCATCCGCTGCCCCCGTTGTGCGGCGCTTGCACAGTATGCGTCGGTATGTCGGGCCGACGCAGCGCGACGGCCCCGTACCGACGCTAGTGTGAAAGTAGCCTAACGGGAAAATGGAAATAAATATATTTTTTAAAATTTCATTATTTTTCCTAACTAAGGGGGTGATGAAGGGGGATTTGATTTACTTATATAGCGTTTTTTGGGCGGATTTTTATGGTTGGCAGCCGTCACACACTAAAAGACGCTTTTTATTGCAAACAATAGTTTTTGCATCACCACATTTTGAGAGCTATAATTTTTCCATATTTTGGTCCACAGAGTCATGTGAGATCTTGTTTTTTGCGGGACGAGTTGACGTTTTTGCTGGTACCATTTTTGGGTACATGACATTTTTTGATCGCTTTTTATTCCGATTTTTGGGAGGCGGAATGAACAAAAACCAGCAATTCCTGAAATTCTTTTAGGGGGTGCGTTTATACCGTTCCGCGTTTGGTAAAAAGGATAAAGCAGTTTTATTCTTCGGGTCAGTACGATTACAGCGATAACTCATTTATATAATTTTTTTATGTTTTGGCGCTTTTACACAAAAACTATTTTATATAAAAAATAATTGTTTTTGCATCGCTTTATTCTGAGAGCTATAACTTTTTTATTTTTCTGCTGATGATGCTGTATGGCGGCTTTTTTTTTGCGGGACAAGATGACGTTTTCAGCGGTACCATGGTTATTTATATCCGTCTTTTTGATCGCGTGTTATTCCACTTTTTGTTTGGCGGTATGAGAATAAAGCGTTTTTTGCCTCGTTTTTTTTTTTTTTTTTTTTACGGTGTTCACTGAAGGGGTCAACTAGTGATATAGTTTTATAGGTGGGGTTGTTACGGACGCGGCGATACTAAATATGTGTACTTTTATTGTGTGGTGTTTTTTTTATTTAGATAAAGAAATGTATTTATGGGAATATATTTATTTTTTTTTTCTTTATTTAGGAATTTTTTTTTTTTTTTTTTTGCACATGTGGAAAAATTTTTTTTTTACTTTTTTACTTTGTCCCAGGAGGGGACATCACAGATCGGTGATCAGACCGTGTGCATAGCACTCGGTCTGATCACCGATGTGACAGGCACGTTCCACAGGCTTGCCGGCGCCTGCTATGAGGATTCTCAGCAGACGCCGGCAAGCAGGGTCATCTTATGACCCGGAAGGAGTCCCGCGGCCATCTTGGATCCGGGGACTCCTTCCAGGTCACCGGAGCAGCGCGATCTCATCGCGCTGCTCCGGTGGGAGAGCGCAGGGAGCCCCCGTCCCTGCGCGATCCCCCTCTATGCCGCTGTCACTATTGACAGCGGCACCAGAGGGGTTAAATGCCCGCGATCGGCGACAGCGCCGATCGTGGGCATTGCTGCGGGGTGTCAGCTGTCATATACAGCTGACACCCGCACCCGATCACCGCGGCGCTCAGCGTGAGACCGCGGTGATCGGGGCGCCGTACTAGTACTGCGGCTGTCAGTAATGCAGTGCCGGCAGCGCAGTACTAGTACGGCGCATGTCGGGAAGGGGTTAAAGGATACACGAAAACGTATTATTTTGTGATCACTATTCCCCAAGTGACACCCAACCCTTATATTTGATATGCGGTCTGGCCTGTTGGTTAATATTAGGCCTAGCAGTGCCCCCCTCCTTGTTGGGTCCTGAACCAGTTGTGAAAGGGAATTGTCTCTCATAGTTGTCAAAAACCGATTACCTTTGCTGGAACTGCAGGTTTCTGTTCCCCAATCTATTTCAGGGTAGTTGAAGTCCCCCATAATAATGACTTCTCCTTGAGTCGCATCTTCATCTATTGGCTTTGCGAGGATATTCTCCATTGATTCCATTATTTTTGGAGATTTGTAACAAACCCCTATCAGTAATTTATTATGACTGGTTTGTTATACCCATATTTATTTCCCTTGTGTGTATTGGAACAACACAAAAAAAGAGAAAAGAAGACAAATTGGACATAATATCACACTAAACCTCCAAAGTTGGCCAAATTGTTGGTACCCACAGCTTAATATTTGGTTGCACAGCCTTTGGAGTAAATAAATGCAATCAATCGCTTCCTATAACCATCAACAAGCTTCATGCACCTATCAACTGGAATGTTGGACCACTCTTCTTTTGCAAAGAATCTCTTCACGAATGTTAAATGGGATTTAGATCCAGACTCAATGCTGCCACTTCGGAACTCTTCAGCGATTTGTTTGCATCCATTTCTGGGGGCTTCTTGAAGTAGGTTTGGGGTCAATGTCCTGCTGGAAGACCCATGACCTAGGATGCAAACCCAGCTTTCTGACACTACTATATTGCGACCCAAAATCTTTTCGTAATCTTCAGATTTCATGATGCCTTGCACACAGTCAAGGCACCCATTGTCAGAGGCAGCAAAACAACTCCAAACAAAATCTATGAGCCTCCACCATATTTCACTGTAGGTACTGTGTTTTTTTTGTAGACCTCATTCCGTTTTCAGTAAACAATACAATGATGTGCTTTACCAAAATGCTCTATCTTGGTCTCATCTGTCCACAAGGCGCTTTCGCAGGATTTTGGCTTACTCAAGTACATTTTGGAAACTACAGTCTAGCTTTTTTTATGTCTCTGTGCCAGCAGTTGGGACTTTCTGGATCTCCTGGCACAGTGTTTCATTTCATTTTAATGTGGATGGATAGGTCGCGCTGACACTGATGCACCCTTAGCCTGCAGGACAACTTAAATTTCTTTGGAAAGTGACTGGGGCTGCTTACCCACCATCTGGACTATCATGCGTTGCAACCTTTCATAATTTTTTCTCTGCTGTCCACGTCCAGGGAGATTAGCTACAGTGCCACCGTGGAAAAAGGAACATGATCATCTCTGGAAATGAACTTGTAACCTTGAGATTGTTGCTATTTCCAATAATTTTGGTTCTCAAGTCCTCAGACAGTTCTCTTCTCTTTCAGTTCTCCATGCTTAGTATGGCACACACAGACACACAATGCAAAGATTGAGTCAACTTCTCCCCTTCTTATCAGGTTTGGTTTTCATATTGCCCACACCTGTTACTTGCCACAGGTGAGTTTGAACGCACATCACATGGTTGAAGCAAAGTTGTTTAACCACAATTTTGGAAAGATGACAACAATTTTGTCCTGATCATTTTGGGGTTTTGTGTAAAATTATGTCCAATGTGCCTTTTTTTCCTCTGTTTTATTGTGTTTTCTAATACACACAGAGGAAATAAACATATGTATAACAAACGTATAATCACAGTAATTTTCTGGGAGAAAAACATCATTTTCTGGAACAATTTCAAAAGTGCCACCAATTTCGTCCATGACTGTATAATGTGCTGTTACATGACCATGTGCATGATAAGATTAGATTTACATACAGAGAGGAAGAGGCCATATCTCAGGAATGGAGGAGAGCAGGAACAAAAGAAAAACACCTCCAGATTCAGGAGAACAGGGGCATTTACACCAAGTATTAAAAAATACATATTTACATATAACAAGTGATAGATCCTCTTTAATATTTATACTTTGGGTTGACACTGGGTGCAACTTAGAAAACCTTTTCTTGAAAGATAAAAGTCTGGAGAACTCTCTGAGCCCCTGTTGCTGCTTTTGTAGGTAGAATTGGGTATATTATGTTTTTATATATTTTTCATAAAAGCTAATAGGTCTGCAAAAAAAAAACTAAGGAACAAAGTCTCGGCACATAATGACTATTCTTTGACAGCTGGTGAAAATCCTGCATCAGTCACGATCAAGATCTCTGCTTGCAGTCATCACACATGAGCCTATACATTGTCTTTCACAATACCTTAAGCAAAACATATAGCAGCACATACTCTGTCAGAGCATTCTATCCTACAACCCAAAACAACTGTTCAGCACATTTAACTCTCTCCTCCGCCCACCACTGCCACCTCCAACTCCCCTAATCTCTTCTGAGGACTTTGCCACCTACTTCAAAAACAAGATCGACCAAACAAGGCAAACCTTTACTTTTCCACCACCCCAACCACTCCATATACCAGACCTCTGCCCTTCCCTAATAACCTCCCTCTCCAACATCACTGAAGGAGAACTTACTCGCCTCCTTTCCAAATCACACCTCACCACCTGTGCACTTGACCCAATCCCTTCCCACCTGCTCCCCAACCTCACTAACATGCTCATTCCAGCCCTAACCCATCTCTTCAACCTATCGCTATCTTCTGGTACTTTCCCCTCTGCCTTCAAACATGCCACCATCACACCCATCCTCAAAAAAGCTAACCTTGACCCAACCGCTATGCCCAGCTATCGCACCATATTCCAAACTCCTTGAGCAGCATGTCCATGGTCAACTTTCCTCCCATCTCTCATCTAACTCTCTCCTTGACAACCTCCAATCTGGCTTCCGCCCCCCCCCCCCCCACTCCACCGAAACTGCTCTGACCAAAATTACTAATGACTTACTCACAGCCAAAGCTAACAGACAGTTCTCCATCCTCCTCCTTCTCGATCTGTCCTCTGCTTTCGACACAGTCAACCACCTCCTACTGCTACAGATTCTTTCTTCCCTCGGCATCAAAGGCCTTGCCCTGTCCTGGATTGCCTCATACCTTTCCGACCGCACATTTAGCGTTTCCCACTCACACACTACCTCCTCACCCAGCCCCCTCTCTGTTGGAGTCCCTCAAGGCTCTGTCCTAGGGCCTCTACCTTTTTCCATCTATACCCTTGGCCTAGGACAACTCAAAGTCCCATGGCTTCCAGTACCACCTATACGTGGACAACACTCAGATCTACCTATCTGGCTCAGATGTCACCTCTCTTCTGTCCAAAATCCCGGAGAGTCTGTCAGACATATCCTCCTTCTTCAACTCTCGCTTCCTAAAACTCAATGTAGACAAAACCGAACTCATCATCTTTCCCCCACCTCACGTATCCCACCTACCCAATCTATCTATTATGGTAAACGGCATCACGCTCTCTCCCGCACCTGAAATCCGCTGCCTCGGGGTAACTCTCGATTCTGCCCTGTCCTTCAAACCCCACGTCCAAACCCTTGCCACCTCCTGTCGCCTCCAACTCAAAAATATTGCCAGAATCCGTCCCTTCCTCAGCCCGCAATCTACTAAAACTCTTGTGCATGCCCTCATCATCTCCCGCCTCGATTACTGCAACACGCTTCTCTGTGGCCTCACCGCTAACTCTCTTGCACCACTCCAGTCTGTCCTCAACTCTGCTGCTCGGCTAATCCACCTCTCTCCTCGCTACTCCCCTGTTTCACCCCTCTGCAAATCCCTCCACTGGCTCCCAATTCCCCAACGAATCCAGTTCTAACTACTAACACTGATCTAGAAAGCCATCCACAACCTGTCCCCTCCCTATATCTCTGAACTAATCTCCCAATACCTTCCCTCACGTAATCTTCGATCCTCCCAAGACCTCCTACTCTCCTCCACACTTATTCATTCCTCACACAACCGCCTCCAAGATTTCTCCTGAATATCCCCCATCCTCTGGAATTCCACGCCTCAACACGTCCGATTATCTATTATCCACCACCCTCGGATCCTTCAGACGGAACCTGAAAACCCATCTCTTCAGGAAAGCTTACAGTCTGCAATAACCATTCTGCCGCCTCACCAATCGCCCGAGCTGCCGCCACGTCACCGACCACCCTAGCTGCCGCCACGACCACCCGAGCTGCCGCCTCACCACCACCAGTGCTGCAACACACTGACCTCCTGTCTCTTCCCCACTATCCTGAAGAATGTAAGTCCGCAAGGACAGGGTCCTCTCCCCTCTGTACCAGTCTGTCACTGTAAATTCGTTTACTGTTAACGATATCTATAACCCTGTATGTAACCCCTTTTCACATGTACAGCACCATGGAATTAATGGTGCTATATAAATAAATAATAATAATAATGCTGTGACTTGTAGTTATTCTTGAATAGGTATATAACTACCCTAAGGATATGTTCCTAGTTTTTTTTTTTGGTGAATTATTTTAATGCTGTATATTTAAAAAAAAAAAATGCAAATTACCTACTTTACTTAAAAGGTGCAGAAAATCTGCAACATGAAAAATTCCCGAACTTGGCCTAAGGCCCCCCTTCCCCGTTCTGCACTAGAAATGTAACTCAACGTCGCCGCCGTGTGGTCATTGTGGATATTACACTTTGCGCACAGATTGAACGACTCGCCATGAGATTATATTGCATAGTATTTATTCCCATATGAGCAGTTATTGTACAATCAGCTTCTTATGCATATCAGAAATTGCATCTAAAAAGAGCGCTGGAGAGGTTGTGAAGGTGAGTGCTTTTGTCTCTTCTCTCTCCGGAGCAGGGCTGGAGGGTCTTGGACTTGGGATAACTGTAGTGGGGAGGGGGGGTTTCGCTTAAATCCTTTTTTTTTTTAAATATATAGAATTCTCCCCTCCCCCCCTAAAGCTGGAACCACATTCCTGAGTCAGGGGGGCAGTTTAATCCCTGCACCCCTCCTACCCCTATACAGACAGAGCATCTCTACGCACTTTCAGCCCCTGGTAATGAGCATGCTGCACTGTATAAAGACGCTGCGCATCCATGCTGCACTGTATGAGAGTGAGTATCTCTATACACTCCTAGCCCCTGGTAATAGGCATGCTGCTCTGCAATGTAATGAGACTGGTTATATCTATACACGTCCGTCCCCCCGGATATAAAGGTACTGACTGCACTGTACAATAATGCAGACTATCTTTATGCACTACCGGTAGCTTGAGAATAAGCATGCTGCACTGTATAATGGTGCCGAGTGCCCCCTAAAAATTGCCATAGCCACCTGAAAAAAAAAAAGAACATCATGCTGCGCTGTATACTGGTACTGAGTATCTACATACACTTGTATAACCCTTTAGGGGTGAAGAAGCGCCCCTTTAAGGAGCATTCTCTAACGCGTAGCCCTTTTGCTTTCAGAGAAAAAAAATAAAAATTTATTGGGGGGGGGGGGGGGGGGGGAGCGCAAATTAAGAGCAACATGTCTGTTCTGCCCGGTCAACGTTGTGCTGTGCCCTATGGCCCGGAAGACAATCCTAACCCAGGCGGAGGGATTCTCCTATTGCTGTTTGTCGACGGACAGACATAGAATATAAATTAGACAGGGGGGTGTTGGGGGGCTCCTTTAATGCTGCCGTAGAGTGTATAGACATACTCAGTACTGATATACCTCTGAGACACAAAGCATTTTTTGCAGCAGGGATGGGGTGTAGAAGGGAAAAGGTTAAGTGTTACCCACTTTTTCCAGGCCGTAAAAATCCATTGATGCCCCCTGTTCCCTTCTGGGGTTTAGAGGGATAATGGCTGGGGGGGGGGAGGAAGAGGGGATAGCAGGTGAATTTGAAGAGTGGGAGGGGGGCGATTCTGTCCTCTTCCCCAATGTCATCTCATGCATATTACTTTGTAACATGCAGGGTGCAAATCTTCATGCCGTGAGCATACAAGGGGGTGAGCGTCTGCTTCGGACTTTGGAGGGGGAGGGACCCCTCAGCGATTTATTCTTCCGGGAAGGGAGATGTCTGCTAATAGATGAGCGAGGAGGAATTTGGTTCTGATTCGTAGTCTGTGGGGGGGTGCAGTAAATGGCAGTCAGGTCGGCTTCAGTAGCTTGTACTTGAGGTGTAGTTCTGGGCAAAGATAGAAAAAGGAAAGTGAATATTTACATTATTATCACCATTATAATAAACTGCGTTCATATAGCATCGGCACAACTTATATCTTAAAGGGAAACTCACAGGAGAACTTTACTATTATATCTAATGGTACGGCTGTAAAGGTCATAGCACAACAAGAAAAAGGATACCTGTCTTGTAGTAATCCGATGTACCAGCACTGAGAAATCAAGTTTTGAAGCTGCATGCAAATTGGGGGCGTGTACTTGGAATGCCTCCATAACACTTCCTGGCTAATTTGCATGTGGCTACAAAGCTTGATTTCTCAGCTCTGGTACATCGGATTACTACAAGACAGGATACATTTTTCTTGTAGTACTATGACCGATACAGCTGTACCACTAGTTTTAGTAGTAAAATCTCCTGACATGTTCACTTTAAACCCCTAAATATGAAATTATTCACTCCCTGCTCCCAAATTGTAGCATAATTGAGCCAATTTTGACATTCAGTAATCTGAATTACACTCTTTTTGCAACCCGTAATAGTGGCCATAATGATTGTCACCCAACTTTTCCAGAAAAAACAAACAAACAGGAACTTGACAGAACAGGACCTTTTTGGGAAATGGGCAAACTGACCAAACATTAGGTACTAATAGGGGCTCATGGTTCCTTTATGGTCACACTATAAATGTCTTATAGCTAAAGACAAAAGACCCCACCTACTAGAGAACAGGGGTCTCATTTACCCTGTTGTGCCACTAAACTTTGGCATAAGAACGCTGATGTGATGGACCTTTCCAATATCAACTAATGGTGAGCATATGCACATCACTCTCAGTCTGCCGCTACTGGGAAAGCTGGGTGTCGACCCCAATGGTGGCTACATCTAAATTACCCTCAGTCTGCCGCTACAGGGAAAGCTGGATGACGACCCCAGCTTTTCCAGAAGCGACTATCTATATATATAATTGTCTAAGGGTTTTTCTGTCTGTCTGTCTGTCCCGTTTATTCATTCGCTGATTGGTCGAGGCCGCCTGGGCCACGACCAATCAGCGACGGGCATAGCATGGCGACGATGATGTCATAATGGAAATCCCGCGTCTCTGATTGGTCGAGGCCGCCAGGCCTCGACCAATCAGCGACGGGCACAGTATCGACGTAGATGTCATAATGGTTGCCATGGCGACGATGATGTCAAAAAGGTTGCCTCGACCAATCAGCGACAGGCACAATCGGAATCATCATTGTCCATATACTACGGGGACATGCATATTCTAGAATACCCGATGCGTTAGAATCGGGCCACAGTCTAGTAACTAATAATAGACTAAGCAGAATACGTGACAGAAGAAGTCGACTCAGGGATTAATATTTCCTGAGGTTTTCTGCTCTTTCTGTGTATCAGCTATGGAGGATTGTGTGCCTGCCAGCAGTGATTAGTACGGAGTGGTCCCTGCGGTGGCGCAGCCTGGTGCATATATTTAGCTAGATGGGCCAGAATTAGAGCGGGCATTGTCTGTGTAATAGCAGCAGTGACATGCAGCGGAAATGGCATTGTGTTCCCTTTATACTAATTAATCCCGTTCTGCCCCTCATGTCCTTATTCTGTCCAATCTCTTGTCCCAGACGTGTCCTTCATTGCCCTCTCCCAAGTACAATCCCAGACCTTATTCCTGCAAATTAACCCCTGCCAGGCCTATTGTAAATGTCTCTGCCACATTATATACTAGTGAGTAACCCCTCATTGCCTTTCACCATGTGCATCATACAACTATTGCATACTCGTCTCAATAAACCTCCTAGACCCCAACAGAAAACATGTACCGGAGGTAGAGGCATCTTTGGGTCCCCTAAGTCACCAGGACTTAGGTTCATGGACCGTATTAAGCTACTGTTCCTATACAGGAGAAGTTCTGTTCACTGCCGCCATTGCAAAAGAACTAAGTGGCCAGGCTAGGAGCAATGGTGGAGGTGATAGGTGGACGGGCTAGGAGCAATGGCACAGCTGATAGTCAGCTGGGTAAGGAGCTATGGCACAGGGGATTGGTGGCCGGGCTAGGAGTTATGGCACAGGTGATAGGTGACCGAGTTTGAAGTTATGACACAGGTGATAGGTGGCTGGGCAAGGAGCTATGGTGCAGGTGATAGGCGGCTGGGCTAGGAGCTATGGCGCAGGTGATAGGCGGCTGGGCTACGAGCTATGGCACAGGCAATAAGCGACTGGGCTAGGAGCTATGGCACAGATGATAGGTGGCTGGGCTAGGAGTTATGGCACAGGTAATGGGTGGCAAGGTTAGGAGGTATGGCACAGGTAAAGGGAACTAAATAGCAAAGCCATTAGAGACTCAAGGTCTACAAAAATTCAATTTTCAACAGCAGAAAAGGTAAAGGGAAGCCAGGCTAGGAGCTATGGCACAGGTGATAGGCGGATGGGCTAGGAGCTATGGTACAGGTGACAGGCGGCAGGGCTAGGAGCTATGACGCAGGTGATAGGAGACCGGGCTAGGAGCTATGATGCAGGTGAAAGGAAACAAGTCTAGGAGCTATGACACAGGTAATAGGCGGTTGGGCTAGGAGCTATAGCACAGGTGATAGGCGGCAGGGCTAGGAGCTATGACACAAATGTGATAGGAGACCAGGCTAGGAGCTAAGGCACAGGTGATAGGTGGATGGGCTAGGAGCTATGGCACAGGTGACAGGCGGCAGGGCTAGAAGCTATGATGCAGGTGATAGGAGACCAGGCTAGGAGCTATGACACAGGTAACAGGAGCTCAGGCTAGAAGCTATGACGCAGGTAATAGGCGGCTGGGATAGGAGCTATGTCACAGGTAATGGGAAGCCAGGCTAGGAGCTATGGCACAGGTGATAGGCGGCTGGGCTAGGAGCTATGGCACAGGTAAAGGGAAGCTAGGCTAGGAGCTATGGCACAGGTGATAGGCGGATGGGCTAGGAGCTATGGCACAGGTGACAGGCGGCAGGGCTAGGAGCTATGACGCAGGTGATAGGATACCAAGCTAGGAGCTATGATGCATGTAATAGGATCTCAGGCTAGGAACTATGACACAGGTAACAGGAGCTCAGGCTAGGAGCTATGACGCGGGTGATAGGCAGCTGGGCTAGGAGCTATGGCACAGGTAATGGGAAGCCAGGCTAGGAGCTATGACACAAGTGACAGGCAGCAGGGCTAGGAGCTATGATGCAGGTGATAGAAGACCAGGCTAGGAGCTATGACGCAGGTGATAGCAGACCAGGCTTGGAGCTATGATGCAGGTGATAGGTGACCAGGCTAGGAGCTATGACACAGGTAATAGGAGCTCAGGCTAGGAGCTATGATGTAGGTGATAGGCAGATGGGCTAAGAGCTATGGCACAGGTGATAGGCGGCAGGGCTAGGAGCTATGGCACAAGTAATGGGAAGCCAGGCTAGGAGCTATGGCACAGGTGATAGGTGGCTGGGCTAGGAGCTATAGTGCAGGTGATAGGCGGATGGGATAGGAGCTATGGCACAGGTGATAGGCAGCTGGGCTAAAAGCTATGGCACAGGTAATGGGAAGCCAGGCTAGGAGCTATGGCATAGTTGATAGGCGGCAGGGCTAGGAGCTATGACACAGGTAATAAGAGACCAGGCTACGAGCTATGATGCAGGTGAAAAGAGACCAGGCTAGGAGCTATGATGCAGGTGAAAGGAGCTCAGGCTAGGAGCTATGATGTAGGTGATAGGCAGATGGGCTAAGAGCTATAGCACAGGTGATAGGTGGCAGGGCTAGGAGCTATGACACAAATGTGATAGGAGACCAGGCTAGGAGCTAAGGCACAGGTGATAGGCGGATGGGCTAGGAGCTATGGCACAGGTGACAGGCGGCAGGGCTAGGAGCTATGATGCAGGTGATAGGAGACCGGGCTAGGAGCTATGACACAGGTAACAGGAGCTCAGGCTAGGAACTATGATGCAGGTAATAGGCGGCTGGGCTAGGAGCTATGTCACAGGTAACGGGAAGCCAGGCTAGGAGCTATGGCACAGGTGATAGGCAGCTGGGCTACGAGCTATGGCAAAGGTAATGGGAAGCCAGGCTAGGAGCTATGGCACAGGTGAGAGGCGTCAGGGCTAGGAGCTATGACACAGTTAATAGGAGACCAGGCTAGGAGCTATGATGCAGGTGATTGGAGACCTGCTTCCAATAACCTGGTCAAACCCATAGAAACGATACAAGTGCGTTTCTTGGAAACTTTGACAAAGATTAACTAAATTACAAATATTTTTATCTTTCCATAAGTGAAAAATTGAGGAGGGAATGCCCCTTTAGCGCTTTAAAGACTGAACCATTGTTGGTTTCCACTGTTCCCCCTTCCACATCCGACCTCTCCCACTTCTTCTAAGGGCTTGTTTTCACTTGCGAGAAACACGTCCGTGTCTCGCATGTGGAAACCAAGCTCTGGTGCCGGCACTCCAGAGCGGAGCGTGCGGCTGCATAGCAACACATGGAGCTGCACGCTCCGCTCCCAAGTGCCGGCGTCAGAAGAGGGTTTTAACCTGCGAGACACGGACGTATGTCTCGCATGTGGAAATGAGCCCTAAGAGACGCAATTTTTTTTTCTTACTTATGCATCCACGTACCCATATGTTTTTTTTCTTTTTTGGACGAATTGAAGTTTTAGTGACATTAATGTTACCATATCAAGTACAGAAAAGTGGGGATAAAAATTCCACCTGTGGTAAAATGGAAAGAAACCGCAATTCCGCAATTCTCCTCAATTTTTGTGTGTTACTTTTTACAAGTGTTCATCGTCCAGGTCAGTATGATTATGGCAATCCCAAACTTATACAGTTATATGTTTATTATTTTGGCTGCTAAAAAAGAAAAATGTAAAAAATGTGTAAAAAAAAAAATATTTATGTCGCCATGTTCTGAGACCCGTAATTTTTAAAAAAATTTCTCTGCTTATGATAACTTGCTTTTTGCGTGCCAAGCTGAAGTTTTTTATTGATACCATTTTGGGCTACATAAGATGTGTTCAGAATTTTTTATTGCATTTTTGAGGAAACATGTGGCAACCTAAAACTGTCAATTCTTGGTTCTGATTTCCTTTTGTAATTTTTAATGGGTAAAATAACATAAATTTTTTCTTTGATTTTTTTTTCGTTCCCCCTAGGGAACTTGAACCTGTGATCGCTTGTGATATATACTGTAATACTACAGTAGAGGCATTGCTGTTCTCCTATGAAGTCTGGCCACAGCAGGGCCGGACTGGCCATCTGGCAATTCTGGCAAATGCCAGAAGGGCCTGTCTGATCATGGGCTGCCTTGTTAGAAGAATCTGTGTTCTCAAGACACCCATACTGTTAATAGTTATGACGGAGCACAAAGTCGCTGACTCCATCACTTACCCCAGCAGGCCATGGGTATCATTAGAAATATTGGTCTTGTAATAAATCTTGCTTTCCTCCATCCAAGGTAATATCAGTAATATATCCCATCTGGTGCTCGAAGGTGGGGACAACATGGGCCTGTGTGATTTCAAATGCCAAGGCTGAAATTTAGCCCCAGTCCATACCTGTTATGATCTGGTGGCCTAAGAGCAGCATGAGACGTACTCTGGAGAAGGTGGTACCTGTACTGACCGCAGACCCTGAACTTAACACCGCAACTAGAAGTAGCCGTGGAATGTACCTAGCGCTCTCTGGACATCTCGACACAGCCGGAGGACTAATTACCCCTAGAGATAGAAAAGGGAAAACTATCTTGCCTCAGAGAAAATTCCCAAAGGATAGGCAGCCCCCCACAAATATTGACTGTGAGAGGAGAGGGAAAAAACATACACAGACTGAAATCAGAATTTAGCAAAGGAGGCCACTTCTAGCTAAATAGAAAGGATAGGACAGAGTACCATGCGGTCAGTATTAAAACACTAGAAAATATCCACCACAGAAAATACAAAAACTCCACAGCTAACTAAAGATATGGAGGGTATATCTGCATCTCCAGAGATACCAGCTTGGCTAAACAAATCCTTATACAGACCAAGCTGGACAAGACAAAAAAACATGGAAAAGAACTGAACAATAAGGCCACAGCATGTGGACAGCAAAAAATCAAGGCCAGAACTTATCTTTGTTGAAAAGAACTGCAAAGCAGGAGAGACCAGGCAGAGATGTGAATCCTCCAGGAACAATGGAAACTGGCACTGGCTAAAGGGTGAAGCAAGACTAAATAGCCCAGTCAGATTTGCAGAAAGTGAACACACCTGATAAATGCTGCGATTCAGAGACAGCAGCGCTACCACTTACAACCACCGGAGGGAGCCCAAGAGCAGAATTCACAACACATACCTGGGCCACAGGGTGTGCTTCATAGAACAACCAAGATAGCAGATGCCAACTGTTTCACCGCTCCATACACATGTACCCTGACACTGACGTATAGTTACGTCCGGGTGCTCAGAGGGGGTCAAGGACCAGCACCCTAGTAGTAGCAGACCAGATGTGCAGCATTTTCCGATCTATGACCAACTTACCAATACATAGAGGAGTAGCTAGGATGGGGCAAACGGGGCATGTGACTAGTGTCGGACTGGGGTGCCAAGGGCCCACCAGTAATATTGACTTTGAGTGGGCCCCTTTTCACCTGCATACAAATATTACACTACCCCTGTTCACAAATGTACCTATATCGCCATATAATAATAAACTGGGTAGTTTGGATAATGAATGACGATATACTGCTTTTTTCAAGTGAATTATGCTAAGTACTGGTCAAACAGTGCCCAGATCAGCACAGGGTCCCACCGGGAGATTCCCCTGTTCCCCTATGGGCCAGTCCGAGCCTGCATGTGACCAATAATCCAGTTTGCGCTTATAGCATAGGACAGAAAACCAGCTATAAAACCAGTTTTCGGGGTTATGTAGTTGACAATCGGGTACCAAGACATTTTTGCTGCCCCGCTTGAGTAAGTGTGACCACATCGGTTATAGCCCCTAATGCTGGCCCGGGTGACTGCAACAGTTATTAGGTGTGTACAGTAGTAGTGGCATCCACCAGTTATTACCGTCTATGTCCTGTAAGAGGACGCGGCCCCTGGCACTAATCATAGGTCTATATTTATCTCCGCCTGGGAAAGGCCTGCTCGCCCCTGTCAGTGTCAGATAGCATTGCCCCCATGTGATATCTGACGTTGGAGGGGGGCAGCCATGTCTAGTTTTTGGATTGGACAGGGGCAGAGAATGAAGGACACGCATAGATTATCACAGGATAAATCACCTCTCCAAGGGACAAGGTGTCAGAGATGAGGCTGAGATCCTCAAATATAAGCGAGCGTAAATATCTGAGTATATATAGAGCACAGGCCAATGAGAAAGAAGGAAGAGGAAAGTTCAATCCCGTCATCAGTTTACAGTGTTTAAGGTAATTTATGAAGAGACAAGCAGCGCGACCATACGATGCCATGATGTGCATACAGTGGGTGCGGAAAGTATTCAGACCCCTTTAAATTTTTCACTCTTTTTTGAATTTACCAAATGGCTGCAATTAAACAAAGTTCATTTTTTTCTCATTAATGTACACTCTGCTCCCCATCTTGACTGAAAAAACAGAAATGTAGAATTTTTTGCAAATTTAATAAAAAAGAAAAACTGAAATATAACATGGTCATAAGTATTCAGACCCTTTGCTCAGACACTGATATTTAAGTCACATGCTGTCCATTTCCTTGTGATCCTCTTTGCGATGGTTCTACTCCTTCATTGGAGTCCAGCTGTGTTTAATTAAACGGATAGGACTTGATTTGGAAAGGCGCACACCTGTCTATATAAGACCTCACAGCTCACAGTGCATGTCAGACCAAATGAGAATCATGAGGTCAAAGGAACTGGCCAAGGAGCTCAGAGACAGAATTGTGGCAAGGCACAGATCTGGCCAAGGTTACAACAGAATTTCTGCAGTACTCAAGGTTCCTAAGAGCATAGTGGCCTCCATAATCCCTAAATGGAAGAAGTCTTCCTAGACCTGGCTGTCCAGCCAAACTGAGCAATCGTGGGAGAAGAGCCTTGGTGAATAAGTTAAAAAAAAAAAAACAAGATCACTGTGGCTGAGCTCCAGAGATGCAGTAGGGAGATGGAAGAAAGTTCCACAAAGTCAACTATCAGTGCAGTCCTCCACCAGTCGGGCCTTTATGACAGAGTGTCCCGACAGAAGACTCTCCTCAGTGCAAGACATATGAAAGCCGCATAGAGTTTGCTAAAAAACACATGAAGGACTCCAAGACTATGAGAAATAAGGTTCTCTGGTCTGATGAGACAAAGATAGACTTTTGGGTGATAATTCTAAGCGGTATTTGTGGAGAAAACCAGTCACTGCTCATCACCTGCCCAATACAATCCCAACAGTAAAACATGGTGGTGGCAACATCATGCTATGGGGGTGTTTTTCAGCTGCAGGGATAGGATGACTGGTTGCAATTGAAGGAAACATGAATGCGGCCAAGTACAGAGATATCTTGGATGAAAAGCTCTTGAGCCCTGACCTAAACCCAATTGAGCATCTCTGGAGAGACCTGAAAATGGCTGTCCACCAACGTTCATCATCCAACCTGACGGAAATGGAGAGGATTTGCAAGGAAGAATGGCAGAGGATCCCAAAATCCAGGTGTGAAAAACTTGTTGCATCATTCCCAAGAAGACTCATGGCTGTACTAGCTCAAAAGGGGCTTCTACTCAATACTGAGCAAAGGGTCTGAATACTTATGACCATGTGATATTTCAATTTTTCTTTTTTAATAAATTTGCAAAAATTTCTACATTATTGTTTTTTTTTTCAGTCACGATGAGGTGCAGAGTGTACATTAATGAGAAAAAAATGAACTTTTTTAAATTTACTAAATGGCTGCAACGAAACGAAGAGTGAAAAATTTAAAGGGGTCTGAATACTTTCCGTACCCACTGCATAATGGCTATCTCCATCTGTAGAAGGGGGCGCCAGTGGGAATGTAATGACTGTAGATGTGGGGATTATTAGGTCCAGGTTAGGACTTTACATCACATAACTAATAATAAACAACATGTATGATTGACCTACGGTCCTTTTACAAAGGGGATTTCTGCCCACTCCGACAAGTCTATTGGTGCTCCTGTAAAGGCCCTTTTGCACGACCTCTCATACTAGTTCTGTGCTTCCATATTTACACAGGCCAGTGATTGGGAAGGTGGGCTCATATGAACACTCTCTCGGACAATTATTAGCCCCTTAAAGGGGCCGTTAAATGGTGCTCATTATTACTGGGGATCCTCTCTGTCTAGGACCCCTTAGCATGTGGCAAGATTTTCCTTCACTGAAAGCAAAAATTTACTTCACTGCTTTATACCAAGCCAAGGCAAAATGGCTTGTTAAGCCCCCACCTCCCTGCACCCATAACCTGAAACCCCATGTAAACAGCCCCCACTGGCTTCAGCACTGCAAAAATAATATCTAAGGACCTGTTTCCTTATTAGGCTAATTTATTGCTTCAGGACAAACTCTCCAGATAGAATAAACAGGAGTTATGCTAGTTTTTTTTTTTCTTTATACCAGTATATACTTTTATATCCTTTTCTTTTATATATTTTTTGTACTCTTTAATTGCAATTTATTACTGAATTCAACATTATTTTATGATCTCTTGTAAACTCTGAACTCAGTGATCAGACTCGGGGTCACACGGGAGCTATCACTGCAATCACAGGATCACTGCAATCGCAAGATCACTGCAATCACATGGTCACTGAAACCACCGTTGTCTTTTTTTATATATATAAATCCTGCTATGATGTGTATAAAATTGACAAAGTGAAATGGTAAAAATAAACTTTTGTACTGGGTGTCCAGTTCTCTATGTCAGTTGACCACATGAACAAATCCGCACATTTTCAGCCCAGCTGAAAATGAGGACATCATATTGTGTTGGGGGCATTGTAGGGACATCATACTGTGTTGGGGGTATTGTAGGGACATCATACTGTGTTGGGGGCATTGTAGGGACATCACATTGTGTTGGGGGCATTCTAGGGACATCATACTGTGTTGGGGGTATTGTAGGGACATCATACTGTGTTGGGGGCATTGTAGGGACATCATACCGTGTTGGGGGCATTCTAGGGATATCATACTGTGTTGGGGGTATTGTAGGGACATCATACTGTGTTGGGGGTATTGTAGGGACATCATACTGTGTTGGGGGTATTGTAGGGACATCATACTGTGTTGGGGGCATTGTAGGGACATCATACTGTGTTGGGGGCATTGTAGGGACATCATACTGTGTTGGGGGTATTGTAGGGACATCATACTGTGTTGGGGGCATTGTAGGGACATCATATTGTGTTGGGGGCATTCTAGGGACATCATACTGTGTTGGGATATTGTAGGGACATCATACTGTGTTGGGGGTATTGTAGGGACATCATACTGTGTTGGGGGCATTGTAGGGACATCATACTGTGTTGGGGGCATTGTAGGGACATCATATTGTGTTGGGGGCATTCTAGGGACATCATACTGTGTTGGGGGTATTGTAGGGACATCATACTGTGTTGGGGGTATTGTAGGGACATCATACTGTGTTGGGGGTATTGTAGGGACATCATACTGTGTTGGGGGTATTGTAGGGACATCATACTGTGTTGGGGGCATTGTAGGGACATCATATTGTGTTGGGGGCATTGTAGGGACATCATACTGTGTTGGGGGTATTGTAGGGACATCATACTGTGTTGGGGGTATTGTAGGGACATCATACTGTATTGTGGACATTGTAGGGACGTCATACTGTGTTGGGGGCATGGTAGGGACATCATATTGTGTTGGGGGCATTCTAGGGACATCATACTGTGTTGGGGGTATTGTAGGGACATCATACTGTGTTGGGGGTATTGTAGGGACATCATACTGTGTTGGGGGTATTGTAGGGACATCATACTGTGTTGGGGGTATTGTAGGGACATCATACTGTGTTGGGGGTATTGTAGGGACATCATACTGTGTTGGGGGTATTGTAGGGACATCATACTGTGTTGGGGGCATTGTAGGGACATCATATTGTGTTGGGGGCATTGTAGGGACATCATACTGTGTTGGGGGCATTGTAGGGACATCGTACTGTGTTGGGGGCATGGTAGGGACATCATACTGTATTGTGGACATTGTAGGGACGTCATACTGTGTTGGGGGCATGGTAGGGACATCATATTTATAAGGGACATCATTATAAGGACATCATATTGTGTTGGGAGCAATGAAGGGACATCATACTGTGTTGGGGGCATTGTAAGGACATCATACTTTGTTGGGGGCATGGTAGGGACATCATACTGTGTTGGGGGCATTATAGGGACATCATACTGTGTTTGGGGCATTGTAGGGACATCATACTGTGTTGGGGACATTGTAGGGTCATTATACTGTGATGGGGGCATGGTAGGGACATCATATTGTTTTTAGAGCACTGAGGACATATTTTTCCAGAGTGCACTGTGGGGTCATAATACTGTGCATGTGGAGGGTAGTGTTGGACTGGGGTGCCAAGGGCCCACCTTTAATATTGACTTTGGGAGGGCCCACTTTTCACCTGCATGCAAATATTATGTTACCCTGGTCACAAACATACCTATAATGCTATATAATAATAAACTGGGTAGTTTGGTTAATGATGATGAGATGCTGCTTTTTTCTGTACAGAGTGAATAAAGTGAATTATGCTAAGCACTGCCCATGCAGTGCCCAGATCTGTACAGGTGTCCACCGGGAGATTCCCCTGTTCTCCTATAGACCAGTCCAAGCCTGGTGGAGGGTATTGTGGGGGTACTTTGTGTGGAGTAATTTACTATGGAGAAGCAATACATTATGGGTACCATGAAAGGGGTATCATAGTGGGTGAGAACACTAAGTAGCTTCGGGAAGGGCACAATTACTGTGTTCCTGCCATAATGTCTTTAAAAACTTGGAGTTATGCCCCTCTGTGAGTGCGACTATTTTTTTTTCTGGAAAGGATGGAGGGGGAAGGGCCCAAGTTTGACTTTTCTACCAGGCCCCATGATCTACATGTACAGTGTGTTCCTGGGTTGACAAGTGAGCAGATTCCAAGCATGATTATGAAGGAATGTGGCACATAATGCCGAGTTGGCACTGGTGGAAGGGTAAATCATACTAGACCAGTGGATATACTCATACATCTTAGTCTACGCATTAAACGAATGAGGTGATAATTTCCCTGAAAAGTCAGATCTCTGGAGATACTGTACCGTATTAGAGTTGCCCTTGCGCAGTGGGCCCCTGTCAGCTGCCAATGTTATCCTATTATTAAAACAGATCTATTTGAGCTGATTGGTTTCTGTTGATATTCATACTTCTCAAATTTCTCTTCTCCTTAGAACATAAATCCGCTATAACTTACATTTACGCACATAGTCATGACTGAAAACTGCAGTGCTGCTCTTCATATCAAGCACATACATGCTGGTGCAAAGAAAAGCAACATGGCACCAGACAGTAACAGGTATTCAAAGAATTCACTTCTAAATTGTCCTTCACAACTGAAACAGTCAAAAACAGCTGCCAGTCCTATAATTAGAGGTGCCCTTGTATTAGGTGTTACCATGCCCAATACCTAAGAAGCTCTTACAGCAGATATAGCCTTTCGCAAAGAGCTTTGAGCTATGGCTACATGGCGACTTTGGTCAAGTGACACTGATTGCCCTACTTCTGGTGGATTTCTTTACAACCATACCATGTTACTTTTTTTCTTTCTTTATGACCACGTTTACCATCATTAGTTGCCTTCGCTGTGTAGCCCTAGCCTTATTTGTTCTTCTGCTTTTCTTCATGCAAGAGTGGTGGTCAACTGGTGGTTCCAAGGCCATATATCTCATCTAGGTGCTTTTCCTGTTTCCCAAGACTCCCCACTTCCACACTACTCTGTAAGTTGTGCTATATAAAGCCCCCCATACACATTAGCTTGCTGTTGGCCAAACGTTCACTCAGGTGACCACTATCTCCCCCGAGTCCGCCATACTCGGGAAACATTCTCCGAGAGTGCCACAGCTAGACTCCTCTGGCAGAAGCTTATCTCCTACAGCACAAAAGGATCATCCCTTAGAAATCCAACTTGCCACACCATCTCTCCCCCGACATTGTATGGGGTAAAGTTGGGCACACACATTAGACTGTTGGCAGATTCCACCGATATCATTGGATTCGGTCAACTTCGATATTGTTGGGTTCGGTCAATCTAATGCGTGTGTGTGCACCTTAAGTCATACTGTTGGGCCCCCCACTCAAGCCCCTTACAAGCTTGCAGTGTCTCCTATTTTTTGCAGTGGATAAAGGTCGTGGAAAAGTAAACGGGGCTACTGAAACAACCATGCTATAGTGGAGAGTGACTTTGTATGTGACGACACCTCTCTGTGACAAACATGAGACATGACCTTAGAATGTAATGATGGATCTCTGATGGAGTCAAACCCCATAATAAGGTTGGATAACAATCTAATTCCACCAAAAATACAAGACAAAATAGTCTGGACTCCATGATAGACTAGGTTGGAGGTCTTTTCGTATGTCGGAGCATAAATTTAAAAGTGTCATTCTTGTGAGTGCTGCTCTTTCCTTGTAAGTGTTCACTGTCAGTAAAAGATCAGACCCCCTATGTACTTTGAGGTTGGACAGGTCTCCAACTGGACAGGATTGTGTGAGAATGAGATCAACCTGCAACATAACGAGGAGCAAGAAATGTGGAGAATTAGGACAAACATCAACAGAAGGAACAAAGTACAGGAAAGTCATGCCAGGTGATAGTATGGTGTGGTGCGGTGAAGAAGAATCGGGATTGTGGGAAGATTGTGGAATGGGTCAATTATGGATAGATAGAAGAATTCTCGGAGTGTCCATTGCGTTTTCAATGAACAGAGGTGAGTAGGCCACTGCCATACACCCCTGACGGCTTATCAGTCCTGAGAGCAAAAGGATCTGGTCGTAGTTGATATTTAACATAGCCATGTCCTACAACATCTTCCATGGAGGAGAGAAAGGAGGCCCCTCTATACATAAGAGGTAATCTGCTGGTCTGTTAACACTCCCTTTCACAATGGGCTGTGTCCTTACACAGTTTGACAATGTGGGCACTGATAGGACTCCCCCAACTGGCAACACCCAGTTGTCAATTTATTCATAAACTTCTAGGAGGAATAACAGAGGAACGGCACAATACAGAGTTATAAGAAAAGATGATCCAGAATTCCTATATTATGCTGAATACAAAAATGTACTAAAACATTGAGAGGTGACAGGTTCCCTTTATACAGAAGAAGACTAAACATGACTGATGGGACATGAATGGGTGAAGAGTACAAGACCCCAGTAGAGTCTTAGGCTACTTTCACACTAGCGTCGTACTCGGCCCGTCGCAGTGCGTCGGGCCGACGTACCGACGCTAGCAGTGAATGCGCTGCACAACGGGGGCAGCGGATGCTGTTTTTCCATGCATCCGCTGCCCCATTGTGAGGTGCGGGGAGGTGGGGGCGGAGTTCCGGCCGCGCATGCGGGGTCGGAAATGGCGGACACAGCGCAGCAAAAAACGTTACATGTAACGTTTTTTGCTGCCGGCGGTCCGCCACAACACGACGCAACCGTCCCACGATGGTTGCGACGTGTGTCAATGCGTCGCTAATGTTAGTCAATGGGGAAAAAACGCATCCTGCTGCTAACTTTGCAGGATGCGTTTTTTTCGCCAAAACGACGCATTGCGACGTATGCAAAAAAACGCTAGTGTGAAAGTAGCCTTAGAGAAAAGACAGATAATCCTGCTGGAGGCAGATAACAGATTTCACATGGATCTAACAACGGAAAGTATGAGAAGTTAGGAGACATCACAGAGAAGATTCAACAGAGTGAATCAACGGATTATGCAAGGGAGGATTGCTGGGGGTGCAGGATTTGGGGAAGGCAGGTGGGATCAATGGATGTGTCACATTGAGAGAAAGTACCAGAAGAAGAAGGCATACCTAGGAAACAATGCCTGCTTTATTAAAGGCCAAGATGAATGAAAAGTTGGAAGCATTATTATTCTTTATTAAAGAGGTTGTCCAACACTGAGACAGCTTCTTCTTAAATGCTGAAGTCCCCTGAGCAAAATAATAATAATAAATATATATATATATATACACTCACCACCTTCCTGTAATTAATGTTGGTGCTGGCTCTCCGGACGCGCTTGCGACATTGTCATGCATGTGAGCACTGCAGCCAATCACGACTGCTAATGGTCTGCAGTGTTCACACCTTTCCCTGACATCTGAGTTTTGCTCAAGAAATGTGTGAGTGAAGCAACCTAAAAGAAGCTACTGATTCTATCCGCAACATGCAGATGACATAACAATGTCACGCGAGAACCGGCAGATCCAGTGCCGGCATTGCTGGATCAGTAGGTGAGTATGAGGCTTTTATTTTTAATTTTACTTTGGAAATTCCGGTATTTAAGAAAGGGTTGGACAACCCCTTTAAGTATAGGGAATTGTATTAAACTTTGTTTAGAAAGGTTCTTTGAAGAAGAAGCTGATCACAAAGTGTCCACCTGCTGGAACCTCCTGTGATCAGCTGCAATCTGTGAGGAAACCTTTCAGTAAGTGTTACATTTTCCTGCAGCACCGCCACAGGCCGAAATGAAGCATTACACCTTTCCCATTCTTCTCAATGGTGTGTCTACATAGTGCAGGACTGGATGAGTCCTCCAGAAAGAGAGATGATCTTTTTTCCCCCACCGTTGGCCATAGTTTCATAGTTTTTAAGGTTGAATGAAGACAAAAGTCCATTGATTTTCAACCTATAACCTAACGTTGATACATAAAAAGGCAAAAAACATCATTAGATGAGATACCCGTAAAGAAGACTGCCCCTCTAATGTATAAGGAAATGGGAAAAAGAAATCCTCATCAGGAGAAAACAGGAGGAACATATGGGAGATACAGATATATCATGGAAAAAAATCCAGAATCTGGTGGTATTTGATGATGTGGGATATCACGTTGTTGAGTCCTCAGATGTAATTTTTTTAGTTATTATTGGAGTAAGTAATCCAGATCTAGGTTCGGTCATTTTTAGGGATTAAGGTTGGTCAGAGTTAATGTAGAGGTGCTACTGGTTAAGATGTTACCTGGGAGTGTCCCTTATTGATATTTATTACCTGGGTGATTCCCCATTATTTTGGGTGTCCCAGTTTTGTGGTCTCACTGCTGCACTCGTTTGGTGCCGGCTCTTTTCACAATCTGTGCCCCTTTCCTCCCGTCTCCGATCTCTGATCTCAAAGAGTCAAACTCGTCCTCTGCCTGCCGTGGTGGGGAGCAGCCCCCGGGGGGTTAGAACATGAGGTCAGGGGTGGACATTAAGGATAGGCATTGAGTGACACACGTGTACCACAGAGGAAAGTAAGGGAACAAAGACACAGAAGGGTAAAAACAACAGTGAAATGAGATAGAGAAAAAAAAACAAACAAATGAATAATTCTTAGAGGCATGAAAATTTCAAAGACAGAAGTACAGGAAAAGAGACAGAGGATTCTGTACGATCGTGCAAGTAAAGAATAAGACACAGTCCATATAATTTGCCTTAGAATTACAGAGAAGTGTCCCATCCCTGAAACTAGACATTAAAGTACTTCTGTTAGTCGATGCTGAATTACAATTTATGTTATACTCCAGAGCTGCATTCATAATTCTACACATTGTCACTGGGAACAGTCAATCATGTCAAAGTTTAGCTTCTGGTGTAAAGACTGTCACTAGATTAACCAGAATAGAAAACAGCTATGTAAAGACACAGGACCTGAAAAGGATTCTGGTAAATTTATGATCTGAACTTTACAGAATTCAGAATGCAGATCTGAGGTATAATACAGGCTGTATCTTAGGATAAGTAATGACATATAACATTGTAGAATTTTGTAAATATAAGTCCCCGGAAGAAGCTGGCGGCGAAACGTGCGTCGGGGTGAGGGGACGCCAGAATTAAGCCACACACCAGGTAACTATCTACCTTTATTCTCTATTTTGCACCATCCCTAATAAGCTCCTAATACCAGGGGAAGCCTATTGGATAATGAACAATGTGGAGATCATGCAGTGATTCATAAAGACAGGTCTCCTTTTCCTGTGCATTATGTATTATATATAATTCAAGATCACGGATGTTAATATATTGGGGTTCGGACATATTGTGTCCGGTTGGAGTAAAAAGGTGTGGAATAAGTTTTGTCTTTCGTTTTTTGAATGACTATTGCTATAAAGTCTTGTATAAATATAATTCAGACTTCAATAATACATCCAATATTGGTTGGTAATTAGGCAATTTGTCTGCTTTGAATCACTATTTATGTGTGGGGAATTTTTTCCGTGATATTAGTCTGGCGTCTCCTAGACAGCATTTTGCTTTTTTATTTATTTGTTGTTTATTGTCCTTTTTTGGCTTGAATAAAAAATATTGATTTTATATAGTGTGGGATCGCTTCTTTGTCCTTATCCAATAATTGGCCTAAATCCATGGTATCTGAATAAAAATGTTAGAGCCTCGTACCTCTCGATGCAGCACTGCGTACTTCAGGTAATTTGGAGTCTCACTCTCAAGCTCATCTGGCTCTTGTAATGTTCCTTCAATGATCAAGTCTTCGTTGTCTCCCAAATCCGTGGACCCTGGTGGCCCCACCCTGCGGAGGACCTTCCGAACTGTCTGCAGATGATATCAGAAATTAAGATAATATTAACCATGAATCCTAACATAAAGGCCATGCTGGCACCTAGATGGGTAGTCATTGGGATCCATTATGGTGTCCTCATCAAGTTGGAAAACTAGGGGCCCTGAGGCCTTCTTAGTTCTTACACTTGACCTCTGCTGACTGCATCCACCCCTGATTATCCACAACCCCGTCAGTAAACTTGTTTCTTCTTCCGGTAGGGTTTTTTTTCCTTTATGGACCGCTCATTGGCTCCATTGGTTAGCCGACCCCCCACCAGAAGAGTAAGCCAGCAGACCGGCAGGGGATACTGTCAGCCATACGGCTGAGGTGTACCATTCCAGTACGCGAGTGTTCATTTTATTACTTTACGACTACCCTTGGTCCATTAATAAAATGTCAACCTCTTTAAGGATATATCCATTCAAGATGGAAATGCTGTGCATTTTCAGTGTGGATTTATACACGGAAAATCAGCAGCAGATAATATTGCCAGCCAAGTGAATAAGATTTGAACCATGTAAACCTATAATAATAAAAGTATGTGGACACAATGGACACTCACCTTCTTCGTTACTATGTTCCCTTGCTCATCTGTAAATTCCTCCTCTGTTACTTGCTCCCCAGGAATGTCAGGGACTTCATTCCCCTAAAATTGGGGAAGAAGTTACATAACGTTATGGTACAGGGAGCCATTTCTAAACTATTGTTACGACACATTGCATTTGCAGACGCTCATGATTACGAGTCCTATTATGTGATACTCCAGTTTAATGGAGCTTGACCAGACTGAACTGCAAATAGCTCAGGAGATTACAAGTGCTATTTACAGGTCAATGGGTGGTTAAAAGTGGCTCCAAGTCGCTGCTTACATCAGAGAATGCCATCATTTTACAGGGCGGCCCCATTCACAAATATCTCATTTGACTTCCAGGAGCAGAGAACAGATTTATATTCATTCCTCAACATTGGAACAGCGAGAAGAAAGAGTCATTGCATTCTGGAAATCACAGGATGGATAGAAATGTTAGTGATAAGAAAATTATGAAAAAATGGAAGGAAAATTTTCAAAACATTAGTCTGGAATATGATCATCTCTTGCAGAAATTCTCATAGTTAAAAGTCTTGGCTGCTATCAATGAGGTTATTAATGGCTGTCTTAGGAATGTTTTTCTGCGCTGAATGCACTTGGGCACGAAATCATCAAGATCTGCTGCTGGCAGCTCCTTTGTAATTGCCGACCGATGATGTCCCAGATTTGTTCTATGGGAGAAAAGTCCGGAGACGCTACAGACAATGGTAGCACGTTTAGGCCACTCAAGTTGCTCACAGTAGTACCACCAACATGGGGCCTGGAGTTAGTGTGCTGAAAAAAGGCTCTTGGGACACTGTCACCACGTGAAGGTCTCTTCATAGTATTGTCCACATGATCTCCAAACCAATCTCCAGCTACCATTACATCCACAACAGAAGCAGGACTCCTTGCTTTAGAGAACAGATCTCCATTCCAGCCTCCATTGCCAGCTTGCTCTGAATCATGAAAGCCTTTGTGAGTTGGCGTGAGGTCAATAGAGCACCTGACATCTTGCTCGTAGCCCAATGTCGTACAAACACTTTGTCAAAGTTTATGTAGACAGTGTTTGACATGTTATACTTCATGTGTGATGTCTAGTTTCCCTTGCAGTATAGAATGGATCACTAAGCGCCATTCCTCGAATATGAAGAGACCACACTGGCAACACCATAAAGAGGCCTTCACGAGACAACGTAACATCGGTCCTACTCTCGAGATTATGGTGTGTGGTGACAATGTACAGCAGCCAGACCCATATCATTAAAAGTCTATTGATCCTGTGATTTCCATAATTCCATGACTTTTTCTTCTTGGTGTTGCACTGTCAATGTTGAGTGAATCTATCTATACAGATTATGTGAACACTATATTGAGAAAAGTATTGGGACACAAGTCTTAATCACTCAGTTCAGATTTACCATTCAGTCCCATTGCCCTGGTGTATAACATGCGGCCCCTCGCCCCGGTGTATAAAATCCAACTCTTTTCCCCTGCTGGATAACACCTAGGCCCCATTGGCCCCAGTATATAACATGAAACCCCTTGCCATGCCGTCTGTCTTTACCACCAAGTGACAGAACGACCAGTGGTAAAGAGCTCCCTGATACCAGCACGGTCCTGTAATAGGAGCCACCGGGGTAACAAGTCTGTTCCATGACATTTCTTCCTCCTAAATCTTCCCCATCACCTCTGAGTGATATTATTTCAAAGTGGAAGGAACCGCTGCAACTCAGCCACAAAGTGGAGGCCCATAACATTACAAAGTGGAGGCCCATAACATCAGCACAAACATTGAGATCCTGCCGGGAGCTTCATGGTTGATCAGCTGCATGCAGCCTTACATCACCAAGCACAACGCCGAGCGTCGGATGGAGTGGTGTAAAGCCGCCACCACTGGACTCTGGAGGAAACTTGTTCTGTGCAGTGACGGATCACACTACTCTATCTGGAGTCTGATGGACGAGTCTGAGTTCGGTGAATGCCAGGACAACGTTATCCGCCTGACTTTATTGTGCCGGATGTACAGTTTGGTGGAGGTGGGATAATGTTATGAGATTTTTATTCAGAGATCGGCCACGGACCTTAGTTCCAGTGAAGGGAAATCTTGATGCTTCAGTACAACACATTTTTGAAAAGTGTAGTTTATAGTTTTGTGGGAACACTTTGGGGAAGACCCTTTTCTGTTCCCCATGACTGTGCCCTGTGCACAAAGCAAAGTCTGTAAAGAAGCTCAAAAATGCTCTTCTAGATGAAGGCAAAAAAAAGTGCCTACAGTCACCTCCAAAATCTTATAGAAAGAGAGGAGAGGAAGCAGTTGTAGCTGCAAAAGGACTGACTCCATATTAATGTCTATAGATGTAGTTCGGGAGGTCATAAAAGCTCCTGTAGATGTAATATGACGGGATCCTAATACTTTTCTCTATATAGCGTACATCCCAATGATTTACAGGTCAGAGAACAGTCCTATCATATAATTTCAATATATATATATATATTTAGATCTAGCTGGCGCACATTGGCTAGTTGGCTACTACATTTTTGGAACAAGTGCTCCTTCTTTTTTCATATACACACATGCACACACTGCGTCCTATACACTGACATACAGACTGGAGAGCAGTCCTATTATATAAATTAAATATATACATACACACATACAGACCACGTAAAAGTCATCAGCGATTCCTTCACTGTACAGAACACACCATTTACCTTGACGATCACCCTCCGTCGGACCACCTTGGTGGTCAGAGTCTCCTCATCGTCATCCACTCCTCCTTCTCCCAGTTCCCGGTCTAGCTCAGTATGAAGGCGACGCAAAACAAACTTTGCAGCTCCACGTACAATATGAACCACATTTTGGCAGCTCACCACGAAAAAGCCAATCAGGACTATGCAGACCCCCAATTCCGTCACAAATCCCCACATTCTGCCCTACTTATTTAACTGAAACCAAGCAATGGGATAAAAATATCCTTGCGTTAAAAAAAAAAAAAAAATTGGGTAAAAATGTTGGTCTCACCCCCAGCTAAAATAAGACGTATACATAGTTATACGTAGGCAAAGCATGCCCTAAATTATCTATGGAGTGTAGGAAGATGTCCTACTATCATAAATCCCTCAGATCAGCACTTCTTTGAGACAAGATCCAAATGTCAGCCCCGAAATCAGCAGATGTGGTCCCCCGTTCAAGTTTGGGGGCTGGGGGGAAGCCCCATATGAAAGCTTCAGGGTGGATGTACGTCTGTGTGATTGTGAATGTCTCAGCTGTTTCATGGGAGGGTCTGAAATTGGAGCTGGTGGGAAGTAAGGCGGAGAGACATTTAATAACCCTCAAAATGGAAAGAGAGAGAGGAAAGAGACGAGGAGGTTGCTGAGGGACATATACCCTCAGAGCTGTCCTGAAAGTCATTACATGTCCCATATTTTCATCGCTGCCATACTCGAATTCCATAAGATATCTCCTTTTCATTTTTGTCTTTCACCCCCGTCCTCAGAGTACCTACCTCTCCCAACCGGCTCGAACTATACACGGTGCTCTGTTGTGTCACTCGTATCCTTGCACTTCCCTTAAATGTTGGATGAAGCTCTTCGTATGGCAAAGGGGCACCATTGTCCTGGTGAGGAGATCGACGAGGAGAAGAGGGTGAGGGGGCATCTGTGCTCCAGTCCAGAACCCTATAGATTGGAAAGACATATAGTTCATACTGTGGCGTACTCACCATTGGCTAATCTACAATATAGTTAGAGATGGTGGAAGCAATTCACTAAACGTCCTACATATCTAAAAAAAAAAAGCTCTCTGCTAATGACACTGGCTTGGTCATCGAACATATCCAGGAGAGTAACTACCAGGGTAGAAGCGTACCTCTGGCTGACGTAGGGCCCAGTAGAAGAAGCAAAGGAGGACTGCAAGGACCTAAAGAAGATAGTCAAAAGTTTGACTGTGTCGGAGAAGTAGGCCGTGGAGTACAAGGAAGAGAGAGGACCCCATAAGATTGAAATAGGCCCCCAATATGGTGCCAGGTCTTGCCACATTGAACTATTACTTATTTCCCACATTCTGTTCAAGACCCTTTGGGAAATTGTCCCCCCAGACACTGCTTATTTATATTACCTATGGAGTTTAGCACAGGTTATTATGGCCCGATCGTAAAAATTAAGGGCCCCCTCTCTTCATTGGCTCCATAGGAGCAGTATGGTCGATCTCTATGGTATCTACATGAGTGAGTGTGATAAGGAAAATGGAGAAAGAGTGTAGATGTGAAATGACCCAGGGATGGAGGGAAAGATGAAACATGGGCTCTGCAAACACCTCATTTTGAGCCGCCTAAGTCAGAGGAAGGGAAGGTTACCTCTGATGGAAGGTGCCATTTGAGGGCATCTTCACTTGACCTTCCAAGGAGATCACTGTAAGGCGGGAGGGATAATTGCAAGACATTTGTGGGGTAAGTATATGAGATGAGGTTTGGGTAGATTAAAGGGGTTGTCTCACGAAACGTATGAGGCAGATAATAGATAGATAGATAGATATTAGATAGATGAAAAGAAGAGAGAGATCAAGATAGGTAATAGATGGAAAAAGATATAGAAAGGTAGATACATACAAGGTAGTTAGTAGAAAGATTGATACATAAATTAACATAAGGTTGGTAGCAAATTAATAATAGATATTAGAATTATAGATATTTATTAGGCTATTTTTAGTGTGATCGCTGAGGCCGTATGTGAGGGACTATTTCCTCTGTAGATCGGCGGAGGACTACAGGAGATGAGGACTCAGCACACACTGACTGCAACGCTCTCCTAGGAGATTGTGCAGCTTCCTGGTCACATGGGGTGAGCTGTGCCCGCCCACCGAAAGTGCAGAGACCAGAGCAGCAGAGGAGTGAGCAAAGAAGCTGAAAGAAGAGAAGATGACACGAGAGAATTGATGTTACACCTTTGAATTTATATGGCTAGAAGGACAATGGGCATTACTTCAGAGATTTTTTTCATTGTTTTCAGTTTGAAGGATAACCCCTTTAAGCCCCACTTTTTGTGTACTTCAGCTTGAGGGATGAGATTGCTGCACTGAGGTAATGAGAGTAGAGGTCACATTTACAAAGTTACACATGTCCATAAAGCAGGAGATGTTGGGAGGGTCACACTAGGACATAAGACTTACCTCTCTACCTTACCACCTGTCACTCTGCACGCTGTGGGGGTCTCAGTGATCCGGGCTTGGACCCGCTCTGGTCCTGCAATGAGACACATGTAGAGATCGTTTAGGTATCATCGTCCATCCCCTCTCTCTCGTTGGCTTTCTCCTACCACAATCTTTAACCTCTGACCTCCAGCTTCAGTTTCCTCCTCATCCAGATCAGGGGAGCCCGAAGATGGACGTGGCGGGGCATCCCACTCATCCTCAGCTTTGCTGCAATCCAGGGATGAGTCTTCAGGAGCCACGAGGGATGGGGACAGGCCAGAGGCCCAAAGAGGAAGATCAGGCAGATCAAGCACCCCGTCTGGCTCAGCTGTTGCCATAGGTACTCCATCCAAAATGGAAGCTTCACTCCAATACGGCTCCAGTCGCAATGGGGAGGGTAGGGAGTAGTTGAGAGAGGCCGGGGAAAGCAGCTCATCCTGCGTCAAGGGGTTACCTATGGGAGGGTAGGATGGGGAAGGGGATGTCACACTCACTCACTCTAAATGCAAGTAGATACAACTATATACCTCCTGCCTCCCACATTCAGGATTGTCGTTTTTGTGGTCATCCAATTAAAGAGGTTACTCGGACTTTTAAAATTGATGGTCTATCCTCATCCTGTCACCTGATGAAAACATCAAAGATCAAAGAGACTGAAGAACGAGAGCCGCGGCCCTTTCAAACAGCTAATTGGCATTGGTGCCAAAAGTCAAACCACCATCTAATACAAAAATTGGGCCATCAACTATAAAAGGCTGGACATCCCCTTTAATGTGTCAAAAGATTTCAAGAACATCGATCCCTAGAAAATTAATAATCATCAGTAAATACCAGACGTTGTCTTTTATCAATTCAGCCATGTTTGTAGTTTTGGTTAGATGGCTGGGTGCCCACCTATATGGCCACCACTACTACTACTAATGGGTTTTCTCCTAGCTTTCCCATAGCACCAAAACGTAATCCATCCCCATTGTAGCGTAACGCAGGATTTGGTAGGCAAAATAATTAGGAGAATGAAACCTGGTGAGGTTTTTAAGGTAATATGTTTAATTTAGGGGTAAACATAGAACAAAAGCAAGGACACCTGATGAACTAATGGAATGACATCTATTAATCCAACAGACATTTGTGGAAATAAAACTAAAAAAAAAAATTACAGTAAATAGCTTAAAGGGGTTTTTTTCAGCTCAGATAATGCCTTTTTGATAGTAGTGACCTACATCTATAGGCTGATCACATTGATTGTCTGTGATCAGTGGTAAGACCACCTGCTCAGTTTCCCTACAGTGCCACCACTGGAGAAATGAGGAATTACACAGTTCTCACTGAAATAAGTTGGAAGTCAGTGAATTGACATGCCAGGTAATTGATTATATTAATATTAGAGATGAGCAATATGACCAGCATCTAGTCCTCCATGGTAGCTAGTCTCCACTTCTGCACCCGAGATCCTGTGTTGGTTGAGGTCTAGCCTCATCATGACATGTGTTGCACCCCCTGTTATGATGGCACAGGTCCTATTAAAAGGCACCCAGGATGCTGGGTACAGAAGTGAAGATCAGCAGTCACAGAGGAATGGACGCCAAACCAGGGCAACAAATCAAATTGCTCTTCTCGAACTACATTATTAATGTAGGCAGTTTGGTGAACTGGTCCGTGGGTGAAGCCATGGCAAAAAGAATAAACACATCATGTGCTTAAAGAGGAACTGTCACCAGGTCAAAAGTGACCAGTTTTTGCTCTTATTTTATTTCTGCTGCTCCTCTGAGTATTCCGTTTTTTGTTTTTTAAAAATCTGCCCTATGATTCCAGAGATATTGGGCTTTTTTTAAATTTAGTGCTGATTTGTTTGGTCTTCGGGGGCATGGCTTGTGGGATCCTCTAGGGCGTGTGTTTTGGCTGCTCTGCATATATCTCAGGAACTATAGGGCAGATTTAAAAAAAAACAAAAAACGTAATACTCAGGGGAGAAATGGGAATAAAATAAAAGCAAAAATAATGCAAATTTTAAAATTGTGGCTCCTCTTACACAATTGGCTTATTTTAACACTAACTTGTTTTACAGTAGATATGGAACGTTTTTGCCATCTTTTAATAAATGCACGGGTTTTTTTTTCTTTTTGTCAAGGTGAGAAGTAAAGAATTCAGACAGGAGAATAGTTATTGTACATTGTGAATTACTTTGGCTCGATTTCCCTTGCGGACACCAGGACCGAGGGCTTCGCTAGTGGTAACAGCTTACAGTGAGATATATTAGGGCCAAGTCCCTATATAGAGTGTATGATACTGAATGTTCGGGCCGCGAAGCTCCCTGTCACCACACTGTTACTCAGCTGTTTGAGCCATCATCGGTGACAGCCACCCAGCCACGTGTCACACCCTCTCTGCTGTTTTTAGAAACATGAGACCCCCCAGTACCGGGTGGGAGAATCCCACCACCACCATGATGCACCTTATGTACACATCGATATAACAGCACTTAATTAGGATATGCAACGGCTATATAACCAGAAGGGTGTTAAAAAAAATAACTGGCACAGCCCCAGGGCGTCTGCTTTATTATGCCAAAGCTTTACAACCCACTGGATATAGGCACCGACTAACACAAGTGCACCACAAGACACACGGACACTTATGCATCACAGATATACAGAACACATCAGTCCCCCGCTCTACTGACCGTCCCACCAGCAGGCGGTACACAGATTGCTATGTACTTGTCTCCAGCCTGGGATTTATTACATTACTGTCCTCTATTATAACAGAGGGGACCTTTTGGGCTCCTCTAGTAGAATTTTGAGGACTAACTGCTAAAACTAGGTATCTATTCTTTGTTCAGCCTCCATATAAATTGCTAGGAAATTGTGCTAGTTATGTGAGGATACCAAATCTGCATGTGGCCCGATTTTATATATAAAGGTGTTGTCCATCTTTGGGGACTTTTTTTTACTTAAATGCATGCATGAGCAGATATTTTTGCAATTGGTTTTTATTAAAAAAATCTTTTTAATCATTTGCTTTTTACAGCTTAAGGCTGCTGTCACACTATCAGTATTTGCTCAGTATTTTCCATCAGTATCTGTAAGCCAAAACCAGGAGTGGAACAATAAGAGGAAAAGTATAATAGAAACATATGCACCACTTCTGTATTTATCACCCACTCCTGGTTTTGGCTTACAAATACTGATGTAAAATACTGACCAAATACTGATAGTGTGACGGCAGCCTAAGTGTTGTACTGTTTATTTCTGGCTGCAGAATGAGTTAAAAGAGAATCCATCAGTGAGCTCATTTTGATGGTCTGGCAGGAGAGTTTATTATTCTTTTATCTGTCTTTTTTTCTGACCTCCACCAAGCTGATTTATGCCCACAAACCACATCAAAGTTGAAGTTGCAGGGAAACAAGGAACCTTTTAAAGCCAAACAGTGCAACATTTTTAATGAATCCCAATTGCAAAAAATATGTTTAAATTCCAAATATATGCATTTAAGTAAAAAAAGAAGTCCCAAAATGTGGACAACCCCATTAAAGTGGATACGCCACCAAATTTCATAATATAAACTTCATACATAACTTTATTACTCTAATCTTTTAGACCTTAAGGACTGGTGTACTTACTTGGAATACCAGTCAGAATGGCTGTAAGTATATATTGAATATAGTATATTCAATTACTCTACACTCAGCCAGACTGACAGCTGCAGCTTGTACTGAGCAGTTTTAGAAAGTAGAAGCGAGGAGCTGTAAGTCGGGTAAGGTTGGCAGAGATTCAGCAGTAGCAGAGTGGAAGAACACTGAGGAGGTATCAATCAGGCTAGGTAGGCAGAGATTCAGCAGTAGCAGGGAGGAGGAACACTGAGGAGGTATCAATCACTCTAGGTGGACAGAGATTCAGCAGTAGCAGGGAGGAGGAACACTGAGGAGGTATCAATTAGGCTACGTGGACAGAGATTCAGCAGTAGCAGGGAGGAAGAACACTGAGGAGGTATCAATCACTCTAGGTGGACAGAGATTCAGCAGTAGCAGGGAGGAAGAACACTGAGGAGGTATCAATCACTCTAGGTGGACAGAGATTCAGCAGTAGCAGGGAGCAGGAACACTGAGGAGGTATCAATCACTCTAGGTAGGCAGAGATTAAGCAGTAACAAGAAGGAGGAGCAGTGAGGAGATTTTTAATAAGGCTAGGTGCACAGAGATTATGGGGAGGAGGAACTATAAGGAGCTGTCAATCAGACTAGGTGGGTGGAGCGGAGTTTAACTTTCACAAAAGATTATGAAGTCTTTCTGACATGTATTATCAAAGTGAGTACACCAGTCTCATCAGGTCTAAAAGCTGTAAATAATAAAGCATGAAGTTTATATTGTGAAATCTGACGAAAGATCCACTTCACAGGTCCAAAGCATAAGAAGAAATCTAAAAAGAAGTTTGCAGCTTGATGTATCTAATAGTCTAATACAATAAAACATATCCATTAAAGGGGTTGCACTGAATTAGAAAAACATGACTGCTATCTTCCAGAAACAGCGCCATACCTGTACATGGGTTGTGCCTGGTATTGCAGCTGAGATCCATTGAGCCACAATACCACCTACAGCCTTCAGGCACGTGTGGCACTGTTTTTGGAAGAAAGCAGCCATGATTTCTAATATTGTACAAAGGAAAGAAATATGTACATGGAACATGCGTAGTATATTGATACACAGAGATTGTGACTGATTAAAGGCCACAGAAATACATACATCCCTCAGGTTTAGGGTGGGATTGAGGATGGAGGGGCACCTGGTCCTGACTGAAAGAGGAAGAACAGAAGCATGAGGAGGTCAGAGGTGAACGAAGAGGCTCAGAAAAGAAGTGAGAGAAAGGAGAGAGAAAGGGTGAGACGTACACACACATAGACTCCAGCGCCACAGTATTCCTTCAGGGGTGGGAAGGATGAGACGATGGGACAGACATGGATCACACCGATCATGGGTTATACGAGGAGGCAGGAAGCCAAGCTCCCGTGGTCAGTATAGCCCTAAGGTTGGGTTCACAGGATGCGTGAACCTGGCCTTACTGTGAAATGGAGACATTTGGGTGAATGCATCTCTGATACAGGTGTTAGTGCTGACGCCATGCATTCTGTGCCCACGTGAGGGATGATACCGTAGTAATTACCGTCCTTGGATTATTACATAAAAATCTAAAGTAAGCAAAATCCAACGTGCATGATCCTTTGTTCCAATGCTCCTCACGTCTTTTACAGCACACATACCTTTTACTATATGAAAACTTGTCATGGCTGCAAGTTAGCAGGAACCCACCTCTATATAAGGGCACCTTTAAAGGGAGTCTGTCGCCCCCAAAACTGAAATTGAACTATTGAGACATTTATATGGGAGACATAACCGCTATAAAAATCATACAGGTACTGTAGATTATAGTAATTTTGCTTTGTATAAGAGCAGGTTTATTACACATGTAAATGAGGAGTCTTCGGTGCACCCTTGGTGTGGCCAACTATCATGGTCCATCCCTCCCCTTATTGTGATGGACAGGGCTCAATTTGGAGCACTTCGCTATTAAAATATCCAGCTCTGCACACACTGACACTGCAGGAGCCAAGAGACAGCATACACAGTGTCAGTGTGTGCAAGGGCCGAGTTCTCTTCTCAGTCATGTGTATAATGGCCGCTCGATACATTACTGTTATGATCCTTAGTGGCTGAGGATCACAAATAGACCAGCAAGTGAATAAACTTAGAACAAGCTCTAGGGAGATGGTAACTGGACTGATCGCAAATCTGAACCTATCCAACACAACTAGAGGTAGCCGGTGAACGTGCCTAAAAAATTCCTAGAAGTCTTGAGCCAGCCTGAGGAACTAGCTACCCCTAAAGAGAAAGAAAGACCTCGCTTGCCTCCAGAGAAATAATCCCCAAAGATATAGAAGCCCCCAACAAATATTAACGGTGAAGTAAGAAGAAGGCACATACATAGGGATGAAATCAGATTCAGCAAAAGAGGCCCACTAGTACTAGAAAGCAGAAAATAGAGCAGGGGTCTATGCGATCAATAAAAAACCCTTACAAAATATCCATCCTGAGATTTCAAGAACCCACGCACCAACTAACGGTGTGTGGGGAGAAACTCAGTCCACTAGAGCAACCAGCAAGCGAGGGAATCACATTTTAGCAAGCTGGACAAGAAAACATGATAAACACTGCTGATCAAAAAATGAGCAAACAAAACTTAGCTTGTCCTGGATGGACTGGGAGCAAGGTAGTCCGAAGGAATCTGAGAAGCACTGATTACATCGACAGCCGGCAACAAGTGGAAGTGAAACAGAGCTATATAGGAACCTCCCAGAGGATAACGAACCAGCTGATAGCCAGAGACCAGCAGGATAACAAACAAAGGCTCCAGGGGGAGCCCAAAGCAAAAGTCACACCATACCACCAGTGACCACAAGAGGGAGCCTGAAAACAGAGTTCACAACAGTACCCCCCCCTTAAGGAGGGGTCACCGAACCCTCATGAAAACCCCCAGGGCGATCAGGATGAGCCACATGGAAGGCACGAACCAAATCGGCCGCATGAACATCAGAGGCGACAACCCAAGAATTATCCTCCTGACCATAGCCCTTCCACTTAACCAAATACTGGAGTCTCCGTCTAGAAATACGAGAATCCAAGATCTTCTCCACCACGTATTCCAATTCTCCCTCAACCAGCACCGGGGCAGGAGGCTCAACCGGAGGAACCACAGGCACCACATACCTCCGCAACAACGAGCGATGGAACACATTATGAATAGCAAACGATGCTGGGAGGTCCAGACGAAATGACACAGGGCCAAGGACTTCCAGAATCTTATAAGGACCGATAAACCGAGGCTTGAACTTAGGAGAGGAGACCTTCATAGGAACGAAGCGAGAAGACAACCACACCAAGTCCCCAACGCGAAGTCGGGGATCCACACAGCGACGGCAGTTGGCAAAGAGCTGAGCCTTCTCTTGTGACAGCTTCAAATTGTCCACCACATGATTCCAAATCTGATGCAACCTTTTTTTTGCGCTTAGAGCATGCTGAGATAACATGAGCTGAGTCACCACAGTAAAAGCACAACCCATTTTGCCGTCTATAATTTTTCCGTTCACTTCTGGTCAGAATTCTGTCACATTGCATAGATTCAGGTGTCTGTTCAGAAGACACCGCCAAATGGTGCACAGGTTTGCGCTCCCGCAAACGCCGATAAATCTGAATGGCCAGAGTCATTGACTCATTCAGACCTGCAGGCGTAGGGAACCCCACCATGACATTCTTAATGGCCTCAGAAAGACCTTCTCTGAAATTTGCAGCCAGGGCACACTCATTCCACTGAGTAAGCACCGACCATTTCCGAAATTTCTGCAGTACACCTCTGCTTCATCTTGCCCCTGCCAGAGGGCCAATAGCGCTTTTTCAGCCTGGTTCTCAAGATTAGGTTCCTCATAGAGCAATCCAAGGGCCAGAAAAAACGCATCTACACTAAGCAATGCAGGATCCCCTGGCGCCAATGCGAAGGCCCAATCTTGAGGGTCACCGCGCAAAAAGGAAATGATAATCTTAACTTGCTGAACGGCATCACCAGAGGATCGAGGTTTCAAAGAAAGAAACAATTTACAATTGTTCTTAAAATTCAGGAACCTAGATCTATCTCCAGAAAACAACTCCGGAATAGGTATTCTAGGCTCTGACATAGGACTGTGAACAACAAAATCCTGAATACTTTGAACCCTAGCAGCAAGATGATCCAGACTGGAAGCCAAGCTCTGGACATCCATGTCAGCAGCTGAACTCAGAGCCACACCAAGATTAAGAGGAGGAGAGAAGCTAGCCACAGCAGCTAGACACACGGCAACAACAAAACAAAACAAAAAAAAAAAAATTTCTCAAGGCTTCTTTTCTCCTGTTTCTGCCATGCAGTTAACACTTTGTTGGCCGGCTGTACTGTTATGATCCTTAGTGGCTGAGGATCACAAATAGACCAGCAAGTGAATAAACTTAGGACAAGCTCTAGGGAGATGGTAACTGGACTGATCGCAAATCTGAACCTATCCAACACAACTAGAGGTAGCCGGTGAACGTGCCTAAAAAATTCCTAGACGTCTCGAGCCAGCCTGAGGAACTAGCTACCCCTAAAGAGAAAGAAAGACCTCGCTTGCCTCCAGAGAAATAATCCCCAAAGATATAGAAGCCCCCAACAAATATTAACGGTGAAGTAAGAAGAAGGCACATACATAGGGATGAAATCAGATTCAGCAAAAGAGGCCCACTAGTACTAGAAAGCAGAAAATAGAGCAGGGGTCTATGCGATCAATAAAAAACCCTTACAAAATATCCATCCTGAGATTTCAATAACCCACGCACCAACTAACGGTGTGTGGGGAGAAACTCAGTCCACTAGAGCAACCAGCAAGCGAGGGAATCACATTTTAGCAAGCTGGACAAGAAAACATGATAAACACTGCTGATCAAAAAATGAGCAAACAAAACTTAGCTTGTCCTGGATGGACTGGGAGCAAGGTAGTCCGAAGGAATCTGAGAAGCACTGATTACATCGACAGCTGGCAACAAGTGGAAGTGAAACAGAGCTATATAGGAACCTCCCAGAGGATAACAAACCAGCTGATAGCCAGAGACCAGCAGGATAACAAACAAAGCCACCAGGGGGAGCCCAAAGCAAAAGTCACACCATACCACCAGTGACCACAAGAGGGAGCCTGAAAACAGAGTTCACAACACATTACGTGTCCAATTTTGATCAATGGGTCTGTGAAAAAAATTGAACCACACACGGATGACATCCAAGAAAAACAAATGACACTTGAACCACACGCATATCAAACTGGGCTCAAAATAATCCTCTGTTTTCTCATACATGGAAAAAAATTGAACGTCTGATTGAGTCCAAACACTGTGTGCTCTCGGCTCCTTCAGTGTCAGTATGTACAGAGCTTGGGATTTTAGATCAGACTGTACTACAAATAGGTACTGTCAATCACCCTAAGGGAAGTAGCAGACAATGGTAATTAAGAGGGTGGAAAAATGCACTGAGCCCTTGGCTACACCAAGGGTGCACTGAACTCTTGGCTACACAATGGCTACACTGAGTTCTTGGCTACACGACAGGTACACTGAGCCCTTTGTCTGCACCAAGGGTACACTGAGTTCATGGCCACACCAAGGGTACACTGAGCCCATGGCCACACCATGGGTACACTGAGTCATGGCCATACCAAGGGTATACTGAGCCCATGGCCACACCAAGGGTATACTGAGCCCATGGCCACACCAAGGGTACACTGAGTCATGGCCACACCAAGGGTATACTGAGCCCATGGCCACACCAAGGGTACACTGAGCCCATGGCCACACCAAGGGTATACTGAGCCCATGGCCACACCAAGGTACACTGAGCCCCATGTCTGCACCAAGGGTGCACCAAAGCCCTCCTTCTTAACACATGCAAGTCAACCTAGCACATTATGGGCGGCTCCAGTAAAGCCTTTGCGGTCCACAGGTTAAGTACAATATTGTGCTTCTACCAGTAAGTGCTCTCTCTGCATTATAGTCTTACCATAAATGTATACAGTAGGAAAAACCTGTTCACTCTTCTTCAGTAAATTTTTGTATTCCCCACTTCTGAAGGATCTTTTTTTTTTTTTAAATCAAACTCTGACACCCCTCTGTTATTCCTCTTGGAAATGGGTGTTACCCATTATGGATGTGTCCCTACAGAGTCTGACAATATCCAATCACTGCTTAGTGTCAGACTGTGTAGGACACACCCTACTGAGAAGGGGAATGGTAACACCCATTTGTCAATTTAATCCTATATTTCCAGGAGGAATACCAGAGGGATGGCACAATATACAAGTGTGAAAAAAGATGCCCCAGAATTGTTTTTTTATGTGAATTATGTGTATTCAATAAAAACAGACTATGGGAGTTATAAGATATGGTACAATTTACAGAAAGTAGACAAAAGAAGGAAGAGGGAGGCCAGGTGCCGCAGGGTGGACACCCGAGAAACACATGTGCTTCCCGGCTGCCCGTCGCCCACCACTGTGCTAATTAATAAAACAAGCTGTCCAGGCTAATTACACAAATCCGCCAGGTTCATGGAGAAACGGCCGTCATACAGTAAGTCTTATCACATGCTTTGCCCCTTACCTGGTGAGGACCCCCATGGGACTGTTCCGTTCCTCTGAGAGGGGGATATGGATCCGTCACTGTTGGTATACCGGTGATCTCCCTTCAGGCTTCTGCTCTGACGCCCACCAGATCCTTCCAGCATAGTGACGATCTCATTGCGGTCTATGTTTCGCAGGGCTGTGTACAGGTCTTCCACTGCAATAATAATAAAAAGTAACGGACTGCATTACTCTGTATTACAGTGAATTTTGCAGAAATACAACGATGGGAGACCTGGGAACCTTTGTTTAGTCCAAAACAACCCACTAGCACCCTACGCTTGAAGTTGGCATGCTGAAGGAGTTATGGTTCCTCATTCACACCCCTTAGATGCTGCGCTTGATATTAACCACGGCATCTAAGTAGTTTAGTCTTGTACTTGGAGTTTTCTCCAATCCAGGCTGTTGATACAAGGTGCCAACTGTATGTCGGGTCTGTCCGACCGCTTAAAGGGAATCCGTCAGCAGGATTTTGATACCTCATTTGAGAGCAGCATGATGTAGGCAAATATTCCCTGATTCCAACAATGTATTACTTAGATTACTGGGTGCAGTGGTTCTGACACAATCAGAGTTTTTAGATTTTGCATGAAGCAGAGCTGAGAAAGCTAACCCCGCCCACACCAGGCTCTGTATGTACATAGTCCATAGACAATGAGCTGCTTATCACAGGAGGGGCGGAGTCGGACCAGTGCTCATGAGACAGATAGCCACAGCCATGATAATGACCTAGTGATAAAACCTTAATTGTAAGGTTGTAATAGGCCCAAAATGTGACATTATGACATTGGTAAATCAAGGTAAGTAAGGGCCACCAGAAGTTGGGGAGTATTTAAAGGGTTATAGACAAATTACCTATTAGACCTGTCCTGTGTGTGATAATAGTTGTCAGCTGGCAAATGCCAACATCGGCCCACCACCGTTCGGTGCATACGTACGCTTTGCGTTGGAACCTTGCCGCGATGCCCAGAGGTGCAGTAACGCCGCGCTCTGCTCCAGTAGTGAATTTGGATTCTCCACTCTAATCCTATTGATGTCGTCCATCTCAAACTGCAGCTCCCGCGCCAGCTCTGCGAACAGGACACATCCACCGTCACCACAGAGTACCGTAATACTTTATAATGCACTGGTCATTGTGTAACATCCAACATGATCTATAGAAACCGATAATGACGGAAGTGTAGGAGACGACAGCTGGTGCCCATGAAGTTCTATGGAGAATTGATATTTAAAGAGAACTTGCAGCGGAATGTCTCTGTCGACCTCTAGCATCTCCCTTCTCCATAAAACCTTATAAGCACCAACTGTGATCGCTTATCTCAGTAATGTGAAAATCTGTCTTCACTGAATACAAATTTTACCCCTGAATGGAGAGTGGAAGATCAAATCGAGAGGAGAAAAATGAAGATTTCTCTGATGAGATATGAACTAAAAATGAAAATGATGGTTAAATGTACCCTAAATGTATTGGGGATTTATGACCCTTGGGTATTGTTTCTGCAAATTTTTTACAGGTTTCCACATCAAAATGTGCACTCTGTTTATTGCATTTCTTTTTACAGATTTTATTGCAGTTTTTAGGGCCGAACTCAAAAGCACATCATTCAATCACAAATCATATCCCTTTTGCGTGAGCTATTAAAAAGGAGCTGTCATCGGGTCAAATGCGGCCCATTTTGCTGTCACTTTATCACGTCGCCCCCTGAGTATGTCGCTTTTTGCTTTTCTTAAACCCGCCATACGGTTCCAGACATTGGACCTGTTAATTTAGCGCCAATAGTGGGGGCGTGACTCAAAGAGTAATTATGCAGAGCAGCCAAAAGACACGCCCCCAGATAATCCCGCGAGCCACGCCTCCTTGGTAAACACCAAAACGATTAGTGCTAAATAATAAAGTCCATATCTCTGGGACAATATGGCGGATTTAAGAAAAATAAAATACAGAATACTCAGGGGAGAAGTGAGAATAAAATAAGAGCAAAAACTGGCTACTTTTGACCTCCTTAAATGTAATGAATTTTCCATACAAAAAAAAGCTGAGAAAAAAACAGCATTTACGCCTCATGGACAGATGGTTTAGTTTCTAAAACACACAAAAAAACTATGATATCAATGTAACAAAATAAAAAGTCATAACAAAATTTGTAAAAAAAACATGATAAAAAGAACAAGAAAGGAATATGATGAAAAAAAAAAGTCTTAAGGCAAAAGTCTGTTGTGGCTGGTGGATCCATGAATGACTTGTCGTATATACAGATTATCCATTCGGGCCAGCTAAGGCCTAGCTTCACATGTACCAGTTATGCCTCGTTAGTGAAAAAATCTGTGCGCCCCCTTATAAAGTATTATGCCCCAGTGCTACCTATAAAGAGCCCCCTTAAAGAGGAGTAATGGCCTGAGTGTCTCTCATAAAGGAACTGTGCCCCTTAATCTGAGTGCCCTTTATCCGCTACAATTGTCCTCTTATAAAGTGCGCCCCCTTAATTAATAATGCCTCCTGAGTGCCTCCTTAACAATAGTGTTTTGGGTGCTCCCTTAACAATTATTAGTGACCCCTGAACATACCCCTTAAAAAAAGAAAAAAATCAATGCCCCAGACGTCATCATGGTTACATCAAGATTGCTGATGTCACTGGCACAGATCTGCACCTCAGGGTAAGTTCCTACAATGAGGTTTAGGCCGTGCAAAACAAAGCAGCATCTTACATTTCCAGGAAAGTGGAAGGGATTTAAAGAAATCTCATACCCATTTTTTTTAACTTTGCATAAACTGCGTGTTTGAAATCTGCAACATGTCAATTTCTCTTGCGGGTACGTTGAGATTTATGTGCACATTCTCCCCATAAAATTGCATTAGATGCAGAAAATCTGAAGGTAAAAATGCATATGCAGTTTTAGTGCGTTTCCTATGGATCCTGATGGAGCCCGTCCTGAGACCCCTTTTGGTATACACACAGGACATACAGTTTGGAGTATGCACACAGGACATACCCTTTCGAGTATGTGTACAGGACATATCCTTTCGGGTATACACACAGGACATACCCATTTCGGTATGGGTACAGGACACGCCCTTTTGGGTATACACACAGGACATACCCTTTTCAGTATGAGTACAGAACATACCCTTTTGGGTATACACACAGGACATACCCTTTTCAGTATGAGTACAGATCATACCCTTTTGGGTATACACACAGGACATATCCTTTTCGGTATAGGTACAGAACATACCCTTTTGGGTATACACACAGGACATACCCTTTTCAGTATGAGTACAGATCATACCCTTTTGGGTATACACACAGGACATATACTTTTCGGTATAAGTACAGGACATACCCTTTTGGGTATACACAAAGAAAATTCCCTATTGAGTATGCGGACAGGACATACCCTTTTGGGTATACGCACAGGACATAGGCTGTTGAGTATGCGCACAGAGATACTTGATTCATGTGAATAGTTTTATTGAGAAAATGTTCGGGTGGAGCGATAAGCACAAAAACGTTTCGGCCAACCCGTGGCCTTGATCACTAAATCGCTGAAACAAATAAGATAAAACATAGTAAATAACTATATACATAGTGTAAACGAAGACAATAATACATATATACATATATACAATTCAGAAAACATGTCAGAGCCGTATGTTGAGAACAAACATATCTATGGATCATGTGGTATCATACCATCAAAACAAGGTAAGGAGCACAAATCACGGAAAAGGAAAAGGTTTCAGAGAGGCACAATGCATAGATGTTATTAAAGAGACGGTAAAGATCACAGCAAATGTAAATGTGGATACACTAAATAATGTTGTTTACTGGCAACCTGGTTTGTCTACCCTTATTATTTTGGCTGATACCCTAGCAGCACCAGTTACACTCTAGAGAAAAGAATTTCTACCTAAAGGTATGCTGTGATCTTTACCGTCTCTTTAATAACATCTATGCATTGTGCCTCTCTGAAACCTTTTCCTTTTCCGTGATTTGTGCTCCTTACCTTGTTTTGATGGTATGATACCACATGATCCAAAGATATGTTTGTTCTCAACATACGGCTCTGACATGTTTTCTGAATTGTATATATGTATATATGTATTATTGTCTTCGTTTACACTATGTATATAGTTATTTACTATGTTTTATCTTATTTGTTTCAGCGGTTTAGTGATCAAGGCCACGGGTTGGCCGAAACGTTTTTGTACTTATCGCTCCACCCGAACATTTTCTCAATAAAACTATTCACATGAATCAAGTATCTCCATCGTATGAGTGCAGTGATTATATGTTCTATGACTGAGAGGACCATCGGTTCCGTTCACTTACACCTTCATTTCCACGTTTGTCGAGTGCTAGCCTTCCGTACTCTCTAGAGTATGCGCACAGGACATACTCTTTTGGGTATACGCACAGGACATACCCTTTTTACGCACAGGACATACCCTTTTTACGCACAGGACATACCCTTTTTACGCACAGGACACGCCATTTTGGGTATATGCACAGGACATAGCCTTTTGGGTATATGCACAGGACATGCCATTTTGGGTATATGCACAGGACATAGCCTTTTGGGTATATGCACAGGACATAGCCTTTTTACGCACAGGACATGCCCTTTTGGGTATATGCACAGGACATGCCATTTTGGGTATATGCACAGGACATAGCCTTTTGGGTATATGCACAGGACATAGCCTTTTGGGTATATGCACAGGACATAGCCTTTTGGGTATACGCACAGGTCATACCCTTTTTGATGTGTGGACAGGACATCTGTTACAGGCGGATTCCGCCTCCCCAACTGCCTGAAAAAACCAGAAAATGCTAAAAAGAATGATCATATCCATTTGCATGTAAAAATATCTTGCTCTCGGTATGTTCAGGCTTTTAAACTTCTTTCAATCACGTTAGGTTTCCAAAAATGGCAAGCGGTTAAAAGAATTACCATGCCCATTTGTCTTTCCGCTCAGAAGACGCTCTGTACTTTATAGTACAAGTCAATGGGAAAGCTGAAAATGTTTTTTTAGAGCATTTTGTATTACTTCTGCTTAAAAAAATACTAGCGGTTTCTTCATTATTCAATAGAGTGAAAAACGACAGGAAAATAACAGTAAAAAAAAGACTTCACAAAAATCATGGGAAAACCATCCAAAAAAAAGTCAGTGGGGAAAATAAAATGTCTAAAAAATGCTCAGAAAATCGAACAAAAAAGTAATGGGAAAAAAATGCAAGTTTCCTGAAGCATCTTCTAGTTGAAAAACCTATCAGGTTTGCCTGAGGTTTTTTTTAAAAAGTAATATTGACATGCACTAAGGAGCCTTTCTTGAAATGGTTGACACTTGAAAACTCATCTTTTTCTCATCTTTAAAAAGCTTCATCTGCACACACCATAAAGGGGCACACTAGAAGGAACTAATTTTTTACTAAAAATTTTTACAGGGTGCACACAACCAACTCCATCCAAGTAAAATGCTATAATTGTGAATCTCTCATCCTATACCTACATGCATTCTACACCCGCAGGATGTCAGAAAAATGTATTACTGCAAGCACTTCTGAAAAAAAAAATCTAACATCACTGGATTCATATATATGTGATGGCAAGCAACCATATGTGATAAGCTAAAAGAAAATTATTTGATTACAGCAACTGGTACTACATAAATGGTCCCAAAAAATTACACGAAACCAAAACGTGGTTATGAGTAAATGACGTAACAGAAAACAAAGCAATGTGGCAACACTGGTATATTATTATTCTTTGCTAGCAAAATCTTGATAAAATGGCAACTTGATGGTAATGCAGTAAATAAAGCATAGTAATGTGCCTTGTAATGCCCCATATGGACAGTAGGGGGTGCTGTTTGATTCCACCAATTTTATAAAATACTTCTGACGCCATGCCTATGCTATAGCAACTGTAAACATCCACAAAAATAGGAAAAAAAACAACAAAAATGCTGAATAGGAATACATAGTAAGTGATATGGATGTGTTTTTTTCCTCTGCCCAATGACAAGGACACTGTGACAATATGCTTAGTCTCTTGATTAATTGTTTATGTGGAGAACAGATGCTGCCTCCACAATGATATATTATGGCTTATTATTAACATGAAGGGCATAAGTCTTCCAGTGTTGGTGTGTAAGCTCACCGGCCCAACTTAGACCCAGGTGCTCTGATATAACGGCCATCTTCATGTCAAAACGGTCTGTGCCACTGAGAGAGCCTGGGGAGACAGGGAAAATGGGGGTGATATAGGAGGAGCACAAAAGTAAGAAGAGATTAAACGAGCAGAAGAATGCAGTACATTTCATATAAAATGTGAAATAGAAGAGGGGAGAAAATGCGTTATAAAGTGGAAGTGGAAGAGAGAGCGTAATAACAGAGTACGAGTGTAAGAACAGAGTAAGAGTGTGAGTAGGAAAGAGTGTAAGAACAGAGTGATAGTATAAGAACGGAAGTGATGGCGTAAGCAGAGTAATAGTGAGAGAACAGAGTAAGAGAGAGTGTAAGGAAAGAGTAAGAGTGTGAGTAAGCGAGAGTGTAAGAAAAGAGTAAGAGTGTAAGAAAAGAGCAAGAGTGTGAGTAAGCGAGAGTGTAAGAAAAGAGTAAGAGTGAGTAAGCGAGAGTGTAAGAAAAGGTAAAGAGTGTAAGAAAAGAGCAAGAGTGTGAGTAAGCGAGAGTGTAAGAAAAGAGTAAGAGTGAGTAAGCAAGAGTGTAAGAACAGAATAAGAGTGTAAGAACAGAATGATAGTATAAGAACGGAAGTGATGGCGTAAGCAGAGTAATAGTGAGAGAACAGAGTAAGAGAGAGTGTAAGGAAAGAGTAAGAGTGTGAGTAAGCGAGAGTGTAAGAAAAGAGTAAGAGTGAGTAAGCAAGAGTGTAAGAACAGAATAAGAGTGTAAGAACAGAGTGATAGTATAAGAACGGAAGTGATGGCGTAAGCAGAGTAATAGTGAGAGAACAGAGTAAGAGAGAGTGTAAGAAAAGAGTAAGAGTGAGTAAGCGAGAGTGTAAGAAAAGAGTAAGAGTGTAAGAACAGAGTAATAGTGTGAGAACAGAGTAAGAGTATGAGAACAGAGTAATAGTGTGAGCAAGAGAGAGTGTAAGAACAGAGTGATAGTATAAGAACAGAGTAAGAGTGTGAGAACAGAGTAAGAGTGTGAGTAGGAAAGAGTGTAAGAACAGAGTGATAGTATAAGAACGGAAGTGATAGCGTAAGCAGAGTAATAGTGAGAGAACAGAGTAAGAGAGAGTGTAAGAAAAGAGTAAGAGTGTGAGTAAGCGAGAGTGTAAGAACAGAATAAGAGTGTGAGAACAGAGTAATAGTGTGAGAACAGAGTAAGAGTGTATGAAAAGAGTAATAGTGTAAGAACAGAATAAGAGTTTAAGAACAGAGTAAGAGTGTGAGTAAGGCCGGGATCACACATGCGAGAAACACGTCCGTACCTCGCATGTGAAACCCAAGCTCTGGCGCCGGCACTGTGGAGCGGAGCGTGCGGCCGCATAGGAACACATGGAGCTGCACGCTCCGCTCCCAAGTGCCGGGGCCAGAGCTTGGGTTTCACATGCGAGGTACGGACATGTTTCTCGCATGTGTGATCCCGGCCTAAGAGAGAGTGTAAGAACAGAATACGAGTGTAAAAACAGAGTAATAGTGTATGAAAAGAGTAATAGTGTGAGAAAAGAGTAATAGTGTGAGAAAAGAGTAACAGTGTGAGTAAGAGAGTGTAAGAACAGATTAACTGTAAGAACACAGTAAGAGTGTAAGATAGAGTGTAACAACAGAGTAAGAGTGTGAGAACAGAGTAAGAGTGTGAGTAAGCGAGAGTGTAAGAACAGAGTGATAGTATAAGAACGGAAGTGATAGCGTAAGCAGAGTAATAGTGAGAGAACAGAGTAAGAGAGAGTGTAAGGAAAGAGCAAGAGTGTGAGTAAGCGAGAGTGTAAGAAAAGAGTAAGAGTGTAAGAACAGAGTAATAGTGTGAGAACAGAGTAAGAGTGTAAGAGAGAGTGTAAGAACAGAATACGAGTGTAAAAACAGAGTAATAGTGTAAGAAAAGAGTAATAGTGTGAGTAAGAGAGAGTGAAAGAACAGAGTAACTGTAAGAACACAGTAAGAGTGTAAGAGAGAGTGTAAGAACAGAGTGATAGTGTAATAACAGAGTAAAAGGATGAGTAAAAGAAATTTTAAAAACAGAGTAAGAGAGTGTAAAAACACAGCAATAGTGTAAGAACAGAGTGATAGTGTAAGAACAGAGTAAGGGTGTAAGAATAGAGTGAATCCTTGAGAAAGCCACCTGACAAAACGTATGTTGGAGCTACTGGGCATTTATATGGTAACTTATTCTTACATTTTGTAATTATAGTGCTTTGAGGGACTCATGTTAGGTATTCTTATATGTAAATTTCAATTGTTTACTTTTTTGGACTTCCATTGCTATTTTTAAACTGATTTACATGGACCACTGTGCTATCTCTCTAAAACTCTATGTTATTTGAATTTATACCATTATCATTAAGACCCATTTTTTATACGTTTTTCCCGTGATTTTCCTGTGCTATTTTTATCCCCCTTACATACTGTATTTATCTTCTGCTTACATGCAGTTGTTGTTTTTAACATTTGGTGTTAAGAAAACTTGATATTTTTGATAATTCCAGTGTTTTTTCACTTCTTTTGTTGTTCTTAACAGAGTGAAAGTCTAAGAACATAGTAATAGTGTACGACCAGAGTGACTGTGTAAGAACAGAGTAAGGCCGGCCTCACACTCAGCGTATAAAAATACAGTCCTTTTTTTACGGCCGTAATACGCAGAAAAGTCCCCAAAATAGTGATCCGTATGTCATCCGTAGGCAGGGTGTGTCAGCGTATTTTGCGCATGGCATCCTCCGTATGTAATCCGTATGGCATCCGTACTGCGATATTTTCTCGCAGGCTTGCAAAACCGACATCTAATGGATTTATGTGCTCAAATGTTCGTTAAAAAATATATACAGTATATATATATATATGTCATTGAGACACATATATATACAGTCATATGAAAAAGTTTGGGCACCCCTATTAATCTTAAGCTTAATGTTTTATAAAAATTGTTTTTTTTGCAACAGCTATTTCAGTTTCATATATCTAATAACTGTTGGACACAGTAATGTTTCTGCCTTGAAATGAGGTTTATTGTACTAACAGAAAATGTGCAATCTGCATTCAAACAAAATTTGACAGGTGCATAAGTATGGGCACCCTTATCATTTTCTTGTTTTAAATACTCCTACCTACTTTTTACTGACTTACTAAAGCACTTTTTTTGGTTTTGTAACCTCATTGAGCTTTGATCTTCATAGCCAGGTGTATGCAATCATGAGAAAAGCTACTTAAAGTGGCCACTTGCAAGTTGTTCTCCTGTTTGAATCTCCTCTGAAGAGTGGCATCATGGGCTCCTCAAAACAACTGTCAAATGATCTGAAAACAAAGATTATTCAACATAGTTGTTCAGGAGAAGGATACAAAAAGCTGTCTCAGAGATTTAACCTGTCAATTTCCACTGTGAGGAACATAGTAAGGAAATGGAAGAACACAGGTACAGTTCTTGTTAAGGCCAGAAGTGGCAGGCCAAGAAAAACATCAGAAAGGCAGAGAAGAAGAATGGTGAGATCAGTCAAGGACAATCCTCAGACCATCTCCAGAGAGCTGCAGCATCAACTTGCTGCAGATGGTGTCACTGTGAATCGGTCAACTATACAACGCACTGTGTTTTTTTGTCGCCATGCATAACGCCTTTTTGTATTACCAAACAACTCAATCTTGGTTTCATGAGAACACAGGAGCTTCTTCCAAAAAGAAATTGGCTTCTCCAAATGTGCTTTTGCATACCTCAGCCGACTCTGTTTGTGGCGTGCTTGCAGAAACGGCTTCTTTTGCATCACTCTCCCATACAGCTTCTCCTTGTGCAAAGTGCGTTGTATAGTTGACCGATGCACAGTGACACCATCTGCAGCAAGTTGATGCTGCAGCTCTCTGGAGGTGGTCTGAGGATTGTCCTTGACTGATCTCACCATTCTTCTTCTCTGCCTTTCTGATGTTTTTCTTGGCCTGCCACTTCTGGCCTTAACAAGAACTGTACCTGTGTTCTTCCATTTCCTTACTATGTTCCTTACAGTGGAAATTGACAGGTTAAACCTCTGAGACAGCTTTTTGTATCCTTCCCCTGAACAACTATGTTGCATAATCTTTGTTTTCAGATCATTTGACAGTTGTTTTGAGGAGCCCATGATGCCACTCTTTGGAGGAGATTCAAACAGGAGAACAACTTGCAAGTGGCCACTTTAAGTAGCTTTTCTCATGATTGCATACAACTGGCTATGAAGTTGAAAGCTCAATGAGGTTACAAAACCAAAAAAAGTGCTTTAGTAAGTCAGAAAAAGTAGGTAGGAGTATTTAAAACAAGAAAATGATAAGGGTGCCCATACTTATGCACCTGTCAAATTTTGTTTGAATGCAGATTGCACATTTTCTGTTAGTACAATAAACCTCATTTCAAGGCAGAAACATTACTGTGTCCAACAGTTATTAGATATATGAAACTGAAATAGCTGTTGCAAAAAAAAAAACAATTTTTATAAAACATTACGCTTAAGATTAATAGGGGTGCCCAAACTTTTTCATATTACTGTATATTCTGTATTTATATTTAATTCAGCGCGATATATGTGAAAAGCCGGTAATTCAATTGCCGGCTTTTCATTTCTCCTTCACAAACCCGACATGATATGAGACATGGTTTACATACAGTAAACCATCTCATATCCCTTTTTTTTTTGCAGATTCCACACTACTGTTAGTAGTGTGTATGTGCAAAATTTGGGTGCTGTAGCTGCTAAAATAAAGGGTTAAATGGCAGAAAAAATTGGCGTGGGCTCCCGCCAGAGTGGTAAAGCCAGTGACTGAGGGCAGATATTAATAGCCTAGAGAGGGTCCATGGTTATTGGCCCCCCCTGGCTACAAACATCTGCCCCCAGCCACCCCAGAAAAGGCACATCTGGAAGATGCGCCTATTCTGGCACTTGGCCACTCTCTTCCCACTTCCGTGTAGCGGTGGGATATGGGGTAATGAAGGGTTAATGCCACCTTGCTATTGTAAGGTGACATTAAGCCAGATTAATAATGGAGAGGCGTCAATTATGACACCTATCCATTATTAATCCAATTGTATGAAAGGGTTAAAAAAACCACACACATTCTTAAAAATTATTTTAATGAAATAAACACACAGGTTGTTTTAATATTTCATTGCTCTCTCAATCCACCTGAAGACCCTCGCTTGGCAAAATAATAAACCAACAATATACATACCTTCTGATGAACTGTCACGTCCCACGAAGTAAATCCATCTGAAGGGGTTAAATCAATTTACAGGCAGTAGCTGTGCTAATGCTCGTGCCTGTAAACCCCGGGTGCTGAAAGGAAAGCAGGATGATCTGTACTTACATTGAGTCGCGGTGAGGTGCCCTCTGCTGGATGTTCTCATGAACTGCAGCCTTGGAAAAGTTCCCACGCTCGAGTTCATGTGAGTTCATCCTGCAGAGGGCGCCTCACCGCGACTCAATGTAAGTACAGATCACCCAGCTTTCCTTTCAGCACCCGGGGTTTACAGGTACGAGCGAGTGCTTTAGCACAGCTCCTGCCTGTAAATTGATTTAACCCCTTCAGATGGATTTACTTCGTGGGACGTGACAGTTCATCAGAGGGTATGTATATTGTTGGTTTATTATTTTGCCAAGCGAGGGTCTTCAGGTGGATTGAGAGAGCAATAAAATATTAAAACAACCTGTGTGTTTATTTAATTAAAATAATTTTTAATAATGTGTGTGTTTTTTTTAACCCTTTCATACAATTGGATTAATAATAGATAGGTGTCATAATTGACGCCTCTCCACTATTAATCTGGCTTAATGTCACCTTACAATAACAAAGTGACATTAACCCTTCATTACCCCATATCCCACCGCTACACGGGAGTGGGAAGAGAGTGGCCAAGTGCCAGAATAGGTGCATCTTCCAGATGTGCCTTTTCTGGGGTGGCTGGGGGCAGATGTTTGTAGCCAGGGGGTGCCAATAACCATGGACCCTCTCCTGGCAATTAATATCTGCCCTCAGTCACTGGCTTTACCACTCTGGCGGAGAAAATTGCGCGGGAGCCCACGCCAATTTTTTCCGCCATTTAACCCTTTATTTTAGCAGCTACAGCACCCAAATTTTGCACATACGCACTACTAACATTAGTAGTGTGGAATATGCAAAAACAAAAGGGATATGAGATGGTTTACTGTATGTAAACCATGTCTCATATCCTGTCGGGTTTGGGAAGGAGAAATGAAAAGCCGGCAATTGAATTACCGGCTTTTCACTAACCCCGCAGCGTATTTCTCGCAAGTCACACTGCTGGTCCGTGTGGAATCCGTATTTTTCTCGCCCCCATAGACTTTCATTGGCGATTTTTTTGCGCAATACGGTGACAAAACGCAGCATGCTGCGATTTTCTACGGCCGTACAAGACCGTATAATACGGATCAGTAAAATACGGCTGATAGGAGCTGGGACATAGGGAATCATTGGGCCGTGTGTAATGCGAGTTTTACGGACGTAGTTTATGCGCTCTAACGTCCGTAAAACTCGCTAGTGTGAGGCTGGCCTAAGAGTGTACGACCAGAGTGAAAGTGTAAGAACAGAGTAAGAGTGTACGAACAGAGTGTCAGTGTAAGAACAGAGTAATAATGTGCGACCAGAGTGACTGTGTAAGAACAGAGTGATAGTGTACGTACAGAGGAAGTGTAAGAACAAAGTGATAGTGTGAGGACAGAGTGTTAGTGTAAGAGCAGAGTAATAGTGTAAGAACAGAGTAATAGTGTACGAACAGAGTGATAGTGTAAGAACAGAGTAATCATGTAAGAACAGAATAAGGGTGTAAGAACAGAGTGATAGTGTAAGAGTGTACGAAAAGAGTGATAGTGTAAGAACAGAGTAATAGTGTAAAAACAGGGTAATAGTGTAAAAACAGAGTAAGAGTGTAAGTAAAAGAGAACGTAAAAACTTAAGAATAGAGTGATAGTGTAAGAACAGAGTAAGAGTGGAAGAACAGAATAATAGTGTAAGAATAGAGGAAGAGTGTAAGGACAGAGTAAAAGTGTACATAAAAGAGAGAGTAAAAACAGAGAAATAGTGTAAGAACAGAGTAAGAGTCTAAGAACAGAATAATACCGTAGCGTAAGAATAGAGTAAGAGTATAAGAACACAGTAAGAGCATGAGTAAAAGAAAGTGTAAGAATAGAGTAAGAGAGTGTAAGGACAAGTAATAGTGTAAGCACAGAGTAAGAGTATGAGTAAAAGAAAGTGTAAGAACAGAGAGTGAAAGAACAGAGTACGGTATATGTACATGTTAAGTATTTGGTGCAGAAAGTTCTGCATCCGCAGCGGATTTTTCCACGCAGAAACGCTGCAGTTCCGCACAGTAATTTACAGTACAAAGTAAATCAATTGGAAAAAAAAGCTGTGCTAATGGTGCAGAAAAATCCACATGAAAACTGCTGCGGAACAAAAGAAGTAGCATGCTTCTTCTTTTGTGCGGAACTGCAGCGTTTCTTACCCCTTCCATAATAGAAATCCGCAGGGGTAAAAACCGCAGAAAATCCGCACAAAATCTGCATCAAAACGGCGCAAAGTCCGCGGCAAATCCGCACCTGTGGTTTCTGCCAGGAGATGTGGATTTTGTGAGGAAAATTCTGCACCCCAATCCACAACGTGTGCGCATAGCCTTACTTGCATTTTTGGTGCAGATTTTTACTCACTAGTTAGTTTGGGTGAAATCTACCACTAAAATGTTGAAAGAATTTACATGCAACAAATTTAAATGTGCACCAAATCTGCAAGTCTCAAGTAAGCAACATATGCATCAGACTTCATGATTCTCATTAACTTTGCTGGCATCATGAAACCCTTCAGGTTTTGTGATAAATCTGCACTGAAAAAAATGCAGCAAAAACGCAAAGTGTGCACACAGTGTATGAATGTGAGTAAAAGAGCAGAACAGAGTAAAACAGTGTAAGAACAGAGTAAACGTGTGAGTACAGAGTAAGAGAGTGTAAGAACAGAGTAAAACAGTGTAAGAACAGAGTAAGAGTGTGAGTACAGAGTAAGAGAGTGTAAGAACAGAGTAAAACAGTGTAAGAACAAAGTAAAAGTGTGAGTACAGAGTAAGAGAGTGTAAGAACAGAGTAAAACAGTGTAAGAACAAAGTAAGAGTGTGAGTACAGAGTAAGAGAGTGTAAGAACAGAGTAAAAGAGCATAAATAAGGATAGCCCATCAATATTTGTGTTCCCAAGATCACCTTTAAGATCATAAGATGGAGGGCTGGGTAAGAAACTGAAGTGGACTATCAGAAGGGATTGGGGACTTTTAAAAGCTAGGATTATCAAAAAAGATAGATGGTATATAACAAACTGTGAGATACTATAATAAATAAGTGATGCTGGACAGTAAAAATAGAGTCACTGGGCAAAATGGCCAGTGAAAAGAGAGAAAGAGGGTTCTGTGAGAGGACAAAAGAAGGGACCGCCAGAGCAAAGCAAGATGAGACTGTGAGCGGAAAGGGAGAGAGTACTGTGAGAGGACAGTAGAAGGGACTATGAAAGGAAAGCAAGAGAGAACAGTGAGAGAACAGAAAAAAGGGACTGTGAGAGGACAGAATAAAGGGACTGTGAGAGGACAGGTCAAGGAGACTGTAAAATGAAAGCAAGAGGGGACTGTGACAGTGCAGAACAAGGTGACAGTGAGACGAAACAACAAGGTAACTGTGAGAGAACAAAGGCAGGTGGACTGTGAGAGAACAGGATAAAGGAATCTGTGAGAGGACAGAACAAGGGGACTGTGAGTGGACAGAACAAAGGGACTGGGAGTGGACAGAACAAGGGTGCTGTGAGAGGACATTAGGAATCATGAGAGCGAAACAACATGGGACTGTAATAGTGCAGGAAGTGGCATTGTGAGAGGAGACCAAGAGGTTTCAGTGATATAGTAAGAAGGGACTGTAAGAGGTCAGTACAAGGCGACTAAGAGAGAACAGAATAAGGGGACTGTGAGAGGAAAGAATAAGATCACTATTATTGATGAGCAAGTATACTCGTTGCTCGGGTTTTCCAGAGCACGCTCGGGTGCTCTCCGAGTATTTATGACTGCTTGGAGATTTAGTTTTACTTGCTGCAGCTGGATGATTTGCGGCTACTAGACAGCCTGATTACATGTGGGGATTCTTAGACTGTAAGAGCAATGCAAGAAGGGACTGTGACAAATCACTACATAGCGATTGGGAGAGGACAGTACAAGGTGATTGTGAGGTGAGAGGACAGGACAAGAGAACTGTGAGAGGAAAGCAAAAGGGTAATGTGAGAGGACATAACAAGGGCACTGTAAGTGGACAGTACAAAGGGACTGAGAACAGAATAGGGACTTGTGAGAGGACAGAAGAAGGGACTTTGAGAGATAAGTACAAGGAGACTAGCTGGATAGCAAGAGGAGACTGTGAGAGGACAGGAAAAGAGAATTGTGAAAGAACACTACAAGGGGACTCTGAGAAAAACAAGGGGACTGTGAGAGTACAGAACAAGGGGACTGAAATAGATCAGTAAAGGGGGATTGTAAGTGGGAAACAAGAGAGGACTGTGAGAGGACAAGAAAAGGGGACTGTGAGAGGAGAAGAAAAGGGGACTGTGAGGGGTCAATAGTAGGGGTCTGTAAGAGGAAATCAAGAGGGAACTATTATAAGGCAGGACATGGGATTACGGGAGGACACTGCAAGCAGAATGTGATGACAATAAAAGGCAATTATACGAGAAAAGGAAGAGAGTACTGTGAGAGGACAAGTCAAAGGGTCTGTAACTGGAAAGCAAGAGAGGATTGTGAGAGGACAGAAAAAAGGGACTGTGAGAGGACACTACAAGAGAACTATGAGACGACAGAACAAGGAAACAGTTAAAGGACAGAGCAATACAGTACAAATGGACTGTAAGAGGAAAGCAAGATGGGACTGTAATTAGATAGGACATAGGACTGTGAGAGACCAGTAAAGAGGAACTGTAAGAGGACAGGACAAGGGGACTGTTAGAGAGGACTGTGAGAGAACAGGACAAAGGGGCTGTGAGAGCAAAATACAAAGGTATTATGATATAACTGGACAAGGGATCTGCAGTAGAGCAGAACATGGGGACTGTGAGAGGACAAATCAAGTGGACTGTGCGAGGACACTGATAATAATAATAATCTTTATGTAGCGCCAACATATTCCGCAGCACTTTACACTACAAAGGGACTGTGAGAGGGCAGAACAAGGGACTGCGTGAGGACAGTATGAATATACTATGAGAGGACTGTACAAGAGGACTGAGAAGAGAGAACAAGGGGATTGTAAGAAGACAGCAAGAGGGGACTGTGAGAGGACATAACAAGGGGACTGTAAGAGGAAAGAAAGAAGACACTGTGAGAGGACAGGACAAGGGGACTGTAAGAGGTTACTACAAGGGGACTGTAAGAGGACAGGAAAAGGAGACTGAGAAAATGGAATAAGGTGACTGAAAGGACAGGGAAAAGGAATTTGTGAGGACTGGACAAGGGAACTGTAAGATGAAAGCAAGACTGTGAGAGTGCAAAACAAGGTGACAGTGAGGCTAAGGAACAAGGGAACAGTGAGAGAACAGGAGAAAGGAATCTGTGTGCAGACAGAACAAGGAGACTGAGAGGACATGACAAGGAGACTGTAAGATGAAAGCAAGAGGGAAGTGTGAGAGTGCAGAACAAGGGGATGGTGAGAGGAAAGAACAAGGGGACTGAGAGGACAGAACAAAGGGACTGTGAGAAGACAGAACAAAGAGACTTTGAGAGGACATAACAAAGGGGCAGTGAGAGGACACTAGGGATCATGAGAGCAAAACAAGATGGGACAGTAATAGTAGAGGAAGTGGGTACTGTGAGAGGACAGCAAGAGGCTTCTGTGAAATAGTAAGGGGACTGTGAGAGGAAAGTATAATGGGACTGTGAGAGGAAAGAACAAGATCACTGTGAGAGGACAGTACAATGAGACTGAGAGGACAGAAGAATCACTAGATAGCGACTGGGAGAGGACACTACAAGGTGATTGTGAGAGGACAGAACAAGAGGACTGTGAGAGGAAAGCAAAAGGGTACTGTGAGAGGATAGAACAAGGTACTGTGAGGGGGCAGAACAAAGTGACTGTGAGAGAACAGAAAGAGGCACTGTGAGAGATCAGAACAAAGTGAGAGTACAAGACAAGGAGACAGTGTGGACGTAACAACGGGAATGTGTGGACAGAACAAGAGGACTAAGGTAAGACAGAATAAGGGGACTGTGGCAGAACAGAACAAGGGACTATGAAAAAACAGAACAAGGGGACTGTGAGAGAACAGAACAAGGGGACTGTGAGAGAACAGAACAAGGGGACTGTGAGGCTAAAGAACAAGGGAACAGTGAGAGAACAGGAGAAAGGAATCTGTGTGCGGACAGAACAAGGAGACTGTGAGAGGACATGACAAGGGGACTGTAAGATAAAAGCAAGAGGGAAGTGTGAGAGTGCAGAACAAGGGGATGAGAGGAAAGAACAAGGGGATTGAGCGGACAGAACAAAGAGACTGTGAGAGGACAGAACAAAGGGACTTTGAGAGGACATAACAAGGGGGCTGTGAGAGGACAGTAGAGATCATGTGAGCAAAACAAGATGGGACTGTAATAGTAGAGGAAGTGGGTACTGTGAGAAGACAGAAAGAGGTTTCTGTCAGATAATAAGAGGCGACTGTAAAAGGACAGGACAAAGGAATCTGTGAGAGGACAGGACAAGGGGACTGTAAGACGAAAGCAAGAGGGGACTGTGAGAATGCAGAAAAAGGGGATGGTGAGAGAACAGAACAATAGAACTGTGAGAGAACAAAACAAGGGCATTGTGTGAGAATAGAACAAGGGGACTGTGAGAGGACAGAACAAAGGGACTGTGAGTAGACAGAACAAAGGGACTGTGAGAGGACAGAACAAAGAGACTTTGAGAGGACATAACAAGGGGGCTGTGAGAGGACAGTAGGGATCATGAGAGCAAAACAAGATGGGACTGTAATAGTAGAGGAAGTGGGTACTGTGAGAGGACAGCAAGAGGCTTCTGTGAAATAGTAAGAGAGGACTGTACAAGAGGACTGAGAAGAGAGAACAAGGGGATTGTAAGAAGACAGCAAGAGGGGACTGTGAGAGGACATAACAAGGGGACTGTAAGAGGAAAGAAAGAAGACACTGTGAGAGGACAGGACAAGGGGACTGTAAGAGGTTACTACAAGGGGACTGTAAGAGGACAGGAAAAGGAGACTGAGAAAATGGAATAAGGTGACTGAAAGGACAGGGAAAAGGAATTTGTGAGGACTGGACAAGGGAACTGTAAGATGAAAGCAAGACTGTGAGAGTGCAAAACAAGGTGACAGTGAGGCTAAGGAACAAGGGAACAGTGAGAGAACAGGAGAAAGGAATCTGTGTGCAGACAGAACAAGGAGACTGAGAGGACATGACAAGGAGACTGTAAGATGAAAGCAAGAGGGAAGTGTGAGAGTGCAGAACAAGGGGATGGTGAGAGGAAAGAACAAGGGGACTGAGAGGACAGAACAAAGGGACTGTGAGAAGACAGAACAAAGAGACTTTGAGAGGACATAACAAAGGGGCAGTGAGAGGACACTAGGGATCATGAGAGCAAAACAAGATGGGACTGTAATAGTAGAGGAAGTGGGTACTGTGAGAGGACAGCAAGAGGCTTCTGTGAAATAGTAAGAGGGGACTGTGAGAGGAAAGTATAATGGGACTGTGAGAGGAAAGAACAAGATCACTGTGAGAGGACAGTACAATGAGACTGAGAGGACAGAAGAATCACTAGATAGCGACTGGGAGAGGATATTACAAGGTGATTGTGAGAGGACAGAACAAGAGGACTGTAAGAGGAAAGCAAAAGGGTACTGTGAGAGGACAGAATAAGGTACTGTGAGAGGGCAGTACAAAGTGACTGTGAGAGAACAGAACAAGGGACTGTTAGAGATCAGAACAAAGTGACTGTGAGAGTACAAGACAAGGAGAATGTGTGGACGTAACAACGGGAATATGTGGTCAGAATAAGGGGACTAAGGTAAGACAGAATAAGGGGACTGTGAGAGAACAGAACAAGGGGACTGTGAGAGGACAGAACAAGGGGACTGTGAGAGGACAGAACAAGGGGACTGTGAGAGAACAGAACAAGGGGACTATGAGAGAACCGAACAAGGGGACTGTAAGAGGACATAATAAGGGACTTTTAGAGGATTTTTTGAAGGGATTGTAATAGTATGGCACAAGGGGACTGTGAGAGGACAATTCAATGGGACTGTGACAGAAAGGTACAATAGGATGTTGAGAGGACTAAACAAGGAGACTGAGAGGAAAGCAAGAGGGGAGTTTAATAAGACAGGAAATGGGACTGTTATAGAAATGTAAGAAGGGACTGTGAAATAACAGTGCAATGGGGCTTGCATGACAATAATTATTAAAAATAAAACTAAAAGAAAACTAACAACTATTGCCATGTAAGAACTTGTTTTTGAGCCTAATAAAGATGGTGTATCGTTGTGTGCATAAAGGTTGTATAGAGGCACATGGAGTCCCTGTGGTTCTGTACAACAGAATCGCGAGTACTTCATGCGCCACCACATGGTGCCATCTTATAGGGTAGAAAACCTTTATTTTGTGGCCGATTAAAGATTATGGTTGTTGAGAGTAGATATGAGAATCAGAGAGAAAAAGTCAGAGATATATGTAGGGAGGAGAAAAACAAGGCAGAGGAGTGCAAAAAGATATATTACTACAAATAAAATATACTCCCGTAACCTGTCCTAGATTATTTCCTATCTACCTCATTGATTTGCCCATATACACCCAAATCCTACATCCCTTCTTATCACTTATGTACCAGTCATAATGAACTGATACTGATACTGAATCACTTCCACATTTTTATTTTTTTGTCTATTCTTAGTGAACTATCTTCATATTTGGGCCCATATATTGTTAATGGTGCAACATTACATGTCTGTACAGATCATGAAGCCTTATTTTTTAGCTATAGAGGGTTGCCTAAAATCTGAAAAATATGGCTACTTTCTACCAGAAATGGCGCCACTTCTGCCTATAGGTTGTGCCTGGTACTGCGACTCAGTATTAAAGTAATATCATACAGAACCTGTAGCCAGGCAAGGCAATGTTTTTGGGAGATAGCAGTCATGTTTTTCCAATGCTGGACAAGGATAGCTATAATGTACGGTTTTTCCTTATCCAACTTTTTCAACATTTTTACCAAAATTGTCTTGGTAACTTCCCAATATTATTAGCATTCATAGAGAGCACTGGACTGTAATGTAACCTGATTTCCAAGCTCTCTTGCACTTATAACTAACTACAGTTGTGCTCAAAAGTTTACATACCCTGGCAGAATTTTTGCTTTCTTGGCCTTTTTTCAGAGGATATGAATGATAACACCAAAACTTTTTCCCCACTCATGGTTAGTGGTTGGGTGAGGCCATTTATTGTCAATGTACTATGTTTTCTCTTTTTAAATGGTAATGACAACCCAAAAATACCCCATTTCTTAATACCGTGTATTGCCCCCTCTAACATCAATGACAATGTGAAGTCTTTTGTGGTAGTTGTGGATGAGGTTCTTTATTTTCTCAGATGGTAAAGTTGCTCACTCTTCTTGGCAAAAAGCATCCAGTACCTGTGAATTCCTGGGCTGTCTAGCATGAACTGCGCACTCGAGATCTCCCCAGAGTGGCTCAATGATATTGAAGTCAGGAGACTGAGATGGCCACTCCAGAACCTTCACTTTATTCTGCTGTAGCCAATGACAGGTCGACTTGGCCTTGTGTTTTGGATCGTTGTCATGTTGGAATGCCCAAGTACGTCCCATGCGCAGCTTTCGGGCTGATGATTGCAAATTTGCCTCCAGTATTTGATGATAATGTGCTGAATTAATCTTTCCTTCAACTTTGACCAAGTTTCCTGTGCCTTTGTAGCTCACACATCCCCAAAACATCAGCGATCCACCTCCATGCTTTACAGTAGGAATGGTGTTCCTTTCATCATAGGCATTGTTGACCTCTCTCCAAATGTAACGTTTATGGTTGTAGCCAAAAAGTTCAATTTTGGTCTCATCACTCCAAATTACCTTGTTCCAGAAATTTTGTGGCTTGTCTCTGTGCTTTTTTGCGTATTGTATGCGAGATACTTTGTGGCATTTGTGCAGTAATGGCTTTCTTCTGGCGACTCGACCATGCAGCCCATTTTTCTTCGAACAATTTTCCTGGCAGTTGAGGACGACATATTTGTTGGTCTACCTGACCATGGTTTTGTTTTTACAGAGCCCCTGATTTTCCATTTGTTAATCACAGTTTGAACGCTGCTGACTGGCATTATCAATTCCTTGGATATCTTTTTGTATCCCTTTCCTATTTTATACAGTTCAACTATCTTTTCCTGTAGTTCCGTTGACAATTCTTTTGCTTTTACCACGACTCACAATCCAGAAACGTCAGTGGCTGGATGAAAGATGCAAGAGTCTGTCTGGATCCTAGAAACTCACTCAGCTTTTATGCACACACACTGATTACAAGCAAACAGGTCACAGGTGAGGATGTTACCTTTAGTAGCCATTCAAACCCATTTGTGTCTACTTGTGTGCATGTTATCAGGCCAAAATCACCAGGGTATGTGAACTTTTGATGAGGGTCATTTGGATGTTTTGGGTTGTCATTATGATTTAAAAAAAAGAAACACAGTAGTTTGACAATAATGGCTTAACCCAAGCATCAACCATGAGTGGAGAAAAAGTTTTGGTGTTATCATTCATATTCTCTGAAAAAAATGTCAAGAAAGCAAAACTTCTGCCAGGGTATGTAAACATTTGAGCACAACTATGTGCCACATATATGTTCACCAACAATATGCTTAATATGCCCAGTGTGCCCCACTATTATACCCTCTGTCTCACCCCTTGTGCTGTCATTCAGAAGGCTGTACCGCTCTCTTAGAGCAAGTGGGGTCAGCGTCCTCCTCCTGTCCAGGCTGCCTGGGCCCTGTGATAACACAACTCAAGTTTTACACAACTACATAATAGCACAATATGATAACACTTAGTGTAATGCAGGACAGGACATGGATACGAGCACATCGCGGGATTTACAGAAAAAAAAGAATAAAAAAAAGAATAAAAAGCACAATAAAACGTAACACAAGACAAGCGCAAAATAGCAACAACACAACATCACAGCCGCACAGAACAGAAACACAAGAAACAGCTATATACCACAACACATAATGGAAGACAAAGACACAATAAGCGAAGCCAAAGCTGAATGACCCAACACAAAGACAATTATACACTAGACAACCGTTTACAAAGGAACACTGCAAATTAATGGTTCGGGATGGAAAAATACACACATGCAAGTCAACTATTCCTCCTGATACAAGTGCAATTCCTTCATGTCGTATTACTGACAATCCACCATTGTCCACCACAATAACCTCAGAGGTGACTTGTTACACATCTAAAGGGTTTGTCAGGTCTATAATCTGAGGGCAGCATAGTCTACAGGTGGGGACATCTCATTTTCTTTGATTCCACTCAGTATTTTTATGTAAGAAAACTATATAACTACTGTCATGATTCAAGAAAGCCTGTGAGTCCTGCTGTTCCACCCACATTTTAGAGAAGCCATAGACCCCATTTCATTAAGGCATTTTTTTCCAGTTTTCTGGTATAAAACCTTTCCCAGATCTCCGTTCATTAAGACTAGTTTGCCAAATATGAGTTTTACTGAATTAGGACCAAAGAGTCCTGACACAGAGACAAAGTATGTAAGTCCTCCTTCCCATGTCTCGTATGTCCTGCTTCTCCCACCAACACACAAAAGAATGACTGAGACATGCTTCCCTTGCCACAAAAAAAAAAAACCCTGTAAGTCCTTCCCCTGCCTAAAAAATAGAAAGCATGTGAGTCCTGCTTCTCCTGTGCACAGAGAGAAAGCCTGTGAGTCCTGCTATCCCTGTCTACATATAGATAAGGCTGCTGACTCCGGCTTCCCTCACCTATACATACAGAAAACATGTGAGTCCTGCTTCCCGCACCAACAGATAAAGAAAGCCTGTGAGTCCTGCTTTCCATGTGCACAGAGAAAAAGCCTGTGAGCAATGCTTACCTACCCACAGAGAGAAAGCCTGTGAGTCCTGCTTACCAACCCGCAGAGAGAAAGCCTGTCAGTTCTGCTTACCTACCCATAGAGAGAAAGCCTGTGAGTCCTGCTTGTCTACCCATAGAGAGAAGGCCTGTGAATCCTGCTTATCTACCCATGGAGAGAAAGCCTGCAAGTCCTGCTTATCTACCCATAGAGATAAAGCTTGTGAGTCCTGCTTACCTACCCAGAGAGAGAAAGCCTGTGAGTTCTGCTTACCTACCCATAGAGAGAAAGCCTGTGAGTCCTGCTTGTCTACCCATAGAGAGAAGGCCTGTGAATCCTGCTTATCTACCCATGGAGAGAAAGCCTGCGAGTCCTGCTTATCTACCCATAGAGATAAAGCTTGTGAGTCCTGCTTCCCCTGTGCAAAGAGAAAAAGCCTGTGAGTAATGCTTACCTACCTGCAGAGAGAAAGCCTGTGAGTTCTGCTTACCTACCCATAGAAAAAGTCTGTGAGTCCTGCTTTCCTACCCATAGAGAGAAAGCCTGTGAATCTTGCTTATCTACCCAAGGAAAGAAAGCCTGTGAGTCCTGCTTATCTATCCATAGAGAGAAAGCCTGTAAGTCCTGCATTCCCCACCAACAGATAAATAAAGTCTGAGAGTCCTGCTTACCTACCCATTAAGAAAAAGCCTGTGAGTCCTGCTCACCTACCCAAATGCCTGTGAGTCCTGTTTCCCCTGTGCACAGAGAAAAAGCCTGAGTTCCGTTTCCATTGACACACATAAAGAAAGCATGTGCATCCTGCTTACCTACCCACAGAAAGCATGTGAGTCCTGCTTATCTATCCATGGAGAGAAAGCCTGTGAATCCTATTTATCTACCCACAGAGAGAGACTGTTAATCCTGTTTATCTACCCACATATAGAAAGGCTGTGAGTCCTGCTTATCTACCCACAGAGATAAAGCTTGTGAGTCCTGTTTATATACCCATGGAGAGAGAGAGCCGTGAGTCCTGCTTCCCTCCCCACACATAAAAAAAGCCTGTAAATCCTGTTTATCTACCCAGAGAGATAGAGCCTGTGAGTCCTGCTTCCCTCCCCCACATAAGGAACACCTGTGAGTCCTGGTTACCTATCCACAGAGAAAAAGCCTGTGATTGCTGCTTCCAGGGCCTAATACAAGAAACACCTGCTTCACCATTTACACATATAGCATGTGAGTCCTCCTTGCCCCACCCAGAAATAGAAAAAGCCCGTAAGTCCTGCTTTCTTCAGCAGCACAGCGAAAACCCTGTGGATTCTGCTCCCCCTGCCAATATATGGAAAATGCCTACAAGAAAAAGCCTGTGAGTCCTGCTTTCCATGTCCACACAGAGAAAGCCTGTGACTCCTACTTTCCCCACTCACACATAGACTGTAAGTCCTGTTTTCTTACCATACACAGGCTGATCAAATACTGTTTATTCATGGGGGAGAGAGGACTCTTATGCGTTATCTCTGTGTGGGTGGGGGGAGAGGGAATCACAGTCTTTCTATGTGTGGGTGGGGAAAGAGGGTCTCACAAGCTTTCTATGTGTGAGTGGGGGAAGGACTCATGGTTTTTGCGCATGTGGGGGAAGAGGGACTCACAAGCTTTCACTCTGTGTGGGTAGAGGGACTACAGGGTTTCTCTCTGTGGGTAGGAGAGAGGGACTCACAGGCTTTATCTCTATGTGGAGGTGGGGGAAAGGGACTCACAGGCTTTTTCTCTATGTGTGGGTGGGGAAGGAGGGCCTCACAGGCTTTCTTCCTATGTGTGGGTTGGGGAGGAGGGACTCATGCATAATCTATGTGTGGGTAGGGGAAAAGAGAATCACATGCTTTATTTCTAGGTGTGGGTGGAGGAGAGGGAATCACAGGATTTCTTTCTATTTGTGGGTGGGGGAGTAGGGACTCACAGGCTTTCTTTGGGTGTGGGAGTAGGGACTCACAGGCTTTCTCTCTATGGGTGGGGGAGGAGAGGGAATCACAGGCTTTTTCTCTTTATGTATGGGTGGGGGAGGAGGGACTCACAGGTTTTCTCTATGTGTATGTGGGGAGGAGGGACTCAGAATTTCTTTCTGTGAGGGGAGGGACTCACAGGCTCTATGTGTGTGGGGGGAATTCACAGGATTTCTCTCTATGTGTGGGTGGGGGAAGAGGAACTCACAGGCTTTCTATGTGTGGGTGAGGGAGCAGGAACTCACAGGCTTTCTCTCTGTGTGGGTGGGGGAAGAGAGACTCTCAGGATTTCTTTCTATGTGTGGCTTGGGAAAAAGGGACTCACAGGGTTTCTTTCTATATATGGCTGGGGGAAGAGGGATTCACATACTTTCTCCTCTATGTGTGAGTGGGGGAGGAGGGACTCACAGGCTTTCTTCTTATGTGTGGGTTGGGAAGGAGGGACTCATGCTTTATCTAGGTGCTGGTGGGGGGGAGAGGAACTCACAGGCTTTATTTCTATGTGTGGGTGGGGGGACAAGGAATCACAGGTTTTCTCTCTATGTGTGGGTAGGAGGAGAGGGAATCACATGTTTTCTCTATTTGTGGGTGGGGAAGTAGGGACTCAGATGTTTTCTCTATGGATGGGGGAGGGGGGGCTCACAGGTTTTCTCTCTATTTGTGGGTGGGGGAGGAGGGACTCATGCTTTCTGTGTAGGTGGGGAAGTGGGACTCATAGGCTTTCTATGCGTGTGTTGGGGAGGAGGGACTCAGAATTTCTCTCCATGTGAGGGTGGGGGGACTCTCAGGCTCTGTGTGTGTGTGTGTGTGTGTGTGGGGGGAATTCACAGGATTTCTCTCTGCAGGTGGGGGAAGAGGAACTCAGGCTTTCTATGTGTGGGTGAGGGAGGAGGAATTGACAGGCTCTCTCTCTGTGTGGGTGGGGGAAGAGAGACTCTCAGGCTTTCTTTCTAGGTTTGGGTTGGGAAAAAGGGACTCACAGGCTTGCTTTCTTTGCGTGATGGGGAGAGATACTCACAGGCTTTCTGTGGGTGGGGGAAGAGGGTCTTGCAGGCTTTCTTTGTGTAAGTGGGGGAAGAGGGGCTTGCAGGCTTTTCCTCAATGTGTGGGAGGGGGAGGAGAGACTCATGCTTTATGTGCAGGTGGGGAAGAGGGACTCACAGGCTTTCAGTCTGTGTGTGGGTAGAGTGACTACAGGGTTTCTCTCTATGTGTGGGTGGGAGATAAGGTACTTACAGGCTATCTCTCTATATGTGGGTGGGGGAGAGGGACTCACATGCTTTCTCTCCTATGTGTGGGTAGGGGAGGTGGGATGCACAGGTTTTCTCTTTATGTGTGAGTGGAGGAGAAGGGACTCACAGGCTTTCTATGTGTGGGTGGGACAATAGGGACTCAGGTTTCCTTTCTATGTGTGGGTGGGGGGAGAGGGAATCACAGGCTTTCTCTCTATGTTTGTGTGGGGGAGGTGGGACTCATTCTTTAAGTGTGGGTGGGGGAGAGGGACTCACAGGTTTTCTTTCTATGTGTGGGTGGTGGGAGGGAATCACAGACTTTTTCTCTATGTGTGGGTGAGGAAGGAAAGACTCACAGGCTCTCTCCATTTGTGGGTGAGGGAGGAGGGACTCACAGGCTTTATCTCTATGGGTGGGGGAGGAGCGACTTACAGGTTTTCTCTCTGTGTGGGTGGGGAGGAGGGACTCACAAACTTTCTTCATGTGTGGGAGAAGGGACTCACAGGCTTTCTCTCTATGGGTGGGGGAGGAGGGACTTACAGGTTTTCTCTCTGTGTGGGTGGGGAGGAGGGACTCACCAACTTTGTCCATGTGTGGGTGTGGAAAAAGGGACTCACAGGCTATCTTCATATGTGTGGGTGGGGGGGGAGGGACTCAGGCTTTCTCTCTATGTCTGGGTGGGGGAGGAGGAACTCACAGGCTTCTTCCTATATGTGGGTTGGGGAGGAGGGACTCATTCTTTATGTGTGGGTGGGGGAGAGGGACTCACAGGTTTTCTTTCTATGTGTGGGTGGGGGGAGAGGGAATCACAGGCTTTCTCTCTATGTTTGTGTGGGAGAGGTGGGACTCAAGGGCTTTCTCTATGTGTGGGTGGGGAAGGTGGGAATAACAAGCTTTCTTTCTATGCATAGGTAGGGGAAGAGGGACTCACAGGCTCTCTCTATGTGGGAGTAGGGGATGAGTGACTCACAGGTTTTCTCACTGTGGGTGAGGTAAGAGGGACTCACAGGCTCTCTATTTGTGGGTGAGGGAGGAGGGACTCACAGGCTTTCTCTCTATAGGTGGGGGAGGGGCTTACAGGTTTTCTCTCTATGTGTGGATGGGGAGGAGGGACTCACAAACTTTCTCCATGTGTGGGTGTGGGAGGAGGGACTCACAGGCTTTCTTCATATGTGTGGGTGGGGAGGAGAGACTCAGGCTTTCTCTCTATGTATGGGTGGGGGAGGAGGAACTCACAGGCTTTCTCTATGTGTGGGTGGGGGAGGAGGGACTCACAGGCTTTCTATGTGTGGGTTGGGGAGGAGGGACTCATTATCTATGTGTGGGTGGAGGAGAGGGACTCACAGGTTTGCTTTCTATGTGTGGGGGGGAGAGGGACTCACAGGCTTTCTCTCTATGTGTGGGTGTGGTAAGAGGGACTCACAGGCTTTCTTTATGTGTGGCTGGGGGAGGAGGGACTCACAGGCTACCTCTCTGTGTAGGTGGGGGGAAGAGGGACTCACAGGCTACGTCTCTATGTGTGGGTGGGGGAAAAGGGACTCATGCGCTTTCGCTCTGTGTGGGTGGGGGAAGAGGTACTCACAGACTTTCTATGTGTGGGTGGGGGAAGAGGTACACACAGACTTTCTATGTGTGGGTGGGGGAAGAGGTACTCACAGACTTTCTCTCTATGTGTGGGTGGGGGAAGAGGTATTCACAGTCTTTCTATGTGTGGGTGAGGGAAGAGGGATTCAGAGAGAAGTGGAACTCATAGACTTTCTATCTATGTGAGGGGGGATGAGGGACTCACATAGTTTCTTTCTGTGTGTTGGGAGAAGAGAGACTCACAGGCTTTCTTTGTAAGTGTGGGTGGGAGAAGAGGGGCTCACAGGCTCTCTCTCTAGGGGTGGGGAGAAGGGACTCATGCTTAATCTATGTGTGGGTTGGGGAAGAGGTACTCACAGGCTTTGTCTTTATGTCTAGGTGGGGGGGAAGAGAGACTAAAAGGCTTTCTATGTGTGGGTGGGGAAGAGGGACTCACAGGCTTTCTATGTGTAGGTGGGGGAAGAGGAATTACAGGCTTTCTATGTGTGGATGCTTGTAAGAGGGACTCACAGGTTTTCTCTCTATGTGTGGGTAGGAGAAGCAGGACTACCATGCCTTTTGTTTTAATCCTGGCTGTAATTTACCACAAATTTAACATTAAAAAAACTGAATGAAATCACAGAAAGCTAAATATCTCAATGTTTTGTGTCTTCCCCTCTATCCTAAACTGCATTAAGGTGCGACACCTGCCAAAGCTAATTTTACGGCTCATACCCATTTGTGCAAGAAACGGACGAGTGCAATCCAATAAAAAATCGGATTGCATTCGGATCAGTTATTCAATGGGTGACATCTCATCTGCAATTTTTTTCTCACATGCTGCAATTTGCTGCGTGTCTTGGATGAGACTCATCAATGCAAGTCAATGGATGTGAGAAAAAAACGCACAGCACTCGCACTATGCGAGTGCTGTCCGTTTTTTTTCTCACCGGTGTCCTTTGAAAAGCCGGTAATTCATATGACGCTACTGTAAAAATCACACTGACAGGTTATAATAGAAAAGATATATACACATTGAATACATATATATATATATATATATATATATATGTGTATATATATATATATATATATATATATATATATATATATCTATCTACACACATGTCAGTACACACACACATATATATATATATATATATGTATTTATATTACATAGAAGAAAAGCCGATAATTCATTTGCCGGCTTTTGTAAAATCACTGCAGGTGCCTACAGGGTAGGAGACATGGTTTACATAAAGTAAATTCATGCAGAATAGTTAGATATGTAAATGTGTGTGATCAATACAATTAGTACAGTATGTGTGCAAATTTCTGGACATGTATTTAATCAATAAAAGATTATTTTACTGAAAAAAAGGGCATGGGCTCCCGCGCAATTTTCAAAACCAGTAGAGTGAAAGCCAGCGACTGGGGGCAGATGTTTATAGCCTGGGAAGGGGGTAATACACATGGAGCTTCCCAGGCTATTAATATCAACTCACAGCTGGATAGTTAGCAGTTACTGGCTACTAAATTGGGGGACCCCCCCCAAAAAAAATGACGTGGTGTTCCCCCATAATTAAAAACCAGCAAAGGCTATGCAGACAGCTGCGGGCTGATACTAATAGCTTAGGAAGGGACCACGGATATCGACCCCCCTGGCGTACGGCGTAGGACTGACTGAACGCTGGACAGGTATGATACATTGTTGGTTTGTTATTTTTTTCATTTATTACTGGAGATCGAGGACGTCGCATGGATTAGCAGGAACAATAAAATGGTCAAACTGTGTTCATTGTTTTATTTCATTAAAATACTTTACTCTGGTTGTGTATTTAACCCATTATCAACTATAGGGCACCTCTCCATTACTAAGCCGGCTTGATGTCACCTTACAATACAAAGGTGACATCAACCCCACTACTATTACCCCACTTGCCACCTCTACAGAGCAAGTGAGAAGAGCGAGGCTAAGTGCCGGAATTGGCGCCTTTTCTGGGGCGGCTGAGTGCTGATGTTTTTAGCCGGGGGGGGGGGGCAATATCCATGGTCCCTTCCTAGGCTATTTATATCAGCCTGCAGCTGTCTGCATAGCCTTTGCTGGTTATTAATTATGAGGGAACCCCACGTTATTTTTTGGGGGAGTCCCCCAATTTAATAGCAAGTAGAGGCTAATTATCCAGCTGTGAACTGATATTAATAGCCTGGGAAGCTCCATGTGTATTGCCCCCTTCCCAGGCTATTAACATCTGCCCCAAGTCGGTGGCTTTCCCTCTGCTAGTTTTGAAAATTGCACAGAAGCCCACGCCATTTTTTTCAAATAAATAACCGTTTATTAATTAAATACATGTCCAGAAACTTGCACACACACTGTACTAATTGTACTGATCACACATATTTATATATCTAACTGTTCTAGATATACTTTTATATATATATATATATATATATATATATATATATATATATATATACCTATTCTATGTGTATATATCCTATCTATTCTATTAAAACCTATTCTATACTGTACGCGGCAGATCATTTGCAGGCTTTTAATCTATCTAATAATTATATATATATATATATATATATATATATATATATATATATATATAAGAATATTTGGTTTTAAAAGGGTGTGTACAGTTGTGTATTACAATGCGATTTTAACATGAGCTTTTACATACAGAGAACTGCTGTATGTAAAAGCTCATGTTAAAATCACATTGCACTCGGATGTATATTATATTTAGTATATTTATATTACATAGAAGAAAAGCCGATAATTCATTTGCCGGCTTTTGTAAAATCACTGCAGGTGCCTACAGGGTAGGAGACATGGTTTACATAAAGTAAATTCATGCAGAATAGTTAGATATGTAAATGTGTGTGATCAATACAATTAGTACAGTATGTGTGCAAATTTCTGGACATGTATTTAATCAATAAAAGATTATTTTACTGAAAAAAAGGGCATGGGCTCCCGCGCAATTTTCAAAACCAGTAGAGTGAAAGCCAGCGACTGGGGGCAGATGTTTATAGCCTGGGAAGGGGGTAATACACATGGAGCTTCCCAGGCTATTAATATCAACTCACAGCTGGATAATTAGCAGTTACTGGCTACTAAATTGAGGGACCCCCCAAAAAAAATGACGTGGGGTTCCCCCATAATTAAAAACCAGCAAAGGCTATGCAGACAGCTGCGGGCTGATACTAATAGCTTAGGAAGGGACCACGGATATCGACACCCCTGGCGTACGGCGTAGGACTGACTGAACGCTGGACAGGTATGGTACATTGTTGGTTTGTTATTTTTTTCATTTATTACTGGAGATCGAGGACGTCGCATGGATTAGCAGGAACATTAAAATGGTCAAACTGTGTTCATTGTTTTATTTCATTAAAATACTTTACTCTGGTTGTGTATTTAACCCATTATCAACTATAGGGCACCTCTCCATTACTAAGCCGGCTTGATGTCACCTTACAATACAAAGGTGACATCAACCCCACTACTATTACCCCACTTGCCACCTCTACAGAGCAAGTGAGAAGAGCGAGGCTAAGTGCCGGAATTGGTGCCTTTTCTGGGGCGGCTGAGTGCTGATGTTTTTAGCCGGGGGGGGGGGGGGGGGGCAATATCCATGGTCCCTTCCTAGGCTATTAATATCAGCCTGCAGCTGTCTGCATAGCCTTTGCTGGTTATTAATTATGAGGGAACCCCACGTTATTTTTGGGGGGAGTCCCCCAATTTAATAGCCAGTAGAGGCTAATTATCCAGCTGTGAACTGATATTAATAGCCTGGGAAGCTCCATGGGTATTGCCCCCTTCCCAGGCTATAAACATCTGCCCCAAGTCGCTGGCTTTCCCTCTGCTGGTTTTGAAAATTGCACAGGAGCCCACGCCATTTTTTTCAAATAAATAACCGTTTATTAATTAAATACATGTCCAGAAACTTGCACACACACTGTACTAATTGTACTGATCACACATATTTATATATCTAACTATTCTAGATATACTTATATATATATATATATATATATATATATATATATATATATATATATATACCTATTCTATGTGTATATATCCTATCTATTCTATTAAAACCTATTCTATACTGTACGCGGCAGATCATTTGCAGGCTTTTAATCTATCTAATAATTATATATATATATATATATATATATATATATATATATATATATATATATAAAAGAATATTTGGTTTTAAAAGGGTGTGTACAGTTGTGTATTACAATGCGATTTTAACATGAGCTTTTACATACAGAGAACTGCCGTATGTAAAAGCTCATGTTAAAATCACATTGCACTCGGATGTAAATCGGATGCTAGGTGTGAACATCACATTGTACTCACATGGTACTCATCAGTTTTTTTGGTCCGGAAATCGTAACGCTTTTTTTCTCACATATGGGTATGAGCCCTTAGACAGAGTTTATTGCCCTTGATTTATGAAGTGTATTGGAAAAATGTATGTAGGCCTTCATTAGGGAAAATGGTCTCCTAATTTCCTTCTAAGTCGATGCTACCTGGTCAGGATGGGCACTAAGCAAATCTGCTGTGGATTTTTAGGACTTGCACATGGATTAGCCCCACCAAAGTTCAATGGAACAAATCCCAATCCACAGCATTTCAGTGTGATATCAGCATAAAAAGTGATCAAAAAAAGCAATCCAATACCATGCATTGCTGGTGAAAGACACGTATTTTCAATGTGTGATCATGGTTTTATGATTTTGCAAAACCCCTTCCCCCCCGGCTGCAGTTAAAAAACAAACAAACAAATAAAAACGCCTTACTCATCCTCCCCAGGTCTCAGTACAGAGTCTTTGCTGCTCCTAGTGTCTGACAGTGCTAACGTCACGTTCACATCGACTGTCATAGTGATATTAGCACTGCAGACAGTATCGGGGAGCAGCAACAGAGACTCAGAACTTAGACCTGGGGATAATGAGTAAAGCACTTTTTTTTTTTTTTTAATTAAACAAACCACATTGGTACAGGAGTTTTCTGAAACCGGAACCATAAAATTGCAGTATACCAAGTGCTGTAAATACACTGTAATATTTTATTTGTGTTTTTTTTATTAATATTTAATACATAAAAATGGAGTTCAATGTAAAATAGAGTAAAAAAGTAAAAAAGGCTGAGAACTGGTGAATGTGAATTTATGATCAGACGTGTAATGATAGTGTATAGTGTAAAACCATTCAACCTTGATGTGGTGCCCGTCGTACCTGTGTGTACTGTGGCATCGTGACATTCAAATGGCAAAGGACTTGTTGGGACGGTTCATATTTCATAGATTTGCGCAGGAACGAGAGAGATCCACATGGTTCCCGGCTGCTGTCCCGCACCTAGGCATGAACATATATTACATTTCATTTGCATAACTCATAACTACCGTATCATTATTACTTTTCTCTTTTTAATCTTTTTCATGAAAACCAATGAAAAAATTCTAATCTTAATATTTTAATAAATGATCATCGCAACATTTTATTATAATTTTGAGGATTCGGTTATTCTATAAACAATTGTGGAATCATGACTTGATTTGCTTTAGAACTGATTTCGCCTTAAAGGGATTCTTTCTACGAAAAGGGTTTATTTTTGTGGGATGTCAGTGCTAGGAAAGGCCATTCATCTTGATGGGAATTGTGTAATTATTTATTCTGCCTCTGGTGGCGCTCTAGAGAAAGAAACTAAATGCTACCCGGTTCATCTCAAATTATATCCCTGGGATGGGGGGTCCTAAAAGCAGGACCTCATGTGATCATGAAAATTTGGGGAGAACTTTTTTTATGAAAAAGGGATTATTCACAGCATACAAATGCATTAAAAGAGTTCTGTGATGACCCAACCTTAATTTTTTTTTTTATGCTGGTAAATGAACTTTTTAGTTGTTCTCTCACCTTAATGGGTAGCGCCAATCTGTTCTCTTTAAACGCCTGGAAGGTAAAGCTCCTTTGCTGTGTTGCTTTCTTGAGAGGAATGAGATTCCCTGACAACTCCACAAAAAGTTGGGTCCCATCCATAACCTGTGGATACAAGAGAATAATGGCGTCAGTGTCCCATTCATGGAGGGGTCCTTTATTTTTCCGCTCATCTGTTTTGGACAACTTCCAAACTTTCCAAAAATGTTCTAAAAAACTTTCTGTAGGGACAGATGAAGCTCCTGAGCGCACTGTCATTACTTACCTTCCTTCACTAATGTTTATTTTAGGTCCAGTCTGAAGTCTAAATATATAGTCAGGGTCTGTACAGGGGTCTGTATTCATTTTGGTGACAGAACACACTTTAAGGACGTAGTCTGTATTTATTATGGGGTTTGTATTGTATTTTTTTGAGGGTTTGTTATTTGTAATTATTTTCTATGCATAGGATAGATAATAATTTTATGATTGACTTTGGTCTGACTGATGGGACCCCCCCTAATCCAAGGAGAGAGCTGAGTACAGTGCAATAGTCCCATAGATGAGTGGAGCGCCGGCACCAAAGTGTCTGAGTTCTGGGTCTAATTTGATTTTGGGGTGAAGGTTTTGCATCTATTTCGGGCTCTGGTTTGGGGTCAGAATTTAAATTTGAAGTCAGAACACAATTTAGGGATTGAGGTCTGAATTTATTTTGGGTTGTGATGAAGGGGTCATACTTGTGGGCTAAACGCATTAAACAAACTTTTAGGGATGTGAGCGATATTAATGGGTGGGATGTCTGTAAAGAAAAGTTGGAATGGCGCACATAAGGTCTCGCTTGTTACATTACTGCTCAGGCAACTAATATGTTGGTGTAAAATGATTCTCAGGACACGGTCCAGCATCCACTACAGTCATCTGTAGCCATCAGTCGGAAGTCCTGAGAAGCTCCTCCTATTTGCCAACATCCCTTCTTTTTGATTATCCGCCCTAGTGAGCCACCATTGGCGTGGCACACATGTGACATCACAACAGGCTGGTTAATCAAATGAAGAGCCATAGATGTTGATGGGTAGGAGACAGTTCTCAGAGCTCTCATCCAATGGCCCATGGCCGTTGACCCGGGCCGTGCAAATTACTTCCCACCAACTCTAGTTCTTATCCATGTATCCAGCATGAGTGGCATTTTCTAAACATATCAGCCAGGTTGGGAGGTCATTGATTGTCTCAAAACATCAGCAGATATTTGGTCCGTGCCTAAACCAAGTTGGTATCATCCATTATGGTACACTTTTTTGATGGTTCTGGTCCATGATCAAAGAAATACACCTTTACATTCTAGATTTTATAGAATCTGGAAACAGATGGGACCTTAGCTGCTGATAAACTATAGTCTTCGCTGTACCTCGATGTCCCGGCTACGTGCCACCTCTGAAAAGTTTTCATGTTGCTCCAGTGTCTTCTCCAGCTTGTCACCTGTCATACAATAACATCGGAGACGTCCTTCCCGTCCGTCTGCCATTTTGGCAAATACTACGAATCGTGCTGTATACGGAACGGCGCTAAGTTCCTTGTAGAGCTGGGTGGAGAAGGAAACTGCCTCAGCCGTGCGTGGACAGTCCGAGAGCCAGAACCTGCCGAGATGATAAAAGGTCTTAAAGTAAGAGAACTAGAATGAGTGTCTTATACAGTCACACAATTCTGCTTTACCTGGCAGAAACATTGGTTGTAAAATTGGCACATTCATTGGCATATACTAATTTAGTAGTCCCGGTAATGTCTTCCCACTGAGCAGGAGCTGTTCCACCTGTCGAGTAGGAGAAGATAATATGAAGTAGAAAAATGAAGGCTTTAATCAAGAGAAATTGTCTCATCAGTGCCAGATCCTTCACCTGTGACGCTGCATAGGAGTCTCAGACTGGTGGTGTCCCCCTCTCCACTGTCTCGGGGGTTATCTTTCCAGGATGGCGGTAGGGGTATCCGCAAACCTATCGGTCGGTGAAATTTCCTACGTCTCGGTTCCACAGTGACAATGGGGCCAAAAGTTGCTTGATTTCCAAGCAACCGAGAAACCAGATCATCTGGCACTGGTTGAGCCTAAGAGGACACCACAGGTTAACCAAAGACCCCAAAGTATTGTTTTTTTTTGCAAGAACCTCATCACAGTAGGTCTTCATGTCACACCACCATTATCGCTGGTAAGCCATAGCTTAGTAATAGTCTTTCATGTTCAGCTTTAGGAGGCTACTTACTTGTAATGACAACTTCACTTTCTTGGTTACAGCAGTTGGGGGGAAGGTGGCTTGAACTTGGGGTACAAGCCGGCTTTTCAGAACTCCCCCTTCTGGCCCGATGAGTTCACAATCCTGACATACCCGGGACATCACCACAAAGTATAGTGGAAAGTCGGTGGTGACGATACGACAAAGGCGCTTCTTATGTAACTCCTCCTCACTCTCCAGCTCTGAGAGTAGTAATGTAGAGCAAAACGTAATACATAGAGGTTAGAACAAGCAATCACAACGTATACTAACATAACCCAGCCCAACCAAGGCCAAAAGGACCTTCATTGGGTGAATGGAGGCCTATGGATACGTCTGACATATACATCACTGGGTTTTTCTAGTGCATCAACAAATGGACGCTATATGAATATAGTCTTAAAGGGGTCTATCAACAGGATTTCACCCCCCCAAACTATATATATGTGCATATAGCTCCTTCAAAGACAAGTCCAGCAATATCTTTACATGGCCAGTCCGGTCCTCTGTTACTGAGAAATCAGCATTTGTATAGATATGCAAATGAGGCTGAAGAGCTATTTGTAGATCAGAAGCCTCTGTCACTCCAGCTCTATTTCCAGCTCAGCACCACCTCCTCCAGCTTGACTGACAGCCTCTAAGCCGTCTGGCTTCAGGAAAAGGAGCCCTCAGTCAAGCAGGAGGAGGCGTCAACGGGTGGAGAATAGAGTAGAGCTGGAGTGACAAAGGATTCAGATCTTCCATAGTCCTTCAGACTCATTTGCATATCAATTTAAACGCTGATTTCTCAGTAATGGAGGACAGGACTGGCCATGTAAAGTTATTGCTGGATTTGTCTTTCAAAGAGCTACATCATGCACATATAAATAGTTTGGGTGGTGAAGTCCTGCTGACAGACCCCTTTAAGCTGGCCATACATATTAGATAGCTGTTGGCCGTAAGTTCGGCTGACATCTATCTCTCCTGATTCTCCCATACACAGGAATGTTCACTCCTGTGTTTTCTATGAGAGAGAATTATCTGGCAGCACCTTATCTTCCTGCTCAAAAAAAAGGATCGGGTGATGGTTTTACAACCACCCCACAGGTATGTGCCCTGACATAATGTGCTGGAGAGAGTTAAGGTGCCCTCATACACATTGGATGGTCTGACCATCCCAAGAAAATCAGCATTGACTTTTACCTAATGTGTATGGAGACCTTAAGCCTGACACAAGTTAAGCTGCTGATAGGAAACCAAGATTTGGTAAGTATAGTAAAAAGTCATAGAGCAAACAACAGTCTCCAAATGATAACTTTATTATCACTTACCCAAAACATTAACTATCTAAAGATATGAACGTATGTAAGTGTAACCATATAAAAGAGTCATTCTGGATTAGAAAACCTTTCTTAAAGAGAATCTGTCAGCAGGTTTTTGCTATGTAATCTGAAGACAGCATGCTATAGGGGTTAAAACACAGATTTCAACAATGCCCTTCTTATCAAGCTCTGTGGTTTAGTTCGCTTACAAAGATTGTTTTAGCACCAGTAGCTTATCATTGATGTAACTAGCTGGTTGAGTGAGCCCTGGTCCGACTCCGCCCCCTCCTGTGATAGGCACCTCAGTGTCTATGGACTTTGTAAATACAGAGCCTGGTGTGGGCGGGGCTAGCTTTCTCAGCTCTGCTTGATGCTAAATCTAAAAGCTCTGATTGTGTCAGAACTGCTGCACCCAGTAATCTAACTGATACATCATTGGATTCAGCTTCTCGTTGCCTACACCAGGCTGCTCTCAGATAAGGTAGCAAACACCTGCTGATAGATTACCTTTAAGTACTCTTTTAGGGAATACTGATTTAATGGATCACTTGCTCATGACCATCAGCAGCTGCAAATAGTTTCTCTTACTCTGGAGGACCCAACATGTCCATGTAATACTCAAAAAGCATAGTGATGTCAATGGGAGTTGTGTAACGCTTTATCTCCTCTGTGATCTGGAAACCCTTGCTGCCAGGTCCATCTACAGATTACAGTTGATCATTAGTGGTCCAAGTAGTGAGAAACCCTTTGGTTGGCGTATTGTTAGAGTGGTGTCTAAGAATGAAGGGGTTATTCCCAATTTCATATATGGGTATTGTAGGATAGTGCTCGTAAAAACAATTTACTGGTTTAAAATTTGAAGCCACTCTTGAAATATTGACACTTTTCTTTTGTTTACAGCACTTTGCCAAGGAGACCGACCACCGTTGATGTCTGACATGTCAGCACTCCACTGAAACTGGCCGAGATTAGAACTGACCAGCTTCAAAACAGTGCTTACAAGTTCCTTGGAGAGGAAGGTGTAAACATTGCGCATGTTTTGCCGTCTAGCAGCAGTGGGCGGTTTCCAAGGCAATGAGATGTAAATAAAAGAAAAGTGTTTATATCTCAAGAAGGGTTGAAAATTGTAATAGGCAGTAAATTGCAAACCTGCTTGTATTTAAAAGCACTATTCGACAAAACGCATTTATGGAGATGGTAACAGCCCTTAAAAATGGATGTGTCCAAAATCATTACCCAGCCATAACATAAGGAATCTGATATAATTATTCAGGACTCAGATCAACATTTATCCTTCTATATCGTGAGGAATAACCATTTCTTTTGTTAAGGACCACATCTTACCTTCATCCATGCCACTCAGTGCCTCTTCCAGATATTCCTTCCCATAACGATTCTGATGTTCTTTCCACACTGACCCGTTATCACTACGCAGGATAACCAGTTCTCGATCACCGCGTCCCGCCGAGGAGAAGTGAGGGATCTCCACCACCACTGGGCTACAAGTACGGGAGTGACATATATACATCAGGAAGACGAATAGGGAAAAGAGCTAAGTACTAAACTGATACAACACTAAGGAACCCACCTGAGAAACTGAGCCCCGGTAGGACCCAGAGCGATGATCCTGCTGGTCAGACCCTCTTCTTCACCCAGTGGAGGGGGGCAGTTCAGCTTTTGTGGTTTTACAAGGCGACATGTTATTCTGGTGGGTGCGGCACAAGTCCTAGGTGGTATAATAACCCTCAGACCATTGTGACGGCTTCCACGCATTGATCCACCCCGGGCATCTACCATAAAACTGACTAAAAATCTGCAACAAAAAGTCATTTCAGTAAACTTTGCACAATTATGTAGCACAAGTGAATATAAATAATACTGTAATACATTTTACACTGAAAAACTGGTAAAATGCCTCAGTTAACGATAGATGGGGAGAGATGTAGGAAACATCTCCATGGAGGAGTGGGAAGAGGTCCTTGGATTGATAGGAAGATCTCGATTAATACGGCCCAGAGAAGGTCTACAGGATCCCCAAAGCATTATGTAAGGTGGGCCTCAGGGGAGACGATGTTTGTCCAAGATGGAGGTAGGAAAGAGAGGACTTTATGCATATGTTTTGGTCTTGCCCCAAATTGAGTAAGCTGGGGGAAAATGTTGGAAAATTAGTAATGGAAGTCTATGGTCTCCAAATCTCAATTAACCTAAGACATGTATTTTGGACCTTATTTGGGATGAGGTAGGTCCGGGTCCAATCCAGCTGGCCATAATCACTCCAGAAAGCCGTAATCATGGACTGGTTAGCAAAGAGGATGTATATTAATAGGGGAGCAATGGCTAAGTTTGGTAAACAATGGGGTGTATATCTCACCACGGAGCTGGATTCACAACTACACTGCTCAGTGCTGCTGCATGATGTTCCCCATGCTGCTACTTTCCAGCATTTGTTTAATCTCACCCACAGAGAGATTCACAGCTACACTGCTCAGTACTCCTACATGATGTTCTCCATGCTGCTACTTACTAGTGTTTTATTTCACTCCAGAGTTAGATTCACAGCTACACTGCTCTGTACTCCCATATGATGTCATCCATGCTGCTGCTTTCTGGTACTTTTTTTATTTCACCACAAAGCCACATTCACAGCTACACTGCTTAGTACTGCTGAATTCTAGCAATTGTCTTATATCGCCCCACAGCTAGATTCACAGCTACGCTACTCAGTAATGCTGTAGGTTTTCCTCCATGTTGCTGTTTTCTATTAATTATTTTATCTCACCCCAGAGCTGGAGTCACAGGTACACTATTCAGTACTATTTTATAATGTCCTCAATACTGCTGCTGCTTTCTAGTAAATGTTTTATTTCACTCCAGAACTGGATTCACAGCTATACTGTTCAGGACTGCTTTAAAATATCCTCCATACTGCTGCTTTCTAGTAAGTGTTTTATTTCACTCCAGAACTGGATTCACAGCTATACTGCTCAGGATTGCTTTAAAATGTCCTCCATGTTGCTGCAGATACTAAACATGTGCATGATAAAGATAGAAGATCAAGAATCCCTTATATCTATGTGTGCAGTGTATGGGAGACATCATAGCAGCTAGTCTCCATCCACTAGCTCAGAGACAACTGCTAAATAAATATGTAGCCTGCAGAGTGGAAAAACTGGTGAAAAATACAGGATACAGATAATAATATGAAGAGAAACAGTATTATTCTTCATATATACACATGACTGCTTTTTCTGAAAAGTTCCCTAATGCTAGAAGCACACTGTAAGAGTTTCTAATGACCTTTGAATGATAAACGACATAAAAGCTGGCATGGAGAATAAAATGGCAGCATCAGTTTTGCATCACCATGGTCCCCGCTTGCCATATGTATGAGGTTTCTTTTGTCTTTGATGCAAATTCATGAATATTTGTTGCATAATCCGTCCTGCGGTCGTCCAACATTTATTGCTAAAGCAGATTTATGACAGCTACTGATGGCGGCATGTGAAAACACCATCTGCGGCACAATACTTGTTGAGATTGCGGGGCTGCTTTTCTGTAACATTCACCTACTATAAACCTGTTCTGGTTTGCACAATCTATATTTATGCATCCCAAGTTTGTCCTATTTCATTTTTTTTTTTGTCTTTTTGCCAGGATTGTGCAAACTGGGAAAAATTATTTTGCCAATCTAAATAGATATTTAGGTAAAGTATATACTTCATGCATAGGATACATGCATCATCCATAAGGTTGGAGAAGCCGGAACCCTGGGGTGGCTGTGTTAAATGGGTTAGGTTACTTACCCCTGGCGACAATTTTTCTTCTTTTTTTAACATTAATTTTGTGCCTAAAAATCATTTTTGCAATGCTGTTTTATTAAACATTTTTGCACCATTTGGCTTTAACAGGCTCTTTGTTTCCTTGCACAGTTAAGTTTCGATGTGGGCTACGGTCATAAATCAGCTAAAAATGAAAAAATGAAGCAGATAAGTGTTAGAAACTCTTCCATTGGGCCGCAAGAACAAGCTCGCTGGAAGATTCTCTGTTAACTTATTTCTACAGTTATCAATAAACACGGAGGCTGTAGGTAAAATTGGTGCAAAATTGTTTATGAACCCAATTACAAAAAGGACTTATAGTCAAAAGTACGATACAGAAAAAAACCCAAAACTGTCCCCAAAGGTGGACAACCCCTTTAAAAAGAGCACTCAGTGGGTTTTATCCATACACCTTCTATACTTGTTGTCCAGTCGTTCCATTGACAGCTATCTCTCCTAAACTCGTCAAATACATGAACTTGGGACGAGGCCAAGAAAATGTCGAATACGGGAAGGGGAGTCAAGCCGGCCATACACATTAGATAGTGGTCAGCCAAACTATTGTTCGGGTAATAAGTTTATTTCAGGCCGCTTTAGGGGTTAACTCTCTCTTTTGAGAGTAAAGAGTAGGGCATGCTGAAATCAAGCATGCCCGATCCTTCGCTTCTGCAGTCAGGACTCTGTGGTTTATTACAGTGCTGTCTAAATACTGATATTAATATGCAGCCAGAGGTGTAACTTGAGGTTTCAGGGCCTGAATGCAAAATCTACAAAACCTATGATGTAGCCTTTGGGTTCCTGCAGGCACCAAGGCACAGGTGGCACTGCCCGCCTCTGCATCACGATAGTGGCATTGTAATGAAAAGCAGAGATCCCTACTGCGCCCTACTCGTCACTCACCCAGTATGGACAGGACTGGCCACAGGACTGATATTGTCCGATGTCTCGGTGGCGGGACTGCTGGGGATCAGAGATTCATCGTCTAATTCCCTAGACAACTGAAATCAGAAAGAAACATTTGTTTTTTTGCTAATAATAATATGGATTTGGACCACCCAATAATGGGCAAGGATGAGAGGAAGCAGGCAAACTAGCAATGCAAAATAATGAACTATTATTAGTTGAGTAGGAGGAACTGTTTTCTTTTAGCTTCCACCCCAAGGATTTACTTAGATTTACCTAGTGACCCAACAGCTCGGGAACTAGAGGGACCTGTTATTCCATGCTACGTCACCATAGACTGCTGATGCCAATAATGGAGGTCACCACTAACGTCTACTCTACAGTCCAACATCAAGGCACTAATACTTTATATATTATGGAAGATGTGGTCATGTCTCAGTCATTATGCCCCACGTGTATTTACCTTACAATCCTGAGACAATTATTGGTGACCACTGTGCCCCCAAGTATTCTGGGCATTATGGATGTATAACGACATCCTAATTATCAAATGGGTTTACCACTGAAGTTATTTTTGGGTGATCACAGGGTCACCACTCTGGGAGTAATTTTCACATCGGGCTTCAAAATTACGTAACTGAATGGCATCAATCACGTGACCATTAACAAAAACAGGTAGCAAATAGGCAGGGTGGCCTAGTGACCCATATATTACAACTTTGTCATTAAAATATTGATGATGCATGCATATGTGTTCCCAGTACTCATGCTCCCACATAGCTCCACAACATCCTTCTACTGACCTGGAGTCTCACTACTGAAGTGGTGTCCCTCTACTTTCCAGGTATCCCTCTACTTACTGCTTCTACTGACCCAGTGTCCATCTACTAATCCAGTGTCCTTCTACTGGCCTGATGTCCCTCTACTGATCCCGTGTCCCTCTATTGATGCCGTGTCCCTTTACTTAGTGCTCCTACTGACCCAGTATCCCTTTACTGATCTGGTGTCCTTCTACTGGCCTGATGTCCCTCTACTGATCTGTTTTCCTTCTACTGGCCTGATGTCCCTTTACTGATCTGGTGTCCTTCTACTGGCCTGATGTCCCTCTACTGATCTGGTTTCCTACTACTGGCCTGGTGACCCTGTACTAATTCCGTGTCCCTCTACTGATCCCTTGTCCCTCTACTTACTGCTCCTACTGACCCAGTGTCCCTTTACTGATCTGGTGTCCTTCTTCTGATCTGGTGTCTTTCTCCTGGCCTGATGTCCGTCTACTGATTCCATGTCCCTCTACTGACCCCGTGTCTCTCTACTGATCCCGTGTTTCTCCACTGAACCTATGTCACGCTACTGATTCCGTGTCCCGCTACTGATTCTGTGTCCCTCTACTGATCCCGTGTCCCTCTGCTGATGTCGTGATCCCTCTACTGATGTTATGTCCCTCTACTGATGCCGTGGCTTTCTACTGATCCCATGTCCCTCTACTGAACCCGTGTACCTCTATTGAGCCCTTGTCCCTCTACTTACTGCTCCTACTGACCCAGTGTCCCTTTACTGATCCGGTGTCCTTCTACTGATCTGGTGTCTTTCTCCTGGCCTGATGTCCGTCTACTGATCCTATGTTCCTCTACTGATCTCATGTCTCTCTACTGATCCCGTGTCTCTCTACAGTTATTAGGTTCTTTAGAAGGACGTAGATCTGGGGATTTATTCTGATGGAATATAGGTTGAACTGGATGGACAAATGTCTTTCTTCAGCCTCGCTAACTATGTTACTATGTTACTGATCCTGTGTCTCTCTACTGAACCTGTGTCCTTCTTCTACTGAACCCATGTCCCACTACTGATCCCGTGTCCCGCTACTGATCCTGCGTCCCGCTACTGATGTAGTGTTTCGCTACTGATGTCGTGTCCCTCTACTGATGTTATGTCCCTCTACTGATGTCATGGCTTTCTACTAATCCAGTGTACCTCTACTGAACCCGTGTCCTTCTACTGATCCAGGGTCCCTCTACTGATCTCGTGTCCTTAACTGATCCTATGTCCCTCTACTGATCCAGTGTCCTTCTACTGATACAGTGTCCTCTACTGATCCAATGTCCCTTTACTGATCTGGGGTCCCTTTACTGATCCCGTGTCCTTCTACTGATTCCATGTTCCTCTACTGATACAGTGTCCTCTACTGATCCAATGTCCCTCTACTGATCCGGTGACCCTTTTTGCTCATACAAAATCCACAAATATTGGAGCTAATCAATATATCTGCATAAATAAGTCTACTGCCTTGGTTCCTTATTGTACCTGCCTGGATATTCCCTGCATATTAGACCTCCATCCTGTTTTGTTAGCTCATGATTTTCTTTGCTTTTTGGTGCCTATATTCAGCCATTTTTAGTGTTACTGGGTAAAGGAAAAACTGATGAAGGACATGAACCCACCCGCATGAAAAAGTGTTTTCTTCCAGCCATGATCCATAAGTACCCCTATAAATACACACTGCTTACGCTTGAATTATTTACCGGTTCATCCTCCTCCTTTTTAAGTATGACAGTCTCGGGAGTGACACAGGGAATTCTGGGAATTGCAGGTGATCCAACGCTATAAAAGGAAAGCAAACAGAATTATTTTTGGAACATGAAAATAACAGTCTTCTATGGTATCACTTAACGAGGTAGCAGAGGCCAACTTGAAAGGTTAGCTTACTTGATCTGTTCACTTAGTGTTGGCGGATGCTTGGGTGGTTGGGTGCTATTGGGCTACTAGGATGCTACCCCGGCCGATGACATGTTGCTGTGACAGTGGGCGTCAGGCAGTGTGGCTTCTAAGGCTCTTTTTGACTTGGTTTTCCCATTTTAGGGTTATTTGTTGGTGGTTGCAGGCCCCTGAGGTGCAATAGGTTGTATGTGACTTGGGCAGTGGTTGCGGCACAGTGATTGCGGCATAGTGGTTGATAAGGGAATTTGCTGTTGAGGGTCTATGTGTGGCCTGAGCCTAAAAGAGTAGGGACTCACTTAAAAAAAATGTTGCTTTGAATTGTGACAAGTGGAATTGTACAGCCCCAAGTAAAAAGGTTCACATCCGTACATGTCATGATGGTATGGAGGCCTAATAATCAGGAGAGGCACTGAGGGGGTCGGCATTCAAGTGCCGACTGAGGACGTTCATACTAGTCTTGTCTGGTTACCATATTGGTACTCCATGGCAGTTGGACCATAGCAGGGTGAACTTACCTGGACACCTCTTGTGATCACAAGGCCCATGCGATGTAAGGATGACGATGTATTGACGTCATGAAGTGGACAATCCACCAAGGTCTTGAAAATCTTTTTGCTTAACCCTACCTTTTAATATATGTTTATTTTTACATACCCCTGATCGAGCTTGGGTAAGAACTCCATATCTGTGTCTTCATCGGGCTCCCTTGGTCCTGTGTGAGGAGGTCTGAAGTCTGGAGGCTCCTCTCCTGAAGACAGTAAAGAGGAAATACAGACAACTGCCAATAACTTGGGCCTCGCATTCATACAAATGGCAGCCACATATCTATGTACACGTCACGGAGGGGGTTTCTGGAACAGCTTCACATAAGAACAAAGTGACATACGCAGATAATAATTTGTGTAAGAAGACGGTCACACACACAACGTGCAAACAGGCACAAGACATAGATATCTGATGTGTGCGGCAGGAATGGCCCACAGATTGCAGAAGCCTGTAATAGTATGCATTATGCCAATGAAAAGCATGGCCATGACTTATAAAGAGGTGAGTGTTGCTTCCCTTTATATAAAACATATAGTGGACTACCAACTCATGTCATGTCCTTGGGACGCAAGGTCTGGACTACGAGTGTGGCTATGTTGCTCTGTGTAGACCCAACCTAATGTGTTATGGATTATTGGGTTCAACCATTATTCTATAATGACCTTGTATGGCGGCATGTTACCCTACAGTTCCATATTACGACTGGCGAGGTAGAAACGCTATGTAAGATCTCACGCACACAGGAGCAAACATGGGGCATGACGTTAGGCAGAAACGGGTGTGACGGGGCATATGGCTTTTGACACAATAATAGGGGTTATTTCTAGATAAGTGCAGCAGCTAATATAAAAACGTTCCTGAGATTGTACATTCAGTCACTAAATACTAAACACTACATGAGAACGCAGCCTGACGTAGTCCAGTAGAGAATACATATCCCTATTCCTTAGATGAAAACTTCCCAAACTTCTTCCTCCAGGAGCTCACTAGACAATCCTTCTAGGTATCCTTGCAGGCATCATCAGTCACCATGCTTGCCAAAGGAGGGACATGAAAAATGGAGGGTCATGAAGAGTACCATCAGTACCAGTCATGAGTGACCATCTTTATACTCTTGCCAGTTCAGTTTCAAGAAGGAAGTTAACACATAAAAGGGGGTAGTCCCATCGATAACATTACTACTTATGCACATGATAGATGATAAATGATCACTGGAGGTCTGAGAACCCTACTTAGATCCCCACTAAACCAAAAACCTGCTCATGTGTGAACAGTGCGGTACTAATCATGTGCGACCATTGCTCCATTCAATGTCCACAGGAATGGTGGAGACGCACACCCTCACTACTGCTCCATTCACACAAGACACTTTGGGACACCAGTTCTTGTGATCAGTTTAGGTACCAGCAGTCACATCTGTGGACAAGTATTGAATGCTGTTTTTGGGACAACCCTTTTGAATCCAACGTCTGTTTTATAAATGGATCTAAAGCAAAAATCCAAAGAAGACACTCAGTTTTCCGAATGCTATAGACACATGGAAACCCAAAAAGGATTGGGCCCATTCTTATCATCCTATGAATGTGTTTATAGCTGTCCTATGGCAATCATCAAAGAAGAAGATCTCACTGGATTTCATGGACCACTTGTGCTGGGACAATTGGGTCCCTCCAGCTGCCCCCGCGCCTCATCAAGCAGGTTCAACAAAACTAATATAGCAAGTGGTTCCTACAAAATACAACTTTTACTGACTAGTGTTGACTCACAATTATTCGCTCCTTCATGACAAGCATCTTTAGTACTTAGTAGAACCCCTCAGGCTGTTATCACCTGCTGCAAACGTGATGTATAGCCAGACATTCCTCATGGGCAATGGCCTCCAGGTCACTAATATTTTTGGGTTGGACAAGAGAGGGGTCCAAAAAGTTAGGAGATTATTGCCTTACACAAACAAGGCGAAGGATACAAATAAATACAAATGTACTGAATGGTTCTAGAGATAGAGATAGAAGAAGAGTCCACAAGTTCAAAGTTATAGGAACACCGTCTATACTTCCTGGATATGGCAGAAAGAGGAAGCTGTCACCGACTGTCATTATTTCTAAGGAGGCAAAGGGTCAAAAACCTTTGAGTGACAGCAAAAGACCTACAGCAAGAAGTGGTGGCAGCAGGTATTAGGGGGCAGCTACATCAAAGTGTTTACACCGGAAAACTAAAGTAAAACACTTTGATTAGTTTCAAAAAATTTTGTGCAACCCAGCGTTGCACAAAAGGTTTGCGATTTTTGGCACTTTTTCACCAGTTTTAAGCACCTCTGCCAAAATTGGTAATGCTTGGGAAAAGCTGGGGAGTAACATTTTTGGCAAGACAAATTAATTTATGTGGAGTGAATTTGGGGCATCTTATTCCAGCATACCCCTCATTAAGACTAGTGTACTAAATACTCAACTTCATGAATCGGTGCCTAAGGTTCCAGTTTGTACAGTAAGAAGCTATTAGCTGACAAAGAACTCTATGGCATTGGTAATGCTGAGGAAAAGCTGGGGAGTAACATTTCTGGCAAGACAAATTAATTTATGTGGAGTGAATAGAAATTTTGAGATTCTGTTTTGTGGAGTGGTAATAAAAATTTAAACTTTTGGACCTTTGGAGCAGTGGCATGTCTGAAGGAGAAAGAATGAAGCATGTACTAAAAAGAACACCCTGCCTACAATGAAGCATGACAGTGGTTTGGTCAATAGTGAAGCAGGGTGGCGGCTTGGTGATGCCTACAGTGAAGCATAGTGGTGGCTCAGTGATCTCTATTGTGATACATGGCAATGATTCTGTGATGGCTATAGTGCAGCATGGTGGTGGCTCAGTGATCCCTATAGTGAAACATGGCAATGGTTCTGTGATGCCTATTTTGCAGCATGGTGGTGTCTCAGTGATGACTGCAGTGAAGTATGGTGGTGGCTTGCTGATCATTATAGTGAAACAGGGAGATATCTGTGATGCCTATAGTGAAGCATGCTGGTGGCTCAGTGATGCCTCTAATGAAGCATGGTGGTGGCTTAGTGATGGTTACAGCGAAGTATGGCAGTGGCTGCTCAATGATGCTCTGGGGCTGCTTTGCTTCCTTTGGCATTGGAAACTTGCATCTTGTGGAGAACATGACGGATACAATCAAGTGTCAAGAAATCTTAAGAGAATACATGATGTCTTCAGTAAGGAAAACAGAGATTGGGTGTCATTAAATCTTCCAAAATTTCAATAATCTCAAACAATCCTCATAGTCCACTAAAGCCCGGTATAGGAAAAGTCCTGGAAGATTCAGGTGTGACGCTCACAATCAATATGAACCCAACAGAAAATTGTTGGTGGCATTTCAGGAAGTCAATTTCTGCACAGAAACCCAAGAATATTAGTGACCTGGCTGGAGGCCATGGACCATGACGATTGGGCCTAGATTCCTCATGAAAGCTGACAGAAGATGGCGTCTGACTAAGCATCATGTCTGTAGCAGGTTACGACAGCCAGAGGTGATCTACTAAGTGCTAAAGACGCTGGTCATGAAGAGGTGATTAATTCTGCGACTGCAGTAGTGAATAAACCGGCACTTTGTGTCTAGTTTGGAGAAACCACTTGTTATATTAGTTGTGTTATTTACATTGTCCTTGTTTGATTGGTTTATTGTAAAGAGCAGAAAGTTTGTTAATAAACCTGATTTGCAATGGAGGGTGGGAAGGTGTCATCATTTTGATTGCAGCTGTACTAAAACTTACGGTTTCATCATGGAGACACCTGACCAGGTGTAAAGCACTTGCGGAGCTTTTATCAATAATATCTCATTTTAAAAAAAGGAGTCAAAGAAATGCAAAGACGGAATATAAATAACACCGTAATGGAGACGATGACTAAAAGCATTCTCGTTGTAAATGAACGCTAATTATCTGTCAATGGAAACCTAATGAAACCCGCTAATTACTTCTGTTTATACAACGACGTGCAAAACTAACATCTAATTAACACACTTTATAGCACCAAGAGAAAGTTTTTAAAGCCCAAGTGTAATGATGAAAACGATTGCGCCATAACGTACAATAAATCGCTGATGCTTTGTTTAGCATAATATTGCGGACAGTAAGATTAATTAAGAGTTAAAGATTTAACGAGGGAATTACTACGTACTTCTGTATGGAAACTCTGCTGGTTTCTCTAGGGTTCTTAGGTAAATCATTGTTTGCTATTAGATTTTTAGTAAGCACAGTGAGAAGAGTTACACTTTTTTAAAAGTTGCCTCCTTAAATATATATCATCAAACGATAGATTTCTGTCTACCTGAAGTCATCACTAGAGGGAGCTATTCAAGGTACTGTATACTGTTTCAGTATATAACAGCAGTCTGGATGTGCAGTCTGGAGCCCCTATAACAGCAGTCTGGATGTGTAGTCTGGAGCCCCCTATAACAGCAGTCTGGAGGTGTAGTCTGGAGCCCCCTATAACAGCAGTCTGGATGTGTAGTCTGGAGCCCCCTATAACAGCAGTCTGGAGGTGTAGTCTGGAGCCCCCTATAACAGCAGTCTGGATGTGTAGTCTGGAGCCCCCTATAACAGCAGTCTGGAGGTGTAGTCTGGAGCCCCCTATAACAGCAGTCTGGATGTGTAGTCTGGAGCCCCCTATAACAGCAGTCTGGAGGTGTAGTCTGGAGCCCCCTATAACAGCAGTCTGGATGTGTAGTCTGGAGCCCCCTATAACAGCAGTCTGGATGTGTAGTCTGGAGCTCCCTATAACAGCAGTCTGGATGTGCAGTCTGGAGCCCCCCTATAACAGCAGTCTGGATGTGCAGTCTGGAGCCCCCTATAACAGCAGTCTGGATGTGTAGTCTGGAGCTCCCTATAACAGCAGTCTGGATGTGTAGACTGGAACTCCCTATAACAGCAGTGTGGAGGTGTAGTCTGGAGCCCCCTATAACAGCAGTGTGGAGGTGTAGTCTGGAGCCCCCTATAACAGCAGTCTGAATGTGTAGTCTGGAGCCTCCCTATAACAGCAGTCTGGATGTGTAGTCCGGAGCCCCCCTATAACAGCAGTCTGGATGTTTAGTCTGGAGCCCCCTATAACAGCAGTCTGGATGTGCAGTCTGGAGCCCCCTATAACAGCAGTCTGGATGTGCAGTCTGGAGCCCCCTATAACAGCACTCAGGATGTGTACTCTGGAGCCCCCTATAACAGCAGTCTGGGTGTGTAGTCTGGTGCCCCTATAACAGCAGTCTGGATGTGTAGTCTGGAGCCCCCTATAACAGCAGTCTGGGTGTGTAGTCTGGAGCCCCCTATAACAGCACTCAGGATGTGTACTCTGGAGTCCCCTATAACAGCAGTCTGGGTGTGTAGTCTGGAGCCCCCCTATAACAGCAGTCTGGCTGTGTAGTCTGGAGCCCCCCTATAACAGCAGTCTGGATGTGTAGTCTGGAGCCCCCTATAACAGCAGTCTGGATGTGTAGTCTGGAGCCCCCTATAACAGCAGTCTGGATGTGTAGTCTGGAGCTCCCTATAACAGCAGTCTGGAGGTGTAGTCTGGAGCCCCCTATAACAGCAGTCTGGATGTGTAGTCTGGAGCCCCCTATAACAGCAGTCTGGATGTGTAGTCTGGAGCCCCCTATAACAGCAGTCTGGAGGTGTAGTCTGGAGCCCCCTATAACAGCAGTCTGGATGTGTAGTCTGGAGCCCCCTATAACAGCAGTCTGGAGGTGTAGTCTGGAGCCCCCTATAACAGCAGTCTGGATGTGTAGTCTGGAGCCCCCTATAACAGCAGTCTGGATGTGTAGTCTGGAGCTCCCTATAACAGCAGTCTGGATGTGCAGTCCGGAGCCCCCCTATAACAGCAGTCTGGATGTGTAGTCTGGAGTCCCCTATAACAGCAGTCTGGATGTGTAGTCTGGAGCCCCCTATAACAGCAGTCTGGATGTGCAGTCTGGAGCCCCCTATAACAGCAGTCTGGATGTGTAGTCTGGAGCCCCTATAACAGCAGTCTGGGTGTGTAGTCTGGGGCCCCTATAACAGCAGTCTGGATGCGTAGTCTGGAGCCCCCTATAACAGCAGTCTGGGTGTGTAGTCTGGAGCCCCCTATAACAGCACTCAGGATGTGTACTCTGGAGTCCCCTATAACAGCAGTCTGGGTGTGTAGTCTGGAGCCCCCCTATAAAAGCAGTCTGGCTGTGTAGTCTGGAGCCCCCCTATAACAGCAGTCTGGATGTGTAGTCTGGAGCCCCCTATAACAGCAGTCTGGATGTGTAGTCTGGAGCCCCCTATAACAGCAGTCTGGATGTGTAGTCTGGAGTCCCCTATAACAGCAGTCTGGATGTGTAGTCTGGAGCCCCCTATAACAGCAGTCTGGATGTGCAGTCTGGAGCCCCCTATAACAGCAGTCTGGATGTGTAGTCTGGAGCCCCTATAACAGCAGTCTGGATGTGTAGTCTGGGGCCCCTATAACAGCAGTCTGGGTGTGTAGTCTGGAGCCCCCTATAACAGCACTCAGGATGTGTAGTCTGGAGCCCCCTATAACAGCAGTCTGGATGTGTAGTCTGGAGCCCCCCTATAACAGCAGTCTGGATGTGTAGTCTGGAGCCCCCTATAACAGCAGTCTGGATGTGTAATCTGGAGTCCCCTATAACAGCAGTCTGGATGTGTAGTCTGGAGCCCCCTATAACAGCAGTCTGGATGTGCAGTCTGGAGCCCCTATAACAGCAGTCTGGAGGTATAGTCTGGAGCCCCCCTATAACAGCAGTCTGGATGTGTAATCTGGAGCCCCTATAACAGCAGTCTGGATGCGTAGTCTGGAGCCCCGTATAACAGCAGTCTGGATGTGTAGTCTGGAGCCCCCTATAACAGCACTCAGGATGTGTACTCTGGAGCTCCCTATAACAGCAGTCTGGATGTGTAGTCTGGAGCCCCCTATAACAGCAGTCTGGATGTGTAATCTGGAGTCCCCTATAACAGCAGTCTGGATGTGTAGTCTGGAGCCCCCTATAACAGCAGTCTGGATGTGCAGTCTGGAGCCCCTATAACAGCAGTCTGGAGGTATAGTCTGGAGCCCCCCTATAACAGCAGTCTGGATGTGTAATCTGGAGCCCCTATAACAGCAGTCTGGATGCGTAGTCTGGAGCCCCGTATAACAGCAGTCTGGATGTGTAATCTGGAGCCCCCTATAACAGCAGTCTGGATGCGTAGTCTGGAGCCCCGTATAACAGCAGTCTGGATGTGTAGTCTGGAGCCCCCTATAACAGCACTCAGGATGTGTACTCTGGAGCTCCCTATAACAGCAGTCTGGATGTGCAGTCTGGGGCCCCTATAACAGCAATCTGGATGTGTAGTCTGGAGCCCCCTATAACAGCAGTCTGGATGTGTACTCTGGAGCCCCCCTTTAACAGCAGTCTGGATGTGGGGCTATCAGGCCCCTGAGGAGGCGGTGGTGGGCCCGGTGCCAGCAGTGGCCCCCCACCCGTAAACACAGGGTCAACTGTATCAGCTAGATGCCAATACAGCTGACCGCATTGATGATCCTTCTCCCATCATCCCCCTGTCAGCGTCTGACGTAGACACTGACAGCAGACGCCAGAGTCTGCCTATGGGGGGCTGCATTATATAACAAAGTCTGCCTATGGGGGGCTGCATTTTATTAGAGTCTGCCTATGGGGGGCAGCATTTTATTAGAGTCTGTCTATGGGGGGCTGCATTTTATTAGAGTCTGCCTATGGGGGGCTGCATTTTATTAGAGTATGCATATTGGGGGCTGCAATTTATTAGAGTCCGCCTATGGGGGCTGCATTTTAGTAGAGTCTGCCTATGGGGGGCTGCATTTTAGTAGAGTCTGCCTATGGAGGGCTGCATTTTATTAGAGTCTGCCTTTGGGGGCTGCATTTTAGTAGAGTCTGCCTATGGGGCTGCATTTTATTAGAGTCTGCCTATGGGGGGCTGCATTTTATAGGAGTCTGCCTATGGGGGACTGCATTTTATTAGAGTCTGCCTATGGGGGCTGCATTTTAGTAGAGTCTGCCTATGGGAGCTGCATTTCAGTAGAGTCTGCCTATGGGAGGCTGCATTTTATTAGAGTCTGCCTTTGGACGGCTGCATTTTATTAGAGTCTGCCTATGGGGGTTGCATTTTATTAGAATCTGCCTATGGGGGCTGCATTTTATTAGAGTCTGCCTATTTGGGGGTGCATTATATAACAGAGTCTGCCTATGGGGGGCAGCATTTTATTACAGTTTGCCTATGGGGGCTGCATTTTATTAGAGTCTGCCTATGGGGGCTGCATTTTATTAGAGTCTGCCTATGGGGGGCTGCATTTTATTAGAGTCTGCCTATGGGGGCGGCATTTTATTAGAGTCTGCCTATGGGGGCTGCATTTTATTAGAGTCTGCCTATGGGGGGCTGCATTTTATTAGAGTCTGCCTATGGGGGCAGCATTTTATTAGAGTCTGCCTATGGGGGCTGCATTTTATTAGAGTCTGCCTATGGGGGGCTGCATTTTGTTAGAGTCTGCCTATGGAGAGCTGCATTCTATTAGAGTCTGCCTATGGGGGGGCTGCATTCTATTAGAGTCTAAAACATAAAGTTGTAGCATACATAGTACATATGGGGAGAATCATGGTATGTAATATATACAAATAGTGTACTACCCTAAATATGTATGTCACGGACTTAATAGGGACAACTGCCAAAACAGAAATCCTAATCACCACAAGAACGCAGTTATATCCCGTAAAATATCACTTTTATTAATATACCTTTTAAAAACAGTATAAATGTATAGGCACAAAGGACAAAGGTAAGGGTGGTGAAACACTGAACCACAGTACACTGTACACATAGGGGCCTGTGGTACCACCCATAGCTAACACACACAGCAGCACTCAGTAATAATAAGATACCAGCCCATATAAATAGAAAGAATAGTTAATAAAGTAGAACAGGCCTGATATCAAACACCTAAATAGGTGCAAGCAGAAGTATATGTACCATACCTGGTGTGTGCAGCAAATGGGGGACCTAGGACCCACCCCCTGAGGAAGGAGCAGCGTTGCCGCTCTGAAACGCGCGTCGGGGTGGGTCCTGGGTCCCCCATTTGCTGCACACACCAGGTATGGTACATATACTTCTGCTTGCACCTATTTAGGTGTTTGATATCAGGCCTGTTCTACTTTATTAACTATTCTTTCTATTTATATGGGCTGGTATCTTATTATTACTGAGTGCTGCTGTGTGTGTTAGCTATGGGTGGTACCACAGGCCCCTATGTGTACAGTGTACTGTGGTTCAGTGTTTCACCACCCTTACCTTTGTCCTTTGTGCCTATACATTTATACTGTTTTTAAAAGGTATATTAATAAAAGTGATATTTTACGGGATATAACTGCGTTCTTGTGGTGATTAGGAATTCTATTAGAGTCTGCCTATGGGGGGCTGCATTCTATTAGAGTCTGCCTATGGGGGGCTGCATTATATTACAGTCTACCTATGAGGAGTGCATTATACTATATGAAGGCCTATGGCGAGTGCAATGTACCATATTGAGGACTATCTGGTGCATCTATATACAGTATATAATCGCCAGTTGGGACTTCCGGCCACTGTCCCCAAATCCCATAAGGCACCGTGGCAGTCTCACTTGCGCAGGCGCAGTTCGTAGCATTGGTGATGTGACGGACTCAGTGCTACAGGACCCTTGCAGACTTCGCCCACTCCGGACTGCTTCTTCACCTTTTCTACTCTCCATTAGAAGTGTGGTTTTGACAAAGACCAGCCTTGGTCGAAACGTTAACCGTAACTTAAAGTATCCGTCATTTTCTCTGAACACTAATAAGCATTTGGTGATGCCTGTACTAATAATAAAAAATACAACTTTCACGTAAAAACCTGCAAGTCTTGAGTGTGCGGCTGTTTTTTCTATAGACACTGTGACTTTGTGTTCAGCCTGCACCTTTTTTCCATGCGGAGTGCACCACATCTCTTGTACTGCTTATACTATATAGAGTCTGCCTATGGGGAATGTATTATACTATAGAGGCCTAAGAGGAGTTCATTATACTATATGGAGGCCAATGGGGAGTGCATTATACAATATAGAGTCTACCTATGGGGAGTGCATTATACTATAGAGGCCTATGGGGAGTGAATTATACTATATTGAGGACTATCTGGTGCATTATACTATATAGAGGTTATCTAGGGGGCTATCATATAGTGTTGGAGCCATCAGTTTGGGGAATACTAAGATGTCAGTATATATACAGTGAGGGGGCAGTATACTGTGTATAAGAGAGCAATCATACTGTGTATAGGGAAGCTGTACAGGGGGGAGGCTTGGAACATTATTCAATGTTAAGTGGGCACTTACTGTCATAGGGGAAGTTAGATTACTGTGACTTTCAAAGGGGCACACAGAGGGCAATATTACTTTCTAGGGGACAAAACGTGGGCACGGTTTTCTAGGGCACTTGCACCCGGCATTACTATATTCTAGTTGCTTTAGAATTTAGAGGGCACTGAGAACCCCACAGCAGGTGCAGTAATAGGGTCACATACGGCAGCAGCAGCATTGGGGTACCAACAGAATGAGGAGGTTGTGTTGGGAATAGATGGGGACGGTGCTGAAAATATGAAATGTGTCTTCATTGTATTCTCTGCAGCCGAGTCCTGGCTGGAAGAAGTTGTCATGTCGATCTGGGCCAGATGGAAAAGACGGGAAAAGTGAACAATTCCATCAGAGAACATCAGCGGTAAGACATTATCTGTAACTGTGCTGTGATCTCTTACATGTTCTGTAGGGCTGGTATCTACCACTGACCATATGGCGGTAATATCCATGTTGGTCTTTATATAGAGATTATCTTCAGTAATAGCGCGGTCATCTGCTGAGGTTCTTCTCCACTATTAGGGCGCGTCACCGAGTTGTAATCAAGGTTACCTGGTTAGGGGCCCACTCAGAAGTTTCGCCCCTGAGCCAAAACCCTAGCTATCCCTCTGAGTGGTACGAAGTGATCCAGACTGTGGAATATTGCCCTGCCCTTAATATAAAACCTTATACCCCATATCCAAAATGTAGAAATAAAGTATAAAACAATAATATTGATGTAACACTTAAAGGAACACTCCAGACAAAGCTCATACGTTGTGTTATGCCGATGGCAGGACCTGGGTGGTGGGACATGACATGCTCCATCCTATAAGGCTCTGCCTGAGGTCTAGCGGTGCCTCAGTTTTTCCTGGAATGTTCCTTTAAGAGTTATTCCTCCCCCCAAAAAACAAGTTATTCCCCTATGTATAAGACAACTTCCTGACCGCTTGGGGTCCAACAGTTGAGACCTCCGACAATCCCATGATCAGGGTACTAGAACCTTGAGAACGGAGCTCTGCTGCTCATGTTGAATGCAGCGGAGGTCCATTCATGGTCTATGGGACTGCGGAGTACAGGTTCAGCTATTTCTAGTAGTCCCATAGACAATGAATGGAGCAGTATACACGCATCCACAACTCCGCTCCATTTAGGAGTCCCGGGGTGCTATAACTTGTTTTTTGGAGAATAACCCTTTAATCAATGCTGTTCGTGCACCGGCCAAAGAGGAAATTCGATATTAGTGAGATGTCGCAGTTTTGTGACTCTTTAGACAAGGCTGATGGGATGGAAGAAGCTGAATGGATCGGCTATGAGTCTTGTAATTGGAAAAAAGTACCATAGTTCCTACCATGTAGAGGCAAGTGGGGGGTTCCTGGAAAGTAAGAAGAGCCACAGTTTTATCCAGGGCCCAATTCAGGGTGATCATAGGCGTTGGAGGACACTCTCACGCAATATATTGATTACCTATCCTAAGGGTGTAGGATCATTGACGATCTGACCACTTGGACCCCATTGATACTCAAAACATGGGCCTCTGAAGTTAATGGAGTGATCGTGCACATGCTCATCATCGAGCATGCGCACTACTGCTCCATTTACCAGGGCACTTTGCGACCCTTGTTTTAGGATTGGTGGATAAGTGATAAATATATTTAGTGGAGACCCCCTGTAATGGGAGAGATATACACTGACACAAGAGGGCAGGACGGGGGTTGAGGGCAGGAGCGCGTTAATGCTCTTGGGTAACAGAATGGCTCCTCTCACCTTCATCCTCCGACACATCCAGCATCTCGTCCACAGTTTCTGGGAAGCTCATCCTGTGCCTTTCGTTGGCTAGCTGTGGGAGAGACAAAGTCACCAACTGTCCCTGACACCCGCTCGGTAATCCTGCCACCTTTTTTATTCCCTGCCCGACTACCTCCCCTATGTTGGATACTGTAGCCTTAAAGGGAGCATTCAATACTAAGAAGAGAAGATATCTCCGGGCACGAAAATCAATGATCCTCTGTAGTGATGACTCCAGCAGTGGCTTCATGCTGTTCTCCATCGTGAAGCCCTGCGTATGATCTGAGCTACCCCCTATGGCTCATTGAGCCGCGAGTTGTGAAGTCTTGTACAGAGAGCAGTTCTGTCAGGGAGCAAAATGCTTAAAGAGCTTTTCTAGGATTAGAAACAAGTTTTTTTTCTACGCTTTTTTACGATATGTGTCTAATATTGCACCTTAACCCCATTTACTTCAATATCGATGAGCAGTAATACCAGACATGGCCTACTGATAAGGATGGCGCTGTTTCTGAAGCGAAAAAACAGACCCTGTATTCTGATCCAGAACCAATTTTAGGAGAATAGGATTACTATCCATTTTACGTGACTTCTAAACCTATTGCTAAATTGGCCATTTGTCGGACAGTCAGCCATATAGAGGAGGTTGTTTTGCATCTTTTCATCCTCCCTGTTGTCATCTGACTGGGAACAATTTTTTTTTTTACAGGCAATATCCACCATCATAATCAATTTTTTTTAAATTAATGCCTATGAATCTAAAATTAAAAAAGATGAAGCTTTCAATAGGACTTAATGACCAATTTTCTTTTTTATTAAATTCTATTTATTTGTCTCCATGGTAACAGACTACAAACAAACCATGTAGTCAGATCCTACAGTCATTCTCCCTTGCCATAAGATTCCTATGTTTTGGTATACTATTCAATTTAGAAAAAAATAGCATAAAAGGTAGGAAGTGATGTGAGAAAGTAAGACTGTAGGTTATTACACATAATTTATTACATTATATTATAATTATTATTTATATGATTATTTATGTACGTTGTTGTAGGCGATTATATAGCGTTTGATTTTTGATTTTTTTTTTAACATGAAGATGAATAAATTTACATTAGAACTGTATACAAGAACTGTATACACAGAATGGTAGACGGGACAAAAATTTGTGGATTTAAAGGTGTACATAGCCTGATGGAAAATCGTAATGGTATTCATGGATTTCTGGGCATTATCTGCTTACAAGATCTGATAAATACATATATGCAGGGGTAGGCTGGCAATTCAGGCACTAGGGTATAAGGACAGAGAGTGAGAAACTGAGCAATATCTCAGGGGCTCAGCCACATCCTGCCACATTCCGCCGCACTGTCCTAGCTGCAGCAGGAGCTTCTCCCCTCTGCCCTATCTGCAACATGATATAGCCCCCCATACACAATACATAGCAAAGGTACTTGGCCAACAGCGATCTCTCCCAGCTCCCCTATACACAGGATGGATTGAGAGCTAAGGAAAAGCTGCTGCCAAGCTCCTCTGGCGGCGACCCAGAACAAAAGAATCAGCAGATGTCGGGGGAGATTCAGGAAACCCCTATATAACTTAAATTTCAGGTTGATCCTGACAATTTCTGCGGCTTTGGATGACTTTAGTCTAATGCGTATAGGGGTCTTAAATATGACTAAGCCCCATCCACTTGCTACGGAGGGTGGACTTCAGATGGCCACAAGTCGAGGTGGAGAATTAAGGGGCCACAACCATTATTGCCTCGTGACCTCATTTCTTAACACTTCACAACTATCTGCCAGAATGGAACCAAGCTCGGTTTGTGCTTCCTAAAGTCCTGGACATTTACCTACCTCCTGTTATATTTCACTATGGCCTCGCCATGTTCTACTCCCAAAACCTGTAGCTTTCCCACTTTTCTCCGGATCATCTCCCTCCATATTACTCACCTGGGCGGGTGGTCCATCGGTCACCAGACTCAGAACATCTGTCACAGAGATGTATCCTAGACGCTTTGCAATGGCCAACGGCGTGATCCCATTCTGCAGAGGCGTAGGGCACGGGAGGATGCAATAGGGCAATGAGGAAAAGAATGAGGCGTGAGAGGCCGAGAAGTGGCATCGGATGAGCGATGAGGCAGAATTACGGGAGGCACGACAGGTGACAGAACAGGGAAAAAAAATAAAAAAACAGGACAAGGTGATAAAGTACAATGATAGCCCAAAACTGACAGATCACGAGAGGTTAGGACAACAGAGCCAGAAGACGCTTTCTAAGACACTGGACAAGACGTAAGGACAGAAGTGGTCAAGTGGCAACTGGCAGCCCTCACCATGCTAGCCTGATTAGGGCAAGCTCCAGACTTCAACAGAAGGGTGACGATGTCGGTGTGACCCTGCTGGGCGGCCTGGTGGAGTGGAGCAAACCCCAACTAAAATGGAAAATATACAAATAACATATATTACATGTTTCTGTGAGAGCTTTGTGGATTATTACCATCATCATCTACATTATAACAGCTACTGGAGATGAATAAGCAAAATGCCAGCCAAGTCCAAGATGGAGCGTCCGTGAGAAATCCTGGCCTGTAATGTATGACCCCTCATCAGTCAGGAGAACAGGGTCTTGTGTCTAACGCATGCATGACCACTGCTCTATTCACTGTCTATAGTAGCAATGGACACTATCACTCCCGTAGACCCATAGAAGTGGATATCCATTCAGTAGAGATCCCAGCAGTCAATGAAGTTTCCATGCATGACCACCACTGCAATCAAAAGGAGCGGTGGTCCACACAAGCACTAACACTTACATAAATCCATAGAAGTGCCTGAAGCATGGTCATACATGTCTACATGATAAAAGACATTGAGCCACTCATTCTTAGCATCCGTCTTAGGCCGGGTTCACACAAAAGTATTTCATGGTCCATATACTGAACGCAATGTGCAGACTGACTAAAGGTCTCCAGACCTGAACTTACAGACTCATAGACACATATGACGCTGTAAGTTGGAGTCGGGAGAACCACCGCCAGACCAGGCATTACAGTCCATACACGGGCCATGAAATACACTCGTGTGAGCCCAGTCTACGCATCTGTGGTGATCCCTGTATAAAGAACCCTACCTCACCACATGATGTGTGTCAGTGTTGCAGTCCCAGTGAACCAGTTTAGGGGTCAAAGGCACTAAAACTGAGCCCCGGTACTATGCTTACCTTAGTGGCCGCGTTCACATTGGCCTGATGTTGCAGGAGAAACTTTACTATCTTGATATTCCCATAGTGACAGGCGACATGAAGTGGAGTAAAGCCCATCTAAAAGAAAAGACTTGTAAGGTGAATTTCCCCAGTATGCGGGTTTCATATATCCGTGTTTCACTGTCTGAGCCATAGGATGCCTGTTATGACCTGGTGGTTACGGAGTGGTACTGAGATGACCTGGTGGGTAAAACCAATCATGGACAAGCTCAGAGGAGGTGGCAGCTCTACAGATAGTAATCACCTATATGACCTAGTGATTACGGAGCAGCACTGAAATGACCTAGTGGGTAAAACAAATAATGTACTAGCTCTGAGGAGGTGGTAACTTTACTGACCGCAATCCCTACTCCTAACACCAACACTAGAAATAGCCGTGGAGCGTTCCTATCTCTGCCTAGACGCCTCTTCACAGCCTAAGAACTAGCTACCCCTGAAGATGGAAACGGAAAACTATCTCGCCTCAGAGAAACCCCCAAAGGAAGATAGCCCGCCACAAATATTGACGGTGAGTGAAGAGGGAAATGACAAACTCAGAAATGAAACTAGATTTTAGCAAAGGAGGCCACTACTATCTAAATAGACAAAGAAAGAAAAGGCTACTGTGCGGTCAGTATAAAAACTAAATGTCCACGCAGAGTTTACAAAAATAATCTCCACACCGACTCACGGTGTGGAGGGGCAAATCTGCAACCCCAGAGCTTCCAACTAGCTGGAATATTTCATGATGACAAGCTGGACAAAAGAGACATAACTTAAACTGAACAAAAGGTCATAGGCAGGGAAACACCCAAAAACTAGCAGAACTTATCTTAAGCTGAAATGGACTGGCCAACAGAGAACTTCCAGGAAAGGACTGAATCCACAGGAAGGAACATTGACAGCCGGCATCCACTACAGCCCAAAGCCCAGTTAAATAACAAGGCCAGGGCACCGATTAGTGAAAGCAGCTGCTAAGTTCCACTTGAAACCACCAGAGGGAGCCCAAGAGCAGAACTCCCAAAAATACCATTCATGACCACAGGATGGAGCCCAAGAACGGAATTCACAACAGATGCCTGAACCAAACTCACTGGACTCATAGGCATACAGTATTTGAAGCTGTTAAGTTTGGATCAGGAGACCCCCCAAGCCGGATCAGACATTTTGGTCTGTACTCAGACTGTGAACTACGGATGTGAGAAACTACCTTTACTAGGCAACTAGTACCTATACTCATAGAGCCACATTTATAAAATGGGGTATTGACTTCCTAAACGATGATCTGAAAAACTTTAGGTGTGTACTATGATGTTTGGTAGTAGCTGTGGTACCAATACTGTGTGTGGGGGGGATGAGTCTGGTGCTGTAGCTCTCTCACTTCTATCTTGAAACAATAAAGAAGCCTCTGACTGTCCTGACTGCTTCTACGATTATAGCAATCGCTGAGCAGGAAGAACTGGTCTATACAGCTTGTCTGACTTCAGTCTGACAAGAGACTCTCTAACACACCTCTTAGTCTTGGATGTCTCGGACACAATAACAACTTTCCCAGTATCCCTGGGGCTGAGATAACCACTCCTTGTCTGCTATAACCATTTAACCCTTATAGTTCCTGGATGATTCTAACTCAACAGTGCAGCTTCTATATTGTCACATAAAGAAAGTGGGGGAGCACTATATGTTAGCCGATTGGTTTTTGATTGTGTGATCCATACAACGTGCAGAAGTCCGTGTTTGGTTGGCGTCCTCAATTGTAGACTTACCCGTGTCTCGGCGCTCACTGCAGCATCGTGGGACACCAGGATTTCTGCTACATTAAGGTGGCCCTCCTGACAGGCCAGGTGGAGCGGAGTTAGGGAGCTCTGTGGAAAGCAAAAAATATCATAGCTTATCTACAGAAACATTACATGACGTCAGATACACGCGGTCACCGCTGCTCAGTTTTCTAAAGTGTCTGTGACTAATACATCATGGGAAGAATTTACTAAGTAATTTGCAACTCTTTGTGGAATTAGAAAGTTGATCATTTTGAGGCCATATTGTCATTAAAATTCACCAATTTTTCTTGCCCGCAGCTAGTTTGGAAAAACAGGTAAGAAAACACAGAAGTTGTGTCATTAATTGTGAATACGAGTGTATCTAGATTTCTATTTCCATGATATGGCAAAAGTAGAGCATGTTTACATCTGAAGACAGCTGATCATAGGTGATGCCTGGTGTCAGACCCCAATCCATCTGATATTTATGACCCATACTAAGGGCCCACGCATATGACCATATTTTTGGTCCGAGTGCGATCTAGCAAAACATTGGATTGCACTTGGACCAATGTTACGCTATTGCTAAAAAAAAATCACAGCATGCCCTAATTTGATCTGATATTTGTATCGCACTCAGCCATGCAAGTCAATGAGTAGTCTATGGAGCCGTGCATGTGTCCATTTTTTTCTTCAAACAGAGCCGGTCTGAGAAAAAATATTGCAACATGTCCAAGTTTGATCTGATAATCAAATCGCACTCAGCCACGCAAGTCAATGCGTGCGTGGAAGTCATCGGACTGCACTCGGATGAAATCTAAGCGTAGTCCGATTTTCACAGACTGACAAAATGGAGACATGTTTTTCTCCATTTTCCCCTTATCTGAGAAAATTGAATCCCACTCTTGTCAAACTCTGATCAGCATACTTGATTCAATTTTCTCGGATGACAAAAGTCACCTAGTCTAAGGATAGGTCATCGATCCCAGAAAGCTCCTTTTTAAATCTCCCCTTTTGTGTGTCACATTTTTCACTTTGTGATGATCTTTGCTAAGACTCTCACTCTCACAAAGGAACACAAGCGGAGAGCTGCTCTTTTTTTAGACCAGACTCTTTAGAAAGTCTATCGGTCTGTTTTTAATCTCAGACCATTCAGAGATCTACCCTTGGTCTTAGCACTCGGATCTCACCCCATAAAAACTTTTCACATATACAGTGGGAACGGAAAGTATTCGGACCCCTTTAAATTTTTTACTCTTTGTTTCATTGCAGCCATTTGGTAAGTTCAAAAAAGTTCATTTTTTGTTCTCATTAATGTACACTCTGCACCCCATCTTGACTGAAAAAAAACAGAAATGTAGAAATTTTTGCAAATTAAAAATAAAAAATGAAATATCACATGGTCATAAGTATTCAGACCCTTTGCTCAGACACTTATATTTAAGTCGCATGCTGTCCATTTCCTTGTGATCCTCCATGAGATGGTTCTACTCCTTCATTGGAGTCCAGCTGTGTTTAATTAAACTGACAGGACATGATTTGGAAAGGCGCACACCTGTCTATATAAGACCTCACAGCTCACAGTGCATGTCAGACCAAATGAGAATCATGAGGTCAAAGGAACTGGCCAAGGAGCTCAGAGACAGAATTGTGGCAAGGCTCATGTCACGGGGATACAAGGAGGGCGAGAGCTAATAACCCGGGCCCCTGCAATTTCCCTCAGACTAGGGAAACCCTGTCTGACCCTCTACCTGAAGTTTACACTGAAGGTGTGCATGTTCAGGCCTCCACCCTCACCCTGACTCCTGATTCAGCCCTAGACTGAATACCACCACCCACCACCCAGTGAATGCAATAGACCAATACCCACAGTTATAACAAACAAGGATAAAGGAAAATATACACCACGCCGCAGTCAATCAGGAATACACTATAAAGGTGCAGGGCAAAATAAATACAAATATAGGAAGGAGTAAATAAGACAAGGAAAATACACCACCAGCAACGATTCTCCAACAACCAGCTCTCCACTCCGGACCGAGATAAGTACGGATAAGACAGAAGCTATAATCGGCGATGCCCAAAGATCAGGAGAACCATTTAAAGGAAATGGGCATGGCCCAGCTTCCAAACCGAGGATCAGATAAATTAACCCCGGAGCAGCCAGACGAAAACTAGCCGACGCCAATGAGCAAACAGTGGTCAAAGGCGGAATTACCGCTGTCTGTCAGACGACCTGGTCTGAACAGTGTCCGACATGACAGTACCCCGCCTTCTACGAGGGACCCCAGGGCCCTCACGGCTTATAGGATCCGGCTTGTCCAGATGGCGACGATGAAAACACCTGACCAGCCGATCCGCATGAATGTCCGAGGCTGGTACCCAGGACCTCTCCTCAGCCCCATAACCACGCCAGTGTACCAAATATTGTAAAGTGCGGCGCACCACACGAGAGTCAACCACCCTGGAGACTTCAAATTCTAGGTTACCATCCACCAAGACTGGAGGTGGCATAGGTGCCGCGTCCACAGAACCCACCACCTTCTTAAGAAGAGACCTGTGGAACACGTGTATTTTATACACCGTAGGGAGCTCCAGTCGGTACGCTACTGGGTTAATGACGGCGGTGACCCTAAATGGACCAATAAACCGTGGACCCAATTTAAGGGATGGTATCTTGAGTCTTATGTTTTTTGTGGATAACCACACCCAGTCATCCACACTCAGGTCCGGACCTGGAACACGCCTACTGTCAGCCACACGTTTGTACCTAGCACCCACACTCAACAGGCGCTGTTTCACTCTCCTCCAGACTGATGACAATTGTGTTCCCAACTGGTCTTCCTCCGGAACGCCGGAAGAGCCTCTCTGACTCAACGTACAAAACTGAGGATGTAGCCCATAAACACAAAAAAAACGGAGACTCCCCAGACGACTCCTGGCGGTGATTATTGATGGCAAACTCAGCCAAAGGAAGAAAGGTAGACCACTCCTCCTGGTTATCAGAGACAAAGCAGCGTAAGTACTGCTCCAAGTTTTGGTTCATACGCTCGGTCTGACCATTTGACTGGGGATGAAACGCAGACGAATGAGACAACTTGATCCCCAGCCGTGAGCAAAATGCTTTCCAAAATTTTGCTACAAACTGAGTACCTCTATTAGACACGATGTCAGACGGAACCCCATGAAGTCTGACCACCTCCTGCACAAACACCTGAGCAAGAGTCTTAGCGTTAGGTAAAGAAGGCAAAGACACAAAGTGCGACATTTTTGAAAACCGATCCACAATCACCAAAATGACCGTGTTCCCAGCTGAGGGAGGCAAATCCGTGATGAAATCCATGGAGATTTCCGTCCATGGCTTACTAGGTACCTCCAGAGGAAGTAGTGTGCCAACAGGACCGGAGCGGGGCGTCTTAGCCCTAGCGCACGTGGTACAAGCTGACACGTATGAGACCACGTCCTGTTGGATTTTGGGCCACCAAAACCGAGGTGACACCAACTCCAAAGTACCTCTAACCCCTGGGTGGCCAGCCAGGACAGCATCATGATGCTCCGCCAACACCTTTAGGCGGAGATGAAGCGGTACAAAAGATTTGTTGATGGGAAGCTCAGATGGTACCTCCTCCTGAGCCTCAGCAATCTCAGCCTCAACCTCGGTAGTGAGGGCTGAAACCACAACACCCTTTTGGAGAATGGGTACTGGGTCTTCCCGAGGTTCTCCCCCCGGAAAACACCTGGACAGAGCATCCGCCTTAGTGTTTTTAGACCCTGGTCTATAAGTGACAACAAAGTTGAACCGCGTGAAAAACAATGCCCAGCGAGCCTGCCTGGGAGACAGACGCTTGGCAGACTCCAAATACAGCAGATTCTTATGGTCGGTAATAACAGTGACCTGATGTACCGACCCCTCCAAGAAGTGTCGTCATTCCTCAAAGGCCAACTTAATAGCCAACAACTCCCTGTTGCCGATATCGTAGTTATGTTCAGCGGACGACAGTTTTTTGGAGAAATAGGCGCACGGACGCAAACCACTCAAGGATGAGCCTTGAGATAGTACCGCCCCCACACCAACCTCAGACGCATTGACTTCCACGACAAAGGGTTTAGATACGTCTGGCTGCACAAGAATGGGGGCTGAAACAAAACTGTTCTTGAGAAATTCAAATGCGCGAACAGCAGCCTCAGGCCAAACGGAGAAATTGGTACCCTTTTTAGTCATGTCAGTTAGCAGTTTAGCAATGATAGAAAAATCCTTGATAAATTTCCTATAGTAGTTAGAAAACCCAAGGAACCGCTGAAGTGCTTTCAGGTTATCAGGACGTTCCCAATGCAGCACCGCTTGCACCTTAGCGGCGTCCATTTTAAAACCAGAAGCAGACACAATATAACCCAAGAACGGCAACTCTTGAGCAAAAAATACACACTTCTCAAGTTTAGCATACAGCTTATTCTCTCTGAGAAGCTGTAACACCTGCCTGACATGATCTAAATGAGCATCACGGTAAGAATATATGAGGATGTCATCTAGGTACACGATAACGAATTTCCCCAAAACATGCGAGAACACATCATTGATGAAATGTTGGAACACTGCAGGTGCGTTAGTTAACCCAAAAGGCATCACCAAATTTTCAAAATGACCCTCAGGGGTATTAAAAGCCGTCTTCCACTCATCACCTTGACGGACTCTTATGAGGTTGTACGCCCCCCTGAGGTCAAGCTTGGTAAACCACTTAGCACCTGCCACCTGGTTGAACAAGTCAGGTATCAGTGGCATAGGGTATGGATCACGAACCGTAATCTGGTTTTACTCCCGGAAATCCAAACACGGGCGTAATCCGCCATCTTTCTTCTTCACGAAGAAGAACCCTGCTGCCACCGGCGAGGATGACGGCCTGATGTGCCCTTTGCTCAAACTTTCAGAAATGTAATCCTTGAGCGCTTGTCTCTCCGGACCGGAGATGTTGAACATCCTTGCTTTAGGCAACTTGGCCCCTGGTTTAAACCTCATAGAACAGTCATAGGGACGATGTGGTAGCAACTCTGAACAACCCTTCTCAGAGAACACATCCGCATAATCCTGAAGTGACTCAGGAACGCTTGAAGTCACAGCGGACACACATGTGGCCAGGCAATTCTCCTGACAGAAATCACTCCACTGGATTATGTCCTGAGTTTTCCAGTCAATCACCGGGTTGTGTGTAGACAACCATGGAAAACCCAGAACCAATTGTGCCGGAAGACTCTTGAGCACCTTACATGTGACCTGCTCGAAATGAAGAACCCCAATGTGGAGTTTAACCTCAGCCACGAACTCAGTAATCTCCCCCTGTGGAAGAGGAGCAGAATTGATGGTGACCACACGGATAGGATGAGGCAGTTTTTCAATCTTAAAACCAGCAGTGCGCGCAAACTACTCATCAATTAGATTTGTGGCGGAACCACTATCCACAAAAATAGTGATTGGTACCTCTCTGCCAGCGACAACAACTTTGGCAGGGAGCATGCACTGAGAAATCATCATGCAGGATATACATAAGCTCAGACTGGACTCCTCCACACCCTCTGAGCTCAGAAGTTTCCCGCCGTTGCGTTTTTCTTTAACAGCAGAGGACAGATATTAATAAAATGACCAGTTTTACCGCAGGAAAAACAGGCTCCCTGCTTCCTGAGTACAGGGGTACGATTCTTAACATGTGACACCCCTGCGATTTGCATAGATTAAGTGGGCTCACCTGCAGCAACCTCACGTGAACCTAAACCTTCACCCACAGGCGGCGTCTCATGATTCCCCTGACGTAAACGGCGATCAATGCGGACAACAAGACTCATAGCGGAATCTAGTGAAGCAGGAGTCTCGTACATCAGGAGGGCTTTTTTAACCCTATTAGAAACTCCATGAATAAAGTGACTCCGCAATGCTAGCTCATTCCACTGAGTGTCAACCGCCCAGCGGCGAAATTCAGAACAGTAATCCTCTGCAACACGCTCCCCCTGGCAAATAGTGCGTAACTTAGATTCTGCTAGAGCCATTCTGTCTGGATCGTCGTAAATGTGTCCTAGAGCAGAAAAGAAACCCTCCACTGAGTTAAATGCAGCAGAATCAGACGGCAACGAAAATGCCCATGCTTGGGGATCCCCGCTTAATAATGACAACACCAGGCCTACACGTTGAGCCTTATTACCAGAGGAGATCGGGCGCATACGGAAATACAGTTTGCAAGCTTCACGAAAAGAAACAAATTTACTGCGTTCCCCCAGCAAATTATTCAGGCAAAGGAAACTTGGGCTCATTAACTCCTCCTGTCGCTCCAGCCTGTATATTAGATACTGCTAGTCCCTGTTGCTGCACTGCTCCCCTCAACTCAGTGACCTGTAGGGACAGCGCCTCCAACTGGCGGGTTATGGAAGTCATGGGATCCATGACAAAACACAGAGAAGAAAAAAAAAAAAAAAAAAAGAAACCCCTTTTTTTTTTGTTAGGCCGATTATAATGTCACGGGGATACAAGGAGGGCGAGAGCTAATAACCCGGGCTCCTGCAATTTCCCTCAGACTAGGGAAACCCTGTCTGACCCTCTACCTGAAGTTTACACTGAAGGTGTGCATGTTCAGGCCTCCACCCTCACCCTGACTCCTGATTCAGCCCTAGACTGAATACCACCACCCACCACCCAGTGAATGCAATAGACCAATACCCACAGTTATAACAAACAAGGATAAAGGAAAATATACACCACGCCGCAGTCAATCAGGAATACACTATAACGGTGCAGGGCAAAATAAATACAAATATAGGAAGGAGTAAATAAGACAAGGAAAATACACCACCAGCAACGATTCTCCAACAACCAGCTCTCCACTCCGGACCGAGATAACTACGGATAAGACAGAAGCTATAATCGGCGACGCCCAAAGATCAGGAGAACCATTTAAAGGAAATGGGCATGGCCCAGCTTCCAATCCGAGGATCAGATAAATTAACCCCGGAGCAGCCAGACGAAAACTAGCCGACGCCAATGAGCAAACAGTGGTCAAAGGCGGAATTACCGCTGTCTGTCAGACGACCTGGTCTGAACAGTGTCCGACATGACAGCAGAGATCTGGCCAAGGTTACAACAGAATTTCTGCAGAACTCAATGTTCCTAAGAGCACATTGGCCTCCATAATCCTTAAATGGAAGAAGTTTGGGACCACCAGAAGTCTTCCTAGACCTGGCCGTCCAGCCAAACTGAGCAATCGTAGGAGAAGAGCCTTGGTGAGAGAGGTAAGGAAGAACCCCAAGATCACTGTGGCCGAGCTCCAGAGATGCAGTAGGGAGATGGGAGAAAGTTCCACAAAGTCAACTATCACTGCAGCCCTCCACCAGTCGGGCCTTTATGGCAGAGTGGCCCGACAGAAGCCTCTCCTCAGTGCAAGACATATGAAAGCCCGCATAGAATAGAGTTTGCTAAAAAACACATGAAGGACCCCCAGACTATGAGAAATAAGGTTTCTCTGGTCTGATGAGATGAAGATAGACCTTTTTGGTGATGATAATTCTAAGCGGTTTGTGTGGCACTGCTCATCATCTGCCCAATACAATCCCAAGATGGTAGAGGATCCCCAAATCCAGGTGTGAAAAACTTGTTGCATCATTCCTAAGAAGACTCATGGCTGTACTAGCTCAAAAGGTGCTTCTACTCAATACTGAGCAAAGGGTCTGAATACTTATGACCATGTGATATTTCAGTTTTTCTTTTTTAATAAATTTGTAAAAAAAATTCTACATTTGTTTGTTTTTCAGTCAAGATGGGGGGCAGAGTGTACATTAATGAGAAAAAAATGAAGTTTTTTGAATTAGAATTGGCTGCAATGAAACAAAGAGTGAAAAATTTAAAGGGGTCAGAATACTTTCTGTACCCACTGTAAAGAGTATGTCATAGATCAGCTAAGCTGTATGTAAAGTACATACGGTATGTAACGTGTGACGCCAACTTTAGGGTAATGTAGATTAAAAAAAACTTTTATTAGCTGGTCCTTACCTTATTGCCCAGGTGCACATTTCCCTGCTTGCTTAGCAGCAATGTCACCATATCTACGTGACCCTCCTGTGCAGCGAGGTGGAGGGGAGTGACGCCTTGCAGAGACTGCGCATTGCAAGTGGCACCAAACTGCAGCAAAGCTCGGGCTGTGTCGACAGATCGCTGCTTTACTGCCATGTGTAGGGGAGTGTATCCGTTCTGTAACACAATATGGACATATATAAATGACATATAGTACAACATCAATTCCCCCCCAAAGTTTGTGCACCGTGTAAACTGTAAAGAAAACAAGAATGCAATGACATGAAAATCTCTTATAGCCATATTTTATTGACAGCAGAACACAGAACACATCAGAAGGTGAACGTTAGACGATTTTCAATTTCATTTGGAAAAAAAAAAGTCAACTGATTTAGAAATACATCTCAAAAAAGTTGTGATAGCAGGCTGAAAAAGTAAGTGGTACTAATAAAAAGAAAACAGTTGGAGGGTCAGTTTCCAAGTAAGTCCTATGATTTTACATTAAAGAAGCATGTTAGAGAGGCAGAGTCTCTCAGAAGCAAAGATGGTCGGGAGATCAGCAATCTGTGGACTGCGTATATAAATGGGGAACAAATTCAGAAAAATGTTTCTAATATAAAAAATTACAAAGATTTTGAATTTCCTTCATCTACAGTACATAATGTCATCAAAAGGTTCAGAGATTCTGGAGAAATCCATGTGCACAAGGAACAAGACTGACAGTCAATTCTGGATGCTCATGATCTCCGGGCTCTCAGGCAGAACTGCATTAAATACAGGCAAGATTCAGTTGTGCAGATCACTCTGGGCTCAGGAATACTTCCAGAAATCATTGTCTGTGAGCACAGTTCGCCGTCCAATCCACAAATGTAAGTTAAATCTCTATCATGCCAAAAAGAAGCCAAATAGTAACACGATCCAGAAAGGCCGCCGTCTTCTCTGGGCCAAAGATCAATCATAATGGACTGAGGCAAAATGAAAACTGTTCTATGGTCAGATTAATCAAATTGTGAAATTTATGGAAACCTCAGTGGCCGCATCCTGCACACTCAAGAGGTGAAGGACCATCCAGCTTGTTATCAGCGCTGAGTTCCTGCATCTCTGATGGTATCAGGGCGGCATTATGACAGTGCATTATGAAATAAAAAATCTGGTAGAGAAGACCCTGAACTGCGGAGCAACGAGAATCCCACAAAAGACAAGAATAAGACAACATTCCTCTCCTAAGACTCCTGCAATTCTCTCCTCACTTCTCAGACGTTTACAGACTGATGTCAAAGAAAAGGGGGGATTCTCCACAATGGTAGAGACGGTCGGGGCACATCTCTTTTGAGATGTGTTGCTGCCAACAATTTCTAAGTTAGTTAATTTTTTTAACAAATGAAATGGAAAAACATCCAAAGCTCAACTTCTGATCTGTTCTACGTTGTGTTGGGCATAAAATATGTCTATAAAGGATTTCCAGATTATTGCCTTCTTGTTTATACTAGTGTAATAATGTAATAATGCTCCCATGCAGTTGTCTAATTAAAGTCAAACAACTTATATCTAATGTTTTATACTGTATAATATGTCTGTATATATTGTGTATTATGTATATTATGTATATATTGCTTATAATGTATATATTGTATATCATGTATAGGCATATTGTGTATTATATATATTGTGCATTGTGTCTCCATATAAATTGTGTATTATGTATATATTGTGTATTATGTCTACTTATACATTGAGTATTATGTATATATTTTGTATCACATATGTATTATACATATTTTGTATTATGTATATATTGTGTCTCTGTATATACAGTGGTGTGAAAAAGTGTTTGCCTTCTTCCTGATTTTGTATTATTTTGCATGTTTATCAGACTTAAATGTTTCAGATCACCAAATTTAAACATTAAACAAAGATAACATACGTAAACACAAAATGCAGTTTTTAAATGAAGGTCTATTATTAAGCGAAAAAGAAATCCAAACCTACAGGGCCCTGTGTTAAAAAGTGATTGCCCCTCCCTCACTTAAAACATAAATTACTGTATTTTTCGGACTATAAGATGCACCGGACAATAAGACGCACCTCAAATTTTGAGGTGGAAAATAGCAGAAAAAAGATTTTTATATGATGGGGGTCCATCTTATTGCTCGAATTTAAGGTATCTTACCTGAGGGCCGGTGGTGGTACAGCGGGGTCACAGAAGGCTTGGTCCCTTCCTCAGGAAGCCGGTGGTGGCAGAAATGGGGCAATGCTGCAGTCCTGGGGTGCGATGCTGCGCGCCCGGTGTCGGTGATAAGGCAGAGCATGGAGCAGAGTCCCTTCCTCAGGATCCCAGCGGTGGCAGAAGTGGGGCAATGCTGCAGTCCCAGGATACGATGCTGCAGGTTCAGTGTTGGCAGTGAGGCACAGCATGGAGCACGGTACCTTCTTCAGGATACTGGTGGCAGAAAGGTGGCAATGCTGCGGCCCGGTGTCCACAGTGAGCAGAGCCGAGTGCATCACCAGTTTCCCTGCGGCCATCTTCCTGAAGCCGTGGGCCGCCGGAAGATTCAGGAAAATGGCCGCCGGAGGCTGCGCGTGTGCAGATTGAGATCTCGACGACCATTTTCCAGGAGCCGAGTGCCGCCAAGATTTCAATCTGTGCATGCGCGACCTCCGGCGGCCATTTTCCTGAAGCCTCTGGCGGCCCACGGCTTCAGGAAGATGGCCGCAGGGAAACCAGTGATGTACTTGGCTCTGCTCACCGTGGACATCGGGCCGCGGCATTGCCACATTCTGCCGCTGGCATCCTGAAGAAGGGACCCTGCTCAGGTGCACTCCACACCGCCCACCACCGCAGCATTGCCACACCTCTGCCGCAACCCCCCGGTAAGCCTGCATTCTCACTATAAGACGCAACCGCCATTTTCCTCCCAAATTTTTTGGGGAAAAAGTGCGTCTTATAGTCCAAAAAATATGGTAAGTGTGGTTTATCACATCTTTGGGAAACTGAGTTCAAATTCACTCGCCACACCCAGACCTGATTACTGCCACACAGGTTCTCAAGAAATCACTTAAATAGGACCTGCCTGACAAAATGAAGTAGACCAAAAGATTCTCAACAGCTAGACATTCAAAGAAATTCTGGAAGAAATGATAAACAAAGTAATTGAGATCTATCAGTCTGTAAAAGGTTATAAAGCCATTTCTAAAGCTTTGGGACTCCAGTGACCACAGTGAGAGCTATTATCCACAAATGGTGAAAACATGGAACAGTGCTGAACCTTCCCAGAAGTGGCTGGCTGACCAAAATTACTCCAAGAGCGCAGCGATGACTCATCAATGAGGTCACAAAAGTTAAGGTCAGTGTTCATTACTCCGCCATAAGAGACTGGGCAAAAATGACCTGCATGGCATAGCTCCAAGATAAAAACCACTGCTGAGCAATAAGAACATAAAGGCTCATTCGTCTCAGTTTTGCCAGAAAACATCTTGATGATCCCCAAGATATTTGGAAGAATGCTCTGTGGACTGACGAGACAAAAGTTGAACTTTTTGGAAAATGTACAGTATGTCCTATTACATCTGGCGTAGAAGTAACACAGCATTTGAGAAACGGAACATGGGGCTTTTTTGTAGCTACAGGACCTGGAAGACTTGCTGTAGTAAATTGAACCATTTATTCTTCTGTCTACCAAAAAATCCTGAAGCAGAATGTCCGGCCGTCTGTTTGTGAGTAGAGTTGAGCGAATTTGCTCAGTTCCCTGCTTATTCGGGAAGCTATAGCGCTTATCGGATAAGCTGCAGAGGGAACCTGGCTTCCTGGATCACGCCAACTGATCAGCTGTTCGGCTCCACAGCTGCCTGTGTCGCAGCTGTGTGACAGCCACGACACTTGCATGGAGAGCCTGTTTGTTGGGTTTTCCATGCATGTGTTGTGACTGTCACACAGCCGCAACACATGCAGCTGTGGAGCCGAACAGCTGATCAGCCATCGCGATCCAGGAAGCCGGGTTCCCTTTGCAGCTTATTTGGTAAACACTATAGCTTTAAGAATAAGCAGGGACCAGAGCAAATTCGCTCATCACTATTCGTTACATCAAGCTAAAGTGCACTTCAGTTATGCAGTAGGACAGCTATCCAAAACACATCAGCAAGTCACCTCTGAATGGCTTAAGAAAAACAAAATTAAGACTTTGGAGTGGCCTAGTCAAAGTCCTGACCTTAATCCGATTTAGATGCTGCTGCAAAAGACTCATTGTCAGTTATCGCAAACGCTTGATAGCAGTTGTTAACCAGTTATTAGGTTTAGGGGCAATCACTTTTTCACACAGGGCCCTGTAGGTGTGGATTTCTTTTTCCCTTAATAATAAAGACCTTAATGTAAAAACTGCATTTTGCGTTTACTTGTTATCTTTATCTAATATTTAAATTTGTTTGGTAGTCTGAAACATTTAAGTGTGACAAACATGCAAAAGAATAGGAAATCAAGAAGGGGGCAAACACTTTTTAAAACCACTGTATTGTGTGTTACATATATTGTGTATGATGTATATGCATATTGTGCATTATGTATATATTGTGTCTCTGTATATATTGTGTACTGCTCAAAAGCATAAAGGGAACACTTAAACAACACATTGTAACTCCATGTCAATCACACTTCTGTGAAATCAACCTTTCCAGTTATGAAGCAACAAAAATTCTGAATCAATTTCTCCTGTTGTGCAAATGGAACAGACAACAGGCAGAAATGATAGGCAATTAGCTAGACACCCCCTATAATAGAGTGGTTCTGCAGGGGTGACCACAGACCATTTATCTGTTCTCATCCTTTTTGGCTGTTGTTTTGGTCACTTTGTATTTGCATTTTGTCATTGCTCTCACCCCTAGAGGTACTGTACAGTAGCATGAGGCCATATCTACAACTCACAGAAGTTGCTCAGGTAGTGCAGTTCATCGAGGATGGCACATCAATATGAACTGTGGCAAGAAGGATAGCTGTGTCTGTAAGCACAGTGTCCAGAGAATGGAGCAGATACCTGGAGACAGGCTAGTACACAAGGAGACATGGAGGGGGCTGTAGGAGGGCAACAACCCAGCAGCAGGACCGTTATCTCCTCCTTTGTGCAAGGAGGAACAGTGCCAGAGCCCTGCAAAATTACATTCAGCAGGCCACAAATGTGCATGTGTCTACTCAAACTGTCAGAAACAGTCTCCATGAGGGAGGTATGAGGGCCCGACGTCCACAAGTGGATGTTGAGCTTTCAGCCCAACACCGTGCAGGGTGATTGGCATTTGCCAGAGAACATAAAGATTGGCAGATTCGACATTGGCGCCCTGTGCTCTTCATGGTTGAGAGTAGATTCACACTGAGCACATGTGACAGACGTGACAGAGTCTGGAGACGCTGTAGAGAACGTTCTGCTGTCTGAAACATCATGGAGCCGGACCAGTTTGGCAGTGGGTCAGTAATGGTGTGGGGAGGCATTTATTTGGAGGGCAGCACTGCCCTCCATGTGCTAGCCAGAGGTACCTGACTGCCATTTGGTACCATGATGAGATCCTCAGACCCATTGTGAGACCATATGCAGGTGCACTGGGCCCTAGGTTTCTTCTGATTCATGACAATGCTAGGCCTCATGTGGCTCGAGTGTGTCAGCAGTTCCTGCATGATGAAGGCATTGATGATATGGACTGGCCTGCGCGTTCCCCAGACCTGAATCCAATCGAGCACATCTGGGACATCATGTCTCGTTACATCCATCAACGCCACGTTGCACCACAGACTGTCCAGAAGTTGACTGATGCTTTAATCCAGGTCTGGGAGGAGATCCTTCAGGGGACCATCAGCCACCTCATCAGGACCAAGCCCATTCGTTGCAGGGCGGTCATACAGGCATGTGAAGGCCACAAACTCTACTGAGAATCATTTCCTTTTCTTGAGGCATTTCCACTGAAGTTGGATCAGCTTGTTATTTGATTTTCCATGTTGATTTTGAGCATTATTCCAACTCCAGACCTCCGTGAGATATTACTATTGATTTACATTGATCATTTTTAGGTTTTATTGTTCTCAACGCATTCCTCTATGTAATGAATAAAGATTTGCAACTGGAATATTTAATTCAGTGATATCAAGGATGTGGGATTTTAGAGTTCCCTTTATTTTTTGCATATTAGTGTATATTATTTCTATGTATACATTGTCTGTCGTGTCTCTGTATATATTGTGTATTATTTATACGGTTATATTGTGTATTATTTATATATTGTGTACTATGTATATATTGTGTATTATGCCTCTGTATATATTGTGTCTATGTATATATTGTGTATTATGTCTCTGTATATATTGTGTCTATGTATATATTGTGTATTATGTCTCTGTATATATTGTGTCTATGTATATATTGTGTATTATGTCTCTGTATATATTGTGTCTATGTATATATTGTGTATTATGTCTCTGTATATATTGTGTATTCTGAATATATTAGGTATTATGTATATATTGTGTATTATGTCTCTGTATATATTGTCTATGTATATATTGTATATTATGTCTGTATATATTGTTTATATGTGTACAGTGTGTATTATTTATCTGTATATATTGTGTTTTATGTATATGTTGTGTATTATTTATACGTAATTAATGTATTTCTTGCCTTTACCCGTGCAGTGCAGTGAGGAGACGCTCCCTTATTCAACAGAAGACGAACGATGTTCAGGTGATTGTGATACACGGAAACATGAAGAGGGGTCAGTCCAGTCTGTGATAAAGAAAGAATGACTAAAAAGACTTACAAAAATGTCCAAGTCTCAAATATTAAAGAGGAAACTTATTGATCACTGCTGGGACCCCCAGACATCCCCATCTGAATAGAGCGGAGGTTGAGGCTGCGCACCTCGGGTCCATTCATTTTCTATTGCGGAGAGCTGTACTTGGCTTTCTCCAGCATTCCTACAGAGAATGAATGGAGTGGTAGTGTGCAAGCTTGACCTCCATTTACATAGGGCTTGGCAGAGATCTTGGATCTGTCGGGATCCCGATGGTCAGTATGGGGAACATTATACCAGGAATGGACCTAGGACGAGGGACATTATACCTGGAAATGGCCCAGGATGGGGGACGTTATACCGGGAATGGGCCTAGGACGAGGGACATTATACCTGGAAATGATCCAGGATGGGGGACGTTATACCGGGAATGGGCCTAGGACGAGGGACATTACACCTGGAAATGATCCAGGATGGGGGACGTTATACCGGGAATGAGCCTAGGACTAGGGACATTATATTTGGAAATGGCCAAGGATGGGGGACATTATACCAGGAATGGGCCTAGGACAAGGGACATTATATCTGCAAATGGCCCAGGATGGGGGACATTATATCAGGAATGGACCTAGAACAAGGGACATCATACCTGGAAATGGCCCAGGATGGGGGACATTATACCAGGAAAATGGGCCTAGGACAAGGGACATTATACCTGGAAATGGCACAGGATGGGGACATTATACCAGGAATGGACCTAGGACAAGGGACATTATACCTGAAAATGGCCCAGGATGGGGGGCATTATACCAGGAATGGGCCTAGGACGAGGGACATTATACCTGGAAATGGCCCAGGATGGGGGACGTTATACCGGGAATGGGCCTAGGACGAGGGACATTATACCTGGAAATGATCCAGGATGGGGGACGTTATACCGGGAATGAGCCCAGGACTAGGGACATTATATTTGGAAATGGCCCAGGATGGGGGACATTATACCAGGAATGGGCCTAGGACAAGGGACATTATATCTGCAAATGGCCCAGGATGGGGGACATTATATCAGGAATGGACCTAGAACAAGGGACATCATACCTGGAAATGGCCCAGGATGGGGGACATTATACCAGGAAAATGGGCCTAGGACAAGGGACATTATACCTGGAAATGGCACAGGATGGGGACATTATACCAGGAACGGACCTAGGACAAGGGACATTATACCTGAAAATGGCCCAGGATGGGGGGCATTATACCAGGAATGGGCCTAGGATGAGGGACATTATACCTGGAAATGGCACAGGATGGGGGACATTATACCAGGAATGGGCCTCACACAAGGGACATTATACCTGGAAATGGCCCTGGATGGGGGACATTATACCGAGAAGGGGCCTAGGATGGGGGACATTATTAAAGGATGGGACCTAGGATTGGGGACATTATTAAATAAATGAGCCCAAGATGGGGGACCCTATAATAGGAAGGGGCCCCTGATGGGGGACACTATTAAATAAAGGGGCCCAGGCTGGTGGACACTATTATGTAAAGGGGCTATTGAAGTGGGACTTTATTGAATGAAGGGGCCCAGGTTGAGGGACATTATTATAGGAAGGGACCCTGGACGCTTGACATTATTACATGGGGGGGCGAACATGCATGTTTTTATAGGATCGAGAAGGCTACAAGGGCCCAAACATCTGACCAAAATGCATGTGGGGGCCCAGGTTCAAATTTTGCACCGGGGCCCATCAGACTCTATTTATGCCACCGGCTTAAACTGTCACAGATTCCCTTTTGAGGACACAGCTTTGCTCCTTATCTTCTTGCAGATGTTGCATTACAATGGCCGTACAATATGGAGATAAAGGGTCACCTTGCCAGCGCTGTTGGAATGAGCTCCTCTTTCTACCAGAAGTTCTGCAATCTGGATCTTCCCATATTTTGCAGCCACGTGAAGAGGCGTGAAACCTTTCTGAGGTGAGAGAAGGAGAAGGTAAGCAATACGTCAAAGTGACAATGAGGTCAGTGAAGACAATAAATACAAAGGAAACGGACAAGTCAGCAGAGAAATAATCAGCCATGGAAGGGAACAGGCGTATGAGGGGAAATTATAAGAATCGGAGCCAAAGATATGGGGCGGAGATCTACATCGCATTTGTCCCCACATCAGTCGCTCCATCGGGGCTTATGTTTGAAGCCCTGAAACATGGGATTCGGGTGTTTGATCATTAACTGTAACGGTGCAGACCGAGTTTCAGTGTGTTCTGTCAGACATCATTTTCAGCCATCTCCGCCTATGTGAGGTGGGCATCAAGACGTAGTCAACTGTTTTTGGTTCCTGCCTCAAGTAGGCTGATACAGTGATGTCCAACAGAGCACACGGCACATTAAAGTCAATGTCCCTGTCATTGTATAAGCCCGAATCCTGTTATCGAGGGCTTCAGATGTAAACCCCAAGAGAGCCACTGACTCCAGGATCAAACGCAATGTGAACCCAGCCTAAAGTCAGGGATGTCCAGGCACCTACAGCATAACTGTCTGCCCTTATAAAGGAGGCGCATCTGCAGGGACGACTACGCAATTCAATGGTGCCATTCTTACTCAGCTGCGGCTGCGGCAGGAGGAGGAAACGGCCGATGAGGATCTGCTGTTTGGTGCAGAAATGAGGAGCTGAGTATTGGGGTCTGTCTGGCTGAGACACCTTATATAGATGCATCCTTTGGCTGAGGCACTGTATATAGGTGCACCCTCTGGCTGAGGCACTGTATATAGGTGCACCCTGTTGCTGAGGCACTGTATATAAGTGCACCCTGTGGCTGAGGCACTGTATATAGTGGCACCTTGTGGCTGAGGTACTGTATATAGGTGCACCCTGTGGCTGAGGCACTGTATGTAGGTGCATCCTTTGGCTGAGGCACTGTATATAGGTGCACCCTGTTGCTGAGGCACTGTATATAGGTGCACCCTGTGGCTGAGGCACTGTATATAAGTGCACCCTGTTTCTGAGGCACTGTATATAAGTGCACCCTGTTGCTGGGGCACTGTATGTAGGTGCACCCTCTGGCTGAAGCACTGTATATGGTGGCACACCTCTGATTTATGAGAGTAGATGCTACTGTAGCATAGTGGTGAGGGCAGAGGGGCAGCTGGCGGTACCTCCCTTGGGTACTAGGGCACCTTCTCAGCCAGTTCCTATGCCTTGTTCAGAGCGTACATCTAGCAAATGACACAGGGCATTTCAGGTTTTACCTTGGTCATGGAAGTATGTGCAGCTTGGTTGTCCAGCAGAAGCTCGGTGGTTTGGGTGTGCCCCCCTCGTGCACTCAAGTGTAAGGGTGTATGGCCTGCAGTAGTGGGGGGATCCGGGTGAGCTCCATGAGATAACAGCAAACGTACCATTTCCGAATGCCCTGAGCGGGCTGCACAGTGAAGAGGGGTCTGATCATCCTGCAAGATGGTAATAAAAAAATATAAATGTGGGAACCAAGGATAGAAGACTTGATTCCATTTATCCCAGTGCAGAATTCTGCGGGATTTCAATCTTCTATGCACATTTATATGACAATTTCCTACCCTCAGGTCTAACCATCTACAGCCGCAGTCTTTAGTGCTTAGCACAGCCCTTCTGGCTGTTGTAACCTGTTGAAATAAAATATATAAATCCATACACAAGCTTCTGGCAGCTTTCCTGAGGAATCAGCCCATTCCTCAAGGATGATGGCCTCCAGGCAGGGGCAGATTAAGAGTATCCAGGGCCCCGGGCTGTTTAGAAGGCGAAGCCCTCCCCTCATCCTCCATCACAAGACCCCCTTTGATAGATCATGTGATAAGTCACACAATTAACACATAAGTGCTCTGGTGCAAAACAAGAGAGATAACGCAATGCAAATGTTTATTTCTTATGTACAGCCCTATACATAATAGAGCAGGGGTGGGAAATTAATTTTCCCAAGGGGCCACGTTAGAAACCATGACTGCTGTGGAGGCCAAACCAATAAGCTGAAATTAATTCTGCTCAATATTAACATATTCATAATTATTATGATTATAATTATTTTGTATTAATATTAATTGCATCACTTAATATAGAGCGCAATAAAGTATGCTGGCATCCCCCTATATACATTATGAGCCCAAACACAGCCCCCTATATACAGCTAAAAAATAAAAGAAATGAACTGGAATATAAGTTGGTATACATGCAATGTGTAGGAGCATGTTCAAAATGGCCACTAAAGACAAAACAGACAAAAAAGATCATACTTGTGCAGGTGTCTCTGACCAGTAGGACAATGTACCACAAATCCAGAGTCTGATAAATCTTTCTAAAGGTCTTTTGCCGTCAAGCGGGAGTTCTGATTTGACTTTCTAGCAATCGTACGAGCAGCTCTCAATTAAATTTTGCTTGGTCTTCCAGACCTTATCTTGACCTCCACTGTTCCTGTTAACTGCTATTTATTAATTTCATTTTGAATTAAGGAAAGGGCAACTTGTAAACACTTTGCTATCTCCCTAGATACAGCATGAGCCCTCACATAGCTCCCTAGATACACTATGAGTCCTCACATAACCCCTATATGCAGTATTAGCCCTACATACAGTATGAGTGTCCACTTAGCTCCCTATATACACTGTGAGCCCCCACATAGCATCTCTACATACAGTATGAGCCCCCACATAACTTCCTATATACAGTATGAACCCCCACATAGCTTATCTATATACAGTATGAGCCTCCACATAGCCCTTGTATACAGTATTAGCTCTATATACAGTGTGAGCCCCCACATAGTATCTCTACATACAGTATGAGCCCCCACATAACTTCCTATGAACCCCCACATAGCTCCCTATGTACAGTGTGAGCCCCAACATAGCCTCCCATATACAGTATGAGCCCTCGCACCTCCCATACACATATTAAAAAAAAACAACACATACTCACCTAGCTCCCATTTCCCAAGCACTTCGTTCCGAGCCTCATGGCTCCACTTCTTGTTGCCAATTCGTGCATGCTGACACTAGGGTGATGACATGATTGCGCCAGCGCCTGTTGAAGACGTTATGGCGTAGACACATCACAGAACATGCAGCAGCAGCCACAGCGGAACTTCAGGAGAGCTCCTTGTCTGAAAGTGTAAGAAGATGTGGTGGCCGAGATTCCCCTCATTATAATCTGCCTATACCTCGTGGTCACCCATATTCTTGGGATATCATGCGGAAACCGCCTTCTCCACATCCCACGAAAGAGATTGTAAATCAGGTGACTGTGACAGCCAATCCAGAATCTTCCAATTCTTCTTCTGACACCAAGCCCTGGTCGACTTGGAGGTATGCTTGGGATCCTTGTCTTGTAGGAAGGTCCAATGATGCCCAAGCTTCAATTTCTTCACAGAAGGCATGATGTTTTCTCCTATGATTTCCTGATAGTTGATTGAATCTATTTTGCCCTCCAAAAGCTGCAGTCACCGTCATGCTACATTGTAGGCATCACTGGGCCACAGCCGTGCTACACTGTAGGCGTTACGGAGCCACCGTCATGCTACATTGTAAGCATCATTGATCTACCGCCATGCTTTATTGTTGCTTCACAGAGACATCGCCATGCTTCACTGTAGGCATCACCGAGCCACCACCATTCTTGATTGTAGGTATAACCAAAGCACCGCCATTATTTATTGCATGAATCACTATCCTATTTGTGGGCTGTATTATGGATGGTAATCCAGACTTGCGTCTACATCATGCTTCTCTTAGATTATATAGTAAAAACCTATTAACAGATTATTTTTAATCCTTTAGACTATTTAGGCGTTTATCATCAATGACTTAGTGGATAGTGTCCCCATCCATCACCAATGTCAGCCTGTATTACTCACCTTAGCTCTTGCATTCACTTTTGCTTTATTTTGCAGTAAAAATTCTGCCACATCCGTATGTGCCGCACGCGCCGCCATGTGCAACGGCGTCTCTACTTTCTGTGAAAAACAAAGAACACACAGATCATAACAGGTTTCAGTGCTTGTTCAATTACACTATTTTTGAGTCCTGCAGAAATGTAATAATCATTCAGTAAGACTGGGGGGCTAGATGGCGATTTTGGCAGTGACACAGGTGGTTCTGCCAAAGATCACTGCTACATTGCAGCTAAATGCAAGTGAATGGTATTGTATTGTGACCAATAAACACAGAAACTGTGACAAGCAGAAGCAGTTGGATTTGTAGCAACTTTTGATCCCATTCATTTGCATGTCGCTGCAATATAGCTACCGGCATACAACGGTCTTTGGCTGTGCGACCTCCATCACAGTAAGTCGCCGTGTAGCCCCCCATCTTATGATCCATATGATGTTCATATCACATGGATGAAATAGATGGTGTAGTATCATACTGACCACACTGAAGACATTGGGTGATGCCCCCCTCTGGAGTAGGGTTCTCACAATGGGTAGATGTCCCATAAAGGCAGCAACATGAAGTGGCGTAAGACCGGACTAGAAAGACAATCGTAGAGCATGATTGCATGAGAACTCACAAAAAAGGACAAAGATGAACCCATAAGACATACTCTTGATGTGCTAGTGAAAGTGGTATCTCCACCTCCATCCATAAGTAATGGCGTCGATAGGATATTCTATCACTTAAAGGGGTTATCCCGCCTTGGAGCTCATGTCTGCAGTCACTCTATGTGACTGCAGACTTGTGAATACTCACAGAGCGCACAATGTGCGCTGTCAAGATTCTCTGACAGCAAATATGTGATATGAATATTTCCAGTCACATGCCTACTAGACGCATCCGACCTCGCTCAATTCACTTGTATTGAGTAAGGTCAAGCACGACTAGTAGGCCTGTGACCACATGTATGCACATAACATATTTGCAGTCACGCGCCCACCTGCTCCTGGCAGCAGATAATCCTGACAGCGCACACATTGTTCGTTGTGAGGATTCAGAAGAGAGACTGCAGACTTGTACCCCAAGGCCCGGACAACCCCTTTAATGGTTGCTGGTGGTGTGGTTTCTGGGACCCACACTGATTCTTAGAATTTATGGACCTCAAGATCTGTGCACAGGTTTTTTCCTGGACGCCTTGCTGTGCAGGGAACTGCAGCTGGCAATATTCACTCCTGTGCAGAGGAAAACTGTTAAAGGGATGCAGCTTTGAAACAGCACTGTGGCCCTTGGACAGTAAGGGTCCCAGAGATCAGACCCTCGAATATGCCATTGCTGATTAAGGTGGAAATACTACGTTAAGGTGCAATCACACCACACTTCCCACCATATACTGATACTTCTGCATCAAGGCTGCATCAAAAACATGTCTCATGGCAGGAAAAATGCTGCATAACAACACAAGTGTTTTTGCCACAGTTTTGATGCATTTTTCTCCATTCATTAGAATGGATGAAAAACAGGTAAGAAACAGCTTCAAATCTGCAAGGAGAAAATAAAAAAAACAAGCATGAGATTTCAGAAATCTTATTCACTTTGTTGAGACAGTAAAATACTGTGGATTTTTTTTTTGTCGCAAAAATGCAGAGGGGAAAGAAAAAAGCAAAGTGTGAACATACACATAGGAGCAGACATGACCTTTCTGATATATGTATAAGGAGATAAGTAACTGCCCTCTCAATCCTCTTTTGTGGGTGGAAGAAATTATTTAGTGGGCACAAATATACCTCATACTTCAATTTTAATATTCCATCATACAAATGCCCTAATAAAAAGAGAAAAAAACGTATCCTGATAAGGTCTCACCTCCGTGACGGCATCGATGGCGGCTCCGGACTTCAACAAAAGCTCCATCACTCTGATATGACTTTTCTTGCAGGCTATGTGAAGAGGGGTGAACCCATTCTGCAGAAGGCGAGAGAAAAGGCTCAGAGTCTGGACTAAGCCAAGAAAACAAGGGTGCAATTACAGAGGAAACACAGGGGACATGCACCATAGATGGATAGAGAAGACAGACTGCTGACCAGGGTAAGGAGGCACGCAAGCAAGGAGTGGGAAGAAAGGCTAATAACTGGCAGGCCAAGAGAATCGAGTCAGGCCAGATTATTATTTTCCTATGTGGGCAATCAGCCCCAGGCAACAAGAAAAATAAGGGGTCTACTTCCCATTTTTACACAATTATTTTCATATTTTAGAACAGCTAATACTGCCATATAGTACTGCCGATATACTGCCTTATACATCCCACATAATACCATAATTTACTGCCAATATACTGCTTTATATATCCCACAAAATACCATCATTTAATGCCGATATACTGCCTTATACGTCCCACAAAATACCATAATTTACTGCCTATACACTGTCTTATAGATCCCACAAAATACCATCATTTACTGCCTATATACTGTCTTATAGATCCCACATAGTACTATCATTTACTGCTGATATACTGCCTTATAGATCCCACATAATACCATCATTTACTGCCGATATACTGCCTTATAGATCCCACATAACAACATAATTCACTGCTGATATACTGCCTTATACATCCCACATAATACCATCATTTAATGCCGATATACTGCCTTATACATCCCACATAAAACCATCATTTACTGCTGATATACTACCTTATAGATCCCACATAATACCATCATTTACGGCTGATATACTGCCTTATAGATCCCACATAATACCACCATTTAGTGCCGATATACTGCCTTATAGATCCTACACAACACCATCATTTAGTGCCAGTATACTGCCTTATAGATCCCACATAACACCATCATTTACTGCCAATATACTGCCAATATACTGCCTTATACGTCCCACATAATACTGTTATTTACTGCTGATATACTGCCTTATAGAACCCACATAATCCCATCATTTACTGCTGATATACTGCCTTATACATCCCACATAATACCATCATTTACTGCTGATATACTCTTGTAGATCCCACATAATCCCATCATTTACTGTCAATATACTGCCTTATAAATCCCACATAATCCCATCATTTACTGCCAATATACTGCCTTATAGATCCCACATAATACCATCATTTAGTGCCGATATACTGCCTTATACGTCCCACATAACACCATCATTTACTACCCATATACTGCCTTATACATCCGACATAATACCATCATTTACTGCTGAAACACTGCCTTATAGATCCCACATAATACCATCATATACTGCCAATATACTGCCTTATACATCCCACATAACACCATCATTTACTGCCGATATACTGCCTTATACGTCCCACCTAATACTATCATTTACTGCCAATATACTGCCTTATACATCCAACATAATACCATCATTTACTGCTGAAACACTGCCTTATAGATCCCACATAACACCATCATTTACTGCCGATATACTGCCTTATACGTCCCACCTAATACTATCATTTACTGCCAATATACTGCCTTATACATCCAACATAATACCATCATTTACTGCTGAAACACTGCCTTATAGATCCCACATAACACCATCATTTACTGCCAATATACTGCCTTATACATCCAACATAATACCATCATTTACTGCTGAAACACTGCCTTATAGATCCCACATAATACCATCATTTACTGCCAATATACTGCCTTATACATCCCACATAACACCATCATTTACTGCCGATATACTGCCTTATACGTCCCACATAATACTATCATTTACTGCCCATATACTGCCTTATACATCCGACATAACACCATCATTTACTGCCCATATACTGCCTTATATATCCAACATAATACCATCATTTACTGCTGAAACACTGCCTTATAGATCCCACATAATACCATAATTTACTGCCAATATACTGCCTTATACATCCCACATAACACCATCATTTACTGCCGATATACTGCCTTATACGTCCCACATAATACTATCATTTACTGCCAATATACTGCCTTATAGATTCACATAATACCATCATTTAGTGCCAGTATACTGCCTTATAGATCCCACATAACACCATCATTTAGTGTCAATATACTGCCTTCTACATCCCACACAATACCATCATCATATTATGTACACATTAAACCACCATATAATACCTGTATACAGCACTCATACGCCCACCATATAGTGTCATATACAGTCCACATAATACCACCATATAGTACCAATATATAGCCCACAAAATATCATCCCATATAGAACCCACATAATATCATAATAATAATAATAATAATAATTTTATTTATATAGCGCCAACATATTCCGCAGCGCTTTACAAATTATAGATGGGACTTGTACAGACAATAGACATTACAGCATAACAGAAATCACAGTTCAAAACAGATACCAGGAGGAATGAGGGCCCTGCTCGCAAGCTTACAACCTATGAGGAAAAGGGGAGACACGAGAGGTGGATGGTAACAATTGCTTTAATTATTCGGACCAGCCATAGTGTAAGGCTCGGGTGTTCATGTAAAGATGCATGAACCAGTTATTAGCCTAAATATGTAACAGTACAGACACAGAGGGCTATTAACTGCATAAAGTGTATGAGAACCATATCACCATATAATGCCATTATACTGCAATATCCAACCCATATAATATAACATTATAATAGTGCCAATATGCTGACATATAGAAACCACATATCCCCACATAATGCGACCATACAACACCAGTATAATTCACACCATATAGTTCCAATTTACGGCCATAAAAGCCCACAGAAAACCACCATACAGTACCAAAATATTGCTATATACTACCCACATAATACACCACATAATGTCAATATAGTCCCATATATAGCCCACATAATACACATGTCAATATAATCCCATATATAGCCCACATAATACCACCATATAGTGACATTATATTGTCATATACAGCTTACATAATATTGCCATATAGTTCCAATATACTGCCATAACAAGTGTACAAAGTAATACCATATAGTGCCAATATAGTGCCATATACAGAGTAACAAATACCGCTATCATTTGCTAATGTACTATCATATAAAGCCTACTAAATACCACTATATGGTGCCAATTGACGTCACCATTTACATAACTCACCAAGGCCCGGGAATTTGGCTTTGCTCCCTTATCTAGGAGGAGTTTTGCCACACGATGATGGCCGCAATGTGCCGCCACATGCAGAGGAGTGAGGTGATCCAACGTGATGTCATCGATCTGAGCCTGGTACTGGAGCAGAAGCCGCACACAGTCCAGATGATCTCCCTGCGAGGCCATGTGAATGGGAGACAGCCCGTTCTGTGCAGGAAAACATAGGTCACTTGTTATAAGAGAGCGCCTCGCATCCACAGAGCGGCCATGTAGCCACGGTGTGCGGAGGGTCAGTGTAGTGACCGGACCCCTGGATAGGAGCTTGTAGGCGGCAGGTAGGATCGCGACCATATACCGCAGTAATGTTACTGCAAAGAAATATATACACTTATCATATTACCAATTCAGCAGAATCAGTACCTTCGTCTTGGCTTGTATTGGGGCTCCGTGATCCAGAAGAATCTCTGAGATCCGGACATGGCCATTTCTTACAGCACAGTGAAGCGGGGTCAATTCATCCTGTGAAAGAAATACAGGAGAGATGCTCACTTTCTGCACTCATCAGGAGAGCTTTAAACTATGTAAAGCAGTCAATACAAGAGAAGATAGTATTCTGCTACAGATGGATCTGGATAAGTTGGAAACTTAGGCCGAGAGGTGGCAGATGCGGTTTAACAATGATAAATGTAAGGTTATACACATGGGAAGAAGGAATCATTATCACTATTACACACTGAACGGGAAACCACTGGGTAAATCTGACAGGGAGAAGGACTTGGGGATCCTAGTTAATGATAAACTTACCTGGAGCAGCCAGTGCCAGGCAGCGGCTGCCAAGGCAAACAGGATCATGGGGTGCATTAAAAGAGGTCTGGATACACATGATGAGAGCATTATACTGCCTCTGTACAAATCCCTGGTTAGACCGCACATGGAGTACTGTGTACAGATTTGGGCACCAGTGCTCAGGAAGAATATAACGGAAGCAGAGCGAGTACAAAGGAGGGCAACAAAACTAATAAAGGGGATGGGGGATCTACAATACCCAGAGAGATTAGCAAAATTAGCATTATTTAGTCTAGAAAAAAGATGACTGATGGGCGATCTAATAACCATGTATAAGTATATAAGGGGACAATACAAATATCTCTCCGAGGATCTGTTTATACCAAGGAAGGTGACGGTCACATGGGGGCATTCTCTGCGTCTGGAGAAGAGAAGGTTTTTCCACCAACATAGCAGAGGATTTTTTACTGTTAGGGCAGTGAGAATCTGGAATTCCTTGCTTCCTCAGTCAAGGAGTTCAAGAGAGGCCTGGATGTCTTCCTGGAGCATAACAATATAGCATCTTACAGTTATTAGGTTCTTTAGAAGGACGTAGATCTGGGGATTTATTCTGACGGAATAGAGGCTGAACTGGATAGACAAATGTATTTTTTCAGCTTTGCTAACTATGTCACTATGTTACTATGTTAACTAGAGCAATATGGGATGGGAAATATACAGCCAGGAAAACATATGCAGCTAATTAATTCTTTTGAGAACCCTGCTATTAGAAGTGGAAATAAAGAACAAAAACAACAAATTCTGAATGAAAATAGAGGAGCAAGAGAAACTGTCTACAAACTAAAATGTGTCTAAACAGATGCATGGAGCATGGGAAACAAACAAGGAGAATTTTAACTGCTAACACAGGAAGAGAGATATGATGTCATAGGCATCACTGAAACTTAGTAAGATGATAAACATGATTGGAATACAAACCTTTAAGGCTACAACTTATCTATTAGAAACAGGAATGACAAGAGGGTAGGAGGTGTTGCATTGTATGTTAGGGAAACCTATATCTCCACAGAGATCCAAGCTTTAGAGAATGGTAGCTCTGCATAAACTGTTTGGCTAAGAATACAAGGAGAGAAGAACAGAAAGGACACTATTGTAGGTGTTTACTATAGGCCACCTGGACAGACTAAACATATGGATGAACTCTTCTTACATCAGATATCTCTGTTCTCAAAAAAGTACGACATAGTGATCATGGGTGATTTTAATTATCCAGATATTTGTTGAGAATCTTTCTCAGGCAAAAGTACTGGGTCCAGAAAATTCTTATCTTCTCTTGCTGACAACTCTATCTTTCAAAAGGTAGAAGAGAGAACAAGAGGATCTGCAATCTTGGATCTAACTCTTACCAACAGGTAGGAAATGGAGTAAAGATGGCTGGGAAGTTAGAAGGCAGCGATCATGCTATTCTCAAATTTTGGATTACAAGAGGAGGAAGACCAGCGAGGACTCAGACTTTAAGGTTGGACTTCAGAAATGCAGATTTTAATTGACTCAGAAAGAGGGTAGGAAACGTCCAATGGCCGGATGTTCTAAAGGACAGAAATGTCCAAGAAGGATGGGAAACTTTGCTAAGGCCGGGGTCACAATTTCAACTGAGTGTGCGGCAGCATGTATTTCTATGCAGCTGAACACTCCGGTCCAAACCGCCGCCGGCAGTGCCAGGTATTGAGGCAACAGACTTGGGCAAGTTTCTCGCATTGCAGTTGCAAGTGTGGCACCGGCCTAAATGAAAGTCTCACTGCACAATCAGCAACAATCCTGAAAAGAAGGAAGAATTGGAAGTATTTAAAGAGACCAGGATGGATGAACACAGAACTTAATCACTTGTTAACCCCTTCATGACCCAGCCTATTTTGGCCTTAATGACCTTGCCGTTTTTTGCAATTCTGACCAGTGTCCCTTTATGAGGTAATAACTCAGGAACGCTTCAACGGATCCTAGCGATTCTGAGATTGTTTTTTCGTGACATATTGGGCTTCATGTTAGTGGTAAATTTAGGTCGATAATTTCTGAGTTTATTTGTGAAAAAAACGGAAATTTGGCGAAAATTTTCACATTTTGAATTTTTATTCTGTTAAACCAGAGAGTTATGTGACACAAAATAGTTAATAAATAACGTTTCCCACATGTCTACTTTACATCAGCACAATTTTGGAAACAATTTTTTTTTTTTTTGCTAGGAAGTTATAAGGGTTAAAATTTGACCAGTGATTTCTCATTTTTACAACAAAATTTACAAAACCATTTTTTTTAGGGACCACCTCACATTTGAAGTCATTTTGAGGGTTCTATATGGCTGAAAATACCCAAAAGTGACACCATTCTAAAAACTGCACCCCTCAAGGTGCTCAAAACCACATTCAAGAAGTTTATTAACCCTTCAGGTGTTTCACAGCAGCAGAAGCAACATGGAAGTAAAAAATGAACATTTAACTTTTTAGTCACAAAAATGATCTTTTAGCAACAATTTTTTTATTTTCCCAAGGGTAAAAGGAGAAACTGGACCATGGACGTTGTTGTCCAATTTGTCCTGAGTACGCTGATACCTCATATGTGGGGGTAAACCACTGTTTGGGCGCACGGCAGGGCTCGGAAGGGAAGGAGCGCCATTTGACTTTTTGAATGAAAAATTGGCTCCAATCTTTAGCGGACACCATGTCGCATTTGGAGAGCCCCCGTGTGCCTAAACATTGGAGCTCTCCCACAAGTGACCCCATTTTGGAAACTAGACCCCCCAAGGAACTTATCTAGAAGCATAGTGAGCACTTTAAACCCCCAGGTGCTTCACAAATTGATCCGTAAAAATGAAAAAGTACTTTTTTTTCACAAAAAAATTATTTTAGCCTCAATTTTTTCTTTTTTACATGGGCAACAGGATAAAATGGATCCTAAATTTTGTTGGGCAATTTCTCCTGAGTACACCGATACCTCACATGTGGGGGTAAACCACTGTTTGGGCACATGGTAAGGCTCGGAAGGGAAGGAGCGCCATTTGACTTTTTGAATGAAAAATTATCTCCATCGTTAGCGGACACCATGTCGGGTTTGGAAAGCCCCTGTGTGCCTAAACATTGGAGCTCCTCCACAAGTGACCCCATTTTGGAAACTAGACCCCCCAAGGAACTTATCTAGAGGCATAGTGAGCACTTTAAACCCCCAGGTGCTTCACAAATTGATCCGCAAAAATGAAAAAGTACTTTTTTTTCACACAAAATTTCTTTTAGCCTCAATTCTTTCATTTTCACATGGGCAACAGGATAAAATGGATCCTAAAATTTGTTGGGCAATTTCTCCTGAGTACGCCGATACCTCATATGTGGGGGTAAACCACTGTTTGGGTGCACGGCAAGGCTCGGAAGGGGAGGCGTGCCATTTGACTTTTTGAATGGAAAATTAGCTCCAATCGTTAGCGGACACCATGTCGCGTTTGGAGAGCCCCTGTGTGCCTAAACATTGGAGATCCCCTACAAGTGACCCCATTTTGGAAACTAGACCCCCCAAGGAACTTATCTAGATGCATAGTGAGCACTTATAACCCCCAGGTGCTTCACAGAAGTTTATAACGCAGAGCCGTGAAAATAAAAAATAATTTTTCTTTCCTCAAAAATGATTTTTAGCCCAGAATTTTTTATTTTCCCAAGGGTAATAGGAGAAATTGGACCCCAAATGTTGTTGTCCAGTTTGTCCGGAGTACGATGATACCCCATATGTGGGGGTAAACCACTGTTTGGGCGCACGGCAGGGCTCGGAAGGGAAGGCACGCCATTTGGCTTTTTGAATGGAAAATTAGCTCCAATCATTAGCGGACACCATGTCGCGTTTGGAGAGCCCCTGTGTGCCTAAACATTGGAGCTCCCGCACAAGTGACCCCATTTTGGAAACTAGACCTCCCAAGGAACTAATCTAGATGTGTGGTGAGCACTTTGAACCCCCAAGTGCTTCACAGAAGTTTATAACGCAGAGCCATGAAAATAAAAAATAATTTTTCTTTTCTCAAAAATGATTTTTTAGCCCACAATTTTTTATTTTCCCAAGGGTAACAGGAGAAATTGGACCCCAAAAGTTGTTGTCCAGTTTCTCCTGAGTACGCTGATACCCCATATGTGGGGGTAAACCACTGTTTTGGCACACGTCGGGGTTCGGAAGGGAAGTAGTGACGTTTTGAAATGCAGACTTTGATGGAATGCTCTGCGGGCATCAGGTTGCTTTTGCAGAGCCCCTGATGTGCCTAAACAGTAGGAACTCCCCACAAGTGACTCCATTTTGGAAACTAGACCCCCAAGGGAACTTATCTAGATGTGTGGTGAGCACTTTGAACCCCCAAGTGCTTCACAGAAGTTTATAACGCAGAGCCGTGAAAATAATAAATGTGTTTCCTTTCCTCAAAAATATTTTTTTAGCCCAGAATTTTTTATTTTTGCAAGAGTAACAGGAGAAATTGGACCCAAAAGTTGTTGTCCAGTTTCTCCTGAGTACGCTGATACCCCATATGTGGGGGTAAACCACTGTTTTGGCACACGTCGGGGTTCGGAAGGGAAGTAGTGACGTTTTGAAATGCAGACTTTGATGGAATGCTCTGCGGGCATCAGGTTGCTTTTGCAGAGCCCCCGATGTGCCTAAACAGTAGGAACTCCCCACAAGTGACTCCATTTTGGAAACTAGACCCCCAAGGGAACTTATCTAGATGTGTGGTGAGCACTTTGAACCCCCAAGTGCTTCACAGAAGTTTATAACGCAGAGCCGTGAAAATAATAAATGTGTTTCCTTTCCTCAAAAATATTTTTTTTGCCCAGAATTTTTTATTTTTGCAAGAGTAACAGGAGAAATTGGACCCAAAAGTTGTTGTCCAGTTTCTCCTGAGTACGCTGATACCCCATATATGGGGGTAAACCACTGTTTGGGCACATGCCGGGGCTCGGAAGGGAAGTAGTGACGTTTTGGAATGCAGACTTTGATGGAATGGTCTGCGGGCATCATGTTACGTTTGCAGAGCCCCTGATATGCCTAAACAGTAGAAACCCCCCACAAGTGACCCCATTTTGGAAACTAGACCCCCCAAGGAACTTATCTAGATGTGTGGAGAGCACGTTCAACCCCCAAGTGCTTCACAGAAGTTTACAACGCAGAGCCGTGAAAATAAAAAATCATTTTTCTTTCCTCAAAAAAGATGTTTTAGCAAGCAATTTTTTATTTTCACAAGGGTAACAGGAGAAATTGGACCCCAATATTTGTTGCTCAGTTTGTTGTGAGTACGCTGATACCCCATATGTGGGGGTAAACCACTGTTTGGGCACACATCAGGGCTCGGAAGGGAAGTAGTGACATTTGAAATGCAGACTTTGATGGAATGGTCTGCGGGTGTCACATTGCATTTGCAGAGCCCCTGATGTGCCTAAACAGTAGAAACACCCCACAAGTGACCCCATTTTGGAAACTAGACCCCCCAAGGAACTTATCTAGATGTGTGATGAGCACGTTCAACCCCCAAGTGCTTCACAGAAGTTTACAACGCAGAGCCGTGAAAATAAAAAATCATTTTTCTTTCCTCAAAAAAGATGTTTTAGCAAGCAATTTTTTATTTTCACAAGGGTAACAGGAGAAATTGGGCCCCAATATTTGTTGCCCAGTTTGTTGTGAGTGTGCTGGTACCCCATATGTGGGGGTAAACCACTGTTTGGGCGCACGTCAGGGCTCAGAAGGGAAGTAGTGACATTTGAAATGCAGACTTTGATGGAATGGTCTGCGGGCATCACGTTGCATTTGCAGAGCCCCTGATGTGCCTAAACAGTAGAAACACCCCACAAGTGACCCCATTTTGGAAACTAGACCCCCGAAGGAACTTATCTAGATGTGTGGTGAGCACTTTCAACCCCCAAGTGCTTCACAGAAGTTTATAACGCAGAGCCGTGAAAATAAAAAATAATTGTTCTTTCCTCAAAAATTATGTTTTAGCAAGTAATTTTTTATTTTTGCAAGGGTAACAGAAGAAATTGGACCACAACAGTTGTTGCCCAGTTTGTCCTGAGTACGCTGGTACCCCAAATGTGGGGGTAAACCACTGTTTGGGCGCACGTCGGGGCTTGGAAGGGAGGGAGCACCATTTGACTTTTTGAACGCAAGATTGGCTGGAATCAATGGTGGCGCCATGTTGCGTTTGGAGACCCCTGATGTGCCTAAACAGTGGAAACCCCTTAATTCTAACTTCAACACTAACCCCAACACACCCCTAATCCTAATCCCAACTGTAGCCATAACCCTAATCACAACCCTAACCCCAACACAGCCCTAACCACAACCCTAACCGCAACACACCCGTAACCCTAATTCCAACCCTAATCCTAACCCTAATCCCAACCCTAACCACAACTGTAACCCCAACGCACCCCTAACCCTATCCGTAACCCTAACCACAAGCCTAATCTTAACCCTATTTCCAACCCTAGCCCTAATTCCAACCCTAACTGTAATTCCAACCCTAACCCTAAGGCTATGTGCCCACGTTGCGGATTCGTGTGAGATTTTTCCGCACGATTTTTGAAAAATCTGCAGGTAAAAGGCACTGCGTTTTACCTGCAGATTTACAGCAGATTTCCAGTGTTTTTTTGTGCGGATTTCACCTGCGGATTCCTATTGAGGAACAGGTGTAAAACGCTGCGGAATCCGCACAAAGAATTGACATGCTGCGGAAAATACAACGCAGCGTTTCTGCACGGAATTTTCCGCACCATGGGCACAGCGGATTTGGTTTTCCATAGGTGTACATGGTACTGTAAACCTGATGGAAAACTGCTACGAATTCGCAGCGGCCAATCCGCTGCGGATCCGCGGCCAATCCGCTGCGCATCCGCGGCCAATCCGCTGCAGATCCGCGGCCAATCCGCTGCGGATCCGCGGCCAATCCGCTGCGGATCCGCAGCCAAATCCGCACTGAGTGCACATGCCATAACCCTAACCCTAACCCTACCCGTAACCCTAACCCTACCCCTAACCCTACCCCTAGTTCTAACCCTAGTTCTAACCCTAACCCTAGTGGAAAAAGAAAAAAAAATATTTTCTTTATTTTATTATTGTCCCTACCTATGGGGGTGATAAAGGGGGTTTTTTTTTTTTATTTTTTTTATTTTGATCGCTGTGATAGAACCTACCACAGCGATCAAAATGTACTTTGTAATGAATCTGCCGGCCGGCAGATTCGGCGGGCGCACTGAGCATGCGTCCGCCATTTTGGAAGATGGCGGCGCCCATGGAGGAGGCGGACGGGCACCGGGAGCCTCGGTAAGTATAAGGGGGGGGGAGATCGGGGCACGGGGGGGTGACATAGGAGCACGGGGGGAGCGGACAGGAGGACGGGGGAGCGGAGCACAGGACGGAGGGGACTACGGGACAGATCGGTGGCTTGGGGGGGCGATCGGTGGGGTGGGGGGGGGGGTCACTTCAGGTTTTCCAGCCATGGCCGATGATATTGCAGCATCGGCCATGGCTGGATTGTAATATTTCACCAGTTTTTAGGTGAAATATTACAAATCGCTCTGATTGGCAGTTTCACTTTCAACAGCCAATCAGAGCGATCGTAGCCACGGGGGGGTGAAGCCACCCCCCCTGGGCTGAAGTACCACTCCCCCTCTCCCTGCAGATCGGGTGAAATCGGAGTTAACCCTTTCACCCACTCTGCAGCGACGCGATCATTCCATGACGCCACATAGGCGTCATGGGTCGGATTGGCACGGGTTTTCATGACGCCTACGTGGCATCATGGGTCGGGAAGGGGTTAAAAAGGAAAAAAGAAATGTATATCAAATGGAAAGGGTGAAGCATATCTAAAAAAGAATATAATGCTGTTTGCAGGGAATGCAAGTGTCAGGATGAAAATGGTGAAGTGGTCAAAAATGGTGTTGATAAGGCCGAACTTTTAAATTCTTATTTTGCATCTGTGTTCTCTAAGAAAGCAATTGTAACATCAACTGATCTTCATGGTGCCATAGAAGGAATAAAAGAATCCACTCTTTCTATAAACAGAGAAGTGGTGAGGGGACACTTAGCTAGTTTAAATTAATTTAAATCTCCTGGTCCAAATGAATTATATTCTAGGGTACTTAAAGAGTTAGCAGAGGAAATTACAGAACCACTAGCCACAGTATTTTTTTTAACTCAAATATTTTTTATTAAGTATAAGATTCCAATAAAACATTTCACATTAAGACATAAATTTTCATTTTCTCCACCCTTACCCACCCCTCCCCTCTCCTTCCCTTTTAGACAGCTCAAACTTTTCTCTTAACATGTCCTGTAGTATTATATACATTATCCACATACAATGACTTTTATTATGAACATATAAACCGTTAGTATATAGGCGAACCCTCCTCAGGCCTTGCTTCCCTTAACCTCCCCTAACCTAGTTCCAGCCAAGGCGTCCACAATTTATCATACAGGCCCATCTTCCCTCTTTTCTGATATACACCCTTTTCCAGGGTAATGACCTGCTTCACATATTTAATATATTCTCCCCTCGAGGGAGGCTCCTCTTTGATCCAATTTCTGGCATTGACCTTCCGAGCCATGTATAATAGTCTAGCGATTGCTATTATCAACTTGTTATCCACGTACCCTAACACGCACACCAAAGGTTCTCTTGGAATTACACAACTGTATGCCCCTTCTATCCGGCTTACAACCACCAACCAAAAAGCAGTCAATCTCGGACACGACCATAACATATGAAACATTCCAGCATTATCATTCCTACATCTAGGGCATTCCGAGTCAGATCTCAGCCCAGCTTTGTATAGGACATCCGGGGATCTATACACTCTGTATACAATATAAAGCTGGGAGACTCTATATGGGTCATTTAGTGATAATTTCGGTATCCATTCTAGTACAGACTCCCACGTTTCATCCTAAAAGTGACCCAACTCTCTTTCCCATTTAGCCCTCGCGCCAACCGGATATCCCAATAAGTGAGTATGGAGTAAATCCTTATATAGAGATGAGATAACACCCCTCGTTGTCCCCACTCCACGGATGTAATCCAATACTAAGTCGCTTTGAATTTGGAAACAATCCCCCTCATTCTGAGCCACAAACGCATGCTATACTTGTGCATATTGGAACCCCCCAGATATACTAAGACCATATTCCGACTGTAGCTGGGAAAAGGGTTTCAACTCCTGCCGCTCTAAAATCTGACAGGCATACCGAATCCCCCTAGCTTGCTATTCTGGTATATATCCCATTGCCAAAAACTCCGGTAGGTTATTATTAAACCACAGTGGAGAAAACCTGGCCAGACAAGTAACCCCACGAATTTAACTCTCCCCCATACTTTATATATCTGAAATAATGTTGGGTATTTTATTCACCAGTATCCCTAGGGAGCACTAGCCACAGTATTTGAAAAATCCTGGAGAACAGGAGAAGTCCCAGAAGATTGAAGAAGGGCAAATGTTGTCGCTATCTTCAAAAAAGGAAAGTAGATGGAGCCATGAAATTACAGGCCAGTGAGCATTACTTCTATACATGGAAAGATATTTGAACAAATTATTAAACACCATGTATGTAAGTACTTGGATAAGAATACAGTAATTAACCAGAGCCAGCATGGATTTGTAGCAAACACTGACTCGGTGTATTAGGGAAATGTGGTAGATATAGTATATCTCGACTTAAGCAAAATATTTGATAAAATATATCATATTATTCTTATTGAAAAAATGACCAAGTATGGGGTTGACAAGGCTACGGTTTGGTGGATTCAAAACTGGCTCAGTGATTGAACTCAAAGAGTGGCAATAAATGGTTACACATCCAATTGGAAGAGTGTTTCAAGTGGGGTACCACAAGGTTCTGTCCTGGCCACAGTGTTGTTCAACATTTTTCTAAATGATCTAGATAAGGGAACCTAAGCAAACATCAAATTTGCAGACGAAGCAAAGCTAGGAGGGATGGAGGACACTAGAGAAGACTGAGAAAGGATTCAAAAGGATCTAGATAAGCTTGAACAACAAGCAGCGACTAATAGAATGGTATTTAACAGACAGGGAGAAATGCAAGATTCTACATCTGTGAAAGAAAATTACATCTACAGAATGGGAGGAATAGAACTAAGCAACAGCACGTGTGAAAAAGACTTGGATATACTAATAGATGACAGTCTGCACATGAGTCAACAGTGTGATGCAGCAGCAAAAAAGGAAAACACAGTTCTAGGATGTATTAAGTTCTATTAAGCATAGAGTCTAGATCACGAGAAGTAATTACCCCTTCTACTCCTCCTTGGTCAGGCTTCATCTAGAATACTGTGTCCAGTTCTGGGCACCACATTTTGTCAGGACTCTGAACATTTTTTACCTTTTTGTGCATTACTGCCCTTTTCCAAGATGGCGTCTTTGGTCTCATGTGCACTGTGTCTTCCTGCTATAAAACTCCACCCCAGCCTTCAGTCTGTGCTAGAGTATTCTGCCTTGCATCCAGCTCCTGACCTCTGATTACTCCCTTGCTATACACCTGCTCCTGTTAACCTGTGTGGTGATCCTGCTACTCTGCTCTGAGTTCCTGCTGCATACACAAGTTTCCAGTAATCCTCCTTCATCTGCTGCTGGTGTTTACTTCCATCTGCACTTGCTGGACATGTAAGCTGTTGCTGCTTTGCAATAACCTGAGACTATTAACCAGACCTCCCTGGTTGAGCTAAGATATGATTTGAACTGCCTAATAAGCATATCTATCTGTGTCTGGACTAAGACAAGGATTTATTCGTGTCAAGTTTCCTCAAGAATAACTGTGCTTCATAGACTTTCTGCTTGATTCCTCTGAAGTTTCCTATAGACTGCTAAGCTGCGTTTATTATTTGCACCAAGTGTTGTGAACTTGAGTTTCTCTCTGCACCTGTTTGAATCGCCGTGTGATAATATAGACTTTACCACTTATAAAACTGTGTCCTGTAGTTGTCTTGTTCCACGCAAAGAGTCTCCTGAGTTATCCCCTATAATTATTACACATTTTAAAAAAGACATTGAAAAACTGGAGCAAGTTCAGAGAAGAGCTACCAGGATGGTGAGCGGACTGCAAAGTATGTCCTATGAGGAATGGTTAAAGGATCTGGGAATGTCTAGCTTGCAAAAAAGAAGGCTAAGAGGAAACATAATAGCTGTCTACAAATATTTGAAGGTTATGACACAGTGTAGAGGGATTATCCTTATTCTCATTTGCACATGGAAACACGAGAAGCAATGGAATGAAGCTGAAAGGGAGAAGATACAGATTAGATATTAGAAAAAACATTCTGACAGTGAGGGTGATCAATAAGTGGAACATGCTGCCGCGAGATGTGGTGAGTTCTCCTTCAATGGAAGTCTTCAAACAGAGGCTGAACAGACATCTGTCTGAGATAGTTTAGTGAATCCTGCATTGAGCAGGGTGTTGAACATGATGATCCCAGAGGTCCCTTCCAACTCTAACCTTCTATAATTCTATGATTATTACATGACGATGTGGGAAAGTGCTCATAAAACTTGGCAAGGGACAATATACCTTATAACACTGTCCACCATAGTGTCCCTAATACAGTGCCCCTATAACAGTGCCCACCATAGTGTCCCTAATACAATGCCCCTATATCAATGTCCATCATAGTGTCCCTAATACAGTTCCCTTATAACAGTATCCACTATAGTGTCCCTAATACAATGCTCCTATAACTGTATCCACCATAGTGTCCCTAATACAATGCCCCTATAACAGTGCCCATCATGGTGTCCATATATCAGGGACCGGCATAGTGTCCCTAAAACAGAGTCTGTCAAAGTGTCCCTAAAACAGTGTTCGTGTGACAGTATTAGGCATAGTGTCCCTACAACAGTGCCCCCTATGACGGGATAAAAGACAGTAGCCCTATAACAGTTGCAGACACAATTCCTGTATAGCAGTGTTCTCCAACTCCGGTTCTCAAGAGCCACCAACAGGTCATGTTTTCAGGATTTCCTTAGCATTGCACAGGTGATGGAATTATTGCCTGTGCAGGTTATGCAATTATCACCTGGGCAATACTAAGGAAATACTGAAAACATGATCTGCTGGTGGCTCTTCAGGACCGGAGTTGGGGAACAATGCCCTATAGCATTATCAGACACAGTGCCCCAATAACGGTGTCAGGAATAATGTTCCTAAGAAAGTCTCAGGAACAATGCCCTATAACAATGACAGCTATGAAGAGAAAAAGGCAAACAAAAAAAAAAGAAATGCCCCCCCCCAGTGAGTTCTGACTTCACGCCAGATCCAACTGTGGTTCCCGTTACCTTGGTTAGTGCATCTATCTGGGCTCCTCTGTCCAACAGCAGGCGCACCATGATAACATTCCCACGCCGGGAGGCAATGTGCAGAGCGCTAATACCATTCTTAGGGATAGAAGAAGAACGCACATGGGATTATGAGAAATAAAGATCAAAGAGTAACTCCACAGACGAGAGGAAAGACAATTATTCTTACCTGAGGTGTAAAATTAACATTTGCACCCCTGTTCAGGAGGAGCTGGGCCACATTAAGGTTCTCATAATGAGCCGCAATGTGCAGGGGTGTAAATCCTGTCTGCAAGGCAAACACATGACTGGATCACAGAAAGGACACAGGTATAACACACAGCTGATGAATCTACAGCATGTTGTAACATAAATCAGGTATTACCGCCACGTTATAACTGTGGGGTCTGACCTCCAGGATCCCCATTGGAAAAAGGGGCCACAGAGCTGTTGTGCTGCTAGATTGTCTGTGCAGGGAACTTTAGCTGACCACATTCACCAGAATGGAGCCATACGGTGGTTCCTCGAGGGATGGCCAGGAGTGTAAAGGTGCCCCACCAGCAGTTCCGCGCTTTAATTCTCAAGATTGGTGGAGGGCCCAAAGTCAAAAACCCACTAATAATAGTTATGACATATCCAAGTGATATGTCATCACTTTATAACATAGGAATAATCCTTTAAAGTCAACAGGCTAAAGAGCAAAAGACCTCAACAAGTTCTCCTCTTCTCCTGGTCTGAATTTCTTAAGCATCATGAAGATGGTGGTCTGACATTTTGGCTTAACTTCAGATCCCTCTTGGTTTGGGTGAGTTCTCAGACTGGTGGAGATGTAAGTGTAGCTACCGTCTGTTAATATGATGATGGCTTCTTATCACCAATCATATCGTCTCTGCAGATGGTTCCACAAACATGGGTGTTCCACGCAGATCTCCAGCCTATTGGATATCATGGAGATTTGGCGGAACAGAAGATCCAGACAAGTCAAAAGCAACTATGTGAGGCTATCATGTCAACATACAGTAAGCTTCACAGTACCCAAAAAAATCATGTGCGGAACAGGTCACATCAATGGTGCCCAACGGTCCTCACTGAGTCATTACCGTGTCCATTGAGGTTCAGTCATTTTGGTGGGACTGCTCCAAATGAACTTCTGACCGCAGCGGTGGAAATGTGTCCACCAACTAAGGCTTATGTGCACACGGTGTCTTATTTCCGACAGCAGAATCACCAAGTCTTTCCTAGGCCAAGCTGCTTACGGAAAATGCTGGTGGCCTCTTTCCAAACCCTGAAGCAATTAAAAGAAGTAATAAAAGGGACTGCACATGTGCACAGCAATCTCATTTTTACATTGCTGTGCATTAAGCTCATTTTTTGCGGCACCTTTGTAGGCAGATTCAAGGCAGGATCTGCATGCAAAAGACGTCGTGTGCACATACCCCAAAACAAGAACATTTCCTAAAGCCGTTTCTGCTTGAAAAACTTATGAACTCTTCAAAAAAGTCTGTGTGAACACAACCTAATAGTGACTATGTGCACAAGGCGTCTTTTTCAGGCAGATTCTACTGCAAAAATGGACATAATACACAGCAATGTCAAAACAACATTGCTGTGCATATTTTTTGTCTTATGTCGCTTCTTGTAACTTCTTCAGGGTTTGGAAACCCTGGAGTGGTTGAAAGAAGTAACATGTTCATTCTTTGGGAGGTTCATGCTCTCTTAAGGAAGATATATGGAAAAATATGCCAGTGGTGGAGCTGCTGTGAAAACGACGGCAAAACCACCGGCAGAGCCGCTTCAGGAAAGAAGCTGATGGGTTTTTACCTGGAGTGGGTTCACCTGCTAAAACTTGGTGGGCATAGAGCCGGCCCCACATTAGAATGATGCACGCAGCATCATTGACCAGCAGTGGCATCATCAAGGCCGGGTTGAATTGTGGTGACCTCAGGACTGTGGGAAAATGCCAGTGATGATGTCACCGCTGGTCAATGATGCTGCGCCTGGACGGTCGCATCTTGGCACCGTCCAGGTTGAAAACTATTTAGACCCCAGACATGGATTATGGCGTGGGACAGAATGACGGACAGGTATGGTAAAGTGTTGTTTTTTTATTTTACTTTTAGTACAGGAGATCGAGGGCTTTGGTGGAATTAGGCAAGGTCGTAAGTATGATTTAAATGAGATTATTAAAGGAGTCTGTGTCATTTTTTCAATTAAAGGATTTTATTCTGGCTGTGTCTTTATTTAACTTATAACTATAGGATTAGTAATGGATAGATGTCTTATAGACGCCTCTCCATTTCTAAGCCGTGGGCTTGATGTCACCTGACAATACAAAGACGACATCAACCCCACAAATAAGAACCCCACTTGCCTCCGCTACAGAGCAAGTGGGAAGAGCCGGGCAAAGTACCAGAATTGGTGAATCTAATAGATGCGACTTTTCTGGGCAGCTGTGGGCTGCTGTTTTTAGGCTGGTGGGGGCCTATATCAATGGCCCCTTACCAGCCTGAAAATACCAGCCCCCAGCTGTGAGCTTTAGCAAGGCTGATGGTCAAAAATGGGGGGGACCCCACGTAGTTTTTTAAATTATTAATTTAAATAATTTAAAAAAACAGCGTGGGGACCCCTCTATTCTTGATAACCAACCTTGCTGAAGCTGACAGCTGAGGGTTGCAGCCCCCAGCTGTGAGTTTTGACTGGTTAGTTCAAGAAAATAGGGGGGAGCCCATGCCGGGTTTTTCATTTGTTCATTTATTTCGTTATATCGCAGTCGGCGGCTGAGGAATACCCTGATCATCCACTCCTGCTGTCACTGTTATTAGGGGCAGCAAGTGTCGGATGATGGGAGTAAGAGTCCCAACAGCTCCCACCTGCTGTCATCATTCAGACTTTATTATAACTCTCATCATTCTCCTCTGCTCGCGCTGATCGCCGGCAGAGCAGAGGAGAATGATGACAGCCGGCTTCAGCACCTGCTGCCGGGGAACAGCGCTTACTGTAGCGCTTCTTCCCCGCTGCCGATGCGTGTCACACTGATGACATCAATTTGTGTTCTCCGTGTGCACGTGTGCGGGACATTTTGCCACCCGTGCTGATGGTAAAAAACGGACATGTCGACGTGTGGGTCACTCGGACACACGGTCCGTGAAAAAACACCACACGTACTGGAGACACTGACGTGTGAAAGAGGCCTAACAGAATGACCATTAAATGTCTTATGTAATGTCAATAAGGGTGCAGAAAAAAGGAATTACAAAAAAGGAGTCCACCCTTAGAAGTCATAAACTTTTAAGAATGGCCTAATTATTAATGTGGCCCTATTTATTGGACGTAATTAGTCTTCTACAGTGACCCATCACATATGGGGTACGGATATTACCAATACATCCACTAGTGTGAGTAAGAAAATGAATCACTTAATCATCATGCTAGAAAAGACCCCAAAGTGTGCACCAAAAGTAAAACAAATAGGGTGTAATGTGAAGGATGGGACCCCAATGGGGTTGAAATGTGGCCCTGTCAAGTGGTGTCATATGTTCTGACCTTTGACAAGACATCTGCATTGGGGTCATTCTGCAGGAGAACAGCGGCTGTCCGGGTGTCATCATTTCGAGCTGCGATGTGCAGTGCGGGAAGTCTCACTTTTCCTTTCATCCCGTAGCTGATGAGGTGAGCCACCACATTCTCATGTCCCTGCTGCAGAGCTACGGCCAACGGGGTGAATCCATCCTGCGTGTGAGAAGATTGTACATGGGAATGCTTAAATCTAGAATATTAGAGATGACGATACGGAGTGGACAGACACGGTCAGGAACTTATATCAAAAGGCACAAGACGGCGGGGCACTGGCTGGTATAGTATCACTGAGTCCTTCAGAAAAAAGGCTGCACACTGGGATACTGTTAATAGGTCAGTGACCTGTCTTTATGGAGACAGCCTGAAACCTGGCTACATCCTGCACACTCTCTCTCCATAAATGTAGGTCAGCCATCCTTTCTACAGAACCCAGCTGTGAGCTGAAGTTTCGCCTTTTTAACCAAAAGACAAAAGAGGCCACTGGCAAGAAATGGGATCATGCCCAGAGGCCAAGAAGGGATAAAAGCAGGATGAGCTGGAAACCCGCCACCAAATGCACCTTGTGCTCATATGCTGACGATAATGGGTTACGACATGGTATTATACGCACGTGTAAAAGGAACAGGACCATTCTATTATACGTATATAATAGGTCACCATTACAATACGGCTTCTAGATAGCCAACGCATTTCAGTTAGATTTGGCGTTCTCACAACCGTCCCCATTCACTGGAGGGGTCCTAAGGAGGAGCTTAAGGGTTCCCATGCTAAATAGGCTACTTCTCCATTTTGTATGAAAAAGTATAATAAAAATATAATTTATTAATTGCACTTTTAAAAAAAAAAATCAATATAAGGAGGATAAGATAGAAATACTTGGCCTACGTGTTTCGAGCACTAAGGCTCTTAGTCAGGTGGTTGCTGGATACCTGCCCTTCTACTCAGCTGCTCTTGCTAGGGAGCCGGCCCGTGATCCTTGTCCGTGCCCCACACCCTTTTAGATTAATTTGTTACCGGATCTGTGAGCTGATGTGATTTCCTTGTTTGTTCATGTTTACTTCTCCTTTGTGCCAATTTTTATACATACCAGTTTTTTTTGTGGAGTTTCGCAAAATCTCGCACGCCGCATTTCAGGCTTTAGCCTCATGCACAATTCTGTATGGCAGAAGCTATGCGCCGCCACATCTGCTTGTAGCATAGAATAACCCTGAAGGGCACTTAGACTAAGAATGATTGACAGGTCTCTCCTTATTTATGACGTCATATGTAAATAAGGAGAGACCTGTCAATCACACTTAGTCTAAGTGCACACTGTGTGTGAATGTAGACGCCTTGCTCCCGGCATACACCTTAACGTTGCCATAGACTTCCATTCACCAAACGGAGGCCCCAAGCATGTCCTTCTGGCCTATGTCTTTTTATGGAAGTAGAGACTACGTTGGACAGATGCACAGAGCAATCGTTATTACCATCGTTCTGTGCCTACCGAATATCACCATTATCGGCAGCACATCTCCTCCTGTTTGCACATCATGAATGATCTAATCACCTGGATGAGGCCTAAAACATGTTTCAGTGTTGAGGATAATCCAGGAACCAGGGCAAGAGACATCCTCCTTTTGGAAACTTTACTAGTACAGAAATATCATAAGGGTTCGCCATGCAGGGTCTTTATCAAGCCATAAAGAAGAGAGATATACATTTTTTTATGGCTTGATAAAAGACCTGTGCGGCTGAAACGTTGTGATTTTTCTATGAGGATGTCTCGTCCCTTGGTTTCTGGATTTCTCTATATTGCTACAACCTTGTGGATTGCACCGAATATGCATGGACACCAGAACGGTGCACAGCACTCATCTATGGCAAGTGCGTAGCGAGGGTGATGGATTCTCCGTGGTCATGATCCCTGTCAGGACATATCCTAAAATTATAATGGACATGAATTCAAATGGGATTGTGACAAAATTTCCAGTGATCACTGGCACCTATTTTGAGTCTTGTTATATGGGGCCCTACTATTTTTGAATAAATAAAAAAATACTTTTTTATATCTCAATAAATAAAAAAATTGTGGTATCAAAACCATTTTAACCCTAGCTGCTCTGTGGTCACACATAAAAAATCACCAATGAACCCAATGTTTCCTTTAAGGGGTATTACCATCTCCAAAATCCTATCCCAATATGTAGTAGGTGTAATAATAGAAAAAATATTATCAAATACCTCCAATTAGAAATGTAGTATAGTTCTTCTGATACGCTATGTCACTTACTCCATGTGCAAGGCATTGCAGTAACTTAGGTATCTGTGGGTGCGACCACTAGCAACTAGCTGCTCACTATATGAGTGGTCATAACCATGGATACCTAAGGTCCTGCAATGCCTGCACATGGGCTAAGCAATTTAGCAAATCAGAAGAACTATACTACATTTCTAACAGGAGGTATTTGCTAATATTACTAATATTATTACACCTACTACATATTGGGATTGGGTCCTGGATATGGGAATACTACTTTAATGTCTGAGTAGTCTTATGACCTCATTAAACGGCTCCCCATGTCTCATCTTCTCAGAATGACACGGGAGTACTCGTACCTTAAAATTTGCAGTGGAAATAAGCTTGAATATCAAGAAATAGTGACTTCTTATATCACCAAATTTACTGACCTCTGTGGCAAGGTTCTGGTTGGCTCCGTTCTCCAGAAGGAACTTCACCACGGGAAGATGGTTCTCCTGAGCTGCCATATACAGGGGCGTAAAGCCTTTCTGCGGTCACATAAAGCAGAAGCGATGGTCACCTTCTTGTGATATCCGTGGAAAGATACGGTTTCATTGTGTAGCGGACAGTGGTACCTGTGACTGGCTGTTGACATTGGCCCCATAATTGACGAGCTCCCGCACCACGTCTTCTTGTCCGGCCAAGGCGGCAATGTGCAGCGCCGTGTTACCTTTCTACACAGCCGATGGCAATGAGAAGGGGGGAGGTACAAGAGGGTTACATATACAGAGAAGGGTTACGTACAGCCGGCCACAGATGGCGCGTTCCCTACAGATTATATGATCCGTATATTTGATTAAATGCTAAACAACTGGTAATCCCATAACGTGCTCCTGAGCGGCGCGAGCAGAGGAGAATGATAAGAGTTATATGAAAGTGTGAACGATGACAGCAGGTGGGGGCTTTTGGGACTATTACTCCCATCATCCGACACTTGCTGCCGCTAATAACAGTGAATGAGATGAGCAGCATCATCATCGAGGCCGGGCTGAACTGCGGTGACCTCAGGACCGTGGGAAAATGCCAGTGATGATGTCACCGCTGGTCAATGATGCTGCGCTCTCAGCAGCTCAGTCACCAGTGGCTTTCAGCCGTGGCAGTCGCATCTTGGCACCATCCAGGTTTAAAGCTATTTATCCCCCAGACATGGATTACAGCGTGGGACAGAGTGACGGACAGGTATGGTATATTGTTGTTTTTTTATTTTACTTTTATTACAGGAGATCGAGGGCTTCGGTGGAATTAGGTGAGAATAAAGGACTTTATTCTGGCTGTGTCTTTATTTACCATACAACTATAGGATTAGTAATGGATAGGTGTCTTATAGACGCTTCTCCATTACTAAGCAGTGGGCTCGATGTCACCTGCAAAGCAATATCTGTATGTGGAGTGTGAGTCCTACAGATGATCCCACTATTAATTAATCATAACAAAGCAAAAGAAGTGGAAAATAAAACATAACTTTTAATACATTAAAGTCGATAAAAACTAATCACCCAAGTGAACACATAATACGGGGCCAAGTCATTGCCATATAAAATGGACCTTGAAAAAATGACAAGCCCTAAACAGGATTAAAAGTTTCCGACAATATATGCGGAATCAATCTGAAATAAGGTTTGTAAAGTAGCTGTACAACAATATATAAGACAGCAACTAACCTTATGCGTACAGATGCATATAATAACAATAGACAGTAATAGGCATATACTGTAAGAGACGCTTACTGTGGCTATTACACAAAAAAAGGGAACGGTCTCACCAATTCCATAAGGCAGGCATCGGAGCACCGGGTATTCTTTTGTCAGATGGGTATCCGGTTGATAATGGGATGACAGTCCCTATGTCAATCCCTATGGGGCTATCAATAGACTATCCCCAAAGCTCCTGCCCTTACAAGGGCAGTCCACATCTACCCCTGTATACACATGCCCTGCACTCTCCCTATATCACCCAACGCGTTTCTTCCAAGCCCAGGTCATCAGGGGAATTGCTTGTCTGAGGAGATTATGTGCTAAGAAAAGAGGGACAAAAAGTCCTGCCACCCTCTATGCTGTCCTGCAGAGAGTGGACAAGGCTAGGGCCATTATTAAATAGGAAATGTGCCACGCTTCCTATAGGGCAATCCAATGCAATCAATGCATTGGCAGCTGGAGGTGGTTAGAGCATGATGCAAAGAATGGTATCGGCGCCAAGACTGCGCGCTGTATACTACATAATGTGTACATCCCAAGCGCTATAAAAACCAAATAAATCCATCAAAGCTAAGAACTCACGGTTTGGGTGATGTCACACGCCCGGCTCCACGTGGAGTACATCTCTCCGTAACCAGTGGAGGGACTTCCTGTCATGCGTGCTAAGGCAGGAAGTTACCGCTGCCTAGCAACCAACACGCTATGTGGAGGGACTTCCTGTCATGCGTGATAAGGCAGGAAGTTACCGCTGCCTAGCAACCAACACGCTATGTGGAGGGACTTCCTGTCATGCGTGCTAAGGCAGGAAGTTACCGCTGCCTAGCAACCAACACGCTATGACAGGAAAAATGCCCACTATAATAGGCAAATCATTTCCGCAAGAAGATGCGGACGGTCCCGGGGGGGAAAGGTATCCTACTACGTGTAATTTAATGTGAAATAAATGCGGGCACTAAAAAAAGGGGGGCGGTGCGGGAAATATCGCTAACCGGAAGTCCCCATAACCCGGCAACCAAGATGAAACACACATGGTGTTATAACATGTAGTTATAACCTGATGAATGCCGAGGTAGTATATACCAAAACCGCACCACACAACATGCGGAAGGATTTAATATGGGACCATGATACGAAGGGGCCGTACACTGGCAACCACAATGTAGCAGTGTAGGACTACAATAGAGGCGCTGCAAAGTTGTGCAGTCACCAAAATTAAAAATCCTGTCATACCACGCCATACATCAGTGGGGCTAGTATCCTCTGTAGTCATAATCAGGTACGACGAAAAACGCCCAGACCATAGATGATCCAGCCCAAAATATAGACAGAAAAAGAGAAAACCGTGAGCGCTGAATTGGAAAAAGGATCCAGATGGTACATGTGGGCCCATAGTCAGTACATATGTAGAAAACCATAAAAAATATCCCAACCACAAACAATATATAAGCCCCATAATAAGGAAGGACACTAAACAAACATTGCCATGGTGAGTGGCACCTTAGGTACAGTATGCCTAAATTCTTATTGATGTCATCCAATTATTGTTTATGGGATTCGCAATATTGACAATACAATATGCCACTCACCATTGCAATGTTTGTTTAGTGTCCTTCCTTCACAAAGGTGACAACCCCACATATATTAACACCACTTGCCACCGCTACAGGGCAAATAGAAAGAGCCGGGCAAAGTGCCAGAATTGGCGCATCTAGCAGATGTGCCTTTTCTGGGCAGCTGCGGGCTACTATTTTTAGGCTGGGGGGCCTATATCAATGGCCCCTTATCAGCCTGAGAATAGTAAGCCCCCAGCTTTGAGCTTTAGCAAGACTGGTTGTCAAAAATGGGGGGAACCCCACGCCATTTTTTAAAATTATTTATTTAAATAAAAGCAGCGTGAGTACCCCTCTGTTGTTGATAAACAACCTTGCTGAAGCTGACAGCTGAGGGTTGCAGCCCCCAGCTGTGAGTTTTGCCTGGTTGGTTCAAGAAAATAAGGGGGAACCTACATCGGGTTTTTCATTCATTTATTTCCTTAGATCGCAGCCGGCGGCTGTGAAATACCCTGATTATCCGCTCCTACTGTCACTGTTATTAGCGGCAGCCAGGGCTGGCGTCAGCACCCGGCGCACCCGGGCATGTGCCGGGGCCCTGGCGAGACGGGGGTGCCCATTCACGGTACTGTTGTGAATTAGACTTTTTGGCTCCCTCTTGTGGTTACTAGTGATATGACTCTGGGATTTTCTTCCCTCAGTTTGCACCCAGCTGGGTCGTTAGTTCAGGGGTGTTGCTATATAAACCTCCTGGAACCTTAGTCCAGTGCCTGGCATCGTTGTAATCAGACACATTCTGTTTGCTCCTATCTGCTGGTCCTGGTTCGTGCAAAATTAAGCTAAGTCCTGCTTCTTTGTTTTTTGGGTTATTTGCTTGCTCTTATTTTTATCCAGCTTGTACTAAATGTGATTCCTGATCTTGCTGGAAGCTCTAGGGGGCTGGTGTTCTCCCCCCGGGCCGTTAGACGGTTCAGGGGTTCTTGAATTTCCAGTGTGGATATTTTTTATAGGGTTTTTGCTGACCATATAAGTTATCTTTCTATATTCTGCTATTAGCTAGTGGGCCTCTCTTTGCTAAATACCTAGCTCATTCTTATGTTTGTCTTTTCCTCTTACCTCACCGTTATTATTTGTTGGGGGCTTGTATCCAACTTTTGGGGTCTATTCTCTGGAGGCAAGAAAGGTCTTTCTTTTCCTTTCTAGGGTTAGCTAGTTCTCCGGCTGGCGCGAGACGTCTAGAACCAACGTAGGAACGTTCCCCGGCTGCTGTTATTTGTGGTGCTAGGATTAGATATATGGTCAGCCCAGTTACCACTGCCCTATGAGCTGGTTTTTTGTGTTTGCAGACTTAGAAATTATTTCTGAGACCCTCTGCCATTGGGGTCACAACAGTATGCCAGGCCAACATTGAATGTTTAATGCATTGCAGAAGTGGGATAATAAGAAAGGAAATTCTGAGTTGTTTTTTTTTTTTTTCTTTCCTCTCTTCCTCCTCTTTACCTTTGAGTGACTTGTGCTTGCTGCAGACATGAATGTCCAGACCTTGATTACAAGTGTAGACCAGCTGGCAGCTCGTGTGCAGGGCATACAAGATTTTGTTACCAGTAGTCCTATGTCTGAACCTAAAATACCTATTCCGGAATTGTTTTCTGGAGACCGATTTAGGTTCAGGAATTTCAAGAATAATTGTAAATTGTTTCTTTCTCTGAGACCCCGTTCATCTGGAGATTCAGCTCAGCAAGATAAAATTGTTATTTCTTTTTTACGGGGCGACCCTCAGGATTGGGCTTTCTCGCTAGCGCCAGGAGATCCGGCATTGGCAAATATTGATGCGTTTTTTCTGGCGCTCGGATTGCTTTACGAGGAACCCAATCTTGAAATTCAGGCAGAAAAAGCCTTGCTGGCTATTTCTCAGGGTCAGGATGAAGCTGAAGTGTATTGCCAAAAATTTCGGAAATGGTCCGTGCTTACTCAGTGGAATGAGTGTGCTCTGGCCGCAAATTTCAGAAATGGCCTTTCTGAAGCCATTAAGAATGTGATGGTGGGTTTCCCCATTCCTACAAGTCTGAATGATTCTATGGCGCTGGCTATTCAAATTGACCGGCGTTTGCGGGAGCGCAAAACCGCTAATCCTCTGGTGGTGTTGTCTGAACAAACACCTGATTTAATGCAATGTGATAGAATTCAGACTAGAAATGAGCGGAAAAATCATAGACGTCAGAATGGGTTGTGTTTTTACTGTGGTGATTCTACACATGTTATATCAGCATGCTCTAAACGCCTAACAAGGGTTGTTAGTCCTGTCGCCATTGGTAATTTGCAACCTAAATTTATTTTGTCTGTGACTTTAATTTGCTCTTTGTCTTCTTACCCTGTTATGGCGTTTGTGGATTCAGGTGCTGCCCTGAGTCTTATGGATCTGTCATTTGCCAAGCGCTGTGGTTTTGTTCTTGAACCGTTAGTAAATTCTATTCCTCTTAGAGGTATTGATGCTACGCCATTGGCGGAAAATAAACCGCAGTTTTGGACGCAGGTGACCATGTGCATGACTCCTGAACATCGGGAGGTGATTCGTTTTCTTGTTCTGCATAAAATGCATGATTTGGTCGTTTTGGGTCTGCCATGGTTACAGACCCACAATCCAGTCTTGGATTGGAAGGCAATGTCTGTGTCAAGTTGGGGCTGTCTGGGAATTCATGCTGATTCCCCGCCGGTGTCTATTGCTTCCTCTACTCCTTCGGAAGTTCCTGAGTATTTGTCTGATTATCAGGATGTATTCAGCGAGTCCAGATCCAGTGCTCTGCCTCCTCATAGGGACTGTGACTGCGCCATAGATTTGATCCCAGGTAGTAAATTTCCTAAGGGAAGATTATTTAATCTGTCTGTACCTGAGCATGCCGCAATGCGTTCGTATATCAAGGAGTCTCTGGAGAAGGGGCATATCCGTCCATCCTCTTCCCCTCTTGGTGCAGGATTCTTTTTTGTGGCCAAGAAGGACGGATCTTTGAGACCTTGTATTGACTATCGGCTTCTGAATAAAATCACTGTAAAATTTCAGTATCCTTTGCCTCTGTTGTCGGACTTGTTTGCCCGGATTAAAGGTGCCAAGTGGTTCACCAAGATAGATCTTCGTGGTGCGTACAACCTTGTGCGCATTAAGCAAGGAGATGAATGGAAGACTGCATTTAATACGCCCGAAGGTCATTTTGAGTACTTGGTGATGCCTTTTGGGCTCTCTAATGCTCCCTCAGTGTTTCAGTCCTTTATGCATGATATTTTCCGGAAGTATCTGGATAAATTTATGATTGTTTATCTGGATGATATTCTGGTTTTCTCTGAAGATTGGGACTCACATGTGGAGCAGGTCAGGATGGTGTTTCAGGTTTTGCGTGAGAATGCCTTGTTTGTTAAAGGCTCAAAGTGTCTCTTTGGAGTACAGAAGGTTCCCTTTTTGGGGTTTATTTTTTCCCCTTCTGCTGTGGAGATGGACCCAGTCAAGGTCCGAGCTATTCATGAGTGGACTCAGCCCACGTCAGTTAAGAGTCTTCAGAAGTTCTTGGGTTTTGCTAACTTCTACCGTCGTTTTATCGCTAATTTTTCTAGTGTTGTTAAACCTTTGACGGATATGACCAAGAAAGGTTCTGATGTTGCTAACTGGGCTCCTGCAGCCGTGGAGGCGTTCCAGGAGTTGAAGCGCCGGTTTACTTCGGCACCTGTTTTGTGCCAGCCTGATGTCTCACTTCCCTTTCAGGTCGAAGTGGATGCTTCTGAGATTGGGGCAGGGGCCGTTTTGTCACAGAGAGGCCCTGGTTGCTTGGTAATGAGACCATGTGCTTTCTTCTCTAGGAAGTTTTCGCCTGCTGAGCGGAATTATGATCTTGGCAATCGGGAGTTACTGGCCATGAAGTGGGCATTTGAGGAGTGGCGTCATTGGCTCGAGGGTGCTAAGCATCGTGTGGTGGTCTTGACTGATCACAAACATTTGATGTATCTCGAGTCTGCTAAACGCCTGAATCCTAGACAGGCCCGCTGGTCATTGTTTTTCTCCCGTTTTGACTTTGTGGTCTCGTATTTACCAGGTTCAAAGAATGTGAAGGCTGATGCTCTTTCAAGGAGCTTTGTGCCTGACTCTCCTGGAGTCACAGAACCTGTTGGTATTCTTAAAGAGGGAGTTATCTTGTCAGCCATTTCTCCTGATTTGTGATGCGTGTTGCAGAGATTTCAGGCTGGTAGACCTGACTCTTGTCCACCTGACAGACTGTTTGTTCCTGGTAAGTGGACCAGCAGAGTCATTTCCGAGGTTCATTCCTCGGTGTTGGCAGGTCATCCGGGAATTTTTGGCACCAGAGATCTGGTGGCTAGGTCCTTTTGGTGGCCTTCCTTGTCACGGGATGTGCGGTCATTTGTGCAGTCCTGTGGGACTTGTGCTCGAGCTAAGCCTTGCTGTTCTCGTGCCAGCGGGTTGCTCTTGCCCTTGCCTGTCCCGAAGAGGCCTTGGACACACATTTCCATGGATTTCATTTCTGATCTCCCGGTGTCTCAGGGTATGTCTGTCATCTGGGTGGTATGTGATCGCTTTTCTAAAATGGTCCATTTGGTGCCTTTGCCTAAGCTGCCTTCCTCTTCCGATCTGGTTCCTGTGTTCCTTCAGAATGTGGTTCGTTTACACGGCATTCCTGAGAATATTGTGTCTGACAGAGGATCCCAGTTTGTTTCCAGGTTCTGGCGATCCTTTTGTGCTAGGATGGGCATTGATTTGTCGTTCTCGTCTGCGTTTCATCCTCAGACTAATGGACAAACTGAGAAAACTAATCAGACTCTGGAGGCTTACTTGAGATGTTTTGTTTCGGCAGATCAGGATGATTGGGTGACCTTCTTGCCGTTGGCTGAGTTTGCCCTTAATAATCGGGCTAGTTCCGCTACTTTGGTTTCGCCATTTTTCTGCAACTCTGGTTTCCATCCTCGTTTTTCCTCGGGACATGTGGAGCCTTCTGACTGTCCTGGGGTGGATTCTGTGGTGGATAGGTTGCAGCAGATCTGGAATCATGTGGTGGACAACTTAAAATTGTCACAGGAGAAGGCTCGGCGTTTTGCCGACCGCCGCCGCGGTGTGGGTCCCCGACTTCGTGTTGGGGATTTGGTGTGGCTGTCTTCTCGATTTGTTCCTATGAAGGTCTCCTCTCCTAAATTTAAGCCTCGCTTCATCGGTCCTTACAAGATATTGGAAATCCTTAATCCAGTGTCCTTTCGCTTGGATCTTCCGGTTTCGTTTGCCATTCACAACGTGTTCCATAGGTCTTTGTTGCGACGCTACGTTGTGCCTGTGGTTCCTTCTGCTGAGCCTCCTTCTCCGGTGTTGGTTGAGGGCGAGTTGGAGTACGTGGTTGAGAAGATCTTGGATTCTCGTCTCTCCAGACGGAGGCTTCAGTATTTGGTCAAGTGGAAGGGCTATGGTCAGGAGGATAATTCCTGGGTGGTTGCCTCTGATGTGCATGCGGCCGATTTAGTTTGTGCCTTTCACGCTGCTCATCCTGATCGCCCTGGTGGTCTTGGTGAGGGTTCGGTGACCCCTCCTTAAGGGGGGGGTACTGTTGTGAATTAGACTTTTTGGCTCCCTCTTGTGGTTACTAGTGCTATGACTCTGGGATTTTCTTCCCTCAGTTTGCACCCAGCTGGGTCGTTAGTTCAGGGGTGTTGCTATATAAACCTCCTGGAACCTTAGTCCAGTGCCTGGCATCGTTGTAATCAGACACATTCTGTTTGCTCCTATCTGCTGGTCCCGGTTCGTGCAAAATTAAGCTAAGTCCTGCTTCTTTGTTTTTTGGGTTATTTGCTTGCTCTCATTTTTGTCCAGCTTGTACTAAATGTGATTCCTGATCTTGCTGGAAGCTCTAGGGGGCTGGTGTTCTCCCCCCGGGCCGTTAGACGGTTCGGGGGTTCTTGAATTTCCAGTGTGGATATTTTTGATAGGGTTTTTGCTGACCATATAAGTTATCTTTCTATATTCTGCTATTAGCTAGTGGGCCTCTCTTTGCTAAATACCTAGCTCATTCTTATGTTTGTCTTTTCCTCTTACCTCACCGTTATTATTTGTTGGGGGCTTGTATCCAACTTTTGGGGTCTATTCTCTGGAGGCAAGAAAGGTCTTTCTTTTCCTTTCTAGGGTTAGCTAGTTCTCCGGCTGGCGCGAGACGTCTAGAACCAACGTAGGAACGTTCCCCGGCTGCTGTTATTTGTGGTGCTAGGATTAGATATATGGTCAGCCCAGTTACCACTGCCCTATGAGCTGGTTTTTTGTGTTTGCAGACTTAGAAATTATTTCTGAGACCCTCTGCCATTGGGGTCACAACACGGTACAGACAGTGCCGGCGTTAGGGGCAGGCAGCTGCCTAGGGCCCCCGCTCCCCAGGGGCCCTCAGCTAGCGGCACATCACACAGCCGCTATGGGCCCCTGTGAGGCAGGGGTGCCCGCCTGCCGCCAGCGCCGACTCTCCCGCCGCATTGAACTATTCCGGCGTCTGCCGGTACAGTTCAAAGCAATGATAGAGGAGGGAGCGTCAGATGACGCTCCCTCTCCCATCATTCCCCACTCTGCCTCTGACACTGTGGGTGCGTAATGACATCATCGCCCACTCACTGTGTGCCAGGCAGTGCAGCGACAGCCGCCGAGACAGGAGCAGGGAGCAGCGCGGGCACGAAGAGAGGTGAGGAGTGTGTTGTTTTTTTTCTTACTATAACAGTGAGTACTGGACTGTGGTGCCATTCTGGGGGGGGGGGATGGGGGAGAGAGATGTGGGCTGTGCTATAAACTACATGGCTGTGCTATATACTACATGGACTGTGAAATATGCTACGTGGGCTGTGCTATATACTACATGGCTGTGTTATATACTATGTGGGCTGTCCTATATACTACGTAGGCTGTCCTATATACTACGCAGGCTGTGTTATATACTGCGTGGGCTGTGTTATATACTACTGGGCTGTGTTATATGCTACGTGGCTGTGCTATATGCTACGTGGCTGTGCTATATACTACGTGGCTGTGCTATATACTACGTGGCTGTGCTATATACTACGTGGCTGTGTTATATGCTACGTGGGCTGTGTTATATACTATGTGGCTGTGCTTTATACTACGTGGATGTGCTATATGCTACCCATTTTGCACTTTTACAAATGTTCTACGTTAATACTTTCTAATGTTTACTTTAAAAAGTTTTCCATTAAAAAGTTGTCATATTCAATGTATGCAGTTTTTTCTTTGCAGCAAGTTCAGCTAACAATAAAATGCTTACTGGTAACTGAGGAAGAGGGAGTAGTTCACAAAAATTGGCATATAAGGGGTTGACTTATATAAAGCCCCTCTGCTGTATGGTATTGTAGAATTTTCAATAGCTATCACTCATGTAAGAAGTGAAATCTGGCATTGTACTATACCTATATTTCTCTGCTGTATCTGTGCATCATGAAACGTGGTATGTGTTAAAGGAGGGGTCCACTGAGACTCATTCGCCCGGTGGGTAAGATGGGGGTAAGAGTCCCCAAAGCCCCCACCTGCTGTCATCGTTCGGACTTTAATATAACTCTCATCATTCTCCTCTGCTTGTGCCGATCGCCGGCAGAGCATGGGAGAATGATGAGAGCCGTCTTCAGCACCTGCCGCTGGGGAACAGCGCTTACTGTAGCGCTTCTTCCCCGATGCCGATGCATTCTGCCACAAGAACATTTTTAGATCTTTTATTTATCTTTTCTGAGCTCCTCTCGGCTGATTTATGCCCAGAAACCATATCAAAGTTCAATATGCAGGTAAACAAAGCGTTTGCAAAAGCCAAATGGTGCAACATGTTTAATGAAACCCAAAGGAATAAATACACTTTAGCCTCAACTACATGCACTTAAAGGGGAATTCCCATATCCAATATTCTATCCTAATATGTAGTAGGTGAAATAATAATAATATCAAATACCTCCAATTAGAAATGTATAGTTTTTTTGTTTCGCTATGTCTCTTTCCTCATATGCAGTGCATTGCAGGACCTTGGGTATCCATGGTTACGGCCACTGGCAACTAGCTGTCACTATATCAGTGGTTGTAACCATGGATACCTAAGGTCCTGCAATGCCTGCAAAGGAGGAAAGAGACATAGTGAATCAGAAGAACTATACTAAATTTCTAATTGGAGGTATTTGCTAATATTATTATTATTACACCTACTACATATTGGGATAGAATCTTGGAGATGGGAATGTCCTTTTAAGTTAAAAAAAAGTCCCCCCTAAAACTGCTCAAACGCTCATTATACAATACAACATAGGAGAGTCATTACATGTGAGACAGGATTAGCTGACGGACAGTAGCGCTCACCTTGGTGGTGGTCTCCAGCACAATTTCTTTGTGTAGCAGCTCGCTCACCATTTTCAGGTGCCCCTCCTTGCTGGATAGATGCAGGGCATTCAGCCCATTCTGCGGGAAAGATGGGGTTAATCTTTTTCCACAGACAAAAAAACGTGGAGGCTGTGGGGCTGGCAATGTAGCGGACAGTGAGGTCACACTACAACATATGGGACAACATATGGCACAAGTCAGAAAATAAGATATTTCTTCCATTTATGGCTTTTGGGGGCACATTTTTGCCCAAATATTGAATTTGCTAAAGGAATTTAAAAAAATTTGCCGCAAAAATTGCATCATGTGAACATGGCCTAATGCCAAAGAATCAAACACAAAGTTCTCCGAAGGCCTATGCTGCTGATTTCTAGCCCTATGCTGCTGATTTCTAGGACTATGCTGCTGATTTCTAGGCCTATGCTGCTGATTTCTAGGACTATGCTGCTGATTTCTAGGACTATGCCAATGACAGTATAGTTATATCAGCCCCATTATTTATAACTAGACTTGATTTTCGTTTTTTTTTTAGTTTTGTTAAAAATTCCTTATTGTCTCTGCAAAGATAAGGTGTGAGCCCATCTTGATCAGCGTCAATCATTGATGAAAACAGTTAGCAGCTACACATTAATTCCACAGTGACACCGCAGGCGAACAGCGGTATTGCACGACGAGTAGAACCACGTAGGTAAGAACTGTATTTATGATGTGGTCATAGGTGAAGGTGTAATTTGTAATGTACCATTTATAATACTGGTTTCCTCATATGTGGTAGGTAAATCTTTGTGCCCCCTCAGGAAGCAGACATCAGGTGGGATGGCTACATTTGCACCACCTGAAGCTTCACCCCTGATAAAGGGAAACGGACTGCGCTTTTTGCCTAATAAATGCCAACAATGCCTGGTATAATAATAAAAAGGGAATGGTGCAGAAGCACTGAGCGACCAGCAGTGTTATCAGCCCCAGCCCCCAGCAATGTTATTATTCCTGCCCCACCTCCACCCCGGGCAGCATTATTAGTCTTGGACCCCAGCAGTGTTATCAATCCTGGGCCCCCAGCAGTGTTATAAGTCCTGGGCCCCAGCAGTGGTATCAGTCCTGGGCCCCAGCAGTGTTATCAGCCCTCGGTCCCAGCAGTGTTATCAGTCCTGGCCCCCAGTAGTGTTATCAGTCTTGGGTCCCGGCAGGAATGGAAACACCACAGGGGGGCAGGAATGAAAACAACAGGGGGCAGGAATGAAAACAACACAGGGGGACAGAATGTGTGACACGGGGCAGAATGTGAGACACAGGGGGCAGGTATGGAAACTACACGGCGGCAGGATTTGTGACAGGTGGCAGGCTGTGAGACACGGGCAGAATTTGTGACGGGGCAGGATGTGAGACACAGGGGGCAGAATTTGTGACACAGGGGGCATAATGTGAGACGGGGGGCAGGATGTGAGACACGGGGCAGAATGTGAGACACTGGGGCAGAATTTGTGACACGGCGCAGAATGTGAGACACGGGGCAGGATGTGAGACAGGGGTGCAGGATGTGAGACACGGGGCAGAATGTGAGACACGGGGGCAGAATGTGAGACAGGGGGGCAGGATGTGAGGCAAGATGGAGACAGATGGGGCAGGATGGAGACAGATGGGGCAGGATCATGGTGCAGGATCACGGGGCAGGATGGATACGATGGAGACAGATGGGGCGGCAGGATAATGGGACAGATGGGTCCGGATCATGGGACAGATGGGGCAGGATGGGGAGATCATATGGGGGTAGAATGGATACTCATGAGGGCAGGATGGGAGAACATATGGCTGGAGCCAGGAATGAGATACACGGGACCAGGATGCGGATATTATTACCATAGGAGCTAATTAAGGGATATTATTACTGCAGTGATGTATTGATTTTATTTTTTGAGGACACTGTTTTAAATGGGGGGTGGTCCTGTTACTGTGTAGAGTGACACTATGTCGCCATTTTTTCTTCATCTGGTGTAGAATAGAAGTCGGGAAAAAATTAAGCAATGTGTTCTGCAAGCGGAGCTCTAGATAAATATGTTATTTCCTGCAGAGACGAGCCCTGGCTGGCAGAAGTGATGGCGGTCTGTGCTGGATGAAGATGGAAAGCGAGGCTGAAGGACTTCACCAAGAGACGTCACTGGTGAGTTAGTGTGTTACCTGTACACAGACACTGCATACTAAGTACAGATCTCCTGTGTATAATGGCACTTATGGTGATAGTATTGTGGGTTTTTTTTTTATTAATGATCAGTATTGCAGTATTCAGTCACTATGCGGTGGTAATATGTTGTCTGGCCAAGGTGTGGCGGTATTTGTCCCTTGTATGTGCTATTATTTGATCACTGTGGTGGTAATATGTGGTCTGGTCATGGTGTGGTGGTAGTTGTCCCTTGTATGTGGTATTATTGGTCACCATGTGGTGGTAATGTGATCTGGACATGGTGTGGCGGTATTTGTTTCTTGTATGTGGTATTATAGGTCACTATGTGGTAGTAATACAGGGTCTGATCATGGTGTGGCGGTATTTTTCCTTGTTTGTGATATTATTGGTCACGTAAAAATTGAAAAATAAATAAAAATATACCTAAATTGTATTGGATATTTTAACAAACTTTTATTAAGATACAGTAGAGTAGAGTCCGGCCAGAAAAGTCTACCTTGTCTTGGTGGTAGATTAAAAAATCTTTTGGCCAAAACAAAAGCTGCTGGCCATGTATGTGGTGATGGGAACTGTAAATGTGTGATTGGTGAGGATATGGTGTAGAAGTGGAGTTTTTGCAAGAGAGGGCAGTGGGACTGTGGATGGTACGAGGGGTGGAGGCGGGGCTGGGGTGGAGCCTGGGCAGAGTCTCAAGGAGGCCCCGAAAATTTTGCCAGTATGGGGCCCCGAAATTCCTAGTGGCAGCCCTGCCCAGCAGTGTCATCAGTCCTCAGTCCCAGCAGTGTTATCAGCCCTTGGTCCCAGCAGTGTTATCAGCCCTCGGTCCCAGCAGTGTTATCAGTCCTCAGTCCCAGCAGTATTATCAGTCCTGGCCCCCAGCAGTCTTGGGTCCCAGCAGTGTTATCAGTCCTCAGTCCCAGCAGTGTTATCAGCCCTCAGTCCCAGCAGTGTTATCAGCCCTCGATCCCATCAGTGTTATCAGTCCTGCCTCCCCAGCAGTGTTATGAGGTGGTGAGACATATATCTGTAGATGTCCAGGGCCAGGACACCACGTCTTATATCACCTGTGTATCACTTTTTGGCACGTTGTGTCTTCTTACCTGCTCTTCATCAAAGAGAACCTACAATTCATGCCATTCTCCCTCTCTCTGGTAGCAGCCCTTCATGCTGGGTAGAAAGTCATGTCGGATATGACCATTTTTATGTCCTGATACATCGATCATCAGATACAGAGAGAAGATATAAATTATCTACTGCAGCCGCTGTGTGACGGCTCTTACAAATATCAAGTGGCACCAGTGACAGTGCGGGTATACGAGATTAAAGATTTAATTGGATCTCACTTAACACCTCTTCAAATTAACCGTTTCGGAAGAAATGAAGTGGAATTAGCATTTAAATGGAAAATATTATTAAGTTCATTAAGCGGCCAGGAAGCAGTCACCGATACAGTATATACTATATACCTCCTTGCCTTAGTATCAGTGAGTGACCATATTCCCATCTCAAACTTATCACCAGTCGTGGTTTTACTATGGGGTCCTAATATTTCTATGGGGTCTCGTAAAGAAGTTTTTTTTCATTATGGAATTAATTATGGTAGGTTAGGAACAATGAGCCCGATTCATTATTGTATTTACACTTATATTTTTGGTGTTTTTTCGCCTGCTTTTAATTTTTGCCTTAATCTGCTTTTAATTTCTTTCTTAAGATTTATTTTACATTTTTTATCTGTTTTTTTATTGTTTTCTTATGTTTATCACCGTGGGCGCAGTTTGGGGAACATACAACTTTTTGCTCTAAAAAGTCGCAAAAAAAAAGTTGAAAGCAAAAATAAAGAGCATTTTTGATTTTGCGCAAAATTCATAAACCACGTGCGTTCACAAGTTTGAAGACTCTGTAGTAAAAAATATCAATGACTAACATAAGACAAAAAAAAAGAAAAATGACATAAAAACGCAAGTAATGAATCAGGCTCAATATTTTTCTACTAAAAAGGGGTTGTATCACGCATACAGAAGATGACCCATATTTTGCATCCTGATAGACTTATTAGACATTTATTTATGCCTATGCCAATATTTCTTGCAAAAATTCAGGTATTTGATAAAGACACATACCTGTTTGTTTATATAATACCCATTTTCTTAAACCATATCCTTTTGCAGATACTGTCCATTAAGCCTAAAAAAATCCAACCTGAAAGATCACGGTTTTGTCAGCCCTGGCGTCATCCACTATTTGTTTATAGTTCCAAAATGATGGATCCCTCCTCATCCCGCCCTTTCTCTGTCGGTGTCCATAAAGGCTTTGTCCTAGGACCCCTACTCTTTTTCATCTATACCCTTGGCCTGGGACAACTCATACAGTCGTCCATGGCTTCCAGTACCATCTATACACTGATGACACTCAGATCTTCCTCTCTGGCCCAGACGTCACCTCTCTGCTGTCCACAATCCCAGAGTGTCTGTCAGCCATATCCTCCTTCTTCTCATCACGAATCTTGAAGCTCAATGTGGACAAAACCAAACTCATCAGCTTTCCTCCATTTCACTTACCCCCCTACCCGATCCATCTATTACAATAAATAATATCACACTTTCCCCTGTACTGGAAGTCCACTGTCTTGGAGTAAGCCTTCATTCTATACTATCCTTCAAGCTGCACAAAAAATCCCTCACCACCTCTTGCCGCCTCCAACATAAAAATATTTCCAGAATCCGCCCCTTCTTCAACCCTGAATCTACTAAAATGTTAGTGCATGCCCTCATCATCTCCTGAATCGACTACTGCAATATCCTCCTCTGTGGCCTTCCTTCTAAGGCTACTTTCACACTAGCATCGGACGACGCACGACGAATTGCGTCGTTGCGACGTACCGACGCCAGCAGTGAATGCGCCGCACAATGGGGGCAGCGGATGCTGTTTTTCAACGCATCCGCTACCCCATTGTGAGGTGCGGAGAGGCGGGGGCGGAGTTCCGGCCGCGCATGCGCGGTCGGAAAAGACGGGAACGATGCACCAAAAAATGTTACAAGCAACGTTTTTTGGTGGTGACGGTCCGACGCAACACGGCAATGCAAGTCAATGGAGAAAAAACGCATCCTGCAAGCACTTTTGCAGGATGCGTTTTTTCTACAAAACGACGCATAGCGACGTGCAGTGCACGACGCTAGTGTGAAAGTAGCCTTAGAGACTCACACCTCTCCAGTACTTCCCTAACTCTGCTGCTCGACTAACCCACCTCTCTCCTCGCTACTCCTCCGCTTCTCCCCTCTTCAAATCCCTTCATGGGCTCCCAAATCACCAACATATCCAGTTCAAACTGCTAACAATGACTTACAAGGCTGTCCATAATTTGTCTCTTCCTTATATCTCCAAACTAATCTCCCAATATCTTTCCAGACATCATCTCTGGTCCTCCCAAGACTTTCTTTTCTCTTTCATACTCATAAATTCCTCAACCAATCGCTACCCATGCTTCTTCCAAGCTTCCTCCATCCTCTGGAATTCTGTGCCCCAACACGTCCAATTATCCACCACACTCGGAACTCTCAGACGGAACTTAAAAACCCATCTCTTCAAGAAAGCGTACAGCCTTCAATAACCACGCTGTCACCTCAACACCATCGAAGTTGCCTCAAACCTCCGACCTACTGTCTCCTTCCCCATTACCCTGTGGACTGTAAGCCAATGAGAGCAGGGCCCTTCCTCCCTGTACCTATCTGCCATTGTTATTTTGCTCATTGTAATTTATGTATGTATTTTGTATGTACCCCCTTCATTATTAAAAATAAATAATAATGATGATGTTCAGACCAATTGGTCAAAATCGGTTATTTTTGCCAACATTTAATCTTATATGTACGAAACTTTTTCTTAAAAAGGTTCAAATTAGCTAACGATGATAAATTTATTGATAACTCACCCACACAGGACTTGTTCTAGTGCTCACCTCGCTGTTCTCTATTTGTCAGTCCTAACATCAACAAACTGGAAATAGGCAAAAATGTCTACCATCGCTGTGGTCAGTGATGGCTGAACAAGCTTATCCAGGCATTTCTGATGCGTCAAGGACGAGACCAGGCAGAAGCATCCAGCAGGGACCGATGTGTGGGATTCATGATGCTGAGTATTACTACTTCTATTATTTTTACTGGTATAAACTCTATAAAGAGGACCTCTCACTATATCAAAAGTGGCTGGTTTTTGCCTTTCTTGTATTCCTGCTGCTCCCCTGAGTATTCCATTTTTTTTTTTTAAATCCACAATACGGTCCAGAGATATGAGCCTTCTTATTTAGTGCTAATTTTTATGAGATCTACAAGGGGATGTGGCTCACAGGATCCTCTGGGGCGTGTCTTTATACTTTTCTGTATTATTGCCCTGTGAGCAACGCCCCTTTAGTAAAGACCATCAAAATTAGCACTAAACCAAAAGTCCCATATCTCTGGAATTGTATTGCGCATTTACAAAAAAGAAAAATAACACAATTCTCAGGAGAGCAGCGGGAATAAAATAGGAGCAAAAAATTGTCCACTTTTTTATTGCCCATTAAAACCCTTTAACACGAAAAAAATTAATGTAAAAAAAGATTTAAAGTCAATTAGCAACTAACTTTGGGCACAAGTGTAGCTAATAGCCACCTCTAAATATAGGCGATTTGTACATTTGCTGCATACAGAAAAAAAAATTAGAAAAATGGAGCATTGCACAGCACTCAATGAAATCAGTGAGTCCTCACTCAGTAAGTATAATGCATAGACAGACTCTAACAAACCATCTAAGGTGGAAGCCCTCTTTCAAATGAGGGTCTTTTTTGGGGGGAGATTCTCAAGTAAAGGAGGCAAAGTGAAACATTTTTACCTGCACAAGACCAGAAATTAAGCTTTCAAACATCAACAGTAAGTATGGTGAATTGTGAATTAGACGCTCCAAAGACGAAATCTGGGCTAGCAGACAAGACATATCCGACTTCACAGCGTTGGTTGAGAAGAAAGGTCAGAAGGCACGGTGAGGTCGGGCAGAATACACGACCTGTGGGACAGGTCTGACCACATATCTCCCCCTCAGGATCACAGGACATATGAGGCTGGACCTTTCCCACACGCCCGATATTCTCCAGAAGACCTAAAGGTGCCGGCTGAACCGCATTGGTGGTGTCACTGAAGTGGAAACTTATGGAGGAACACAAGATTTTGTGATAATGTCTACTTTACTGTTCGTGACAAATAATTTTATGCTGTCTAAATCAGTGGTGGCCAAACAGAAGACCATGATCTATCAGTAGACCTCAGAGAAGAGGCAGGTAGACCTCAAAATCAAGATCATATTGTGTTCTCTTTCTAGCTTGGCAAACAACCATCTTGTAGGTTCAATTCATGGGTCTTAGTCAGCGTTATTAGATGGTTTAGGACTCACTTACTCCCTGATGGCTCACATCAACCCTAGCAAAAGGGGAAAGCAGTAGGGTCAGATATTAAGAATTCATGGCTGAGGAGCAGGTTCTATAGACCTCTACTTATCACTGTCATGGGGGCAACTAGAGAGACTGCGAAAGGGATATCTAAAAATGGTGGTCCACTAGTAGATCACCTAACACCGCAAAATAATATCTCATACTGAAAAAGTTTGGCCGCTTCTGGTCAAGACCTTTGAAGTAGAGAATGACCTTACATTTCAGAGACTTTAGGAGCCACTTGGTCTACTTGGTCTACAGATAGATAGCGCATAGGTTTCGGGAAAGATAATGGATTTTTATCGTTCATGGTTTTTTAATTCAGAATAGAAAAGTACTGTATATAAGGTAGCTTGAAAAGCTTTTGGTTCTTTGTGAAACCTACTTGTAGACGTGAAGATACATCATATGAGTCTCTTCTGCAGGTGGGAGCAAAGTTCAGATTGTAGCGTAGCTTCCATAGATCTACGTGAGAGCCGAGAATGCGGATAATACTATGTGGGCTAGCTTCAAAGTCATGAGGCTAAACAGGATCACTAGTAGCCAAGAATAAAACCAGTGCTACTGAATAGTGGTGGTTGGCTAAGGAGCCTATTCTGCCGGTAAAAGTTCTGGAGAACATCTATGCCAAAAGCTCAAAGACTAGAAATGGGGAAAAATGTTTGATTTGTCTTTAATTCCAAAGCCAGAACATGACTGCATAAAGTGTGCTATTCATGATATATTATGGTTAGGGGTGCGTTTTACCTGATTGCATGTATTTATATCCACTCCATTCCTCAGATGGTCCAGCGCTTTGTCCAGGTTTCCAGCCCTGGCGGCTCGCAGGAAGCTGGTCGCTGCATCAGCCTAAAAGGACAGAGTTATAGTTATTGTTAGCATTTTAATTTATTTCATTTCCCTTTTACTACGGCACCAACGCATTTCGCAGTGATGAACAATGATTGTGAACATTTACATCCATCCCTGACCTTCCCATTTCTCTGTGCCGTACACACTCAACAATAAATGACGGGGTAATGTAGTGTACACAATCCCTGGTTAAAAGGGTCATCTGGAGAAGAATAATTACGGTACTACCTATCCGCTGGACAGGTTATAACTTATTAAATTATTATAAAATAATTCTAAAATACAGCAGAGGAGCAGAAGACAATCTGGGCTGCCCACCGGACCTCTCAGCAACGATTTGTACATGCCACATGACAAGAATAAAGTAATTTTTTCAGGTATGCTGGACTTCGGCATAGAAGTAAAATCCTATTTTGAAAAGGCTTTACAGCGGTGAAAGCCAGGTATAACCGGTACATGGTATAATAGGGATACCAGACGACAGGTTGTTTTAAAAGAGGATCTGTCACCAGGTCAAAAGTGACTAATTTTACCATTTTATTACTGCTGCTTCCTTGATTATTTTTCTTTTTTGTGTGTTAATTCTCTATACTGTTCCAGAGATACGGGACTTTATATTTAGGACTTCCTTTTATGGGCCTTACCTAGGGGGTGTGGCTCACATGGGACTCAAAGGACACGCCCCAGAGGATCCTTAGTAAGGACCTTATAAATTAGCACTAAATAAAAAAGCCTATATCTCTAGAACTGCATGGTGGATTAAAAAAAAAAATAGTCTGGGGAACAGAAGGAATAAACTAAGAGCAAAAACTACCCACTTTTCACCTGGTGACAGATACTCTTTAAGCAACTTAATCTAGAGTGTTCATTAAAAATCTCCTGCCGTTCTGAATAAACAACTCATGTGGAGCGCTAAGTATCTCCATGGTGCCAGTGTAGTCTGATTCTGCATTGCTGTTACTCCCTTATATCTGACCCTTCTCCTTCTCATACTAGGTTAGCTGATAGACTAAAAGAATGCTAAAAAGAGGGATAAAAAGAGTTGCAAACTCTCCCCCTGGATAATCAGAATTAGCTCACTGACAGATTCTCAGCTAACTCATTCTGCACCCAGCAATAGACAGTATAACAGAAAGGCTATAAAAACCAATTACAAAAATAATTTTTTAGCCAAAAATACATAGATTTTTAGGGGTAATCTCAAGTTTGTAAGATCTCCTATCCATGCAATGTAGGATAACTTCCCAAACGCTGGTGTCCCGACCACTGTGTGACCCACATCAATCCCAAGAACCGGGGCTTTGAAGAACGTTTTGTGAATGGAGCAATGGTCAATCGAACCTCACTGTATTGATATGGGCCTTTTCAAAGCCCCTGTCCTCAGCATCGATGCGGATCCCACCGGTCGTTCCTCCAGTGATCGGAAATGAATCCCCTACCCTATGGTTAAGGGATAACTTCAAAACTTGAGAATAACCCTTTAAGTATAAAAAAAATTGCCTCAAAAAGGTGAACAAAACTACAAAGATCAGTACAACATTTTAATCTAAAACTGGAAAAGTTTTAAGCGACAGACATTTTTTTTAATCAAAAAGCTTCTGTTATCGTTGATTTTTTTTAAATATTTTTTACACTAGGTGGCGCTAGAGACAAAGTTTAATTTTTCGGATCTGATTTGTTAGCGTTTGCAGTATTTAAGAATCTTTCCTGGTTTCTCTGACATTTTACTACAAAAAGTATCTGACGGCATACCACTAGGCGGTATAATGATACTATAAACCTATCCATGACCACAACCACCACAGAACCTCAAATCAAGACTGATAAGATTTCCTTAGCCCTCATTTCTGGGAAGAAGCCCAGGCAACATTACACAGTCTTGTAACTTTATTCACTGGTCATTTGGACATTACGTAAACACTTAAGTCAATGACTAATACGTATGCGCGACATTTGGCGCTTACCTGTATACTGCTTATACGCTCGAGTGTCTATCTGTACATGTAAAGAAAGCCCACAATAAAGCAAGATATGTGTAAAACAGGATCTATGCCACGCAAAGAGGTGCCACTGTTTTATACATATCGAGTTTTGCCTTGACGCCCTATGATTTATGCTCTTGGGAAACCATCTGAAAAACAAACATGTCCTTAAATGATGCTTCCTAACTTATTAAGTTATCATCTATCCACTGTAGACAGTGAAGAGCTGTACTCGACTATGTCCGTCAGCCACATAAAAACAAATAGAGCAGAAGTGAGTATCCGCAACCATTATTCATTTAAAGGGAATCTATCAGCAGTTTTGCTATGTAATCTGAGAGCAGCAATGTGTAGGGGCAGAGACCCTGATTCCAACGATGTGCCACTTACCGGGCTGTGTTTTGCTGTTTGATTAAAATCAGTGTTTTATCAGCAAGAGATTATGAGTACAGGACTAGATGTCTCGTGCCTCCCGGTCCAACCACACCCCCGCCACTGATTGGCAGGTTTTTGTGTTGAGGGTGGGGCTATACACAGACCAGGAATCAAGCTTTGCTAGATCTGCAGGAGAGAAAACTGAAATTCTATCACAACTGCGGCATCCAGTAAACTAAATGATACATCGCTGGAATCAGTGTCTCAAACCCTACATCATGTCAGAAAACATAGAAAATACCTGGTGACATATTTTCTTTAAACGGAGTACTTCAGAGCTCTTTTCTCGGGATTGTGGAGGTCCCCAAGTGATCTGTAAGGTATCAGCTGTCTTATGACTAGTTCATAACTTACTAAGTTTGAACAACTCCTTTCATATTTTAACAACCAAAGTGTTTTGTTCCTAAATGACCAGACACTTTTTAGTGATAGTGGGTTAAAAAAAAGTATGGATCCATAGAATAATAAATATAATAAATAAATAATCTTTATTTTTATATAGCGCTAACATATTCCACAGCGCTTTACAGTTTGCACACATTATCATTATCACACAATATGAGTTCGCTCTTTTTACATCACTGAGCCAAAGCGGCCAAAGAGGCAGAAGTTCAGCAAATCAGGGGTTACACGACTTTGCATTTTTGGTAACTACCAGACACCTCTAACAAAATCTGTAGGCTTACCTCCTGTGAATACAAAAAACCGGCCATATTGTGACATTTGCCATTGACGGAGAGTCATGAAGCTTCCACAAATAGTAGATTGACATGCCCAAATTGGTGGGTTTGGCCAACATTAATCCAAAGTATATAGCGAACTGAAAGGAGTTCTCTAAGAATGTAATAAAATGCTTTCACGGAATTCAAAAGGCAGCCCGTTCTAGTCACTTGTTAGAACGGGCTTCAGTCTGAAAAAGAAAACCAGCTCCTGAGACCTGTGTCTCAACTGACAGAGGAGCTGTATCGTAAGCACACATACCTCAGCGAGCTGAGGAGAAGGGCTTTGACATGAGAAGAAATTAATCTTCTACTTGTTTGACTGAGCACAAAGGATTTTTTCTCCAGGCTCAGTCCACTCTGCATAGGCTTTCAGATGAGATTTATTTTTTTCTGACGTCACAGCCCTTTTCATACCGTCAGCACCTTTATGAGTGCTTATGATACATCTCCTCTGTGAGTTGAGACACAGATAGTATGAATTATGTGACAGGGTGCCATTTTATTATATACTTGGAAAACCTCTTTACACAGGTCCATAGAAACTGGACATAGCACACCTTTTTCATCTATCCACATTCATAATATCATACTCTATCTGTAGATAAAAGAAGTGGCACCCAATTTCAACACAACTATATGCTAACACTTGGCCGGCGACCTAATCAGTAGACACCTGGGGCAACCCACTACCACCACACAATTGTGGAAAAAAGGGACCATAATCAGCATTGGACAAGACTGAAAGAATGTCAGGACTCACCAAAGTAGTTTACCCATGGCAATCTAAGCAAACCAGCTTTATGTTTCTAAAAAAGCAAGAATGCAGAAATAGGGTCCTCTAGTTACAAGGCTGCCCACAAATGGGACGAAAAGACCTAGACCATGGTTGATCATTCTTGATCTTCATATCAGGCGTCTCCATAAAGATTCAGATGTTCCAAGTATACTCAGATCTAGAAAACAGGTCCTGATGTGTCATCATTATTGACTTCACTGTCGACGTGAATCAATCTCATCTTCTGCCAACTCAACTTGTACGAGACTAAATTGTTTACTCTTTAATCTCGTCTCCAATCTGACCTAACAGGTGAAATCCCGATTATCTTCCTCTCCTGAAGGCTTTTTGAATTGTTTCTTGTATCCCGAACCTAAGATCTAATCATGGCATGTTGTAATTTCCCCTTATCTTGCATTTAACCTTGTCTTACAAATGATACTAGTAAAATACTATTATTGTGAATCCCTCTGTGGCTTTCCAATATATGAGTCCAGTCTTTAAAGAGCGTTCATCTGTTCATTTTTATTTTTTTTTCCCTTTCATAAATTAATAGTACTCATAAAAATAAGAATCTTTGTAATATATCTTATCAGAGAAATCGGCTCCTTTCTCCTCCTGGACTGATCACTCATTCTCATAATTCTACACATTTTTTTCCCATTATTAAGATAAAATGTGACAGTTGGTTCTCATAAAGTTTTATGGAGTACTGTAACTATGGTTTCAGGAGAACTTGCAGCGGAATGTCTGTGTCGGCCTCTAGCTCCTCCCTACAATGTCTGCGTCTGCCTCTAGCTCCTCCCTAGAATGTCTGTGTCCGCCTCTAGCTCATCCCTAGAATGTCTGCGTCCGCCTCTAGCTCATCCCTAGAATATCTGCGTCCGCCTCTAGCTCCTCCCTAGAATGTGTATGTCCATCTCTAGCTCCTCCCTAGAATGTCTATGTCCACCTCTAGCTCCTCCCTAGAATGTCTATGTCCACCTCTAGCTCCTCCCTAGAATGTCTGTGTCCGCCTCTAGCTCCTCCCTAGAATGTCTGTGTCCGCCTCTAGCTCATCCCTAGAATGTCTGCGTCCGCCTCTAGCTCCTCCCTAGAATGTGTATGTCCACCTCTAGCTCCTCCCTAGAATGTCTATGTCCACCTCTAGCTCCTCCCTAGAATGTCTATGTCCACCTCTAGCTCCTCCCTAGAATGTCTGTGTCCGCCTCTAGCTCCTCCCTAGAATGTCTGTGTCCGCCTCTAGCTCCTCCCTACAATGTCTGTGTCCACCTCTTGCTCCTCCCTAGAATATCTGTGTCCGCCTCTAGCTCCTCCCTAGAATGTCTGTGTCTGCCTTTAGCTCGTCCCTAGAATGTCTGTGTCCGCTTCTAGCTCCTCCCTAGAATGTCTGTGTCCGCCTTTAGCTCGTCCCTAGAATGTCTATGTCCGCCTCTAGCTCCTCCCTAGAATGTCTGTGTCCGCCTCTAGCTCCTCCCTAGAATGTCTGTGTCCACCTCTAGCTCCTCCCTAGAATGTCTGTGTCCGCCTCTAGCTCCTCCCTACAATGGCAGTGTCCGCCTCTAGCTCCTCCCTACAATGTCTGTGTCCACCTCTTGCTCCTCCCTAGAATATCTGTGTCCGCCTCTAGCTCCTCCCTAGAATGTCTGTGTCTGCCTTTAGCTCGTCCCTAGAATGTCTGTGTCCGCCTTTAGCTCGTCCCTAGAATGTCTATGTCCGCCTCTAGCTCCTCCCTAGAATGTCTGTGTCTGCCTTTAGCTCGTCCCTAGAATGTCTGTGTCCGCCTTTAGCTCGTCCCTAGAATGTCTGTGTCCGCTTCTAGCTCCTCCCTAGAATGTCTGTGTCCGCCTCTAGCTCCTCCCTAGCATGTCTGTGTCCGCCTTTAGCTCGTCCCTAGAATGTCTATGTCCGCCTCTAGCTCCTCCCTAGAATGTCTATGTCCGCCTCTAGCTCCTCCCTAGAATGTCTGTGTCCGCCTCTAGCTCCTCCCTAGAATGTCTGTGTCCGCCTCTAGCTCCTCCCTAGAATGTCTGTGTCCGCCTCTAGCTCCTATCTAGAATGTCTGTGTCCGCCTCTAGCTCCTCCCTAGAATGTCTGTGTCCGCCTCTGGCTCCTCCCTAGAATGTCTGTGTCCGCCTCTAGCTCCTCCCTAGAATGTCTGTGTCCGCCTCTAGCTCCTCCCTAGAATGTATGTGTCCGCCTCTAGCTCCTCCCTAGAATGTCTGTGTCCGCCTCTAGCTCATCCCTAGAATGTCTGTGTCCGCCTCTAGCTCCTCCCTAGAATGTCTGTGTCCGCCTCTAGCTCCTCCCCTCCATAGAATCTAATAAACACCAACTGTCATCTATCTCAGTAAAGGGAAAATCTGTCTTCATTGAATACAGATTGTACAGGTTTTACCCATGAATTTAGGATGAAATATCAGTCCAGGAGGAGAAAGAAGTGGATTTCTCTGATAAGAAATATTACAAAGCTTCTTATTTTCATATGTACTGTTGATTTGTTACATAAAAATTAAAATGAAGAATACTCTTTAATAGGTTCAGCTGCACATATTTGGCAGAGGAAGGGGAAATTGAAAAAAAATGAACATGGAGTTGAGTTTAGGCAGGATTGGCCCTACCAAAGTATGAAAAGATTGTCCAGTGGTCCCAGGAAGGATCTGAAGTAATATTGAGCCCCAGAGAAACAGGTCGAAGAGAAGACAACCCCATTTAGAGTCGACTCCTTGTCGGTAGGGTCGGTTTGTTAAGAACTGATTAATATGTGTATATTCTTATAGATAGGGGGATGGACCCTCAGAAATATTGCCACTGGTGGGCCCAAGGAAGCTCAGTTCAATGGATTTGGTCACTCCCTGCCTTCATGTTGGAGTGGCCCCCAGATTATGGCTCTACACTAGGTGCAGGTCCTAGGGCCCTCATATACGTTACATTATTATCCACTGAACCCTCAGATTTCAGATATATTGTGTTTGAGGGTCTCCCAAAACTCCCCCACAGGTGAAATCTGGGGAGAGGATTGGACATGGTGATTTTTAACCCAAGAGTCTTTTGTTTCTGCAGGTGAGACCCTCTCTCTATTGAGAACACATGGATGCTCTGATTTGCTGCGCATGCATGTGGGCTCCAGAGAGATTACTGTGTATAGGTGCCATTCACTTCAACAGGATGTGCTCACTTGCACAGTGTATGGGGCTGTGGTGTTCCTGCTACAGCCATATTCTACAAATTCCCCGAGAATCTTGGCGTCACTTGTGTTATGCATAGCCTTCGTTCCAGAAACGCAAAATAAAGGCGACCATGTTGGCTTACTACTGTTGGAGCATAACAATGAAGCTCTAGCCTTTACTCTGTAAGATAATCCCATCCTATATAAAGGAAGGGAAGAAAAGTGGAAAACGCACAGTCATCCATATAATACATGGACAGGCTCATCCTGCCAGAATGACAACAGTTGTTTGCAGCAGCTAATAAACGTGCAGACACCTAACTATACACAATCAGGGCAAATAGACAAGGGCTGTCTATATTAGAGAAATAAAAGGGAATCTGTCAGCAGGTATTTGCTATTTAATCTGAGAGCAACTTACTATAGGACACAAGAGAGCCTGATTACAGGGATGTGTCACTTATTAGGCTGTGTGTTGTAGTTTCACTACAATCAGTATTTTATCAGCAGGAGATTATCATCACTACAGGACTACATTGCACATGCAGAGCAGTCAGGCTAATCTATGCAACCCCGCCCACCACATTGGCAGCTTGCTGACAATGTACACAGGAAGCTGCCAATCAGGTGTGTGGGTGGGGTTATACACAGCTCAGCATTCAGAGCTCTGCTAGATCTGCAACAGACAAAACATGGATTCTATCAAAACTGCACCAAGCAGACTAGTAAGTGACACATCGCTGGAATCAGGCTTTCTTGCTCTATATTATGTTACTCTCAGATTACCGTATATAGCAAAAACCTGCTGACAGATTCCCTTTAAAGGCCCTTTTACACAAACTGATCAACCCTATTAAACACACGCACTGGCTATATATAAACCAATTGGTCGTCATTTACTGGCCTGTTTACACAGACAAACAACCTACGTACACGGAATGATCAGAAACAGGATCTTTCTGTCTCCATAGAATATTATCCACAGCACATCTCCTGCTTACAAGTGTCGATATGTTGTCAAGAACGATGATTTTTCAGCCTGCGGAAAACTGATGAACTAGTTTTTTTTCAATCAAAAGGAGGAACGGCACATGGGAGAGGCCATTATCAAATCGAAAGGTTATTATTATTATTATGAGGCACAAAGGGAATAATTAGTTAAAGGAAGGATAATAGGGGTCATTATTAAAAGGATGTACAGTGGGATATTATTAACACTAATATTATTAGGAGTCAAAACAGGACATAATAATAATATTACCGTACTAATAATAATAATTTGGCTGAAAAACTGAAGGCGTACAGGAGGGCATTAGTAATATAATGAAGCACAGAGAGACATTATTATAGTCTAGAGGCACAAAGGGGCATTTGTATTGTGTGGGGCACATAAAGAGGGCACTAGTATTGTGCAGGGCACAGAGGGATTATTTGAATTGTGTGGGACACAAGGAGGGTACTAGTATTGTGCAGGGCACAGAGTGGGCATTTGTATTATGTGGGACACATAAGGAGGGTACTAGTATTGTGCAGGGCACAGAGTGGGCATTTGTATTGTGTGGGACACCTAAGGAGGGCACTAGTATTGCGCAGGACACAGACGGGGCATTTGTATTTTGTGGGACACATAAGGAGGGTACTAGTATTGTGCAGGGCACCGAGGGGCTATGTATTGTGTGGGACACATAAGGAGGACACTACAGTAGTATTGCGCAGGGCACAGAGTGGGAATGTGTATTGTGTGGAACACATAAGGAGGGCACTAGTATTGTGCAGGGCACAGAGGGGGCTTTTGTACTGTGTGGGACAAATAAGGAGGGTACTAATATTGTGCAGGACACAGAGGGGGCTTTGTATTATGTGGGACACATAAGGAGGGCACTAGTATTGTACAGGGCACAAAGGGGGCATTTGTATTGTGTGGAACACATAAGGAGGGTACTAGTATTGTGCAGGACACAGAGGGGGCATTTGTATTGGGTGGGACACATAAGGAGGGTACTTTTATTGTGCAGGACACAGAGGGGGCTTTTTATTGTGTGGGGCACATAAGGAGGGTACTAGTATTGTGCAGGACACAGAGGGGGCATTTGTATTGTGTGGACACATAAGGAGGGTACGAGTATTGCGCAGGACACAGACGGGGCATTTGTATTTTGTGGGACATATAAGGAGGGTACTAGTATTGTGCAGGGCACCAAGGGGCTATGTATTCTGTGGGACACATAAGGAGGATACTAGTATTGTGCAGGGCACAGAGGGGGCATTTGTACTGTTTGGAACACATAAGGAGGGTACTAGTATTGTGCAGGACACAGAGGGGGCTTTTGTACTGTGTGGGACACATAAGAAGGGTACTAGTATTGTGCAGGGCACAGAGGGGGCATTTGTACTGTGTGGAACACATAAGGAGGGTACTAGTATTCTGCAGGACACAGAGGGGGCTTTGTATTGTGTGGGACACATAAGGAGGGTACTAGCATTGCGCAGGACACAGAGGGGGCTTTGTATTGTGTGGGACACATAAGGAGGGTACTAGTATTGTGCAGTGCACAGAGGGGGCATTTGTACTGTGTGGAACACATAAGGATGGTACTAGTATTGTGCAGGACACAGAGGGGACATTGTATTGCGTGGGGCACATAAGGAGGGCACTAGTATTGTGCAGGACACAGAGGGGGCTTTGTATTATGTGGGACACATAAGGAGGGCACTAGTATTGTACAGGGCACAAAGGGGGCATTTGTATTGTGTGGAACACATAAGGAGGGTACTAGTATTGTGCAGGACACAGAGGGGGCATTTGTATTGGGTGGGACACATAAGGAGGGTACTAGTATTGTGCAGGACACAGGGGGCTTTGTTTTGTGTGGGACACATAAGGAGGACACTAGTATTTTGCAGGGCACAGAGTGGGCATTTGTATTGTGTGGGACACATAAGGAGGGTACTAGCAATGTGCAGGGCATAGAAGGGGCTTTGCATTGTGTGGGACACATAAGGAGGGCACTAGTATTGTGCAGGACACAGAGGGGGCATTTGTATTGGGTGGAACACATAAGGAGGGTACTAGTATTGTGCAGGGCACAGAGGGGGCTTTGTACTGCGTGGGACACATAAGGAGGGTACTATTATTGTGCAGGACACAGAGGGGGCTTTGTATTGTGTGGGACACATAAGGAGGATACTAGCATTGTGCAGGACACAGAGGGGGCTTTGTTTTGTGTGGGACACATAAGGAGGGCACTAGCATTGTGCAGGACACAGAGGGGGCTTTGTATTGTGTGGGACATATAAGGAGGATACTAGTATTGTGCAGAGCACAGAGGGGGCTTTGTACTGCGTGGGACACATAAGGAGGGTACTAGTATTGTGCAGGACACAGAGGGGGCTTTGTATTGTGTGGGACACATAAGGAGGGTACTAGCATTGTGCAGGACACAGAGGGGGCTTTGTATTGTGTGGGACACATAAGGAGGGTACTAGCATTGTGCAGGACACAGAGGGGGCTTTGTATTGTGTGGGACACATAAGGAGGGTACTAGTATTGTGCAGGGGACAGAGGGGGCTTTTTACTGCATGGGACACATAAGGAGGGCACTAGCATTGTGCAGGACACAGAGGAGGCTTTGTTTTGTGTGGTACACATAAGGAGGGCACTAGCATTGTGCAGGACACAGAAGGGGTTTTGTATTGTGTGGGACACATAAGGAGGGTACTAGCATTGTGCAGGACACAGAGGGGGCTTTGTTTTGTGTGGGACACATAAGGAGGGCACTAGCATTGTGCAGGACACAGAGGGGGCTTTGTATTGTGTGGGACACATAAGGAGGGTACTAGCATTGTGCAGGGCATAAAGGGGGCTTTGCTTTGTGTGGGGCACATAAGGAGGGTACTAGTATTGTGCAGGGCACAGAGGGGGCTTTGGATTGTGTGGGACACATAAGGAAGGTACTAGTATTGTGCAGGGCACAGAGGGGGCTTTGTATTGCATGGGACACATAAGGAGGGTACTAGTATTGTGCAGGGCACAGAGGGGGCTTTGTATTGTGTGGGCGTTCTGTTGCATTAATAAGGCCACGAATGCTTCTTATACAGTGTATATTTTTATGGAAGAGTTTGGAATCTACCATTACATGGTCACTATATGGTGTATTACGGTAGTTTTGGTTAATGAGGAGTATGGTTGCATTATTACTACAGTATATGCTGGCAATATGTGGTTACGGGCTGGCGATATTATTTGATTCTTATATTGCAGTGTTGATGGTGATATTGGTCTTTGTACAGCCATGTTAGTAATCATCAGTCTGGTGGCTTTATTCTGCCACTAAGTGGTGGTATTATTTAAAGGGATCCTGTCGATGGATGCATGCTGCTTGCCCGAACCACAGGCAGCCAGATAAACATTTCTCTAAAACGCTCCATTTAAAAAAAATATGTACTTAAAAGGTATAGCCGGAAATCAGACCAGTCCAACGTCGTTCCTGTCCGGATTTTCCCAGAGCTGCTGCTGGTGTTGGTGATTGACAGGTGTCTCCCTACACCAGTGACAGACCTATCAATCACCAGCAGCAGCGCTGGGAAGAGCCGGACAGGGACTTTCTCCAGTGTCAGGCAGGGTCTGGCATATAAACACTGATGCAAAATATTGACGCATGAATAAACCCTAAGCAAGTGCCCCCATATAAAGTAATGATCCCCGACGGCCCCTTATAGAGTATTAATGCCCCTTTAAAAACTAAGTATTGCCCCTTAAGTGCCCCATTAACAAGCAATAATACTCGGAGTGCCCTTTATTAAGTAATAATGTCCTAAGTGCCCCTTACAATTAATAAGGCTCATGAGTGCCCCCTTTAGCAGGTAATAACGCCCCCCGGGGATGCTGATACAGGTGAGAGTGGCACTCACGTAAGCCCCATATCAGAGGTCTGCAGGGCACATTGGCATACAGCGTTCCCGCCATTGTGTCCTGGCACACACGGTGATATTTGTAGGTGTCTTGTATGCCCATTTTGTGGCCAGGTAGCCCCTGTATACGCACGTTCGGGGGTAGACGTAGGAGCCTGTGTGCTGTCTGGGGTCAATGTGAGCAGCTTTGTGTAAGGAGCCTGAGTGTGTCAGTCATGGTCACTGGCTCTATGGGTAGAGGTGTTTTCACCATGTGGCGGTATTGTGAGGTGTGAATCCATTGTGGTTTAGATTTAGGCCATTCAGGGTCACTGGGCGTGGAGAGGGGCACAGGGCAGTGACAAACTGACTAAAGGGGAGGTGGGCTGCGTGTCTACATTAAAGAGTCTGCACAGCCGCTGCCCCTCACTCTTTCCAGCCAGCTTGGACACAGGACAGCAGGTGCTTAAGAGCGTGGCCAAAAATAAACTCCCAGGAGCCCCCAAAGTAAAAAGAGAATTGTAAACCATTTACCCCCCTGCTTACCCACTCTCACCGTATCCCACCCCCCTCACTCCCTCTTTTTACTCACAGGCCGTGCCCGCTGCTTGCCCGCCCGCTCTGCCATTCTGCTGCATACAGACAGTGCCCCCCACCCTCCCGTCTCGCACACTGCGTCCCTCCCCCTCCTCACACCGCGCTTCCCCCCCGTCCTCCTTTATTTCCTCGCTCTCTCCCGTCTTTAAATACTAGGCACCGTGCCCAGGGCTGCACAACCGGGAGCCGATATGGGGATATTAACCGGGAACCCATTAACCCCTTGATTGACAATAACAGGTTGCATATCAATAAAACCTTCAGAAAATAATGATCAAATAAAGGCTTCCGGCGTCTGTTCCCGAGGGGCTGGGAGTGGAGATGATTGTGCAGAAGCAAATGTGTATGTGGTGAATATGTATAGGACAATATATATGTTGTACACCATTGGGGTCATCTTTATTTCATGTGTATCATGTCCGAAGCCATCACCATGAAGCTACTGGTCGCTTACAATACATGAGAAGGCATAAAATATATTGGCAGGGTGGGAATCACTCGGGGGGGGTTGTATATGTTAGTATGTAGGACAAGTGTATGCTTTGGGTTTTAACTTCCACGTATATACTTATAGAGGTTTTCCAGGGTTAGTAAAACACGGCTGCTTTCATCCAATAAACAGCGCCACACCTGTCCTTAGGTTGTGTTTGGTATTACAGCTCTCTCAAACACACACTGTGATTGTAAGGGGCTACGGGGGACAGCTTATACCATACACCCGCTTCTATGTCCCTGACAGTGCTGGTACATCTCATATGTTTGGTACATTCTATATATATATGTGTATGTGTGTGTATATATATATATATATATATATATATATATATGTATATATATATATATATATATATATATATATATATATATACACACACTGCTCAAAAACATAAAGGGAACACTTAAACAACAGAATATAACTCCAGGTAAATCAAACTTCTGTGAAATCAAACTGTCCACTTAGGAAGCAACACTGTTTGACAATCAATTTCACATGTTGTTGTGCATCTCTATACACCGTGTTCCAAATTATTATGCAAATTATATTTTTCTCGGATTTTCCTAAATGGTCGGTGCAAATGACAGTCAGTCTAATAAAGGTCATCACCCGTTAGATTATACATCGAATTTTATTGAAGAAACCTCCCAATGATAACAGTATAATCTCCAAAATGAATAAAAACTCTAAATGCACTGTTCCAAATTATTAGGCACAGTAGAATTTCTAGACATTTGATCTGTTTTAAAGAACTGAAAATGCTCATTTGTGGAATTTGCAGTATTAGGAGGCCACAATCACTGAACAAAAAAGCTATTTAACTCCAAAACATCCTAACAGGCCAAGTTACATGTTAACATAGGAACCCTTCTTTGATATCACCTTCATAATTCTTACATCCATTGAACTTGTGAGTTTTTGGGCAGTTTCTGCTTGTATTTCTTTACATGAAGTCAGAATCGCCTCCCAAAGCTGCTGTTTTGATGTGAACGGCCTCCCACCCTCAAAGATTTTTTGCTTGATGATACTCCAAAGGTTCTCTATAGGGTTGAGGTCAAGGGAGGATGGTGGCCACTGTTGTGAATTCTGTTGTGGGTTCTGCTCTTGGGCTCCCTCCAATGGTTATAAGTGGTAGTGCTGCTGTTTGTCCTTCACAGCAGTCATCAGGTGCTTCCACTTTGGACGGGGCTATTTAGTCTGGCTTCACCCTTTAGTGAGTGCCAGTTGTCCATTGTTTTTCTGGAGGATTCACATCTCTGCTTGGTTTCTCCTGCTGGATTGTCCAAATCATCAAAGATAAGTCCTGGCTTTGTTTTTGCAGTCCACATGCGGTGGACTTTATAGTTCAGTGAATTGCTATGTTTTTTCTTGTCCAGCTTTGTCTGTGTAAGGATTTATTCAGCCAAGTTGGAAGCTCTGGAGTCGCAGAGTTACCCTCCATGCCTTTAGTTAGGTGTGGAGATTTTTGTATTCTCTGTGGTGGATTTTTGTAGTATTTTAATACTGACCGCACAGTACTCTGTCCTGTCCTTTCTTTCTAGGTAGCGTGGCCTCCTTTGCTAAATTCTGTTTTCAGTCTGCATTTGTAATTTCCCTCTCCTCCCACAGTCAATATTTGTGGGGGGCTGTCTTTCCTTTGGGGATTTTCTCTGAGGTAAGATAGTTTTCCTGTTTCTTTCTTTAGGGGTAATTAGTCCTCCGGCTGTGACGAGGTGTCGAGGGAGTGACAGGAACATCCCACGGCTACTTATAGTTGCGGTGTTAAGTTCAGGGTCTGCGGTCAGTATAGAGGCCACCTACTCCAGAGCTCGTCCATGCTGCTCCTAGGCCACCAGATCATAACAGTACAACTGGCCAACAATGAGTTAACCGCATCTCAAAAGAAGGGAAAGAAAGTGCTGAGCCATTTTTTTTTCTGTACTCTGTTGTGTTTTTTTTTTTCCCTCTTCACCTCTGGGTGGCTCAAGAGTTAGGCGCTGACATGGATGTTCAGGGACTTGCTTCTCGGGTGGATCAACTTGCTGCTAGAGTACAGGGTATTTCTGATTATATCGTGCAGACTCCTGTTTTAGAGCCTAGAATTCCTACCCCCGATCTGTTTTTTGGGGACAGGTCCAAATTTTTGAGCTTTAAAAATAACTGTAAATTGTTTTTTGCTCTGAAGCCCCGTTCCTCTGGTGATCCCATCCAGCAGGTAAAAATTGTCATTTCTCTGTTGCGTGGCGACCCGCAGGATTGGGCATTTTCCCTGGAATCTGGGAATCCGGTCTTGCTTAATGTAGACACCTTTTTTCAGGCGCTTGGGTTATTGTATGATGAACCTAATTCTGTGGATCATGCTGAGAAAACCTTGTTGGCCCTGTGTCAGGGTCAAGAAGCGGCAGAATCATATTGCCAGAAATTTAGAAAATGGTCTGTGCTTACTAAGTGGAATGAGGATGCTTTGGCGGCAATTTTCAGAAAGGGTCTTTCTGAATCTGTTAAAGATGTTATGGTGGGCTTCCCCACGCCTGCAGGTCTGAGTGATTCTATGTCTCTGGCCATTCAAATTGATCGGCGCTTGCGTGAGCGCAGAGTTGTGCACACTATGGCATTGTCTTCCGAGCGGAGTCCTGAGCCAATGCAGTGTGATAGGATTGTGTCTAGAGCTGAACGCCAAGGATTCAGACGTCAGAATAGGTTGTGCTTTTACTGCGGCGATTCTGCTCATGTTATTTCTGATTGCCCTAAGCGTGCCAAGAGAATCGCTAATTCCGTTACCATCAGTACTGTACAACCTAAATTTCTGTTATCTGTGACCCTGATCTGCTCATTATCGTCATTCTCTGTCATGGCATTTGTGGATTCAGGTGCCGCTTTAAATTTGATGGACTTAGAATTTGCCAGACGTTGTGGTTTTCCCTTACAGCCTTTGTGGAGTCCTATCCCTTTGAGGGGTATTGATGCTACACCATTGGCTAAAAATAAACCTCAGTTTTGGACACAGTTAACCATGTGCATGGCGCCAGCCCATCAGGAAGATTGTCGTTTCCTGGTGTTACATAATTTGCATGATGCTATTGTGCTGGGGTTTCCATGGTTACAGGTACATAATCCGGTGATGGATTGGAAATCTATGTCTGTGACTAGTTGGGGTTGTCAGGGGGTTCATGATGACGTTCCTCTGATGTAAATTGCCTCCTCCCCCTCTTCTGAAATTCCTGAGTTTTTGTCAGATTTCTAGGATGTATTTGATGAGCCCAAGTCCAGTTCCCTTCCACCGCATAGGGACTGTGATTGTGCTATTGACTTGATTCCAGGCTGTAAGTTCCCTAAGGGCCGACTTTTCAACCTGTCTGTGCCAGAACATACCGCCATGCGGAGCTATGTAAAGGAGTCTTTGGAGAAGGGGCATATTCGGCCATCTTCTTCTCCATTGGGAGCAGGTTTTTTTTTTGTTGCCAAGAAGGATGGCTCCTTGAGACCCTGTATTGATTATCGCCTCTTGAATAAGATCACGGTCAAATTCCAATACCCTTTGCCTTTGCTTTCTGATTTGTTTGCCAGGATTAAGGGGGCTAGTTAGTTAACTAAGATTGACCTTCGAGGGGCATATAATCTTGTTCGTATTAAGCAGGGTGACGAATGGAAAACTGCATTTAATACGCCCGAGGGCCATTTTGAATATCTTGTGATGCCATTCGGACTCTCTAATGCCCCATCTGTGTTTCAGTCCTTCATGCATGATATTTTTCGGAATTATCTTGGTAAATTTATGATTGTATATTTGGATGATATTTTGATTTTTTCAGATGATTGGGAGTCTCATGTGAAACAAGTCAGGATGGTATTTCAGGTCCATCGTGATAATGCCTTGTTTGTGAAGGGGTCTAAGTGCCTCTTTGGAGTACAGAAGGTTTCTTTTTTGGGCTTCATTTCTTCTCCATCATCTATAGAAATGGATCTGGTTAAGGTTCAGGCCATTCATGATTGGATCCAGCCCACATCCGTGAAGAGCCTTCAGAAATTTTTGGGCTTTGCTAATTTTTATCGCCGTTTCATTGCCAACTTCTCCAGTGTGGTTAAACCCCTGACCGATTTGACGAGGAAGGGCGCTGATGTAGCTAATTGGTCCTCTGAGGCTGTTTCTGCCTTTCAGGAGCTTAAGCGCTGATTTACTTCTGCCCCTGTGTTGCGTCAGCCGGATGTTTCTCTTCCTTTTCAGGTTGAGGTTGACGCTTCTGAGATTGGGGCAGGGGCCGTTTTGTCTCAGAGGAATTCTGATGGTTCCTTGATGAAACCGTGTGCCTTCTTTTCTCGAAAGTTTTCACCTGCGGAACGCAATTATGATGTCGGCAATCGTGAGTTGTTGGCTATGAAGTGGGCATTTGAGGAGTGGCGACATTGGCTTGAGGGGGCCAAGCACCGTATTGTGGTCTTGACCGATCATAAGAATCTGATTTACCTCGAGTCTGCCAAACGGCTGAATCCTAGACAGGCCCGATGGTCCCTGTTTTTCTCCCGTTTTGATTTTGTTGTCTCGTATCTTCCGGGTTCTAAGAATGTTAAGGCTGATGCCCTCTCTAGGAGTTTTTTGCCTGATTCCCCTGGGATTCTTGAGCCGGTTGGTATTCTGAAGGAGGGGGTGATTCTTTCCGCCATCTCCCCTGATTTGCGACGGGTTCTTCAGGAGTTTCAGGCTGATAAACCTGATCGCTGTCCAGCGGGGAAACTGTTTGTTCCTGACAGATGGACTAGTAAAGTGATTTCTGAGGTTCACTGTTCTGTGTTGGCTGGCCATCCTGGGATTTTTGGTACCAGAGATTTGGTTAGAAGGTCCTTTTGGTGGCCTTTTTTGTCACGGGATGTGCGTTCTTTTGTGCAGTCCTGTGGGACTTGTGCGCGGGCCAAACCTTGCTGCTCCCGCGCCAGTGGGTTGCTTTTGCCTTTGCCGGTCCCTGAGAGGCCTTGGACGCATATTTCTATGGATTTTGTTTCGGATCTTCCTGTTTCCCAGAGGATGTCTGTTATCTGGGTGGTCTGTGACCGGTTTTCTAAGATGGTTCATTTGGTACCTTTGCCTAAATTGCCTTCCTCTTCTGAGTTGGTTCCGTTGTTTTTTCAGCATGTGGTTCGTTTGCATGGCATTCCGGAGAATATTGTGTCCGATAGAGGTTCCCAGTTTGTTTCTAGGTTTTGGCGGTCCTTTTGTGCTAAGCTGGGCATTGATTTGTCTTTTTCTTCCGCATTTCATCCTCAGACAAACGGCCAAACCGAGCGAACTAACCAGACTTTGGAAACTTATTTGAGATGCTTTGTGTCTGCCGATCAGGATGATTGGGTGGCTTTCTTGCCATTGGCCAAGTTTGCCCTTAATAATCGGGCTAGTTCTGCTACCTTGGTTTCACCATTCTTTTGTAATTCTGGGTTTCATCCTCGTTTTTCTTCAGGGCAGGTTGAGTCTTCTGATTGTCCTGGGGTGGACTCTGTGGTTGACAGGTTGCAGCAGATTTGGGCTCATGTTGTGGACAATTTGGTGTTGTCTCAGGAGGAGGCTCAGCATTTTGCCAACCGTCATCGGCGTGTGGGTTCCCGGCTTCGGGTTGGGGAGTTGGTCTGGTTGTCTTCTCGTCATGTTCCTATGAAGGTTTCTTCCCCGAAGTTCAAGCCTCGGTTTATTGGTCCTTATAGGATTTCTGAGATTATCAATCCAGTGTCTTTTCGTTTGGCCCTTCCAGCCTCTTTTTCCATCCATAATGTTTTTCATAGATCTTTGTTGCGGAAATATGTGGTGCCCGTGGTTCCCTCTGTTGATCCTCCTGCCCCGGTGTTGATTGATGGGGAGTTGGAGTATGTTGTGGAGAAGATCTTGGATTCTCGTTTTTCAAGACAGAGGCTTCAGTATCTTGTCAAGTGGAAGGGTTATGGCCAGGAGGCTAATTCTTGGGTTGTTGCCTCCGATGCTGACCATTTGGTTCGTGCCTTCCATTTGGCTCGTCCGGATCGGCCTGGGGGCTCTGGTGAGGGTTCGGTGACCCCTCCTCAAGGAGGGGGTACTGTTGTGAATTCTGTTGTGGGTTCTGCTCTTGGGCTCCCTCCAGTGGTTATAAGTGGTAGTGCTGTTGTTTGTCCTTCACAGCAGTCATCAGGTGCTTCCACTTTGGACGGGGCTATTTAGTCTGGCTTCACCCTTTAGTGAGTGCCAGTTGTCCATTGTTTTTCTGGAGGATTCACATCTCTGCTTGGTTTCTCCTGCTGGATTGTCCAAATCATCAAAGATAAGTCCTGGCTTTGTTTTTGCAGTCCACATGCGGTGGACTTTATAGTTCAGTGAATTGCTATGTTTTTTCTTGTCCAGCTTTGTCTGTGTAAGGATTTATTCAGCCAAGTTGGAAGCTCTGGAGTCGCAGAGTTACCCTCCATGCCTTTAGTTAGGTGTGGAGATTTTTGTATTCTCTGTGGTGGATTTTTGTAGTATTTTAATACTGACCGCACAGTACTCTGTCCTGTCTTTTCTTTCTAGGTAGCGTGGCCTCCTTTGCTAAATTCTGTTTTCAGTCTGCGTTTGTAATTTCCCTCTCCTCTCACAGTCAATATTTGTGGGGGGATGTCTTTCCTTTGGGGATTTTCTCTGAGGCAAGATAGTTTTCCTGTTTCTTTCTTTAGGGGTAATTAGTCCTCCGGCTGTGACGAGGTGTCGAGGGAGTGATAGGAACATCCCACGGCTACTTATAGTTGCGGTGTTAAGTTCAGGGTCTGCGGTCAGTATAGAGGCCACCTACTCCAGATCTCGTCCATGCTGCTCCTAGGCCACCAGATCATGACAGGCCACACCATGAGTTTATCTCCTTTCATGCCCATAGCAGCCAATGACTCAGAGGTATTCTTTGCAGCATGAGATGGTACATTTTCGTGCATGAAGATGATTTTGCTCCTGAAAGCACGTTTCTGCTTTTTGTACTATGGAAGAAAGTTGTCAGTCAGAAACTCTATATACTTTGCAGAGGTCATTTTCACACCTTCAGGAACCTTAAAGGGCCCTACAAGCTGTTTCCCCATGATTCCAGCCCAAAACATGACTCCTCCACCTTCTTGCTGACGTCGCAGCCTTGTCGGGACATGGTGGCCATCCACCAACCATCCACTACTCCATCCATCTGGACCATCCAGGGTTGCTCGACATTCATCAGTAAACAAGACTGTTTGGAAATTAGTCTTCATGTATGTCTGGGCCCACTGCAACCGTTTCTGCTTGTGAACACTGTTTAGGGGTGGCTGAATAGTGGTTGATGCACCACAGCAAGCCTTTGAAGGATCCTACACCTTGAGGTTCGAGGGACTCTAGAGGCACCAGCATCTTCAAATAACTGTTTGCTGTTTTGTAATGATATTTTGGCAGCTGCTCTCTTAATCCAATGAATTTGGCAGAAATCTTCCTTATTATGCCTTTATCTGCATGAACTCTGTGCTCTGTTTCAGTCACAAATCTCTTCACAGTATGATGATCACTCTTAAGTTTTCGTGAAATATCTAATGTTTCCATCCCTTGACCAAGGCATTGCACTATTTGATGCTTTTCGGCAGCAGAGAGATCCTTTTTCTTTCCCATGTTACTTGAAACCTGTGGCCTGCTTAATAATGTGGAACATCATTTTAAGTAGTTTTCCTTTAATTAGAATAACCTGGAAAACTAATTATTACATGTGTCTAAGATTGATTTCAGTGATCCATTGAGCCCTGAGACACAATACCATCCACGAGTTTATTTGAAAAACAAAACAATTAAATCTTTATGACACTTAAATCAAATTTGCATAATAATTTGGAACATGGTGTATATTTAATATTCATTATGTAAAATAGGGGGCAGGTCACTGAGGGATCAGAAGCCATAGAGATGAATATCTAATCAGAGCACCACATGAAGACCCCCCACAGGCCGCCCCGGAGCATGAGAATTTAATTAACTCAAAATTGGAAATAAAGCTTAAACAACAACCACAGGATGGATTTCATCACCAGGTATCATTGTAATCAGTATAACGGCGCCGACCTGACAGTGTCTGTAGGTTACTGAGCACAATCCTGCTGACAGGTTCCCTTTAAAGCACTGAAACTACTTTTTTGGCTGCTTATTTTATCACACCCATCCCCAAATGGTTATCCTGCAGGTTTTTTTTCAAGGAAAGAATGGGGTCGTTGGGTGATGTAGCAGTGGTACCACGGCGGCATATGTTCATTATCAGCTCAGCAGGCTTGCTATTTGCACCAGAAAAAGTTAACACATTGGAGGTTAGACATATTGTGCCGATTCTCCCCAGATGATATCATATATAGGAAACCAAAAATAGTATCACAACTAATGAAAATGACAATACTTATGCAGGATCCCCAGTATTCACAAGAAGGGCAGAATGCTATATATGCTCAGTTATGATACCGCCTTGGAACAAAAGTTATAGAAACCTCCAATAGCAGGAAAAATTAGGTGGGATTCATTCATAGTAAACCATCGGTGAGTGAATGATAATGGAAAACCCCAAAAATGAATAGGTAATACCTGCAATCGTGACAAACTTAGAAGGGGTTTCTGAAATATTTGCCCATAGAGTCAAAAGGTTTCATAACATGTACCAAATTATCACTGATACATAGCTGATCACTGGGGTTTCCATCTTTGGGACCCCCATGATCCTGAGAAAGGAGTTCTGCAGTGCCCCGTCTTAATGGAGCAATGATGAAACATGTGCACTGCTGCTTAGTTCATGGTCTAGATTATTGGGGGCCCCAGTGGTGGGACCCTCCAATGATCCACAGTAGGTTATAACTTGCTTAATATAACACCTTTTAAGTGCATCAGACATCAGAGATATAACACATATTTTCCAGTTATGCCCTGACCCTATCATATAAGGACATACCGCTCACCCAGGGGTGTAACTACAACAGGTGCAGTTGTTGCAATCGCACCCGGGCCCTGGAGCCTAGGGGGCCCTAAAAGTCCCTTTGGCCTATAGAAAAAGACTATTGCTATTAAAGCTTTAAATTATTTGGGGGCCCTGTTGAAGATTTCACATCGAGGCCCATGAGTTTCAAGTTACGCCACTGCACTTACCTATGACTTTTCATCACAAAAATAAAATAGTGCCTCTTCACACACCCTAAAATGAATGAAGACCAAACACCAGACCCCCGAAGCAAATACAGACCACACACAAGACTCCCAATGTGTCTAGACGCTATACTACACACTCATCTAACCTGACCTGACATCAGCCCCCCATCTATATGTAAGGTGGTGCGGGGTGGTAGCCGTGGGCAAGGTACTCATCTTCCATGCCCTGGCACAGTGCATGAAAACGGGGGTCGTGTGGACTTTGTCTACGGGAGTGCTACGCCCTTGCAGGCTGCATGATGCTGGTGACTTTGACTGGCCAGGACCAGAAAAAGGTCAGTGAGGGAGAAAATCACTTCACAAGGAACTGTGATTTACTGCACAATATCTTGGTGGGAATTATATACAGCAGCATAACTTCATGAACATTTCTCTTAATGCATTGAACAGCTTCATACACATTTTCTCTATCCTTCCTTACGTAGTCCTCTTTCTCCAGCACCACCATCACTGAACTTCAGGAACTTCCCTCGTTCCCAACAACGGTAATACAATCAGTAGGTGAGAGTCCTCTACTTCAACACGCGGTTCCGAGTCCTTTTCCTCTTAGGGGAGCTACTTGGCCACTATAGCCGTTACTCAGCTTCTCTGTTGATCGACGCCTTGGAACTAACACCCGGGGCACTCTCTTAGTCTCACAATCCCTGCTCTATTCCAATCCATTAGATTCTGGACTTGCAAGCTCAGTATTGCATAGCTAGGTTTCCTGCCCCAGGTCCCGTCTCCAAAGAACCACTCACACCTTCTGTCACTTTCTCTTGCCTCTTTCCTGGATCTCGCTATCCATTTCCCCGGTCTCCACTCACTCCATGGGCACCCATGTCATGCAACTCTACTACCATAGGTCTGCTCCTGTTACAGGCTGGGTCCTATCTGATTTCTTGACAGAAAACTGTCTCTGTCTCTTCACTCCCTCCCACTCTGGGCTTGTCCCAATCATTAACCCTAACGCTCCCTACTGCCAGGCAAACTGCAACACCATCACTAAAAACGCATGTCACAATACACATTACAACAGCCCATGCGTCTGGGAATGGGGCAGCATGTCCACTTCCTTACATTTGCACACCAACCACTGACAATACAGACTCCAACAAATATGCAAACACCTGGCCAGACCCCCAAAAATATACAGACTACATACCAGACCACCATATTCTACAATGCCCCTACAAAACACGAGAGCCCTATTTGACAACACCATGTATTACTATTCAGTAGGCTCAGGGACATGAGCCATTTTTCATATGAGACTGAATGTTGACCCTTTTGTAGGTTGAATTGATGTTTGTAGATTTGTTGAAGGCCTGTTGATTACCCATTGTATCAGCCCTTTATTATTCAAAGTAACCTTTGAGGACAAAGACACAGGTTAATTCAACAATCGATATTTGTTAATATGTTCATTACCCATTGTATCAGTCCATGCACCTTGCTGTTCTGCAAACATTACAGGACAAAATATGTGGGTTAATTGAACACTCGAATAATGACAGATGACCTCCTCCCAACTTACCCAAACTTGTGGATAATGCCCTGAATGACAGCTGTGGGTATAAAAAGGGATTTCTCTCTTTATACAAAGAGAATCTAGAGGACAGCAGCTCCAACCCGAGGAATACAGATTTGTTCCACTGCCCATCACTTAACCTGCGGATACATGTGGAGAACCCAAGTTGGAACAATCAGGGCACTTGGCCACATACCTCAATGGACTCTGTCAGCTTCTTCAGTTTGCCACTACCTCCTCTCTATTGGTGCTTGCAAAAAGTGGGGTTCTACTAGTTGGGGTAGTCGGCCCTGGAAGCCCTGAAATGGCAGATGTTCTAAATCCTGGTGAGCCAGCAGAAGGGTGAAACTCTCATTTGCACCATCTTATGTACTTGCTGGGACTGTACAATATGTTATTGTCTGTTGGTGGTTAAATAAAGTATTGCCACACTGCTACCCTCACCCAGTGTTGTCTGAGTAGTATTCTGCCCATAGCAAAAGAGTACAAGCATTCAGTGGGAAGAGCCCTGGTCCAGGCGGTCTTTCTAACGACAGCCGGAACAGTGGATGAGAGCACCCACTGGCCCTTGTGTCTCCACACCCCACATGAATCCTGTTGAAATCCCAGACTCAGACCCCAAACACAGATGTTTCTGCAGCGCCCCAGAGTCCTGGTCGTTGCAGTAATGTCGCTCTGCCACTAAGGGGAGTGATGTTACGTCTGATTGCACTAAAGGAGTTCACCTGACCAGGTGTCACAGACACACACTACACTCCACACTCCGGCCGCCAGGGGGGGTGGTTCTATCTATTAGGCCACTCCTCACAATCTGGTAAAACTGGGGGTTGGACAGGAAGTTAGACAGAAAAGAGCCCAGGAGAGTTCGGGAGAGGACCTGTCAGGGGTGGGATCCTGACAGTGGCCTAGCGAAAAGGACAGATTGTTACGGAGCTGTGCCTGTAAGGTATAGCGGAAGGCTCCTTAGAGAGGATACGAAAGTGGAGTATATTGCGGAGAAGTGAGATCACAGCGCAGAGGAGATAGAACCAGAAGGAGTCGTGCCCTTAAGACCGTGGCAACATCCTACTGAGGCGCGTAGCCGGTGGCCGGAGCACCGAGGAAGTAAGAGACTCTACGTACTACTTCAAACAGCGGCAGGACAGTTAACTATAGGTTGGCTGTCTCACCTAAATCACCTAACGAAGACAAAGGAGGCAATTGCGGGAGAGGGGCGTCTCTAGGGTCCCAGAATAACTCCAGGCCTACCCCGTCATACGGGTGCGTCCTATCCATATCATCTGGGGGACGGACACAAGAACATCAGAAACATACACGACAGTTGTGAGGACTATCCCGTGGTGCTCAGCAGGGAGGTACTACAACACACAGGCGCTAGAAGGTAGGCACTGATTTCCACCTGCAAAGGGAGCTCTGGATGTGCCTTCGGACCGGCCGGTCTCAGCCAGCCCTGTTAGCAGTGCTCCGGATTGCGGATCCTGAAGCCTTCAGTAAAGAGGTAAAGAGACTGCAACCCTGTGTCCTCGTTATTCATCGCGACTTGCACCATGCCTCACCATCACATCTTTCATTGGACGCCCCTTAGCAGGGTCACGGACCGGGTCTAGCCACCGTGACAACCCCAGGACCGAGACTGAGAGGCCCGGTACCGAGTACCCCGTGGCCCTGCGTCTGGGGGCGCTCCATTTCCTCTACAAAGTTTTTTTTCTCCAGATCACAGACTATGACCCACGCAATAATTCCAACCTACATGTGACGATGAAAGAATATTCCTACCATGAAGAAGGAATATACATCTGGGCGCAATGATGCCCATAGCAATGATAGTAATGCACCCTGATGCCGGGCCTCAGTATGATAATGCATGTATTTGGCTCCTAGACACAGGGCAGGTTTCTATATTGTGCCCTTTCTATAGGGGTCTGACTGCAACGGGGAACTTGCACCCCTGTTAGAATGAAGCAGCAGTGCGCATTGGCTGAATGCTACTTCAGTACTTCACTCATTCCCTATGGGGGGGGGGGGGGGCGAATACTTTTTTTAGGCTTTTTATTAGCCGACCCAAGAAAAATAAATGCACCAGTGGTCAGGAGTAGGACTTGATGTGTGGTTTTGTAACAGAGGGATTAAAAGTTCCCCGTCACTGATACAATTTCCACCCGTCCATGATGCGGATAAGGACATACAGATCCATATGGGGCCAATCATGTCTGGTCCAATTTTTCAGCACCTATTACCTGAAGCGAAATGAGGTGTTCAACTCTAAACCACCCTAGACCTGCAGGGAAATTACCGTAGATGTTAATGCAGAACTATCTTTGCCATCGGCCATATTTATCTAGACTGAGTAAAAGAAAACAGGCCATGTTGCCAATAGTAACCAATCACAGCACAGCTTTCATTTTTAAAACTGCACTGGAGAAATATAAGCTGAGCTCTGATTGGTTGCTATGGGCAACACGGCCTGGTTTTCTGTTAGACAGTTTTGACGAATGAATCTTACTACATAGTTGTAAAATACTTCATATTTGACACTTTTAAAGCAAAGGCTCCATTACACAGTGCAGAAAAACAAACAAACAAAAAAAATGCTTCAAAAACTTCTGGAAAATCACGTCAGGAAAAATAGAATGCTCCTCGCCACAAATGGTACTTCAGTCAGAAAGTTAGATTTTCCACAGCTCGTCATCAATTAGAATAGCTGTGGTGTCTCGCTCCCATTCAGCATCCGTCTCGCCCCAGTTTTGCCCATTTTAGTGAAGTTGAGCAAAACTGTCACGAAAACGCCAAAAGTTGCAATTTTTTTTTTACAAACTTCTCATAGCGCAGAAATTTTGAGACTTTTCAAAGTGATTTACGCGTTGTAATTGCTTTGATGAATTGGTGCCAAAGCGTGGGAAATAAAATCTTGAAAACCACTTCAGGTGAAAAAAAAAAAGAATTCTCCAAAACCAAACAAAAAACGCAGTGTTTTACAAAGTGGATTCCTATTCAAAAACTCATTGGATTCCCCCCCCCCCAAAAAAAAACAGCGTGAACCCAGCCTGAGGGTATGTTCACAAAGAGGTGTTTTTAATGTTTATTTTAAAGCATATCTGCTTCAAGATCCATGTTAAAAAAACAGAGTCAGAGTGTCAATTTATCTTCACAGAGCAGATTTTTTTGTGTGGAAATTCATCCATTTATTTATACTGGAATCCATAGCAGAAAGTGAAGGTGGACTGTTGGATTTCTGGTGCTGATTTGTAGTTTGAGCAGACATGAGTCTGTACCCAGGTTACCACATTCAGAGCGGAAGTGGCTGAAATCAGTGACTTTTTGGTGCTTTTTTTAAATATAAACTGCAGTAAAAAAAAATCATCGATAGTTGTGATCGTCCTGATGAAGAAGCTTTATGCTTTGAAATGCGTTGACTAATAAACCACTTACTATTGCTTTGGCATCCTCCATTCTTTCACAGCAGCGCAGAACAACCCATTCGCTCCTTTTATGCAAAAAATAAACTGTGACATCACCTTACGAGGCGTGTAGATTTAAAAACAAGTTGTCCAATAATAGAAAAAAAATGTCCAACAATATAACAGAGTGAGACAATGATACGACCGCACCAACGCTGCGAGAATAGACACAGGAACTGACCCAATGTAAAAGCTCATGTAAGCAATACAAGTATCAGTAACAAAGGAGCACAGTAATGGCAATCACCTAAAATGGACAGTATCCAGGAGGCTGAGTGCTAGAAGTGGATTTTATGTAATTTAATAGCAGTAATTTGTGAACTAAGCTATAATCAGCACCAACAGAAACCGTAGGGAAAAAGGAAAAATAAACCAGTAAAGTTGCCTGACTGTCAGTTCTATCTGTGCCTGTCTGAATACTGCCTGAATTTACAAAAATGCAAAAATGGGATTTTCCTAATTGCATATCCCCTTTAAAATAGGTTGATCAATCTTTGGCCAGGATCAAATGAGAGTATAAAAATCGTCAAAGTTTCATTCAGAAAACAAGGATGATTTTTTTCTCACTTGTCATCTGTGTGTGAAACGTTTTTTGTTTTTTACGGCAGCGGCTATTAGTGGATAGTACTGCAGCCTTGCAGCGCTGGAGTCCTAGGTTCAAACCCCACCAAGGACAACATCTGCAAAGAGTTTGTATGTTCTCTCTGTGTTTGCGTGGGTTTCCTCCGGGTACTCCGGTTTCCTCCCACATTCCAAAGACATACTGATAGGGAATTTAGATTGTGAGCCCCATCAGGGACAGCAATGATAATGTGTGCAAACTGTAAAGCGCTGCGGAATATGTTAGCGCTATATAAAAATAAAGATTATTATAAAAAAAATAAAGATTATTATTATTCCCATACTAAGCCTCATTTAGAGATATAGGGAGTTCCTACAACCATAGTATCCTAGACCCCCAAAGTTTAATATTTATAACTGGACCCCACCAACCACATGCCATTTATAACACTGGTGCCTTAGTATGTGGATGAGGGACTTGGTGACCCTCTCAGGCACCAGTGTGTAAGAAGATGGACACATTGCCCATGTTCCCCCTTAAAGAACGAGGAAACCGTCTCGAAGTAAAATGTCACTTCTTTTATTCCATGGAAATTTTTTTTTTTAGAAATGTCATCAGAACAAATTCTTTATATGAACAGCAGAGCGGATTTTACATTGAAATGAACAGGAAGAGTAGTCAATGTGGGTTGGAAGCGTGTTTTTTTTTTAGGAGGGTATTGGAGCGGATCTGCTTCAAAATCTTCCGGAAAAAGCTCAGTGTGAACCTGGCCTAAGGCACGGACATGGCAGGGCCTTCAGAGTTGGAGACGAGCTTTATGGCTGTGCTCTGATCTAGTGTAATTAACAGATGAGGGTCTTGGTGAAATATGGGATGATTAGTAATGCTTTCACGGTGGGCTTCTCAGTATACCATGCTTTCGTGCCTTGAATCGCATGCTTCTTCCTGGCAATGAGGAGGTTAAGGCTGCGTCCGGGGCGGCTTGATCTTATTAGAAAATGATGACACACAACAGAAACAGTCCAGCTATTAGGAAGTAGGGGCCAAAGAGAAAATCCTTTGAGTGTCGCATCCGGCCTGCGGCCCACCTGCTGGGCATTTCTCATATGGAGTAACATACTGCCAGCTACAGCTATTGCAGGACATTTGGGGGGAGCACAGGGGGACGGGGTCTTTCATAGGCAGGAATAAAAATAAGAATGAAAGGGATGAACGCTCATAATCCTAAACATTAATTCCCTTCCGGTCATTTAGACTAAATTCCCACAAGTGTTGATATAAAGAGATTACGTAAAGTTCTCACGGTACGAAAACACAGATGATCTTTCTCTGAGGAAAATCCGCTGCGTTTTACAGCGCCACAAAAAGTGGGTGAGATTTTTAAGAAATGTGCTGCGCAGTATATCGGCAATGTAAATTGATAGATAATAGATAGATAGATAGATAGATAGATAGATAGATAGATAGATAGATAGATATAATATCAAAAAAAGAGGCAGCACTCCATTATTCCAGTGAAAAAATGTGCAGGGTTTAATTTACCCACATCTCCAGGCAACGTTTCAGCTCGTAATGAGCCTTTCTCAAGCCTCAAGGCTCATTACGAGCTGAAACGTTGCCTGGAGATGTGGGTAAATTAAACCCTGCACATTTTTTCACTGGAATAATGGAGTACTGCCTCTTTTTTTGATATTATATGAAACTTGGATGATCGGTGGACTGGTTGTCTCGGGGCCTTGCACCTGAAGATAAGTATCTCTGTGCTGTTCCTTTTCTTTTTCTAGATAGATAGATAGATAGATACTAGATAGAATAATAGATTGATAATAGATAGAAGATAGATAATAGAGAGACGATAGATAGATAGATAGATAGATAGATAGATAGATAATATAGATAGATGATAGATAGATAGATAGATAATAGATAGATAACAGATATAAATATAGATGATAGATAGATTATAGATAGATGATAGATAAATAAATAGATACTAGATAGAAGATAAATAAATAGATAGATAGATGATATAGATAGATAGATAATAGATAGAAGATAAATAGATAAATAGATAATAAATACTAGATAGATGATAGACGGATAGATAAATGATAGATAGATGATAGATAGATATATAGATAGATAAAAGATAGAAAATAGATAGATAATAGATACTAGATAAATGATAGATAGAAAATAGATAATTAATAGATAGATAGATGCTATAGATAGAAGATAGCTAGATAGATAATAGATAGATGATAGATAGATGATAGATAAATAGATAGATAGATAGATGATAGATAGATAGATAGTTAATAGATAGATAAATATATAGATAGATGCTATAGATAGAAGATAGCTAGATAGATAATAGATAGATGATAGATAGTTAGATGATAGATAGATAATAGATAGATGATAGCTAGATGCTATAGATAGAGGATAGATATATATAGCTAAATGATAGATAGATAGATGATAGATAGATAATTGATAGATGATAAATAGATATATGATAGATAAATACTAGATAGATGATATTAGATAGATGATAGATAATAGATAATAGATAGATGATAGATAGATAGATAGATAGATAGATAGATAGATAGATAGATAGATAGATAGATAGATAGATAGATAGATCTGGTCTAGATATGTTAATCCTGTCTTGTCTGGGTCTCTCTGGATTTTTGGAGGATTAGTGATGTGATGTGGACGGGCCCCAGAGGGACAGCGCACATGTTCTTAGCAGACAGAACTCCGCATTTGCATGTTAGGTGTTCCGCTGACTCGGGGGCGCTGGGGACCCCAGTGTGTGTTATGGACATTGTGTACAAAAGACAACGTACAATTACCTCAAGGTGACATACAAGTCCGACAATATAAATGAAGAGAACACATGAACGCTGCCAGTGTGGAATATCACAAGGTGAACTGGAAAACAACAACACCAGACTTCTTTCTGTGCCTACAACCTCCTTCGGAGTAGGCCTGGCTGCTGCCTGCATATGTAACGAGCTCTCAGAGTTTTCCTCCGGAGACCCAGCGCTGATAGTAGCAGCCATCCCTCAGCATTACATCAGAATTAGAGCAGGATTGTGTATTGGGAGCACTGGGAGCCTGGAGGGTGATATTGGGAAAATTCATTAACCCAATCTTTTCATTTGTGACCTGCGGCTATAGATGTAGCAGAGCTGAGTGTGCCAGTGTTGTATGCAGCTTCTTTTATAGGACTGTGGGTAAACTTACTGCATTATCATGTATCACTGTTCTCGATTGGCAGCAAACTCGCCTGACCTTAACCTCATAGTGAATCTATGGAGTATTGTCAAGAGGAAGATGAGAGACACCAGACCCAACAATGCAGACGAGCTGAAGGCTGTTATCAAAGCAACCTGGGCTTCCATAACCCCTCAGCAGTGCCACAGGCTGATCGCCTCCATGCCACGCCACATTGATGCATTAATTGATGTAAAAGGAGCCCGACCAAGTACTGAGTGCATTTACTGAACATACATTTCAGTAGGCCAACATTTCCGATTTTAAAATCATTTTTCAAGCTGGTGTTATAAAGTATTCTAATTTACTGAGATAATGACTTTTGGGTTTTCATTGGCTGTAAGTCATAATCATCAACATTAACAGAAATAAACACTTGAAATAGATCACTCTGTGTGTAATGACTCTATATAATATATGAGTTTCACTTTTTGTACTGAAGAACTGAAATAAATGAACTTTTTAATGATATTCTAATTTTGAGAGAAGCACCTGTACATAGTTTATGTGGGGGCACCATGTGTTAGGTTACCCCAAAGGCCATAGCTTATTGTTGGGGGTCCCTATGTACTTTTATATCAAAGGGATCTACTATTTGATTGTCTCTGCTCAGGCTAAATTTTTACATTATATTATAGTTTATGCTGAAATATCAGATGCCAGAGTAAAGGAATTTGACTACAGTACTAATACACCATGATCTACAGCTTGAGATGTAGCATGCCAATATCGGACCGTCAGTGCGCTGGGACAAGTCTGGTAGTAGGAGCGATGGAGTTTCTCGGGAAGTTTCTGAAGCCTGGAGTCGGCAGACGCATCGCTCCGCGGCAGAGCTTTTTATGGGACGTATAACCATTTCACTCCCATTAGTCCAGGAAATGATGCTGGCACTTTCCATACCCCAAATCCTCCCATCACAGATGGTAATGTATCTGTATCTGTATGTCATACCACTACAAGCAATTTATCATATGTGGATCATTTACTTGTATTTTTTTTATTCTAAAGAGAGGGGCTTTAGTTGGTAAGTGTCCTGTGCAGTACCTTCTCCTGCCCCCCTGCTAACTTGCCCAAATAATTAGCCCAAACAGTGCGAGAGTATCGGACCCACATAGCATGATGCCCAAATAAAAGTGCCATATGCTTGGCAGCCAATAACAATACTACGAAGCATCACTGCCAGCGCCATACACTCCGAAAATATTATATCGCCTAAATATTAGTGCCGCACAATGTAAATACCGCCATACAGTGCTCCAATAATACCAACATGCAGTAACTATATATCTGCATAAACCATCACTTTTACAGTATGTGGAGGGAAATGTCTCATTTACCATGTCATAGGTCCCCATTCATCACATAGAGAGATGTTTTTGACCTTCCTCAGGCTGATAAATGTTGGTATACTGTTTTTTCAGCTATATACAGTGTAATGCCTATATAATGGGATCTGTTAGAGGTATACATCAAGAGTAGACACACCAGACCTGTGCAGCCAGGTTAGCTGCTGAGGGGTCATCGGTCAAGAAGTCAAAGTCCCAGAGCCTTAAAAGAATCTGTCAGAAGGTTTTTGCTTTGTTATCTGAGAGCAGCATGATGTAGGGCCAGGGACTCTGATTCCATTGATATACCTATAACAGGGGCACTTAAAGTAGATGCTCCGCCATCACAAAATGTCATATAAACCGAAAAAGAAATGGACACCAAAGCTAAGAATAACAACTTTATTGAAAGATCATAAAACAATACATAAATACACAGATGAGTATATAGATAAAAACGATGCAATAGAAAAAGAAGTTTTTCTATTGCATCGTTTTTATCTATATACTCATCTGTGTATTTATGTATTGTTTTATGATCTTTCAATAAAGTTGTTATTCTTAGCTTTGGTGTCCATTTCTTTTTCGGTTTATCTGATTCCATTGATGTATCACTTACTACGCTGTGTGTTGCTGTTTCAATAAAATCAGTGTTTTATCAGCAGGAGATTATCACTGCAGGACAAGTTGTCTCATGCCTTCTGGTCAACTGCTCTGTATAACCCCGCCCACACCACTGATTGGCAGCTGTGTATGTAAAGTGTATGCAGGAAGCTGCCAATCAGTGGAGTGGGCGAGGTTATACAGAGCTCTGCTAGATCAGCAGCAGAGAAAACAGGATATCAAAATGACAGCAAGAAGCCCAGTAAGTGACATATCGCTGGAATCAGGGTCTCTGCCCCTTCATCATGCTGCTCCCGGATTCCATAACAAAAACCTGGTGACATTAAATTAAATTTGCAAAAATTTCTACATTTCTGTTGTTTTTTTTTCAGCCAAGATGGGGTGCAGAGTGTACATTAATGAGAAAAAAATGAACTTTTTTGAATTTACCAAATGGCTGCAATGAAACAAAGAGTGAAAAATTTAAAGGGGTCTGAATATTTTCTGTACAAACTGTACATGTGTAATGTATATGCATGTGTGCAATGTGTATACACTCTAATATAAATTCATGTGTGTAAAGTGTATACATGTGTGTAATGTACAGTATATACGTGTGTATGTGTGTAATATACCGTATATGCATGTGTGTAATATGTATACATGTGTAATATATATGTTTGTGTGTAATGTGTATACATGTGTAATGTATATGTATGTGTGTAATATGTATATATGTGTAATATATATGTTTGTGTGTAATATGTATATATGTGTAATGAATATGCATGTGTTAAATGTGTATATATGTGTACTATATGTGTATGTGTGTATACATGTGTAATATATATGCATGTGTGTAATGTATATATGTATGTGTGTAATGTGTATACGTGTGTAATATGTATGTGTGTAATGTGAATATATGTGTACTATGTATGTATGTGTGTAATGTATATATATGTGTCATATATATTCATGTGTGTAATGTATACATATGCATACAATTACCCCTTATATCCCAGTCCTATCCACCTATGTAATATACACTGGGATTACTGAGGATGATGCCGGTGAAGTTGCTTCAGCTCTCTCTCTCTCTATGGGCTCATTTCCACTTGCAAGAGAAAAAATAGTCCATAATCTGGACCGAAAAAACGGATGTATCGTATGCGATTGTCATGCGATTGTCATGCGAGTGCAATGCGATTTTTAATCGCACCATCCGTTTTACATCCGTTTTACATCCGTATGCAATCCGTTTTTTTTCTCTGCAACTATTTTTATATAGTCATTTACAGGACCATTTACAGTGTTCTATGCCACAGAATGGTAAGGTATCCGTAAAAAACGGACGGAATACGTATGGTCCGTATTCCATGCGTTTTTTTTCTCGCACCCATTGACTTGCATTGTCCGAGACTTGCAGCAAATCGCAGCATGCTGCGATTTTTTTTCTCAGTCCGATTTCGGCTGAGAAAAAAATCGCAAATGAAAAGACACCTATTGAATAACATTGGTCCGAGTGCAATCCGATTTTTTTATCCGATTGCACTCGTCTGTTTTCCTCGCAAGTGGAAATGAGCCCTATCTATTATGCTATCTATCATGACAAAGAAACAAGAAATGTAGTCACACAGTTTCTGGTATCTCAGCTTCATAGATTCATAGATTGTGTCCCAGTGATTATCTTTATTATATCATAGCAAATACAGAATAAAAAAAAGCGACGTTTCGGCCACAAAAGGCCTTTTAGGCCATCTAAAAAAGGAACACTATTTCATATACGGTATATGGCTTGAAAAAGGCCCTCTGTGGCCAAAACATCGCTTTTTTATTCTGTATATGCTATGACATAATAAAGTTAACCCTTTGGTGGAGAACATAGTTTTTTTGGATCTACAATGCAGCAGTGTCGTGGGGAGTTGCACACAGACTGCACAGACCTCGGAGTGGTGTACAGGACTGCACACTATTTTCTTTCCGGTGTTCTTTGAACCTTTTGTTCATGTGCTGCACTGGTTATAGCAGACAGTCCCTTTAAGGCTGACCCGTCAGCTCTCATGACATGTATGTTTTAGTAAAGCATTATGTTCCCCATGATATACCAATCCTGGAGAACCTTTCCTTATTTTTCTACATTGTGATGTTCCTCTCTTATTCTTCCTGAAAATTCATGAATAAATTGACAAAAATTGTTACACAGTCTGACACTGGCAGCCCTGATTGGATAATGTCATACTGCGTACTGACACACCCCTGACATTACCCAATCAGTGGTGTGTGTGTCAGGACACGCCCTCTTTCTATTTTTTCAGGAGGAATAAAAGAGGAGTAGTGCGAAACACAACTTTGCACCGAAAAATGTTCACAAAATTATATTATTTTATGGAGAATAGAAAAATTTACTAAAACAGAAGTGGCGACAGGTTCCTATTTAACTACAGTGACAAATGATACGAGCAGACTCAGGCTTTAGAAAGACAATTTGCCGCCATTATTCATTGCCTTTCACTTTACAGAATTCCCTCCTGACATTGTTCACTTTCGGTTTTGTACTTCACTTTTTACTTTGTAGTTTTAATGTGCTGGAAGAAAAGATTTTGACAGAGCGGTCCTTTATAAAGCCTGGGGGATCCTTTGATCTCTTACTTAAGAGGAATATTGAGAATACTACATACATATTTAAGTAATTACAGAGAGACGATATCCTGCAAGACCGTCATTCCGCCATACATGAATTAAACAGCAGACGGCGCGAACGTCCTTATCCCGGTAAGGACAGCGGGCTCATGGGACGGGGGGCGTTGGATACTGCATTATAAATAATGGGGGGATAGATCTTTCTTATTAACCATAATGTCAGAGCAAGTTTTACAGCAAATCGTATGTAGAGTCAGATTCACACTTAAAAGGGTCATTCAGGATTCAAAAAACATGGCTGCCATTAAAAAAAAAAAAAAAGTGTCACCCCTTTCCTTAGGATGTGTGGGGTATTGGAGCTCTGCCCCATTCACAATGGTGTGGCGGTATGTGTTATGCACCCTGCACTATACAAGATAGGGCTCTGATATTTTGGGGGTTTCGGAACCCTATTCTTAGGATCTCTTGGAGTCTGACCATCAGGATCAGCCAGTTATTACTCGCGATTTTGTGAAACCCCTTAAATTATATTGGGGAACATTCATTACATTTGCTACAAAGAGATAAAATTACAAAATGGCGCAGGCGCATGTGCAATATCTATGTAGAAGCTATTGGCCACAATCATTTGCCTCTTTTGCAACCATTTTGTTTAATAGGCACCAAAAATATTATGAGGATTATCCAAGATTTTTTTTTTAACTATGGGCTTAAAAACTAACACTAAGTTGTTAATTACCTGCCTGTTTTACCCTGTGCCGGCACAATGGTCACTGACCGCTCCTGCCGGCGATTCAGCTGTTCCAGGTCAAGATAGCAGCTTTTCCTCTTACGGACTACTCTGGTGAGCAGCTTTTCCTCTTACGGACTACTCTGGTGAGCAGCTTTTCCTCCTATGGACTACTCTGGTGAGCAGCTTTTCCTCTTACGGACTACTCTGGTGAGCAGCTTTTCCTCTTACGGACTACTCTGGTGAGCAGCTTTTCCTCCTATGGACTACTCTGGTGAGCAGCTTTTCCTCCTATGGACTACTCTGGTGAGCAGCTTTTCCTCCTATGGACTACTCTGGTGAGCAGCTTTTCCTCTTACGGACTACTCTGGTGAGCAGCCTTTCCTCTTACGGACTACTCTGGTGAGCAGCTTTTCCTCTTACGGACTACTCTGGTGAGCAGCCTTTCCTCTTACGGACTACTCTGGTGAGCAGCTTTTCCTCTTACGGACTACTCTGGTGAGCAGCTTTTCCTCCTATGGACTACTCTGGTGAGCAGCTTTTCCTCTTACGGACTATTCTGTTGAGCAGCTTTTCCTCTTACGGACTATTCTGTTGAGCAGCTTTTCCTCTTACGGACTACTCTGGTGAGCAGCTTTTCCTCTTACGGACTACTCTGGTGAGCAGCTTTTCCTCTTACGGACTACTCTGGTGAGCAGCTTTTCCTCTTACGGACTATTCTGTTGAGCAGATTTTCCTCTTACGGACTACTCTGGTGAGCAGCTTTTCCTCTTACGGACTATTCTGTTGAGCAGCTTTTCCTCTTACGCACTACTCTGGTGAGCAGCTTTTCCTCTTACGGACTATTCTGTTGAGCAGCTTTTCCTCTTACGGACTACTCTGGGGAGCAGCTTTTCCTCTTACGGACTACTCTGTTGAGCAGCTTTTCCTCTTACGGACTACTCTGTTGAGCAGCTTTTCCTCTTACGGCCTGCTCTGTTGACAGGGCATGACTGCCGACGTCATGCTGATTGATGGTCGGCTCCCCACAGGTAGGCAGCGGGGAGCCAGCTATCAGTCAGCATGTTGTCAGCAGTCACGGTCTGTCGACAGAGCAGAGTGGAAGAGAAGTCGCTGCTCTGTCGATGTGATGTCAGCAGAAGCTGCAAAACTGCCGGTAGAACTTCTCAGTAACTTCTCTGTGCTGAGAGATATCGGCCCTGGGCACAACACGCAGGTAGGTAGCAACTACCTGCCTGTTAATTCTTAGGCACATAGTAAAAAAGAAACAGTCCTGAATAATAACCCCTTTAAACATATGCTATCAGGAAATTTACATGGCTACTAATGATAATAATTGAAAGAAAACATCTTACTTCTTGGCACTTGCCAGCGACAGACACACATACGTCATGGTGCAGTGTCACTGACGACGACCGCACCCGTCTCCTGCTCACATGTGATAAGAGGACTTTTGGTGTCATACAAGTATAGGGTGGGACCGTGATGCTTTGCAATAAAAAAAAAATATTGAAAAAAAAAAACTACCCCATTAAAATTCACTATCAACAAGATAACATATGCTGCCTACATACGCAGCCCTAGCAGCGCAGTCACCCATGTACCCACCAATGGGCAGCGCTGCCAGCCTCCACATAACATATTGCTTCCAATATATCCATGCCTGGTGGTTGCTAAAGAATAAAGCATCCAGGAAGTGTAAGCAATCAGACGGCCGACTCCTCTGTTGGCATCCGGACCTCCACTGACAAAACCGCTAACGTCCCTATGACTCGTTAAGCCCAAGTTCCCACTTGCTATTTTTTCCCATTGCGTTTTTTTCTACCAAAATACTGACTATCACTTTTTTGCTGTGTTTTTTTTTATAATATTTTCCCATTTTGATGTGTTTTGGGGCAGATTCGAATCAGCATTTTTTATGTTTTTTTTTTTTTTAATTTAGTGCAGAAATGCTGGGACTCTGCACTTAAAAACGCTACTGTATTTGTTACATGGGTGTTTTTCAGGTTCCCCAAAGAAGCCTTAGGGCACATTGAGACGTCCGTGCAAATCGGTCCGAAATCGGACCCCAATGTACGGACTGGCCACGGCCCTCCCAACCTGACAGGGACAGCCACATAGAAATAGATGGAGCTGTCACTTGGCCAGTCCGGGCATCAGCTGTCTGATCTCGGACCGATGAGCACGGACGTGTGAATGAGCCCTAAAGAGGATAAATGCACCGAAAAAAGCACAGTTCATCAGCGTCTTTAAATGTACGGCGGACAGGAGTTTCCAATAAATTACATCCACATTACTTGAACTCTTAAATACAGATTTTGTGCACAAAATAGAAAAAAAACCACATTGGAAAAAAACGCCGCATTAATGGCAACATAGTCGAAACGTTTTTTTTTTTTTTTAAAGTAATTGGTACTCTATAAGGTCCAGGACTCCTAATGATGGCCTGTCGTACTCCCTTTAAGGCCGGCGTCACACTAGCGAGTTTTACGGACGTATGAGCGCAGAAAATACGTCCAGAAAATACGCATTGCACATGGCCCAATGATTCTCTATGGGACAGCTCCTATCTGCCGTATAAACACATAGTGTTTTAATATTTTATTATACTCTTAATCCACCTGAAGACCCTTGTCACCTGAAATAAAGTTAAACAAAACAAACAACAATATTCCATACCTTCCGTCGTTCAGTCTTGTCCCACGCTGTAAATCCATCTGAAGGGGTTAAATCATTTTACACCCAGGAGCTCTGCTAATGCAGCTGTGCTCCTGCCTGTAAAACTTGGTGAATGAATGGAATGCAGGGGAATGTACTGTAGTTACCTCGAGTCGCGGTGATGCGCCCCCTGCTGGATGAACTCATATGAACTCGAGCGTGGGAAAATATTCTGAAAAGTTCCCAGGCTCGAGTTTATATGAGTTCATCCAGCAGAGGGCGCATCATCGCGACTCGAGGTAACTATGGGACATTCCCCTGCACTCCATTCATTCACCAAGTTTTACAGGTAGGAGCACAGCTGCATTAGCAGAGCTCCTGGGTGTAAAATGATTTAACCCCTTCAGATGGATTTACAGCGTGGGACAAGACTGAACGATGGAAGGTATGGAATATTGTTGTTTGTTTTGTTTAACTTTATTTCAGGTGACAAGGGTCTTCAGGTGGATTGAGAGTATAATAAAATATTAAAACAACCTGTGTCTTTATTTCATTAAAATACTTTTTAATAATGTGTGTGTGTTTTATTAACCATTTCGTACTATTGGATTAATAATGGATAGGTGTCTTATTGACACCTCTCCATTATTAACCTGGCTTAATGTCACCTTACAATACCAAGGTGACATTAACCCTCAATTACCCCATATCCCACCGCTACACGGGAGTGGGAAGAGAGAGGCTAAGTGCAGGAATAGGCGCATCTTCCAGATGTGCCTTTTCTGGGGTGGCTGGGAGCAGATGTTTTTAGCCAGGGGGGCCAATAACCATGGACCCTCTCTAGGCTATTAATATCTGCCCTCAGTCACTGGCTTTCCCACTCTGGCGGAGAAAATTGCGCGGGAGCCCACGCCAATTTTTTCTGAGATTTAACCCTTTAATTTAATAGAGCGCCCAAATTTTACACAGAGACACTTGTTACATTAGTAAAGAGGAATATGTAATAAAAGAAGGGATATGATATGTTTTACCGTATGTAAACCATGTCTCATATCCTGTCAGGTTTGTGAAGGAGATAGGAAAAGCCGGCAATTGAATTACCGGCTTTTCTGCTATCTAGCGCTGAATTAAATATAAATATATATATATGTGTGTGTCTCACTGACATATATATATGTATATATATATAGACTGTATATATGTATTTTAGAATATTTGAGCCGATGGATCCATGATATGTCCATTTTGCAAGCCTGCGAGAAAACAACTCCATACGGAAGCCATACGGATGCCATACGGATGATACACGGATAAATTTGTGCGTAAAAATCGCATCCTCGCATTGAATACGGAACAGTGTTTTGGGACAATTACTGCGTATTACGGCCGTAAAAAACGGACCGTATTTTCATACGCCTAGTGTGACGCCGGCCTTAGGATAGGCTCACACAACATCGAACTGCACTCGGATGTCATTGGAGTGCAGTCACGGATCCATAAACTTGCATTGCCGACACTCGGATCATAATTGGACATGTCTCTGTGATTTTTTTTTTCCATGAACCACCTACTACGAGGAAAAAATCGGACATGTGTACAGCCCCATAGAATATCATGGGTACGAATGCGATCGGTGAAAACCACGGAGAGCACTCATTGGAGAAAATAGAAAAGACATGTACACCGTAAACGACTTTTCACCTGAATCAGTTGGATTTGATTAGGATGTTTCTATTCACTGACAGCAAGAAAGAGCTGCTGAAAATGCTGCAGAATGGAAACGCACGGTGTGTTACAAAAGCCGCGGAACGTTTTATTTTATTTACAAATATGAAAAAAAAAGCGATTTCCTATTGTAAGGAGATTTCCCTCTCTCCACACCAGTGACAACTACATTTTGCAATTATTTATAACAGCTATAAAACATGGGAAATGCTTCCCGATCCTCCGGGGATGAGCCGCAGATGGAGTTTTATCGTCTGAGTATTTGTCATTGGATGCAGAATAGCTCATTCATGTGGAGAGGTGGCTTCAAGTTCAGAAGACTTCTACAACTTTCCAACCCAGACCCCAATTAGCCCCCTATTTAACCCTTACTACTACTTCCACTCACCTTAATAAACATTGCGGCTCACAGAAGGGTCGTGCTCCACCTGGGAAGATGCCTTTACCCTCCACTTGTGGACTCTCTTCTGGACCTTCTGAATCCCAGGCGAGAAGTTCTTTGCTATCTCTGACTTCAGCCTCACTATCTATGAGCCCAGGCGTTGTTGATTCCCTACCCTCCTGCCCTCCTCCCTAATTTTGCCTCACTGTTCATTACTTGAAATACGCCAATCAGCGAACGTGATGAGAAATGACTCGGTAATAGCTGACACACAAGTCATAAGAATGGCATACATGACGCATATTCGGAAACTGCAGTGCTACCAGTACTCAAATACAGCAATCTTTCTTTAAAAGGGGGATCCAGTAAAGTGGATCTGTCACCAAATTTCATACTACAAACTGCATACATTATTAAATAGATCTCTTAGACCAGTGAGGCTGGTGTACTTACTTAGAAAATCCATGTGAAAATGGCTGTGAACAAATTTTGGTTTTCACAAAGTTTGCGGTTTCTGCATGTTTATAAGTTTTCATGCTTTTATTGACAAATACATTATGTCTATACAAAGACTCAACATTTAGTGTTTTCCTTTATTTTTCAAGACTTCTGCCCTTCGTCCTGGCTACTGGATATCAGTTTCTGGGCCAAATCCTGACTGATGACAACACATTCTTGTCTCATCAGTGCTTGGAGTCTATCACAGTTTCTGAGGTTTTGTTTGTCCACCCACTTTTTGAGGATTGACCGCAGGTTCTTGATGGGTTCGAGATCTAGAGACTTTATTGACCATGTATAGCACGGCGCGAAGCAGTAGCACTCGTCTCCTTTTACGTCCCGGCATGCTACAGTGCCTTTCAAAAGTATTCAGCCCCCTGGAACTTTTCAACCTTTTCCCACATATCATACTCCAAACATAAAGATACTAAATGTAAATTTTTGGTGAACAATCAACAACAAGTGGAACACAATTGTGAAGTTGAACGAAATTTATTGGTTATTTAAAATTTTTGTGGAAATTCAAAAACTGAAAAGTGGGGCGTGCAATATTATTCGGCCCCTTTAACTTAATACTTTGTTGTGCCACCTTTTGCTGAGCTTACAGCTGCCAGTCGCTTGGGGTATGTCTCTATCAGTTTTGTACATCGAGAGACTGAAATTCTTGCCCATTCTTCCTTGGCAAACAGTTCGAGCTCAGTGAGGTCTGATGGAGATCGTTTGTGAACAGCAGTTGTCAGCTCTTTCCACAGATTCTTGATTGGACTGAGGTCTGGACTTTGACTTGGCCATTCTAACACCTGGATACGTTTATTTGTGAACCATTCCATTGTAGATTTTGCTTTATGTTTGGGATCATTGTCTTGTTGGAAGACAAATCTCCGTCCCAGTCTCAGGTCTTTTGCAGACTCCTATAGGTTTTCTTCAAGAATGGTCCTGTATTTGGCTCCATCCATCTTCCCATCAATTTTAACCATCTTCCCTGTCCCTGCTGAAGAAAAGCAGGCCCAAACCATGATGCTGCCACCACCATGTTTGACAGTGGGGATGGTGTGTTCAGGGTGAGGAGCTGTGTTGCCTTTACGTCAAACATATCGTTTGGCATTGTTGCCAAAAAGTTCGATTTTGGTTTCATCTGACCAGAGCACCTTCTTCCACATGTTTGGTGTGTCTCCCAGATGGCTTGTTGCAAACTTTAAACAACACTTTTTAAGGATATCTTTCAGAAATGGCTTTCTTCTTGCCACTCTTCCATAAAGGCCAGATTTGTGCAGTGTACGACTGATTGTTGTCCTATGGACAGACTGTCCCACCTCAGCTGTAGATCCCTGCAGTTCATCCAGAGTGATCATGGGCCTCTTGGCTGCATCTCTGATCAGTCTTCGTTCAACTTCACAATTGTGTTCTACTTGTTCATTCTTCACCAAAAATTTACATTTGGTATCTTTATGTTTGAAGCATGATATGTGGGAAAAGATTGAAAAGTTCCAGGAGCCGAATACTTTCGCAAGGCACTGTACATGAAAGTGTGGGTCCTGGCTGGGTGCGTGGACCTGTGATGTGAGGGCCTTACGGTGGTGTGGAACAGCCAGGACCATGTGTTTTACAGTTCAATGAGGAAGACTTCTGTTCCAAAACAACTTTGGAACTCTTTACTGGGTGGTAATTTGGTAAAGGGTATTTATATACATGGGATAGCGGGTACAAAACCTTATGGACATTTTCTTTAATGTATGAGGCATTTTTCACTCTCAATATCCTTCCTCCGTAGTTGACTCCAGGGTTAGTGAGGCACACTGCTTCTCTCTACTCCGCCACAACCCAGCTTTAACGCTTTAATCCTGATCAGCAAGTCTCATTACTTAATCTTCGGTTCCACATCCTATTTCGGTTAAACATCACTTGCACTCGGGATCTCCACTAGTCCGTCATACTTAGTCCTACTTAGGTCAGTTACCATCTGTGTTACAAGCTCCGGGGTTCGTAACTCGGCGTCGTATCCAAGGACTGTTTTCCAGAAGGCAACTGTGTCTCAGCAACAACTTCTCTTCAGGATCACACTATCCTTAGTCTCCTCTCACTTAGGTTCACCCTCCTATGCAGCTCTGCTCACTTTACTCTCCAAACCCTATCTGCATAAACAGTCACTTTCCCTATCACTAACCCCTACCACAGTGGGCTAGTCCCAAACATTAACTCTATCCTAACTTACCCTGTCACCACTAACTATACTTCAGTCAACTATCTACATCCCTATGCTACCTGACATCTAACGCTATACCTTACACTATATATTCCATACTATACAATACAACATAATTCACCTGACACGATGTATACAAAGACGGGTGACATAATTCACATTACAATATAACACAACGCAATTGGTTTCTTCAGGGGTAGGAACATGACAGCACAGTCATTCATCCTTACACGTGGATCCAAAATGTCAGTATTTTGTTCACCGAGCCACTTCGTTATCACTTTTGCCTTGTGACATGGTCTCCATCCTGCTGGAAAAAAAACAGTCCCCAAATTGCTCCTGGATCATTGGGAGAAGTTTCTCTTGGATGATGTTTACATCCCATTCTTCATTCATGGCAGTGTCCTTAGATAATATTGTAAGTGAGCCCCCTCCATGGATAAAAAGCCCCCACACATGGATGGTGTTGGCATGACACAGGACTCATGGTAGTCCTCACCTTTTCTTGTCTGGACAATCATTCTTCCAGATGTCCCAAACAATCTAAAGGGAAGTTATTCATCAGAGAAAGTAACTTGACACATGTTCTCTGCAGTCCAATCCCTGTATTTCCTGCAGAATGTCACTCTGTCTTTGAAGTTTTACTCAGAAGGAAGTGGCTTCTTTGTTGCCCTTCTTGACATCAGGCCATCCTCCAAAAGCATTTATCTCACTGTGCGTGTAGATGAAGTGACATCTGTTTGCTGCCATTCCTGAGCAAGCACTGCACTGGTGTTGAACTGATTCCATAGCTGAATTCTCTTTAGGTGAAGGTTCTGGAATTTACTTGACTTTATTGGGTGACCTAAAACGTTCTTCACATCAGTTGAACCTCTCTCTTTAAAATTCTTGATGATTCAGTAAATTCTTGATCTATGGGCAATCTTAAAAGTAGCAATGTCCTTTCCTGTAAAGCCCTTTTGATGAAAACCAAAGTTTGCCTGGAGGTAACCAGACAGGCAGACAGGTAACTGAGGGACTGGAAGCTGCAGGGATCCAGGAGATGTCCTAGAGAACGCAGACAGGTTGCAGAAGTACTGAAAGCTGCAGGCAGCTCAAGGATGTCCAGGAGACCGCAGACAAGTAGTAGAGGTACTAGAAGCCGCAGGCAGACAAGAGACATCTGGAATCTGCAGGCAGACATGTAGCTGAAGTACTCTAAGCCATAGACAGACAAGAGATGTCCTGAAGAACATTGTCACGGGGTTACCGCGACAGTGTGGAGCCAGAAGACCGCAGTGTCTACTGCGGCGCTGAGAAGAAGCACTTGTCCTTCATTTTAAATGGTGTTTAACAGGGGTTAATTGGCCATGATGGGAAAGCGGTGTTCATATGAGAAGTAGTGTTGGAAGCAGGCTCGGACTGGCCCACCGGAGAACCGGAGGATTCTCCGGTGGGCCCAGGCACTGACACCTGCTGGCATACTGGCCAGCAGCTGCCTAGGGCCCCCACTGCTCCAGGGCCCCCCCCCCGGCCGCCCGCCCGCCTCCCACCCACCCTCCTTGAAGACGATACTCACCCTGCTCCAGCGATGCCTGGTCTCGGCGTCTGCAGCTCGTCCTGAATGAGTGGTCACGTGGTACCGCTCATTAAGGTCATGAATATGTGCATATTCATGACCTTGATGAGCGGTATCACATGACCGCTCTTGCAGGAAGAAGGTGCTGCATCGGGAGTCGGGACAGAGCCAGAGCATTGCCTGCACGGCCGTGCAGTGTGGGACATCCAGGTGAGTATGAGGGACCGGGGGACTGAGGGACGGGGGGACTGAGGGACGGAGGACGGGGGGGACGGAGGGACGGGGGGATGAAGGAGAACATAAGCCGGCGCGCCATGCAAGATGGGAGCAGGAGCGGGGGGGTGGAGAGATAAGCCATGCATACAGGGGGGGATATGAGCCATGCATACAGGGGGGGATATGAGCCATGCATACAGGGGGGGAATATGAGCCATGCATACAGGGGGGGAATATGAGCCATGCATACAGAGGGGGGGAATATGAGCCATGCATACAGGGGGGGATATGAGCCATGCATACCGGAGGGGGAATATGAGCCATGCATACGGGGGGGGGGGGGGAATATGAGCCATGCATACAGGGGGGGATATGAGCCATGCATACAGGGGGGAATATGAGCCATGCATACAAGGGGGGATATGAGCCATGCATTCAGGGGGGGAATATGAGCCATGCATACAGGGGGGGAATATGAGCCATGCATACAGGGGGGGGATATGAGCCATGCATATGGGATGGGAGGGAGATGAGCCATGCATACAGGAGGGGGGTGCTTATACAGTATCGAGCATCATGTGTGGCCGTTATACAGTATGGAGCATCATGTGTGGCCAATGGACATTATACAGTATGGAGCATCATGTGTGGCCAATGGACATTATACAGTATGGAGCATCACGTGTGGCCGTTATACAGTATGGAGCATCATTTGTGGCCATTATACAGTATTGAGCATCATGTGGGATCATTATACAGTATGGAGCATCATGTATGGCCGTTATAAGGTACGGAGCACTATGTGTGGCCATTATACATTATGGAGCACTGTGTAGCCATTATACACTATGGAGCACTGTGTGGCCATTATACATTATGGAGCATCATGTGTGGCCAATATACACTATGGAGCATCATGTGTGGCCATTATACAGTATTGAGCATCATGTGTGGCCATTATACAGTATGGAAAACTGTGTGTGGCCATTATACAGTATGGAGCATCATGTGTGGTGGCCGTTATACAGTATTGAGCATCATGTGTGGCCATTATGCAGCGCCCCAGAGTCCTGGTCGTTGCAGTACTGTGGCTCTGCCACTAAGGGGAGCTATGGTACGTCTGATGGCACTGAAGGAGTTCATCTGATCAGGTATCACAGACACCAATACATTTCACCGCCGGGCCTCCAGGGGGAGCTAAGGGTTCTATTTACTAGGCCACTCTCCACACACTGGTAAAACTGGGGGTCAGGCAGGAAGTTAGACAGAAAGCTGACTGGATGGGAACCAGGCAACACCTTGTGGCAGAGGGTGTTGCGGGAGAAGATTCAGTAGGGTCCCTGTCAGGGGTGGGATCCTGACAGGGGCTTGGCAACTTGAGTGAACGTAAAGGGACCGTGCCTGCACAGTATAGCGGCGGTGCCCAAGAAGGGACTGGAAGCGAGATAGATTGTGCTGAGTGAGAAACGAGATCAAAGCAACAAGGAGAATACCAGTAGGGGTCGTGCTGTAAGACCGAGGCAACATCCTACTGAGGCGCAACAACCGGTGGCCGGAACGCCGAAGGAAGTATTTCTACATAGAGCTTCAGGCAATACTTCGAACCTACGGCAGGACAGTCAGTCTCAGGCGGGCTGTCTCACCTAAATCACCTATGCAGTCTTGGGGGGCAACTTGTGGAGAGGGGCGACACTAGGGTCCCGGAAGAGCTCCGAGCCTACCCGTCAAACGGGTGCCGTCCTGACCGCAACATCAGGGAGGGACGGAGATTAGTAGAAGATCATCTAATCGAGTTGTGAGGGAACTTAAGAAACAGACACAACAGTTGTGGGAACTTTCCGTAAGCACAGCAGGGAAGGACTACAACACATAGCGCTAGAAGGAAGGCACAGATTTCCACCTGTTAAGGGAACTCTGGAGGTGCCATTGGACCGGCCGGACTTGCGCAGTCTGGTGATCTGGATTCCGGACTGAGGACCCAGAGATCTACAGTAAAGAGGTAAAAAGACTGCAACCTGGTGTCCTCGTTATTTGCTGCACCGCACCACTGCATCACATCATCTACCACCACTATTCATCTACTGTACGTCGCCTTCCCACCAGCAGGGTCACGGACCGGGCCTAGCCACCGTGACAACCCCAGAGCAGAGACTCTAGAAGCCCGGTACCGGGTACCCCTCGGCCCTGCGGCGGGGTGGGGGCGCTACAACTTGGCGTCACGAACAGGATCTACTTAAGCCTGAAGAATCAGGTCATGTGTGCCTTGGAACTGTGATTTATTGTGCTTGTACTGTACTTTATTGAAAAGACTGTGTGCTGCCATTACTACAAGGATTGCCGCCAAAACCGCCGCCATTGCAGCGCTGAGGAGAAGCGCAGGAGAAGAAGAAGGGCGTGGAAGTGGGCGTGAGCAAGCTGAAGAGCGCGAAAGACAATGGCCGCCCAGTCTAAATATTTCGGCCCCTTGAGGACGTGTCCGTCAGCAGCCGAGATCCGCCTCCTGATCCTCAATGGTGGGCAGAGACAAAGAAAGCGGAACCGCCCACGGAGGAGAGAGCGGGAAAAGGACCAGGAAGAAGAAGCGAGCAACATGGAGGATGCCATGGCCAGCCGCCCGGAGCCGGAGCGTGGGGTCGGAGCCGAGGACTCCCCCAGCTACCCGGAGAGGCACCGCAGCCAGACCTCCACAGTTGACGCTGACCTCCTGCAGACCGGAGCGGACGAGCTGATCCACCAACCCCGGCGGATGCAGCTGAGCACTGAGGCCGGGTGGAAGAAGACCGTCATCGGGAGCCTCGCCAGACGTCTGTCGGCAGCCTCGTCTGGTCCGGAGCAAGAAAGAAGTTCCAGCGCTCCGAAGCCAGAAAGCAAGGCCCTGCCGGAAAGCGAGGTGCTGCAAGCAGAGATGACAACGCCGCAGCACAAGGCCCCGCAACCAGCGTTCCAGACCCCAGCGGAGGCGGAGCAGACCGGCACCGGAGGGACCGCATCTGAAGCAGGTATGAAGGATGACCCTGCCCTGACGACCGACACCACTCCAGCGACTGCTAGTGCCACAGCTGCTGACTCCGTTCCAGTGACTGATCGTGCAGCAGCCGCTACCTCTGCTGCAGCAAATGCCCATACTCAAGCTGCGCAGACCTCCATCGCTGCGCATGATTTAACTGTACATGAAAGACGGATTAACGGCGTTTGTCCAGCACTGGGTGTAACCCTGGACCTCACTTTTCCCAGGCCAAGAGGGGTTAAGTGCCAGGTGCAGCCCTGGAAGCCGTCCAACTAAACCTCGGAAACCTGAAACTGTACATAGTTAACTGTTTGTTTTCCTGTTTTGCTGCTACAACCCGACTTGGGTTAAACTCTTAAAGGGATCCCTTTGTTTACCCGGGATCCCTTCCTCTGCTTTTTGCTTTTGTTTCCTGTTGAAAAGAACTGCTGGATCATGAACAGTGCATGATACAAACTTTTTGTAAATAGTTTGCACCTTCTTAAAGGCGCTCCCTACTGGTTTTACTTAAAGAGAGACTCTTTGCGAAGATACCGCACCGGAGCCTTTGTTGAGTACGGACTGGTAGCCTGAGAAGATATGCTACCTCATAAAGACTTGATCCCTTCTTAAAGGGGATGTTCATCTGTGTACTTATGAGTAATACTGCCTTAGAACAGTAAAGTGATAACGATGCCTTGAAAGAAAATGATAATGTTGACATGTAAAAGTTATATGTATTGAACTAGTTAATTGTGAAGGAATGCTGATAATGTTCATAGGAAGAAAGTGTGAAAGCTAGAAGAAAGGTGCAGTAGGCCCGTAGGGGTAGACATAGTGTCCTGCATGATTGCTAGTAAGGAAGTAATGATGGAAGTTAATGTTTTAAGAAAATGTTTGATAATGTTGATAGAAAATGAGGATAGAAGGTAAACCCTGAGTCCTCCTAGGAGCCATATGAAGATGGCTCAGTGTCCTACACTGAAAGTATGTTATGTTCTATACTATGTATAGTAGTTGAAAAGACAGAAGGCTCGGGCTGAAAGGAGCGGTCCTGTAAGAAAGGAGAGGCAGTAGGTCTGGCGCCATTAGGACAGGCGGTCCTGCAGATTTAAAGAAGGAGAATGTAGCACAGTTGCTTAAGCCTTATAATGTGTATAAGAAGGTCTTTAGTGGTTTTAGAGTGTGCATCCTTAAAGGCAGAGTTAAATTATTGTTCAGGAATTTATACTAAGTAGAATACCCGGTTGGGTAAGAAAAGTTATTTATAGCCTGTTGCTGTGATATTTAACCATGTTTTGTAACGTTCAAGTGTCCTCACCTCCCATAAAGGGAAGCTCTGTTCAAGTATACTTATTGTTATTGCACTCAACAAATTGTATGTCTTTTTGCTAACTTGTATTGTTGTTTTCTTCCCAGTCCCGGAGTACTGGATTTAACCGGGGGGGAGTGCAGCGCCCCAGAGTCCTGGTCGTTGCAGTACTGTGGCTCTGCCACTAAGGGGAGCTATGGTACGTCTGATGGCACTGAAGGAGTTCATCTGATCAGGTATCACAGACACCAATACATTTCACCGCCGGGCCTCCAGGGAGCTAAGGGTTCTATTTACTAGGCCACTCTCCACACACTGGTAAAACTGGGGGTCAGGCAGGAAGTTAGACAGAAAGCTGACTGGATGGGAACCAGGCAACACCTTGTGGCAGAGGGTGTTGCGGGAGAAGATTCAGTAGGGTCTCTGTCAGGGGTGGGATCCTGACAGGGGCTTGGCAATTTGAGCGAACGTAAAGGGACCGTGCCTGCACAGTATAGCGGCGGTGCCCAAGAAGGGACTGGAAGCGAGATAGATTGTGCTGAGTGAGAAACGAGATCAAAGCAACAAGGAGAATACCAGTAGGGGTCGTGCTGTAAGACCGAGGCAACATCCTACTGAGGCGCAACAACCGGTGGCCGGAACGCCGAAGGAAGTATTTCTACATAGAGCTTCAGGCAATACTTCGAACCTACGGCAGGACAGTCAGTCTCAGGCGGGCTGTCTCACCTAAATCACCTATGCAGTCTTGGGGGGCAACTTGTGGAGAGGGGCGACACTAGGGTCCCGGAAGAGCTCCGAGCCTACCCGTCAAACGGGTGCCGTCCTGACCGCAACATCAGGGAGGGACGGAGATTAGTAGAAGATCATCTAATCGAGTTGTGAGGGAACTTAAGAAACAGACACAACAGTTGTGGGAACTTTCCGTAAGCACAGCAGGGAAGGACTACAACACATAGCGCTAGAAGGAAGGCACAGATTTCCACCTGTTAAGGGAACTCTGGAGGTGCCATTGGACCGGCCGGACTTGCGCAGCCTGGTGATCTGGATTCCGAACTGAGGACCCAGAGATCTACAGTAAAGAGGTAAAGAGACTGCAACCTGGTGTCCTCGTTATTTGCTGCACCGCACCACTGCATCACATCATCTACCACCACTATTCATCTACTGTACGTCGCCTTCCCACCAGCAGGGTCACGGACCGGGCCTAGCCACCGTGACAACCCCAGAGCAGAGACTCTAGAAGCCCGGTACCGGGTACCCCTCGGCCCTGCGGCGGGGTGGGGGCGCTACAACTTGGCGTCACGAACAGGATCTACTTAAGCCTGAAGAATCAGGTCATGTGTGCCTTGGAACTGTGATTTATTGTGCTTGTACTGTACTTTATTGAAAAGACTGTGTGCTGCCATTACTACAAGGATTGCCGCCAAAACCGCCGCCATTGCAGCGCTGAGGAGAAGCGCAGGAGAAGAAGAAGGGCGTGGAAGTGGGCGTGAGCAAGCTGAAGAGCGCGAAAGACAATGGCCGCCCAGTCTAAATATTTCGGCCCCTTGAGGACGTGTCCGTCAGCAGCCGAGATCCGCCTCCTGATCCTCAATGGTGGGCAGAGACAAAGAAAGCGGAACCGCCCACGGAGGAGAGAGCGGGAAAAGGACCAGGAAGAAGAAGCGAGCAACATGGAGGACGCCATGGCCAGCCGCCCGGAGCCGGAGCGTGGGGTCGGAGCCGAGGACTCCCCCAGCTACCCGGAGAGGCACCGCAGCCAGACCTCCACAGTTGACGCTGACCTCCTGCAGACCGGAGCGGACGAGCTGATCCACCAACCCCGGCGGATGCAGCTGAGCACTGAGGCCGGGTGGAAGAAGACCGTCATCGGGAGCCTCGCCAGACGTCTGTCGGCAGCCTCGTCTGGTCCGGAGCAAGAAAGAAGTTCCAGCGCTCCGAAGCCAGAAAGCAAGGCCCTGCCGGAAAGCGAGGTGCTGCAAGCAGAGATGACAACGCCGCAGCACAAGGCCCCGCAACCAGCGTTCCAGACCCCAGCGGAGGCGGAGCAGACCGGCACCGGAGGGACCGCATCTGAAGCAGGTATGAAGGATGACCCTGCCCTGACGACCGACACCACTGAAGCGACTGCTAGTGCCACAGCTGCTGACTCCGTTCCAGTGACTGATCGTGCAGCAGCCGCTACCTCTGCTGCAGCAAATGCCCATACTCAAGCTGCGCAGACCTCCATCGCTGCGCATGATTTAACTGTACATGAAAGACGGATTAACGGCGTTTGTCCAGCACTGGGTGTAACCCTGGACCTCACTTTTCCCAGGCCAAGAGGGGTTAAGTGCCAGGTGCAGCCCTGGAAGCCGTCCAACTAAACCTCGGAAACCTGAAACTGTACATAGTTAACTGTTTGTTTTCCTGTTTTGCTGCTACAACCCGACTTGGGTTAAACTCTTAAAGGGATCCCTTTGTTTACCCGGGATCCCTTCCTCTGCTTTTTGCTTTTGTTTCCTGTTGAAAAGAACTGCTGGATCATGAACAGTGCATGATACAAACTTTTTGTAAATAGTTTGCACCTTCTTAAAGGCGCTCCCTACTGGTTTTACTTAAAGAGAGACTCTTTGCGAAGATACCGCACCGGAGCCTTTGTTGAGTACGGACTGGTAGCCTGAGAAGATATGCTACCTCATAAAGACTTGATCCCTTCTTAAAGGGGATGTTCATCTGTGTACTTATGAGTAATACTGCCTTAGAACAGTAAAGTGATAACGATGCCTTGAAAGAAAATGATAATGTTGACATGTAAAAGTTATATGTATTGAACTAGTTAATTGTGAAGGAATGCTGATAATGTTCATAGGAAGAAAGTGTGAAAGCTAGAAGAAAGGTGCAGTAGGCCCGTAGGGGTAGACATAGTGTCCTGCATGATTGCTAGTAAGGAAGTAATGATGGAAGTTAATGTTTTAAGAAAATGTTTGATAATGTTGATAGAAAATGAGGATAGAAGGTAAACCCTGAGTCCTCCTAGGAGCCATATGAAGATGGCTCAGTGTCCTACACTGAAAGTATGTTATGTTCTATACTATGTATAGTAGTTGAAAAGACAGAAGGCTCGGGCTGAAAGGAGCGGTCCTGTAAGAAAGGAGAGGCAGTAGGTCTGGCGCCATTAGGACAGGCGGTCCTGCAGATTTAAAGAAGGAGAATGTAGCACAGTTGCTTAAGCCTTATAATGTGTATAAGAAGGTCTTTAGTGGTTTTAGAGTGTGCATCCTTAAAGGCAGAGTTAAATTATTGTTCAGGAATTTATACTAAGTAGAATACCCGGTTGGGTAAGAAAAGTTATTTATAGCCTGTTGCTGTGATATTTAACCATGTTTTGTAACGTTCAAGTGTCCTCACCTCCCATAAAGGGAAGCTCTGTTCAAGTATACTTATTGTTATTGCACTCAACAAATTGTATGTCTTTTTGCTAACTTGTATTGTTGTTTTCTTCCCAGTCCCGGAGTACTGGATTTAACCGGGGGGGAGTGCAGCGCCCCAGAGTCCTGGTCGTTGCAGTACTGTGGCTCTGCCACTAAGGGGAGCTATGGTACGTCTGATGGCACTGAAGGAGTTCATCTGATCAGGTATCACAGACACCAATACATTTCACCGCCGGGCCTCCAGGGAGCTAAGGGTTCTATTTACTAGGCCACTCTCCACACACTGGTAAAACTGGGGGTCAGGCAGGAAGTTAGACAGAAAGCTGACTGGATGGGAACCAGGCAACACCTTGTGGCAGAGGGTGTTGCGGGAGAAGATTCAGTAGGGTCTCTGTCAGGGGTGGGATCCTGACAGGGGCTTGGCAATTTGAGCGAACGTAAAGGGACCGTGCCTGCACAGTATAGCGGCGGTGCCCAAGAAGGGACTGGAAGCGAGATAGATTGTGCTGAGTGAGAAACGAGATCAAAGCAACAAGGAGAATACCAGTAGGGGTCGTGCTGTAAGACCGAGGCAACATCCTACTGAGGCGCAACAACCGGTGGCCGGAACGCCGAAGGAAGTATTTCTACATAGAGCTTCAGGCAATACTTCGAACCTACGGCAGGACAGTCAGTCTCAGGCGGGCTGTCTCACCTAAATCACCTATGCAGTCTTGGGGGGCAACTTGTGGAGAGGGGCGACACTAGGGTCCCGGAAGAGCTCCGAGCCTACCCGTCAAACGGGTGCCGTCCTGACCGCAACATCAGGGAGGGACGGAGATTAGTAGAAGATCATCTAATCGAGTTGTGAGGGAACTTAAGAAACAGACACAACAGTTGTGGGAACTTTCCGTAAGCACAGCAGGGAAGGACTACAACACATAGCGCTAGAAGGAAGGCACAGATTTCCACCTGTTAAGGGAACTCTGGAGGTGCCATTGGACCGGCCGGACTTGCGCAGCCTGGTGATCTGGATTCCGAACTGAGGACCCAGAGATCTACAGTAAAGAGGTAAAGAGACTGCAACCTGGTGTCCTCGTTATTTGCTGCACCGCACCACTGCATCACATCATCTACCACCACTATTCATCTACTGTACGTCGCCTTCCCACCAGCAGGGTCACGGACCGGGCCTAGCCACCGTGACAACCCCAGAGCAGAGACTCTAGAAGCCCGGTACCGGGTACCCCTCGGCCCTGCGGCGGGGTGGGGGCGCTACAACTTGGCGTCACGAACAGGATCTACTTAAGCCTGAAGAATCAGGTCATGTGTGCCTTGGAACTGTGATTTATTGTGCTTGTACTGTACTTTATTGAAAAGACTGTGTGCTGCCATTACTACAAGGATTGCCGCCAAAACCGCCGCCATTGCAGCGCTGAGGAGAAGCGCAGGAGAAGAAGAAGGGCGTGGAAGTGGGCGTGAGCAAGCTGAAGAGCGCGAAAGACAATGGCCGCCCAGTCTAAATATTTCGGCCCCTTGAGGACGTGTCCGTCAGCAGCCGAGATCCGCCTCCTGATCCTCAATGGTGGGCAGAGACAAAGAAAGCGGAACCGCCCACGGAGGAGAGAGCGGGAAAAGGACCAGGAAGAAGAAGCGAGCAACATGGAGGACGCCATGGCCAGCCGCCCGGAGCCGGAGCGTGGGGTCGGAGCCGAGGACTCCCCCAGCTACCCGGAGAGGCACCGCAGCCAGACCTCCACAGTTGACGCTGACCTCCTGCAGACCGGAGCGGACGAGCTGATCCACCAACCCCGGCGGATGCAGCTGAGCACTGAGGCCGGGTGGAAGAAGACCGTCATCGGGAGCCTCGCCAGACGTCTGTCGGAAGCCTCGTCTGGTCCGGAGCAAGAAAGAAGTTCCAGCGCTCCGAAGCCAGAAAGCAAGGCCCTGCCGGAAAGCGAGGTGCTGCAAGCAGAGATGACAACGCCGCAGCACAAGGCCCCGCAACCAGCGTTCCAGACCCCAGCGGAGGCGGAGCAGACCGGCACCGGAGGGACCGCATCTGAAGCAGGTATGAAGGATGACCCTGCCCTGACGACCGACACCACTCCAGCGACTGCTAGTGCCACAGCTGCTGACTCCGTTCCAGTGACTGATCGTGCAGCAGCCGCTACCTCTGCTGCAGCAAATGCCCACACTCAAGCTGCGCAGACCTCCATCGCTGCGCATGATTTAACTGTACATGAAAGACGGATTAACGGCGTTTGTCCAGCACTGGGTGTAACCCTGGACCTCACTTTTCCCAGGCCAAGAGGGGTTAAGTGCCAGGTGCAGCCCTGGAAGCCGTCCAACTAAACCTCGGAAACCTGAAACTGTACATAGTTAACTGTTTGTTTTCCTGTTTTGCTGCTACAACCCGACTTGGGTTAAACTCTTAAAGGGATCCCTTTGTTTACCCGGGATCCCTTCCTCTGCTTTTTGCTTTTGTTTCCTGTTGAAAAGAACTGCTGGATCATGAACAGTGCATGATACAAACTTTTTGTAAATAGTTTGCACCTTCTTAAAGGCGCTCCCTACTATTACTATTAGTAGAAGATCATCTAATCGAGTTGTGAGGGAACTTAAGAAACAGACACAACAGTTGTGGGAACTTTCCGTAAGCACAGCAGGGAAGGACTACAACACATAGCGCTAGAAGGAAGGCACAGATTTCCACCTGTTAAGGGAACTCTGGAGGTGCCATTGGACCGGCCGGACTTGCGCAGCCTGGTGATCTGGATTCCGAACTGAGGACCCAGAGATCTACAGTAAAGAGACTGCAACCTGGTGTCCTCGTTATTTGCTGCACCGCACCACTGCATCACATCATCTACCACCACTATTCATCTACTGTACGTCGCCTTCCCACCAGCAGGGTCACGGACCGGGCCTAGCCACCGTGACAACCCCAGAGCCGAGACTCTAGAAGCCCGGTACCGGGTACCCCTCGGCCCTGCGGCGGGGTGGGGGCGCTACAATTATACAGTATGGAGAACTGTGTGTGGCCATTATACAGTATGGAGCATCATGTGTGGTGGCCGTTATACAGTATGTATTATCATGTGTCCATTATACAGTATGGAGCACTGTGTGGCCATATTTTTTTGTTTATAATTATTGTATATAAAACAGTGTGATCAGCAGTGCTAAATGGCTCTGGTTGGGACGTGGATATGGGTGCGACTAGTTGTGAAATGGGTGTGGTAAGAGGCGTGGCCTAAACCTTCCCTTCTTCAAAAGTTGGGAGGTATGGTACCGCATTTGCCAGATCACGGCAAGTGCCGCAAATCCCATAGGGAATGAATGAGGCCGAACGCAGTGTTGCTGTAAGTGATCCGTTACGTGGCACATGCAGAAAAACTGCCGGATCTGCTGCAAAAGGCGACTTTCACATCAGCGATTCTTGCCAAAGTCACTGCCGATAGTGTCACTATTCTGACTCATGGGTATGTAGAACGCAGTGGTGCCTGGATAGACCTATTCTTTTGGGCGCTTCCGTATTGACCTGTACTCACGTTCATACCGATTTATCAGATAGCTTAACTCAGCCACGATCTCATGTAAGAAGACTCCAGGAAAAGAGGATTGCTTTAACCGAAATTCTTGTATTATGATGAAAGTAGCAGGTAAAAAGGAATATTCAACAGAGGACATGTAATAGGATGCATACAGATATGGGGATGATGACAAAATGGAGAATAAGGGCGTGAACAAACATACATCACAGGAATACAGTGAGAGAGTTGGGACAAAATACAGGGAAAAGCAAACTTCTGCCTAGAAAGAAGGATAGAACACAAGCAATGCAAAACATTGAATGATTTCCCAAGTCGTGGGACATGACACTCCCCGTCTGAAATCCTTGGATTTCACGATGTCCGTAATTCTTCGAAGTCGTACGAACCTGAAAAAACAAGAGGAAGAAAACATGCATGCAATAATAAAACATAAAAGATTTTTAAGTCCAACTCGTTGTTGTTGACCCGTAGATCACACCGAAAGATAAGTTCAAGTATATAAAACCCATCTTCAGATTGGGGAAGCCGCAAACATGCAAACTCTTCCACCAACCCAGAATCCAATGGGAATGTTAAGGGTTCAATCCAATGGAAAATGTCAACATTCAATAAACTGGGGAATGAGGAGGAATGCTCCCCGCCGTGAACAACGTCCAGGAGCATGTTCAGTTCATGTGATGTCCTCCTTTCGTAGAAGCAACACGAGTTCAGTGACCGGGCGGAAGAAGGTTCGGGTAGAGCCCCCTTTTGTCACCTTAACTTCTACCTTACGAGTCTTTCCGTCCTCACTGGGTAGGACCTTGGTGATAAGTCCCATTGGCCAGTCATTACGATGAGCCTCTTTGTCCTTTAAGAGAACAAGGTCTTCTTCTTGGATATTGGGACTGGGCGTCTGCCATTTGTGACGGTTTTGAAGCAAGTGTAAATATTTGGTCTTCCATCGATGCCAAAACACGTTAGCCAGGTGTTGTACTTGCCTCCACTGACGTCTGTAAATGTCCTTGTTATCGAAGTTCCCAGGTGGAACTGTAGCAGCTCCAATCTTCTGTGTGAGAAGTGTGGCTGGAGAAATATCAGAACCCAAGTTGAGGTCCTTTAGGTTTGTGGCGTGGTCCTCAGATGGAAACGCGTTCATTACGTCTTGTACAACTTCAGCAATTTCTACTGCCAATACCGCAGCGCAAAGCTCGAGTCTGGGTACAGAGTGTGCAGGCTTTGGAGTTAATTTGGCTTTACCCAGGATGAAACCACAGTGTACCTTGTTAGCTCCTAAGGTCATCAGATAAGCTACTGCGGCTATGGCTTCTGTAGATGCGTCAGAGAAAATATGGACTTCTCTTCTGATTGCAGTCAAAGGTGATCTTGGAGAATAACAACGTGGGACTTGGAGTTGCGCTAAGAACTTCAGAGACTTCTTCCACGCCTCCCACCTTTGCTGTTTCTGAGTTGGGAGCGGGGTGTCCCAATCCGTGTTCTCGGCCGTAAGCTGTCTTAACAGTATCTTGCCTTGAATAGTGATGGGTGCTACAAACCCGAGAGGATCATAGATGCTATTTATGACAGATAGGACTCCTCGTTTGGTAAAGGGTTTGTCATAGGGTGACACTTGGAAAGTGAAGGTGTCCCGTTTGATATCCCACAGTAGACCAAGGCTGCGCTGTGTTGGAGGAACATCGGAACCCAAGTTGAGGTCCTTTAGGTTTGTGGCATGGTCCTCAGATGGAAACGCGTTCATTACCTCTTGACTGTTAGAGATAATCTTGTGGAGTCTGAGGTTTGATGTGGATAGCATTTCCTGTGTTCTGGAGAGTAGGTCAATTGCATCTTCGCTTGTGGGCAAGGACTTGAGCCCATCGTCCACGTAGAAGTTCTTCTCTACAAATTGCCGAGCATCGGAACCGTACTCTCTCTCACCTTCCTGGGCTGTCCGTCTCAGTCCATAGATCGCCACAGCAGGTGAGGGACTGTTGCCGAAGACATGGACCTTCATCCGGTAGTCTATGACCTGATTGTTGACGTTGTTGTCCTTGTGCCATAGGAACCTAAGATAGTTTCTGTTGTCTTCTTTCACAATGAAGCAATGAAACATCTGCTGAATGTCGGCCATTATGGCAACAGGTTCTTGTCTGAAGCGGATCAATACTCCAAGGAGGCTGTTGTTCAGGTTGGGCCCAGTTAGGAGCAGGTTATTGAGAGAGAGGCCTTCAAACTGAGCACTGGAGTCAAACACCACTCTGATCTGATTAGGCTTGCGAGGGTGATAGACACCAAAGGATGGAAGATACCAACATTCTTCTCCCTCCCTCAGTGGTGGCGCAGGTTCAGCATGATTTCTGTCAAAGATGTTCTGCATAAAGTCAATGAAATGTTTCTCCATCTCTGGTTTCCTCTTTAGGGTACGCTTTAAGGATGAGAACCTTGCAGTTGCTTGCTGCAGGTTGTTCGGCAACCTCACTCTTGGGAAACGAAAGGGTAAAGGAGCTACCCAACTGTTGGAGTCGTCTTGAACAAATTCTTTATCCATAACCTTTATAAATTCTTTATCTTCCCTTGTGGGTGCCAACTTGTTGTCATTACTTGTGGAATCGAACACTGATGACCCGAGGTTTTCTTCCCAGGACTGGAGTGTGTTCATGTTGTTGAAGGATTCCTGTTGCCACTTGGTGTTGCTCACTTTCTCTTTCACCCAGTAGTGATGTGGGCATGGTTGGAAATGGGTGCTGCGACCATTTGACAAAATGTGTGTCTTGTAAGAGGAGATGTTGTTAGGTCTCTTCATCTTGTGTATGCAAACATTGCCTATGATTACCCAGCCTAGATCTAAGCGTTGGGCAAATGGTGCATCGTGTGGTCCATTAATTTGCTGACGCACCTTGTGCAGCCGGAGGATGTCTCTGCCTAGCAGAATCAGGATATCTGCACTGTTGTTGAGGGCTGGTATCTTGTTTGCTATCCCCTTGAGATGTAAGTGATGAAGAGCAGCCTCTGGCGTTGGGATCTCTTCTCGATTGGATGGAATCTGGTTGCACTCGACCAGTGTAGGTAACGGTATCTCGACGGTGTTCTCGAGAGATGTCGCTGTAAGACCACTGGCCCTTCTCCCATAAACCTCTGTAACACCACTGCAGGTACTTAAGGTGTAAGGGTAGGCATTTCCCTTTAAGTTAAACATATCAAAGAGTTCTGACCTTGCAAGTGATCGGTTGCTCTGATCATCCAGAAGGACGTACACCTTCACGGCTTTCTCTGGGTGACCGTTGGGATATACGTTCACCAGGCAAATCTTCGCACAGGACTTGTCCCAGAGGTCTTCTCCGCAGACTTCTGTGCATGAAGAAGATATTGTGGTATGGCTTGCAGTTTGAGCTGCGTCCTCCCCGCCATGGCTCGTGGTGGGGGAAGGAGTAAGTGTAGAGTCAGGACGGAATGGGTGGAGTGCTTGTACGTGGTCCTCACTGTCACACTCCATGCACTTAATTGTAGTTTTACAGTCTTTAGCAAGGTGTTCAGTAGAAGCACAACATCTGTGGCATACCCCGAACCTCTTTAGAAGCTCCTTGCGTTCCTGGAGCGGTTTCTTCCTGAAGCCGATGCACTTTTTTAAGGGATGTGGCTTCTTGTGGATGGGACATTCACGATTTGGGTTCTCTATCTTTTCACCTTTGTTACTCTTGTCTGGGGCTGGTGTTGGTAAGGGAAGAATATCCGTCTTCTTCACTGACACTGGACCTCTGCGGTTTCTGTCGTTCGAGCGTGCGCTGACGTATTTAGAAGGAGGTGAAGCTGGGCCACTGGATTCTTGGTAAGAAAAGCTTGGGTCGTTCTTGCGCTCTGCCACGTCTTTTATAAACTCACAGAAGTAGGAGAATGGAGGAAATGACACTTGATGGTCTTTCTTGTATTTTGACCCTAGTGTAGTCCACTTTTCTTGCACGTTGTACGGTAGCTTGGAGATAATGGGATTTACTCCACGAGCAGTGTCCAGGTAGCTGAGGCCAGGTAGGTGGGTGTCTGCCTTGGCCAGCTGGAGCTCTAACAGCAAGTCACTGAGCTCTAGGAACTTTGAACTGTCCTTGCTTGATATCTTTGGAAAACTCTGTAGTCGCTTGAACAGTGCATCCTCTATGGCTTCTGGACTGCCAAAGTTTTTCTCTAGTCTTTCCCATGCAGCCATGAGACCAGCCGTTGGATTACTGATATGTACAGACCTGAGTCTCTTGACACGCTCGGTGGATTGTGGTCCTAGCCATCTGATTAGCAGGTCCAGCTCTTCGGCAGCAGTGATGCCGAGGTCACTAGTTACGGTTCTAAAGGCATTTTTCCAACCTCTGTAATTTTCAGGTTGGTCGTCAAACCTTGTGAGACCGGTTTTAGTAAGTTCGCGGCGAATCATGTACCTTGCGAAGTCGGACATGTCTGTTCTTTCTGACTTAGGATGCACGAATGTGGGCTGAGCGGTGTTGTACATAGGAGTGGAGACGTCTTGGACTTGAAACGTGGGTAAGTATGGAGTGGCATATGCATTTAGTCCAGCAACCGGTTTGGTGGGTATAGTCTCTGCTACATGCGGAGCTGGCACTGTGCGGTTGTCGAGAGTATAATGACCTGCCGGTATATTGGGTTGCGTGTAGATAATAGCCTGTGGAGTTTGATGAGATGCAGGGTCTTGGCGCATACTGGAATACGAAGGAAGTTCAAGTTTGGGAGCATTGTACTGACCTTGAGTGTAGGGTTCTGTAAGTTGATCGGCATCCTGGTGTCCTGGAGAAGCATGAACGCCATCAGAAGTGTTAGTGATGATCTGCGGTTCGCCATTTTGGCTTAGCACGTAGTCTCTTGTGCGTTCAATAGGGTCCTCCGCCTCCACTTCACACAAACTGATGCTGTCTCTTTGACTCCCACTGATAGCTCGCTCCAGGATCCTTAACTCCGCCATGGCTGTTGCGTGCTCACATTCCTTCTCCAGAGCTTCCTTGCGTGCTGCATCCGCATCCATTTCTGCTCTCTTTTGTGCTGTGGCTGCCTCCATTTCTGCTCTCTTTTGTGCTGTGGCTGCCTCCATTTCTGCTCTCCTTTGCGCAAAGGTTGCTTGTATCTTAGACGTTTCTGCCTTAGCACGTGCCCTTATAAGCTGCTGGCTGAGAGTGGAATATTTTGATGAACTTGACCTAGATGAGCGTTTTGAGTGCTTAGACGATTTGGATGAGCGAGATGATGCATCTGGTGTCCGTGCAATTTTAGCCTCTATCTTTGTCTTAATGTCGCGTACGGTGCAGTCCCTTTCAGAATTAAGCTGCTGGAAACTTTGCAATTCTTTTAAAGTCTCTGGCAAATTCAGTTTCTTCAGGAGAATAATGTATTGGTCAGTCTTCTCCATATACCTTTGGTATGCTGTGCATAATTGTTCTAGGACTCCCTCTAGTGGTAACTCATGAGAAGCAGGCCTTGATACAGTGTCTATGTGACTCAGCACTTTCTCCCATAGTGAAGACACATCACTATATACAACACATTTTTCAGTCTCTAAATTCTCCATGACTTTCCATGTAGGTTTAACTGTACGTTTTCCTCTTTCACTAGCTGGTGGATGGGGATCTAGGTCTCTGTCCTGTGTTTGTAAGTCTGGTAGGGACATTGTATTCCTTGCTTCAGACATGATTTGCTTGCAGGCAGGAAGAGTGGATGATGAGGGTTATACTTCTCACTGTTTATCTGCAGTGTGTGCTTCTATGCACGCTGGGGTCTGGCTGGGAACTGGGTTACTGTGTATCTGGGAAATGTCCTTTTCCACTGAGGTTCAGCACAGACCTTGAGTTACTGTCTCTGAAGGCAGGATATTCCTTTTTACTATTCTGACTCATGGGTATGTAGAACGCAGTGGTGCCTGGATAGACCTATTCTTTTGGGCGCTTCCGTATTGACCTGTACTCACGTTCATACCGATTTATCAGATAGCTTAACTCAGCCACGATCTCATGTAAGAAGACTCCAGGAAAAGAGGATTGCTTTAACCGAAATTCTTGTATTATGATGAAAGTAGCAGGTAAAAAGGAATATTCAACAGAGGACATGTAATAGGATGCATACAGATATGGGGATGATGACAAAATGGAGAATAAGGGCGTGAACAAACATACATCACAGGAATACAGTGAGAGAGTTGGGACAAAATACAGGGAAAAGCAAACTTCTGCCTAGAAAGAAGGATAGAACACAAGCAATGCAAAACATTGAATGATTTCCCAAGTCGTGGGACATGACAGTCACCAAAGGGGGAGGCAGCACTAAAAGTGCCTAGGGCAGCAGAAACTTTAAATACGGCCCTGGGGGGCCACATTATATTCTGTGGGGGGACTGCATTATACTCAGGGTACTACATTATATTATGGGGGGCTACATCATACTGTATGAGGGGTTACAGTATACTCTGGGGGGCTGCATTATATTCTGTGGTGGGGCTGCATTATTCTCTTAGGGGACTACATTATATTATAGGGGGCTACATCACACTATATGAGGGGGCTACAGTATACTCTATGGGGGGGCAGCATTATATTCTGGTGGAACTGCATTCTCAGGGGACTACATTATATTCTGTGGTGGGTTGCATTATACTATATGAGGGGGGCTGCATTATACCCTATGGGGGTGCTACATTATATTCTATGGTGGGGACTGCGTCATACCTGAGGGATTTGCATTATATTTTGTGAGGTGCTGCATTATATTCTATGAGAGGGGACCGCATTATATTTTATGAGGGGGCTACATTATATTCTGTGAGGGGGCTACCCTGTTGTGAACTCTGTTTCCGGGCTCCCTCCTGTGGTCATGAGTGGTACTGTGTGAGTTCTCTCTTTGGGCTCCTCCTGGTGGCTCTTTTTGTTATTTTGCAGGTTTCTGGCAGGATCAGCTGTCTCGTCATCTGCTAGTTAGGTTTCCTATTTAATCCACCTGGTCCTTCATTCCTTGCCTGTTGCCGTTGTATTCAGTGCTATTCTGATTGCTCCTGTCTACATCCGTTATCAGTCTCTCCAAGAGAAGCTAAGTTCTGTTTGCTTATTTTTGCTCATCTGTGTTCAAGATGTTTCCTAGTATATGATGCGTTTTTGTCCAGCTTGCTAATATGTGATTTCCCTGCTTGCTGGTGCTCTGGGGTGCTGAGTTGCTCCCCCCACATCGTTAGTTGGTGTGGGGGTTCTCGCATTCTCTGCGTGGATATTTTTGCATAGGGTTTTTTACTGACCGCACAGATCCCTTGCTATTTTCTGCTATCTAGCGTTAGCGGGCCTCATTTGCTTAACCTGTTTCATCTCTGCGTTTGTCTTTTCCTCTTAACTCACCGTTATTATTTGTAGGGGGCTTCTATATCTCTGGGGGATTTCTCTGAGGCAAGTGAGGTCTTTACTTTCTCTTTAGGGGTAGTCAGTTTCTCAGGCCGTGAAGAGACATCTAGGATTTCAGGAAACGTTCCACGGCTGCCTATAGTGTGTGCGGTTAGGATCAGGTTTGCGGTTAGTCCAATTACCACATCCCCAGAGCTCGTCCTATTATTTTCTACTTAGCTGGTTAGATTTGTGATCCTATGCCACTAGGATCATAACAGTGCAACAGGCCAAAAGTGTTAAATGCATCGCAAAAGTGGGATAAGAGAAATCCTGAGTTCAATTTTTTTTTTCTGCTCTGCAGTCTGTCCTGCTTCTCTCCTCCCCTTAATCTCTGGGTGGCTTTGAGTTCTGCTGCAGACATGGATATTCAGAGTCTGACTTCTAGTGTGGATCATCTTGCTGCAAGGGTACAAAGCATTCAGGATTTTGTTGTTCACAGTCCTATGTCTGAGCCAAAAGTACCTATTCCTGAGTTTTTTTCTGGAGATAGATCTAGGTTTCTGAATTTTAAGAATAATTGTAAATTATTTCTTTCTTTGAGACCTCGTTCCTCTGGTGATTCCGCTCAGCAAGTTAGAATTGTTATCTCTCTGTTACGCGGCGACCCTCAAGATTGGGCCTTCTCCCTGGCGCCAGGAGATCCTGCATTGCTGAATGTGGATGCGTTTTTTCTGGCGCTTTGATTGCTTTATGAGGAACCTAATCTGGAGAACCAGGCAGAAAAGGCCTTGCTGGCTCTCTCTCAGGGTCAGGATGAAGCTGAGGTGTATTGTCAAAAATTTCGGAAATGGTCGGTGCTTACTCAATGGAATGAGTGTGCCCTGGCTGCAAATTTCAGAGAAGGTCTTTCTGAAGCCATTAAGAATGTTATGGTGGGGTTCCCCACGCCTGCGAGTCTGAATGAGTCAATGGCTTTGGCCATTCAGATTGATCGGCGTTTGCGGGAGCGCAAACCTGCGCACCATCTGGCGGTGTTTTCTGAACAGAAACCTGAGTCTATGCAATGTGATAGGATTCTGACCAGAATGGAACGGCAAAATCATAGACGTCAGAATGGGTTGTGCTTTTACTGTGGTGATTCAGCTCATGTTATCTCAGCATGCTCTAAGCGCACAAAAAACTTTGCTAGATCTGTCACCATTGGTACTGTACAACCTAAATTCATTTTGTCTGTTACTTTGATTTGCTCTCTGTCATCCTACTCAGTTATGGCTTTTGTAGATTCAGGTGCCGCCCTGAATCTGATGGATTTGTCATTTGCCAAGTGCTGTGGTTTTATCCTTGAGCCATTACAGTTCCCTATTCCATTGAAGGGAATTGATGCTACGCCATTGGCCAAGAATAAACCTCAATACTGGACTCAAGCGACCATGTGTATGACTCCTGCACATCAGGAGGTGATTCGCTTTCTTGTGTTATATAATTTGCATGACGTTGTCGTATTGGGTCTGCCATGGTTGCAGGCTCATAATCCAGTCCTGGATTGGAAAGCTATGTCTGTGTTGAGTTGGGGTTGCCAGGAAATTCATGGCGATGCTCCCTTGGTATCAATTGCTTCCTCTACTCCTTCTGAAGTCCCTGAGTTTTTGTCGGACTACCAGGATGTATTTGATGAGCCCAAATCCAGTGCCCTACCTCCTCATAGGGATTGTGATTGTGCTATAAATTTGGTTCCTGGTAGTAAGTTCCCTAAGGGACGACTGTTTAATTTGTCTGTACCAGAGCATGCCGCTATGCGGAGCTATGTAAAGGAGTCTTTGGAGAAGGGACATATTCGCCCCTCCTCGTCCCCTCTTGGTGCGGGATTCTTTTTTGTGGCCAAGAAGGATGGTTCTTTGAGACCCTGTATAGATTATCGCCTTCTAAATAAAATCACGGTCAAATTCCAGTATCCCTTGCCATTGTTGTCTGATCTGTTTGCTCGGATTAGGGGGTCTAGTTGGTTCACCAAGATAGATCTTCGCGGTGCGTATAATCTTGTGCGTATAAAACAGGGCGATGAATGGAAAACAGCAGTTAATACGCCCGAAGGCCATTTTGAGTACTTGGTGATGCCTTTTGGACTTTCTAATGCCCCTTCTGTGTTTCAGTCCTTCATGCACGATATCTTCCGAGAATATCTGGATAAATTTATGATTGTGTATCTGGATGATATTTTGGTCTTTTCAGATGATTGGGAATCCCATGTGAAGCAGGTCAGGATGGTATTTCAGGTCCTGCGTGCCAATGCCTTGTTTGTGAAGGGTTCCAAATGTCTCTTCGGAGTCCAGAAAGTTTCCTTTTTGGGCTTTATTTTTTCTCCTTCTTCTATTGAGATGGACCCAGTCAAGGTCCAGGCTATTCATGATTGGACTCAACCTACATCGGTTAAGAGTCTTCAGAAGTTCTTGGGTTTTGCTAATTTTTACCGTCGCTTCATTGCTAATTTTTCTGGTGTGGTTAAACCTTTGACGGATTTGACCAAGAAGGGTTCTGATGTGACTAACTGGTCTCCTGCGGCCGTTGAGGCCTTTCAGGAGCTGAAGCACCGGTTTTCTTCGGCTCCAGTTTTATGTCAGCTAGATGTCTCTCTTCCCTTCCAGGTCGAGGTTGATGCTTCTGAAATTGGAGCAAGGGCTGTTTTGTCACAGAGAAGCTCTGATTGCTCTGTGATGAAGCCATGTGCCTTCTTTTCAAGAAAATTTTCGCCGGCTGAACGAAATTATGATGTTGGTAATCGGGAGTTGTTGGCAATGAAGTGGGCATTTGAGGAGTGGCGACACTGGCTAGAGGGAGCTAAGCATCGTGTGGTGGTCTTGACTGATCATAAAAATTTGACTTATCTTGAGTCGGCCAAGCGGTTGAATCCTAGACAGGCTCGTTGGTCGTTGTTTTTCTCACGTTTGGATTTCGTGGTCTCGTACCTTCCTGGTTCGAAGAACGTGAAGGCTGATGCTCTTTCTAGGAGTTTTGTGCCTGACTCCCCTGGAGTTTCTGAGCCGGTTGGTATCCTCAAAGAGGGGGTAATTTTGTCTGCCATTTCCCCAGATTTGCGACGGGTGTTACAGGAATTTCAGGCGGATAGACCTGACCGTTGTCCATCAGAGAGACTGTTTGTCCCAGATAGATGGACCAGCAGAGTTATTTCCGAGGTCCATTCTTCAGTGTTGGCGGGTCATCCTGGGATTTTTGGTACCAGAGATTTCGTGGCTAGATCCTTCTGGTGGCCTTCCTTGTCGCGGGATGTGCGTTCCTTTGTGCAGTCCTGTGGGATTTGTGCTCGGGCTAAGCCTTGCTGTTCTCGTGCCAGTGGTTTGCTTTTGCCTTTGCCGGTTCCTAAGAGGCCTTGGACGCATATTTCCATGGATTTTATTTCGGATCTTCCGGTCTCTCAGAGAATGTCTGTCATCTGGGTGGTGTGTGATCGTTTTTCTAAAATGGTCCATTTGGTGCCCTTGCCTAAGTTGCCTTCTTCCTCCGATTTGGTTCCGTTATTTTTTCAGAATGTGGTTCGTCTGCACGGCATCCCTGAAAACATTGTGTCTGACAGAGGATCCCAGTTTGTGTCCAGATTTTGGCGGTCCTTTTGTGCTAAGATGGGCATTGATTTGTCTTTTTCGTCGGCCTTCCATCCTCAGACGAATGGCCAAACCGAGCGAACTAACCAGACCTTGGCAACTTATTTGAGATGTTTTGTTTCTGCTGATCAGGATGATTGGGTGACTTTTTTGCCATTGGCCGAGTTTGCCCTTAATAATCGGGCTAGTTCGGCTACTTTGGTTTCGCCTTTTTTTTGTAATTCTGGTTTTCATCCTCGTTTTTCCTCGGGTCAGGTTGAGTCTTCGGACTGTCCTTGGGTGGATTCTGTGGTGGATAGGTTGCAGCAGATTTGGAACCATGTGGTGGACAATTTGATGTTGTCACAAGAGAAGGCTCAGCGCTTTGCTAACCGTCGTCGCTGTGTGGGTCCCCGACTTCGTGTGGGGGATTTGGTGTGGTTGTCTTCTCGTTATGTTCCTATGAAGGTTTCTTCTCCTAAGTTTAAACCTCGTTTTATCGGTCCTTATAAAATTTTGGAAATCCTCAACCCTGTGTCATTTCGCTTGGACCTCCCGGCATCGTTTACCATCCATAATGTGTTCCATAGGTCTTTGTTGCGGAGGTATGTGGTGTCTGTTGAGCCTCCTGCTCCGGTGCTGGTTGAGGGAGAATTGGAATACGTGGTGGAGAAGATCTTGGATTCTCGTATTTCAAGACGGAGGCTTCAGTATTTGGTTAAGTGGAAGGGCTATGGTCAGGAGGATAATTCCTGGGTTGTCGCCTCTGATGTTCATGCGGCCGATTTGGTTCGTGCCTTCCATGTGGCTCACCCTGATCGCCCTGGGGGTTCTGGTGAGGGTTCGGTGACCCCTCCTCAAGGGGGGGTACTGTTGTGAACTCTGTTTCCGGGCTCCCTCCTGTGGTCATGAGTGGTACTGTGTGAGTTCTCTCTTTGGGCTCCTCCTGGTGGCTCTTTTTGTTATTTTGCAGGTTTCTGGCAGGATCAGCTGTCTCGTCATCTGCTAGTTAGGTTTCCTATTTAATCCACCTGGTCCTTCATTCCTTGCCTGTTGCCGTTGTATTCAGTGCTATTCTGATTGCTCCTGTCTACATCCGTTATCAGTCTCTCCAAGAGAAGCTAAGTTCTGTTTGCTTATTTTTGCTCATCTGTGTTCAAGATGTTTCCTAGTATATGATGAGTTTTTGTCCAGCTTGCTAATATGTGATTTCCCTGCTTGCTGGTGCTCTGGGGTGCTGAGTTGCTCCCCCCACATCGTTAGTTGGTGTGGGAGTTCTCGCATTCTCTGCGTGGATATTTTTGCATAGGGTTTTTTACTGACCGCACAGATCCCTTGCTATTTTCTGCTATCTAGCGTTAGCGGGCCTCATTTGCTTAACCTGTTTCATCTCTGCGTTTGTCTTTTCCTCTTAACTCACCGTTATTATTTATGGGGGGCTTCTATATCTCTGGGGGATTTCTCTGAGGCAAGTGAGGTCTTTACTTTCTCTTTAGGGGTAGTCAGTTTCTCAGGCCGTGAAGAGACGTCTAGGATTTCAGGAAACGTTCCACGGCTGCCTATAGTGTGTGCGGTTTGGATCAGGTTTGCGGTCAGTCCAGTTACCACATCCCCAGAGCTCGTCCTATTATTTTCTACTTAGCTGGTTAGATTTGTGATCCTATGCCACTAGGATCATAACACTACCCCAACCCTTGCTAGATAATTAAGACGTGAACTACCTTATATTATACCCTGATATTAGCGCTTTTTACCGCACAATTGGTGGTCTTGTATCTATTTCTATGTAGCTACATAGTGGGCCCCAAGAATGATTTTCTCTGGTGGGCCCAAGGTGCTCCAGTCCGATGCTGGTTGGAAGAGTTATCTGTGACTTTTGCGTGGTTTGTAAGTGTGGTAATTCCCTTCCCTTCTCTACTTTTGTTTATTCCCCATCCTCTACTCCCCAGTGAATTCCTCTGTTATATGTGAGTGAATATTTTGTATGCCTGGAGTTTTCTGTTAATCCTTGTTTGTTGGGTTGGTGTACTGCGGTGCACAATAGCGCCCCTCTTCCCTGAGTGGGGGAAGAGAACAGATGGAAAGCTAACTCAGGAGATAAGGCAAGGGTGGCGGCCCCGGCATCTTCACCTTCAGAAGTATCCCAGAGAATAGGGTGAGTTAGGGCGCCCCCTAGCGGTAAGGTTAGGGAAGGAGCCCCTGGTTCTGGGTCACACAACAGCTGTGTCGTGACAACCATAGACAGGTTGCAGAGGTACTGAAGGCTGCAGGCAGCCACAGACAAACTAACAGTCTTAAAACCAACACACAGGAGTCTCATATAGGTCTAAGAAGCTCAAGACATGGGAGCATGCCAGGCTACTTGCAAAGCCTGACATGAAACATAAGAAAGTTTAGCAGATTGGGGTCTAGGGAGCAGAGCCCATACCCAGGACAGGTGTCTGGTGTACAGGTGTAAGACTGTTGTCTTACTTTTGGAATTTGCCAAAAGTCATTAAAATCGATGAATAAAATGTCTCCGATCTTCAGACATCACTAACCTCTAGCCTCACTGCCTAAAGCCTTCCATAGACTAGAAGTAACTAATTATTACACCTGACTCCCCCTAATTTCTATTAAGAAAGGAGACTTCGAGTTGCTTAGAGAAAACAAAACAAGCATTGGCTGAAGACATTCAAAATAGACCCATTGGGGTCTTCAGGTATCTTTCGCCAATAGGCTGTACTACGTGCCACCAGAAAGGTGGGACCTGCCCAGTGGTGCACATAGATTTCATAGATCTTTGCTATAGTTTCCGAACTACCTGGAATAGGGGGACTTGATGCTTTTTTTTTTTTACCCTCATAAATTAATTCCCTTCACCCAATGGAATATTTATAGAGGTTTAAGTTGTCACAGTGGTGACCAGGCCCATCAGCCAGGAGCCCACAGGGCTCCTTACAACACTACCATTTACTCTTCTGTTAACGATCAGGCAGAGCGTTTCTGAATAGCTCTGCCTGTTCATGGAGAGGTATCTGCGGCTGTAAATGATGTGCAGGATCAAAGGAATGCAGCATTGACCCTTCCAATGCCATAAGCCACCAATATACCATAAATCCTTACTCCATTAGACCATCAGGTATATTGACATTGAACCCTTCACTGCTGAAGACCACCATGGATACTGGAATAAACCCCCTTGTCTGTACTGATATTATCATCACCACCAACCTCACAGGTTAACCAGGAAAACAAACATTAACCCCTTCATTGATCTAGACCATCAGGTAATCCTGACATTAACCCCTTTACTGCAATAAACCAAAATGTATCCTTACCTACTGGAATTAACCCCAAAGCCCTAGATCACTAGGACTGTGACTTTATGCTGATGTTAAAGGGTCTATGTGGCCCTGTATATCTGACCTCCATATAAACAATAATTTCAGCGCTGCAGGTTAATATTAATTACAGTAATTGCTGTTCTGTAGAGGATACAGTGCCCATGTCCCTAATTATCTCACTTGTTGCAGATGGGAACAAGATGGTGGACATTACTACAAGACGAGGACCAGGATGGAGACCTTACTACAGGATAGGGACCAGGATGGGGGACTTTACAACAAGATGAGACCAGAATTGGAACATTACTACAAGATGGGGACCTGGATGGGGACATTACTACAAGATGGGGACCAGGATGGGGGACTTTACAACAAGATGAGACCAGAATTGGGACATTACTACAAGATGAGGACCAGGATGGAGACCTTACTACAAGATAGGGACCAGGATGGGGGACTTTACAACAAGATGAGACCAGAATTGGGACATTACTAGAAGATGGAGACCTGGATGGGGACATTACTACAAGATGGGGACCAGGATGGCGGACTTTATTACAGGTAGGGACCAGGATGGGGGACATTATTACAAGATGGAGACCAGAATTACTATATGGGTCAAATTGTAAGAAAATATTATTGTATTGGGTTGATTGCCCCCCCCCCCCAAAAAAAAAATAAAATCAAATTAATAATGTAAAAATAGTTGTCACTAAAAATGCTGTTTATGTACAAACCAAAGCAGGCAAAAAAGGTACGGTATATACAGTATTTGTTATCGCCGCATCCAAAAGCTATAAAAAAGTACAATAACCCATATGATGAATGCCATAAAAAAAATAAACACTCCAAAAATATTTTGGAAAAAAAGATGATCAAAAAGTCGTATAGAAAAAAAAAATTATACTGCTGAAAACGTCATCATGTCCTGCAAAGAATTCAGCTTGTCAAGTTTAATATTTTTTTCCATGTGCGGCCCATAAATCCACTCGAGTTTGAGACCCCTGTTCTAAACTAAGAGCTGCAGTCCCCGGCCCCATAGCAGCCATATTGGCTGCCGCTATGGTATTCACGCTCTTGGGTCTGCTAACACATAACTCACTTCTCTGTAGTGTCCTCTTACTTTGCCTGTACCTGTTGCTCTCCCTGCACCACCATCTGTCGGTCTCCTTGCTTCATCCATCCTTTGGGAATCGCAGGAGATTTCGGGAATATTTCAAGACGTATATAACCCTGAGAGAGATGTCCCTGACTGACACTCTCTACGAGGATCAATGTCCCGCGTCCGGCTATGCCCCCCAGTAGTATGTCAGAGGCTGAACTGTCATCCTGCATTACTCTATGACACGTTACCCTCCAGAAACCCTATATTACTGCTCGTTAACACCCTGAACTATTCCAGATCACCCAGCGTGACCTCCCGCTGCAGGCGCTGATAAACACCGTGAAATGGCGTAAAAATCCCCTCCACTATACTCACAAGTGTTATGAATTATACGCGGCCCCCCGCCGGGGAGTAGCATACGGTTCATACAGGGTTCATACAGAATCACGCTGCTCCCATATTACCGTACATTATCCCTGGCGCTGGCTTTATTGTGCAGTATCGTCGTCACTGACTTTGCTTTTTTTTCTTACTCGGTCACAGGGAAACCATTTCCTATGTCGCCTCCAGCTCTGCGTTATATCGTCTCCTATCGCTGACCTAGAAATATTCTGGATCTATTAAGTCGGCGGGCCTGGGGGGGTTTATAAAACTAGTACAATCCAAATGTCAATAATTTGCTCGCTTTTTGCCACAGATTGTTTTTTATGTGGTGTTTTGTATGTTTATTGCGTCCCTTGAGTGGAATATGTTGGTTCTATACGTATAAAAAAATTATTATTTATTTATTTTCATAAAAATTCATTTTCTTTTTCTTGTTTTGCTTCACGGCATTTATCTTTATGAGGTAAATTTTTTTAGATTTTGATAGACTGGACTTTGCAATATCACATACTTTTTTTTTTAAATTTCTACATTTTTGGACTGGGAAAAGGGAGTCATTCAAACTTGTATATATATATTTTTTTAAATTTTGTTATATTTTTTAAAACTTTTTTTATTGCCTTTCTTTTTTTTAGTTTCCCTATCGAACTTCAATCTGCGATCGATTAATCACTTGCACAATATTAAAGATTTGCTTTTATAGTGAAATTAACAATTTCCTATATAGCACCTAATTTGATAGGAGTACAATGACGGATTTGAAAGGGGGTCTTCAGTAGACCCCAACTGCCATGGCAACCCATCGGCACCCTGCGACACCCGTTAGGCACCATTGGGCAACCGAACGGACAGTGTGGGGGTCCGACCGATCAGCAGACCGGAGGATTTTTATCCCTGATATGGCACTTTTATCCCAGTTACAGAACGGAACAGCAGGTCCACGCCTGACCACCATTCATTCTCTATAGAACTGCCGGTTAAAGCCGAGCGCAGCGCCATAAGGAATGAATGGAGCGGTGGGGCTACTGTCCAGTCACTGTATGATGGCATTATTGAGCCATAGTATTGTGGTTATTCAATTACCGGTACATTTTTACAGCACTATCCAGTCACTCTGTAGTATTATTAGTCGTTGCTGAGTGGTATCATCCAGTCAATATGTTGATGGTTTTATTCAGATACTGCATGCTGGTATTATTTACAATATAGTGTTATCATTCATTGACTTTCTTGGGGCGTATTTGGCGTGCGTGTAAAATCACAGCATGCTGCGATTGTTACCGAGACTCACCAATGCAAGCCTTATGGGTGCGAGAAAAACTCAGACGCCATACGGACCATCCGTCTAGCTTGTGACAAATAGTTGGAGCGCCCCCTACCACAGGGCCACCGAGTCCTAAGTACCGGGTCTCCCTTCTGGCTCTGGCGATGTCACGGTGGCTAGACCCCGGCCTGTGACCCTGTTAAGGGGGATCCAATAAAGGAATAACAGTTCGATGTGTGGGTGGTGGTGATGATGTGGTGCAGTGCCGGTCACAGTAATTAACGAGGACACCAGGTTGCAGTCTCTTTACCTCTTTACTGAAGGCTCAGGATCCTCAGTCTGGAATACGGTTAACCGGGCGGTGAGAGTCCGGCCGGTCCGATGGCACCTCCAGAGTTCCCTTTGCAGGTGGAAATCTGTGCCTACCTTCTAGCGCTTGTGTGTTGTGGTCCTCCCCTGCTGTGCTTACGGGATAGTCCCCACAACTGTTGTGTCTGTTTCTGAAGTTCCCTCACAACTCGATTATGATGTTCTGCTTCGTTCCCCAGATGATATGGCTAGGACGCACCCGTATGACGGGTAGGCTCGGAGCTCTTCCGGGACCCTAGTGTCAGAGTGAGACAGCCCGCCTATAACTGACTGTCCTGCCGTAGGTTTGAAGTAAGGCCTGGAGCTCTATACTTCCTCGGCGTTCCGGCCACCGGCTACGCGCCTCAGTAGGATGTTGCCTCGTCTTACAGCACGACTCCTACTAGTGTTTCTCCTTGTTGCGTTGATCTCGTTTCTCACCCTCCTCAATACACCTCGCTTCTTTTCCTTTCTTTGGGTACCGCCGCGATCAGGTGCAGGCGCGGTCCCGTAACGTTCTCTCTGTTCGCTAGGTCTCTGCCAGGATCCCACTCCTGACAAGGACCCCCCTGTGTCTCTCCCCGCAACACCCTCTGCCACAGGATGTTGCCTGTTCAATTCCCAGTCAGCTTCCTCCTAACTTCCTATCTAACCCCCAGTTTTACCAGACTGTGAGGAGTGGCCTAATACATAGCGCCCTTAGCTCCCCCTGGAGGCCAGACTGTGAAGTCAATTGGTGTCTGTGATACCTGGTCAGGTGAACTCCTTCAGTGCCATCAGACGTACCATAGCCCCCCTTAGCGGCGGAGCATCAGTACTGCAACGACCAGGACTCTGGGGCGCTGCACTCCCCCCCGGTTAAATCCAGTACTCCTGGACTGGGAAGAAAACAACAATACATGTCAGCAAAAAGACATACAATTTTGAAATGCAGTAACAATAAGCAAATTTGAACAGAGCTTCCCTTTATGGGAGGTAAGCACACTTGAACGTTACAAACATGGTTAATTACTTTAAATAACATACTATAAATAACTTCTCTTACCCAACCGGGTATTCTATTATTTTTATTTTTGAGCAATAATTTAACATTGCCTTTAAGGACGTACACACTGAATCCACTAAAGACTTTCTTATAAAACATTATAAGGGTAATCAACCTTTCTTCATTTTCCTTCTTTACATCTGCAGGACCGCCTGTCTATCTGCCCCAGGCCTGCTGCCTCTCGCTCTGTTGCAGGACCGCCCCTTTCCGCCCAGGCCTACTGCCTTTCTGCTACTATACACAGTATAGAACGTATCATCCATCTCTCAGTTCAAGATCACTGAGCCATCTCTGTATGGCTCCTAGGAGGACTCACCGATTAACCCTGTACGGGTCCACTTCCTGTCCTCATTCTCTGACACATCATTAAACATTTCTTACTATCAACAGTCTGACTACATATAACTTTACATGTAAGCATTATCACTATTTCTCTTAAGGCATCATTATACTTTAAGTGCTATGGGTGAACGTTCCCTTTAAGAGGGGACCAAGTCTCTATGAGGTAGTGCAACTTCTCAAGCTGCAAGTCCGTGTGCAGCAAGGACTCCAGTACTGCTTCCAGGAACAGTTTCTTCGCAAAGAGTCCTTTCTTTTATAAAACCAGTAGAGGGCACCTTTAAGAAGGTGCAAACTATTTACAATAAGTTTGTAATCATGCAGTGTTCATGATCCAGCAGTTCTTTTCCAAATAGGGGGTTAAAAGGAGCAGAAAGGGAAAACAAAAACAAAAATAAAAGCAATAGGGATCCCGGGTAAACAAAGGGATCCCTTTAAGAATAACCCTAGTCGGGTTTAAAGCAGCAAAGAGCAGGGAAACAAACAGTTAACTATTTACATATCCATGGCATCGAGGTTTACTCTCGCTCTGGCGGCCGTAGCTCCGCATAGACCTCGCTCGGCAAGGTGATCGGCGAGATCGGGGCCTTTAAGAAGTGCTCCATACCCGTGGCTTGATCCCAGGGTGTAAGGCGCTGGAGTCTACAGGTCCCAGGGAGAGGGGGTGCCGCGACGAGGCCTATCAGCAGGTCCTCTGCTGGCGGGGCAGGGTCGTTCTTCATACCTGCTTCAGATGCGGTCCCTCCGGTGCCGATCTGCTCTGTCTCCGCTGGGATCTGGAGCGCTGGTTGCAGGGCCTTGCGCTGCGGCATTGTCATCTCCGTTTGCAGCATCTCGCTTTCCGGCAGGGCCTTGCTTTCTGGCTTCGGAGCGCTGGAACTTCTTTCCTGCTCCGGACCAGACGAGGCTGCCGACAGACGTCTGGTGAGGCTCCCGATGAAGGTCTTCTTCCACCCGGCCTCAGTGCTCAGCTGCGTCCGCCGGAGTTGGTCGCTGAGCTCATCCACTCCGGCCAGCAGGAAGTCAGTATCAGCGGTGGAGGCCTGGTCACGGTGTCCCTCCGGGTAGCTGGGGGAGTCCTCGGTTCCGGGCAGGTCGCCATGGCGTCCTCCACGTGGTTCGCTTCTTCTTCCTCGTCCTTTTCCCGCTCCCTCCTTCGTGGGCGGTTTCGCTTTCTTTGCCTCCGCCCTCCATTAAGGATTAGGAGGCGGATCTCGGCTGCTGACGGACACGTCCTCAAGGGACAGAAATACTTAGACTGGGCGGCCATTGCCTTTCGCGCTCTTCAGCTTGTTTATGCCCACTTCACGTCCCTCTTCTCCTGCGCTCTCCTCAGCGCTGTAATGGCGGCTGGTTTTGGCGGCAAATGGCAATCCACAGTCTTTGCAACAAGTCACAGTCCAAGCACAACAAATCACAGTTCCAAGGCACACATGACCTGATTCTTCAGGCTTAAGTACATCCTGTTCGTGGCGCCAAGTTGGAGCGCCCCCTACCACAGGGCCACCGAGTCCTAAGTACCGGGTCTCCCTTCTGGCTCTGGCGATGTCACGGTGGCTAGACCCCGGCCTGTGACCCTGTTAAGGGGGATCCAATAAAGGAATAACAGTTCGATGTGTGGGTGGTGGTGATGATGTGGTGCAGTGCCGGTCACAGTAATTAACGAGGACACCAGGTTGCAGTATCTTTACCTCTTTACTGAAGGCTCAGGATCCTCAGTCTGGAATACGGTTAACTGGGCGGTGAGAGTCCGGTCGGTCCGATGGCACCTCCAGAGTTCCCTTTGCAGGTGGAAATCTGTGCCTACCTTCTAGCGCTTGTGTGTTGTGGTCCTCCCCTGCTGTGCTTACGGGATAGTCCCCACAACTGTTGTGTCTGTTTCTGAAGTTCCCTCACAACTCGATTATGATGTTCTGCTTCGTTCCCCAGATGATATGGCTAGGACGCACCCGTATGACGGGTAGGCTCGGAGCTCTTCCGGGACCCTAGTGTCGCCCCTCTCCAGTTGTTGCCCCCTATGTCTTCTTAGGTGATTTGAGTGAGACAGCCCGCCTATAACTGACTGTCCTGCCGTAGGTTTGAAGTAAGGCCTGGAGCTCTATACTTCCTCGGCTTTCCGGCCACCGGCTACGCGCCTCAGTAGGATGTTGCCTCGTCTTACAGCACGACTCCTACTGGTGTTTCTCCTTGTTGCGTTGATCTCGTTTCTCACCCTCCTCAATACACCTCGCTTCTTTTCCTTTCTTTTGGTACCGCCGCGATCAGGTGCAGGCGCGGTCCCGTAACGTTCTCTCTGTTCGCTAGGTCTCTGCCAGGATCCCACTCCTGACAAGGACCCCCCTTAGTCTCTCCCCGCAACACCCTCTGCCACAGGATGTTGCCTGTTCGATTCCCAGTCAGCTTCCTCCTAACTTCCTATCTAACCCCCAGTTTTACCAGACTGTGAGGAGTGGCCTAATACATAGAGCCCTTAGCTCCCCCTGGAGGCCAGACTGTGAAGTGCATTGGTGTCTGTGATACCTGGTCAGGTGAACTCCTTCAGTGCCATCAGACGTACCATAGCCCCCCTTAGCGGCGGAGCATCAGCACTGCAACGACCAGGACTCTGGGGCGCTGCATACGCACACATTTTCCTCATTTCAGCCCATTGAGCCATTTAATTCAATGGGGAAAAGCAGTGAGAAATGTAAAGCCATACGCATGTCATACAGATGTCATACGGATACATAGGTGCGAGAAAATCGCATCATCGCATTATAAACACATTACACACGGATGACCATATTGAGAACACTTGTGTGTCTATCGGCAGGGAGACTCGGACTGATTTTTCATACTTATAGTGTGACTCCGGCCTAAGGCTCATTATAGTAGTAGTATTACTTCTCATTCTGCATAGTGGTATTATTCAGCCTCAGTATGGCAGTAGTAGTACGGTACGGTATTTTACATCCTACATAATGATATTATTCAGCCTCAGTATGGTAGTAGTAGTATTTAACATCCTACATAATGATATTATGGGCATCGTTGGCAGTACGGTGGCGCAGTGGTTAGCACAGCAGCCTTGCAGCGCTGGAGTCCTGGGTTCTAATCCCACCTTGGACAACATCTGCAAAGAGTTTGTATGTTCTCTCCGTGTTTGCGTGGGTTTCCTCCCACATTCCAAAGACATACTGATAGGGAATTTAGATTGTGAGCTCCAATGGGGGCAGTGATGATAATGTGTGCAAACTGTAAAGCGCTGCGGAATATGTTAGCGCTATATAAAGATTATTATTATTATTATATTATTCAGCCTCAGTATAGTAGTAGTAGTATTTTACATCCTACATAGTGGTATTATTCACCCTCAGTATGATAGTAGTAGTATTTTACACCCTACATAATGGTATTATTCAGCCTCGGTATGGCAGTAGTAGTATTTAACATCCTACATAATGATATTATTCAGCCTCAGTATAGTAGTAGTAGTAGTTTACATCCTACATAGTGGTATTATTCACCCTCAGTATGATAGTAGTAGTATTTTACATCCTACATAGTGGTATTATTCACCCTCAGTATGATAGTAGTATTATTTTACATCCTACATAATGATATTACTCAGCCTCAGTACGATAGTAGTATTATTTTACACCCTACATAATGGTAATATTCAGGCTCAGTAGGTTGGTATTATTCACCCTCGCTATGGTAGTAATACTATTTTTCATCCTACATAGCGGTATTATTCATCTTCAGTATGGTAGTAGTATTATTTTTCTACCCGGCATAGCGGTATAATTCAGCAACAGTATGGTAGTAGTATTACTTTTCATCCTACATAGTGGTATTATTCAGCCTCGGTATGGTACTAGTATTATTTTACACCCTACATAATAGTATTATTCAGGCTCAGCATGGTAGTATTATTTTACACCCTACATAATGGTATTATTCAGGCTCAGTATGTTGGTATTATTCACCCTCAGTATTGTAGTAATATAAATTTTCATCCGACATAGTGGCATTATTCTCTCTCAGTATGGTAGTAGTAGTATTTTTCATCTTACATAGTGGCATTATTCTCCCTCAGTATGGTAGTAGTAGTATTTTTCATCTTACATAGTGGCATTATTCTCCCTCAGTATGGTAGTAGTAGTATTTTTCATCTTACATAGTGGCATTATTCTCCCTCAGTATGGTAGTAGTGGTATTTTTCATCTAAGGCTACTTTCACACTAGCGTCGGGAACAACCCGTCGCTGCGCGTCGGGCCGACGTTCCCGACGCTAGTGTGGTCTCCGCCGCACAACGGGGGCAGCGGATGCATATTTCCCACGCATCCGCTGCCCCATTGTGATGTGCGGGGAAGTGCGGGGAGGTGGGGGCGGAGTTCCGACTGCGCATGCGCGGTCGGAAAAAGCGGACCGTCGGGAGCAAAAAACGTTACATGTAACGTTTTTTTCTCCCGACGGACCGCTACCATACGCCCAAACGCCGCCAAACGCATTCACCGTTTGGAAATGCGTCGCAAATGCGTCGCAAATGCGTCGCTAATGTTACTCTATGACGAAACAACGTATCCAGCAAAAACTTTTGCTGGATGCGGCGTTTCGCAAAAACGACGCATTTGCGACGTATTGCAGTTAACGCTAGTGTGAAACTAGCCTTACATAGTGGTATTATTCAGCCTCCGCATAGTAGTAGTTTTATAGATGAAGCACCTCTCATCAGATATTACAGGTCCTATTCTTGCTCCAGGTCCCAGTGACTTTCCTTTTCCTGATATAACACGCTTCTCCATTTTTGTGTGGTACTATCATATCTTAATGCGTGAAGTCGTTATCCATGAAATATGCCGTCTCTTCATTAGATTTACTAGCAGCCACTACAGTGAGTGTGAACCTTAATTGATTCTTCACCAGGATATCTGCTATTCATTAGAAAAAGACCTTGGTGGCCGAGAACATAATATCTGGGAGTAGCAGGTCTCGCCCTATGTACCTGACGTGAACTGCATGTAAACTTACATCTAAGTCATACTGTATATAATGTACAGTATATTGTTTTGTTTTCTCGCCAAGATCTGGTTTTATTTTACCAATATGCAGTAGAAGAGTTTTCAATTTGTGAATTAGTAAATAGGCCATAAATCTGATTTAAACAAGATCCACAGAACATGGTGTTCTCAAATTCAGAAAACAGCTGGTACACTTATATAAGGAGATGGTCACTTGTAGACCCTGATTGTCCAAGGATTGTGTACACATTTCATTCCATTCATTAGACACCATGCAATGCTTCATTTCCCCTGAGGAGGCGCTGTAAAAAATGGAACACTTTTTACGTTCCCTAACATATTACAATGGATTTCCAGGGGTCTTAAGCAGCAGGACATCCTACCAGCAGCTTATGTTCAGGGGACACGGCTAAGGCCCCTTTCACACATCAGGTTTTTGCCGTCAGGCACAATCCGGCGAATTTTGGAAAAAACGGATCTGGCAAAAGTTGCCGCCGAATCCGTTTTTTTCTCATAGACTTGTATTATCGCCGGATTGCGACGGATGGTTACTCGTTTCATCCATTTTTTTGCCGGATCCGTCCAAAATTTGTTTTCCAGCGGCCGGAGAAAACGTACAGAGGAACGTTTTTTCTGTCCGGCGAGAAAACGCCCAGGAGGTGTAATGATGTAATCCGGTCGACCGATTCTGTTTTTTTAAAGAAATCATGCATTTTTCATTCTGGAAAATCTCTCTCTCTCCCGGCTGACAATATTTGGGCTGTGTGGTTTTGGACATCTAAGTGAAATAGGAAGTACCCTGACTGCTCACATACAGTCCTAATAAGCAAAATTACTGGCACTGAAGAGTGCGCTGCCATTTTTTTTATCGCTACCAGACAAATAAGTGAATACCGGCTGTGCCTACGGTTTATCGGCAGACTGGGATTGTCAGTGAGTGTGTCTGTTGGGAGTTGGTATCAGCCTTCTTGGAGATATGCAAACAAAAGCATACAGCAGCACTCGGTAAGCACTGAGATGTATGCAAACATTGACTATATGAAATCTGAACTGCATTACTGCTATCTAAAATATACTTATATAAAAGGTACTTTGCGCATAAATTGGCAAGGCATACCTTTCTTTGACAGGGGCCAAACTTAAGGCCCCGTCTCACATAGCGATTTACCAACGATCACGACCAGCGATACGACCTGGCCGTGATCGTTGGTAAGTCGTTGTGTGGTCGCTGGGGAGCTGTCACACAGACAGCTCTCTCCAGCGACCAACGATCAGGGGAACGACTTCGGCATCGTTGAAACTGTCTTCAACGATGCCGAAGTCCCCCTGCAGCACCCGGGTAACCAGGGTAAACATCGGGTTACTAAGCGCAGGGCCGCGCTTAGTAACCCGATGTTTACCCTGGTTACCAAAAAAAACAAACAGTACATACTCACCATCTGATGTCCGTCAGGTCCCTTGCCGTCCGCTTCCTGCTCTGACTGTCTGCCGGCTGTACAGTGAGAGCAGAGCGCAGCAGTGACGTCACCGCTGCGCTCTGCTCTCACTGTACGGCTGGATCTCAGTCAGAGCAGGAAGCGGACGGCAAGGGACCTGACGGGCATCAGATGGTGAGTATGTACTGTTTGTTTTTTTTTACATTTACGCTGGTAACCAGGGTAAACATCGGGTTACTAAGCGCGGCCCTGCGCTTAGTAACCCGATGTTTACCCTGGTTACCAGTGAAGACATCGCTGGATCGGTGTCACACACACCGATTCAGCGATGTCAGCGGGACCTCAACGACCGAAAAAAGGTCCAGGCCTGTCATGATCTCCATGGCCAGAGAACTAGCATAAGCCTCTATAGGAACAAGCTCTTGGAAGATGTAACTATACTGACCATGAACTAAACCTACCGCATCATCTAGAAGTAGCCAGGTAGCATGTCCTACTTTTTATCCCTATATGCCCAGCGCCGGCCGGAGAACTAAATAATGCTAGCAGAGGGAAATATAAGACCTGACTCACCTCTAGAGAAATGCCCAAAAAAAAGGAGACAGAAGCCCCCCACATATATTGGCGGTGATATGAGATGAAACAACAAACGCAGCAGGAAAATAGTTTTAGCAAATTTGAGGTCCGCTTTCTAGATAGCAGAAGACAGAAAGCATACTTTCATGGTCAGCTGAAAACCCTAACAAAACACATCCAGAAATTACTTTAGGACTCTGGCATTAACTCATAATACCAGAGTGGCAATTCCTGATCAACAAGAGCTTTCCAGACACAGTAACGAAACTGCAGCTGTGAACTGGAACCAAAATACAAAAACAAAACATGGACGAATGTCCAACTTATCTAGTAGATGTCTGGGAGCAGGAACAAGCACAGAGAGGCTTCTGATAACATTGTTGACCGGCAAGCATCTAACAGAGAAGCCAGGTTATATAGCGACACCCAGATCTAATCAGAACAGGTGAACAGGGAAGATGATGTCACAAGTTCTATTCCACCAGTAGCCACCGGGGGAGCCCAGAATCCAAATTCACAACAGTACCCCCCCCTCAAGGAGGGGGCACCGAACCCTCACCAGAACCACCAGGGCGATCAGGATGGGCCCTATGAAAGGCACGAACCAGATCAGAGGCATGAACATCAGATGCAGTGACCCAAGAATTATCCTCCTGGCCATATCCCTTCCACTTGACCAGATACTGGAGTCTCCGTCTGGAAACACGGGAGTCTAGGATTTTTTCCACAACGTACTCCAACTCACCCTCAACCAACACCGGAGCAGGAGGCTCAACGGAAGGCACAACCGGTGCCTCATACCTGCGCAATAACGACCGATGAAAAACGTTATGAATAGAAAAGGATGCAGGGAGGTCCAAACGGAAGGAAACAGGGTTAAGAATCTCCAATATTTTATACGGACCGATGAACCGAGGCTTAAACTTAGGAGATGAGACCCTCATAGGGACAAAACGAGAAGACAACCACACCAAATCTCCAACACAAAGCCGAGGACCAACACGACGGTGACGGTTGGCAAAAAGCTGAGTCATCTCCTGGGACAACTTTAAATTGTCCATCACCTGCCCCCAGATATGATGCAATCTCTCCACCACCGCATCCACTCCAGGACAATCCGAGGATTCCATCTGACCGGAGGAAAATCGAGGATGGAACCCCGAATTACAGAAAAACGGGGAAACCAAGGTGGCAGAGCTGGCCCGATTATTGAGGGCGAACTCCGCCAATGGCAAAAAAGCAACCCAATCATCCTGGTCAGCAGACACAAAACACCTCAGATATGTCTCCAGGGTCTGATTAGTCCGCTCGGTCTGGCCATTAGTCTGAGGGTGAAAAGCAGACGAAAAAGACAAATCTATGCCCATCCTAGCACAAAATGCCCGCCAAAATCTAGACACAAATTGGGTTCCTCTGTCAGAAACGATATTCTCAGGAATACCATGCAAACGAACAACATTTTGAAAAAACAGGGGCACCAACTCGGAAGAAGAAGGCAATTTGGGCAGGGGAACCAAATGAACCATCTTAGAAAAACGGTCACACACCACCCAGATGACAGACATCTTCTGAGAAACAGGCAGATCTGAAATAAAATCCATCGAGATGTGTGTCCAAGGCCTCTTAGGAATAGGCAAGGGCAACAATAATCCACTAGCCCGAGAACAACAAGGCTTGGCCCGAGCACAAACGTCACAAGACTGCACAAAGCCTCGCACATCTCGTGACAGGGAAGGCCACCAGAAGGATCTTGCCACCAAATCCCTGGTACCAAAAATTCCAGGATGACCTGCCAACGCAGAAGAATGCACCTCAGAGATGACTTTACTGGTCCAATCATCAGGAACAAACAGCCTATCAGGCGGACAACGATCCGGTCTATCCGCCTGAAACTCCTGCAAGGCCCGCCGCAGGTCTGGAGAAACGGCTGACAAGATAACTCCCTCCTTAAGAATACCTGTGGGGTCAGAGTTGCCAGGTGAATCAGGCTCAAAACTCCTAGAAAGGGCATCCGCCTTAACATTCTTAGAACCTGGTAGGTACGATACCACAAAATTAAACCGAGAAAAAAATAATGACCAGCGCGCCTGTCTAGGATTCAGGCGCCTGGCGGTCTCAAGATAAATCAAATTTTTGTGGTCAGTCAATACCACCACCTGATGTCTGGCCCCCTCGAGCCAATGGCGCCACTCCTCAAACGCCCACTTCATGGCCAAAAGCTCCCGATTCCCAACATCATAATTCCGCTCAGCGGGCGAAAATTTACGGGAAAAGAAGGCACAAGGCCTCATCACGGCGCAGTCAGAACTTTTCTGCGACAACACTGCCCCAGCTCCGATCTCAGAAGCGTCGACCTCAACCTGAAAAGGAAGAGTCACATCAGGCTGACGCAACACAGGGGCAGAAGAAAAACAGCGCTTAAGCTCCTGAAAGGCCTCCACAGCATCAGGGGACCAATTAGCAACATCAGCACCCTGTCTAGTCAAATCGGTCAATGGCTTAACGACATCCGAAAAACCAGAAATAAATCGACGATAAAAGTTGGCAAAGCCCAAAAATTTCTGAAGACTTTTAAGAGAAGAGGGCTGCGTCCAATCACAAATAGCTTGAACCTTGACAGGATCCATCTCAATGGAAGAGGGAGAAAAAATATATCCCAAAAAGGAAATTCTCTGAACCCCAAAAACGCACTTAGAACCCTTGACACACAGAGAATTAGACCGCAAAACCTGAAAAACCCTCTTAACTTGCCGGACATGAGAGTCCCAGTCATCCGAAAAAATCAGAATATCATCCAGATACACTATCATAAATTTATCCAAAAAATCGCGGAAAATATCATGCATAAAGGACTGGAAGACTGAAGGGGCATTAGAAAGACCAAAAGGCATCACCAAATACTCAAAGTGGCCCTCGGGCGTATTAAATGCGGTTTTCCACTCATCCCCCTGCCTGATCCGCACCAAATTATACGCCCCACGGAGATCAATCTTAGAGAACCACTTGGCCCCCTTTATGCGAGCAAACAAATCAGTCAGCAACGGCAATGGGTATTGATATTTAACCGTGATTTTATTCAAAAGCCGATAATCAATACATGGTCTCAAAGAGCCGTCTTTTTTTGACACAAAGAAAAAACCGGCTCCTAAGGGAGATGACGATGGACGAATATGTCCCTTTTCCAAGGACTCCTTTATATATTCTCGCATAGCAGTATGTTCAGGCACAGACAGATTAAATAAACGACCCTTTGGGTATTTACTACCCGGAATTAAATCTATAGCACAATCGCACTCACGGTGCGGAGGTAGTGAACCAAGCTTGGGTTCTTCAAAGACATCACGATAGTCAGACAGGAACTCAGGGATTTCAGAGGGGATAGATGATGAAATGGACACCAAAGGTACGTCCCCATGAGTCCCCTTACATCCCCAGCTCAACACAGACATAGCTCTCCAGTCAAGGACTGGGTTGTGAGACTGCAGCCATGGCAATCCCAGCACCAAATCCTCATGTAGATTATACAGCACTAGAAAACGAATAGTCTCCTGGTGATCCGGATTAATACACATAGTCACTTGTGTCCAGTATTGTGGTTTATTATTAGCCAATGGGGTGGAGTCAATCCCCTTCAGAGGAATAAGAGTTTCCAAAGGCTCTAAATCATACCCACAACGATTGGCAAAGGACCAATCCATAAGACTCAAAGCGGCGCCAGAGTCGATATAGGCGTCAGTAGTAATAGATGACAAAGAGCAAATCAGGGTCACAGACAAAATAAATTTAGACTGTAAAGTGCCAATGGAAACAGATTTATCAAGCTTTTTAGTACGTTTAGAGCATGCTGATATAACATGAGTAGAATCCCCACAATAGAAACACAACCCATTTTTCCGTCTAAAATTCTGCCGCTCGCTTCTGGACAGAATTCTATCACACTGCATGCTTTCTGGCGTCTTCTCAGTGGACACCGCCAGATGGTGCACTGGTTTGCGCTCCCGCAGACGCCTATCGATCTGAATGGCCATTGTCATGGACTCATTCAGACCCGCAGGCACAGGGAACCCCACCATAACATCCTTAATGGCATCAGAGAGACCCTCTCTGAAAGTAGCCGCCAAGGCACACTCATTCCACTGAGTAAGCACAGACCATTTACGGAATCTTTGGCAGTAAATTTCAGCTTCATCTTGCCCCTGCGATAGGGACATCAAAGTTTTTTCTGCCTGAAGTTCCAAATGAGGTTCCTCATACAGCAAGCCCAAGGCCAAAAAAAACGCATCCACATTGCGCAACGCAGGATCCCCTGGTGCCAATGCAAAAGCCCAGTCTTGAGGGTCGCCGCGGAGCAAGGAAATCACAATCCCAACCTGCTGTGCAGGGTCTCCAGCAGAACGAGATTTCAGGGACAAAAATAGCTTACAATTATTTCTAAAATTCTGAAAGCTAGATCTATTCCCTGAGAAGAATTCCGGCAAAGGAATTCTCGGCTCAGATACCGGAGCATGAATAATAAAATCTTGCAAATTTTGTACTTTCGTGGTGAGATTATTCAAACCTGCAGTTACACTCTGAAGATCCATTATTAACAGGTGAACATAAAGCCATTCAAAGATTATAAGGAGAGAGAAAAAAAAGAAAGACTGCAGCATAGACAGACTGGCAAGTGATCCAATTAAGAGCACAGAGAAAAAAAAAAAAAAAACTCTCAGCAGACTTCTTATTTCTCTCCTTTCTCAGCCAAGGATTTTAACCCTTTAGTGGGCCGGTCAAACTGTCATGATCTCCATGGCCAGAGAACTAGCATAAGCCTCTATAGGAACAAGCTCTTGGAAGATGTAACTATACTGACCATGAACTAAACCTACCGCATCATCTAGAAGTAGCCAGGTAGCATGTCCTACTTTTTATCCCTATATGCCCAGCGCCGGCCGGAGAACTAAATAATGCTAGCAGAGGGAAATATAAGACCTGACTCACCTCTAGAGAAATGCCCAAAAAAAGGAGACAGAGGCCCCCCACATATATTGGCGGTGATTTTAGAAGAAATAACAAACGCAGCAGGAAAATAGTTTTAGCAAATTTGAGGTCCGATTTCTAGATAGCAGAAGACAGAAAGCATACTTTCATGGTCAGTAGAAAACCCTAACAAAACACATCCAGAAATTACTTTAGGACTCTGGCATTAACTCATAATACCAGAGTGGCAATTCCTGATCAACAAGAGCTTTCCAGACACAGTAACGAAACTGCAGCTGTGAACTGGAACCAAAATACAAAAACAAAACATGGACGAATGTCCAACTTATCTAGTAGATGTCTGGGAGCAGGAACAAGCACAGAGAGGCTTCTGATAACATTGTTGACCGGCAAGCATCTAACAGAGAAGCCAGGTTATATAGCGACACCCAGATCTAATCAGAACAGGTGAACAGGGAAGATGATGTCACAAGTTCAATTCCACCAGTAGCCACCGGGGGAGCCCAGAATCCAAATTCACAACACAGGCCATTCCGACACGACCAGCGATCTCACAGCAGGGGCCTGATCGCTGGTACGTGTCACACATAGCGAGATCGCTACTGAGGTCGCTGTTGCGTCACAAAACTTGTGACTCAGCAGCGATCTCGCTATGTGAGACGGGGCCTTTAATGTCAAGCATCTCCGAGGCTTAAAGACTACAAATGAAAGATTCATCACTAATTAAAAACAGCCTCTGGCTGATGGAAGGAGCGCTCAGTCTGAAAAGGAAACTGTGAAAACCAGTAATGCCGTTCGAATGTCATGTGTTCAATGTTTGCATGCATCTTGGCGCTTACAGAGTGCTGCTGTATGCTTTTTCTTTTATATTATGCAGTCATAGCAGACAGTTTTTGTCCTGATGAAGAGGTCCTGTATTGACCTCAAAACGCGTTGACTTTCTAAACCTGTTAAAATAAAGTTTTAAAGCGAACCATCTGGTCGTCAGTTCTCATCAGCAGCGCATCAAGTGACACTTCACCTGGATATGTTCTCTGCTTAAGTCCTTTGGACTTGTGTCGTGCAGCAGCTGAGTTATATGATATACCTGTTGCTTAGGTCCAACTACTTCAGGTGAGCAGACCCATTTTCTGTTTTTCTGCATTGTTATCAGTTAAAACCCTATTCGCGCTCTCTTATCTCCAGTTTCTACATTACCTATACATTGATGACACTCAGATCTATTTCTCTGGCCCTGACGTCACCTCTCTGCTGTCCAGAATCCCGGAGTTTATCAGCCACATCCTCCTTCTTCTCCTCTCGCTTCCTCAAGCTTAATGTGGACAAATATGATCTCATTATCTTTCCCCCCATCTCGCGTATCTTCCCTACCTGATCTATCTATCACAATAAATGACACCACGCTTTCCCCTGTACCGGAAATCCGCTGCCTCGGACTAACCCTTGACTCTGCCCTGTCCTTCAAATCTTACATATAAGCTCTCTCCACCTCCTGTCACCTCCAGCTCACAAATATTTCCAGAATTTGTCCTTTCCTCAACCTTCACTCTACTAAAATTCTTGTGCATGCCCTCATCATCTCACGCCTTGACTACTGCAACATCCTCCTCTGTGGCCTATCCGATAATACTCTTGCACCTCTCCAGTTAGTACTTAACTCTACTGCCCGACTAATTCATCTCTCTCCTCAATACTCCTCCGCTTCTCCCCTCTGCAAATCCCTTCATTGGTTCCAAATTCCCCAGCATATCCAGTTCAAACTAACTAACTAGCACTGACATATGAAACCATCCATTACATGTCCCCTCCATATATCTCCATACTGATTTCCCGATATCTTCCCTCACATAATCACTGGTCCTCCCCAGACCAACTTCTCTGCTGCACACTTATTTGATCCAATCGCCTTCAAGACTTCTCAAGAATATCCCCCATCCTCGGGAATTCTGTGCCCCAACACGTCCGCTTATCCACCACATTCGGATCCTTCAGACAAAACATGAAAACCCATCTCTTCAAGAAAGCCTACAGCCTGCAATGACCCCGCTGCCTCCTCACCACTACTAGAGATACTTCAACCCCAACCTACTGTCTCCTTCCCCATTATCCTGTAGAATGTAAGCCTCCAAGGGCAGGGTCCCCTTCCCTTTGTACCAGTCTATCATTGTTAGTTTGTTTATTGTAACTTATATCTGTATTTTGTGTGTTACCCCTTCTCATGTATCGCACAATGGAATCAATGGTGCTATATAAATAAATAATAATTACCCACCGGGAACCACCCATTTATGGGAAGAATTTGTGCACACCCCATTTTGGCCTGAGATGCTTCAAACTTGTCGGATATGTTTACAAAAAAACAAAACAGTTGGCAGATATGCATTCCCTTTGTTTGATAGCTTGATCGGGGTTATCTGACCTTACTTGACCTAACTGTTCACCGACTATTGGCCTGATTTATGATCTTGCGCTTTGATACCGATCTTGGTGCTTCACCTGTCTTTTATTACCGTAACTTGTAGTCTGGCCACTGTAAACCTTCTGTTAGGGCTTACTGAGGGGGCTGTATCCTATTAGAAAAGTGCATACCTCCCTGCAAGGGTCAAGTCCTAGAGCTGTTTAGGTCCAAGTTCATTACTTCTAAAGGTGGCCATATACACATTAGAAAACTGTTGCCTGGCTGTGAGCTACCTTTCCTGACTCCTAGATACTCGGGAACTCTTGGCTCAGCCAATTATTCCAGTGTTCTCTAGAAGAAAGCCATTGCGAAAAATATCTTACTTCAACTTATTTTTCTGCTATACAAATGATTTGGGTGGTTGAATTCCTACTGTACGACCCTTCAGTCCTTTGACGTCATCTGTTGGAAGGCCTCCATATAGAGTAGATGGTTGTATGATCTTTTATCTAATGAGTATGGAGGCCTTATGTGGATACGCAGAGCCACACAGTTATCTGCTGCCATCTGTCTGGTAATTAACAGATGGCAGGAGCTTGAAGGTAACATAACAGTACCTCCAGAAACCAGTCTGTCTCAGGTCAGATGGGGAACTTTTATTCCTGCTACAAAATGGAGCGGCAGAGTGTACGTCACTCAATTTATTCTCTGTAGGTCTGCCAGAAAACTCAGAGGGCAGTGCTCAGCCGTTCCATCCTAATAGGTACAAAAATTCCCAGTCACGCCGATTGGTGCGGTGTGGGTCCCTGCCGTCAGAAGACTCCCATGATCAACAAGTTCACACCAATCCTGTGATGTTTTCACTGGACAGCCACTTTAAAGGGAACCTGTCACCCCCCCCCCCCCCAGTGGTTTGTAACTAAAAGAGCCACCTTGTGCAGCACTAATGCTGCATTCTGACAAGGTGGCACTTTTAGTTCGGGTCCCTGGCACTGCTGTAAGAATCATTTTTGAAATTTGTCCCTCATACCATGAAATCACCTCGGGGGCAGGTCTTTCCCCCCTAATCCAGACGCCTCACAGCCGTCAACCATGGCCTCTGCGTGCCGGGCGCCGCCTCCTCTTCCTTCATTAGCGTCCCCGGCGCTGTAAGTTCGAAGGGCAGCGCAACTGCGTATGCCCCCCCAAAAAAATAACTGCACAGACGCCGGGGACGCTAATGAAGGAAGAGGAGGCGGCGCCCGGCACGCAGAGGCCATGAGTGACAGCTGTGAGGTGTCTGGATTAGGGGGGAAAGACCTGCCCCCGTGGCGATTTCACAGTATGAGGGACAAATTTCAAAAACGATTCTTTCAGCAGTGCCAGGGACCCGAACTAAAAGAGCCACCTTGTCAGAATGCAGCATTACTGCTGCACAAGGTGGCTCTTTTAGTTACAAACGCCTGGGGGGGGGGGGTGACAGGTTCCCTTCAAAGTTAGAACTAGAAAGTTTGGAGCAAAATAACCATTTATCTCTGGGACGTCACTGACTTAATGTCTTTGGAAACAATGGGAACCATCAGCAGATATATATGTTTTTTATCCAGTATATAAGAACAGACCGCAAAGAGAAATGAGCAGGACCTGGGACCCGTTTGATCACGTGGAGATGGTGCAAATCAACAGCAAGAAAATATAAGTGATATGTTTAGCTGTTATTTGCAAAATTGAAGGATGGTACAAATTTTTCTATAACTCTGGAATAGATGATGTATTACTGTCATTGTGTAATTAGTTGTTTTGGTTGTTACAGGTGCTGCTTGATTGGTCCTCATTACAGGCAAAACACCATGAAATTATCCCATCTCTGTTGACATCATGTTTTTTCTGATCACAGCAGTAGGTATGGTTGGGGGCTCGCCTGGCATCTTACATACCATAGCTGAAAAAGTAGTAAACTGGAAGGGTTACTTATAGCAAAATACTATATAACACCCACAAATGCACAACCGGAAAAATGCACATTATTATAATAAAATATACACATTTATTGTAAATCTTCGTGCTGTTATTTGGGGCTTTTGAACCATTTTCTACTGGGGCCATACTAGCCATTTTGTCCCAACCCACTCACAGCGCCCACAAAATGGCCATGTGACTACAGAGAAACCTTTTTTTGTAGTTTTCAAATTAATTATTCATTAAGCAACTTTCTAAAGTCTTGATTAAGAAGTTTCTACCATTCTAGCTGAGCAATTTGGCAAAAATGTTACAAATCCGACAGATCTCTGCTCCTGTCCTGACAGCTCTGTCTGCTCTCCCTTTGCTTACAGCAGACATAGCGTAAATGAACAAACAAATTAATAGCCTTTGGCAGCAGGGATGAACAGGCAAACTAATTTTGTAGAGACTATACAGTCTGTTGTGGCAGTGTTTGTAATGTGAACAAGTCCGGAAAAGAGTGTGTTATGCTTTCAGCAGATGAAGGGTTAGCTGCAGGTCTGACTCTGGAAGGAAATGCAGATTGTATAAAGAAAAAGGAGTTTTCAGAGATGATTGTAGCTGAGAAAGCTTGGGAAGCAAACTCCAAAGCACAAGGTAACAGCTCAAAAAGCTATTTAAGGAGGACCTGTCACTTGCTCAAAATAATTTAGTTAAAGGGAACTTGACAGATGATACATGCTGCCCATCCACGGGCAGCATGTATCAGACACTGGCTGCATGAATCAGCCAGTGGATAAGGTGCCAAAGACCCACCTGTCCGACTAGTTTTCTGTATGGCTTGGTCCCCGATTACTTTAGTATATTTTTCTCTGAAAAACTGCAGTGTGGATTGGCATCATGTATTTGCTGTCAAGTTCCCTTTAAATATCCTGTTAAAATCTATGAGCTCCAGTGATTCTGTTGCTCTTTTCTATTTTGAAGCTGTGTTGCTCCATTGCAGAGATATTCACCTTTATTGGTTTGGAGTGAAATATGTGAAATCTCTGCTTGCAGTCCAAATAGGTGTTTCTTCAGAGTTTTTTCTTGGGAGTGCACTTTTATCCCTCCCTCCAAACACTGCCAATCAGCTCAACAGCATCTGAGACTGGTAGATCAGCTGTTGAGCTGTGATTGGCAGCGTTTGTATCGAGTGACAGTGTACGCCCCCTGTGAAGACTGAAAAGAAACATCAATTTGGTCTGGAAGCAGAGATTTCACATATTGTGCTCCAAAAGCAACAAATGTGACTATTTCTGCATTGGAGTGAAGCAGCGCAAAGCGGAAAAAAGTGGCAAGATCATGAGAGCTCAGGGATTTTTACAAGGTATTTAACTTCATTTTTTTTTAGCACATGATACGTCCTCTTTAATGCTCAGATACATACGGGTTTCAGAGTCAGCTTTAAAAGGCCTTGGATGATGATGTCACTACATTTTGCAGGACTACTTGTATACAGTGGGTACGGAAAGTATTCAGACCCCTTAAAATTTTTCACTCTTTGTTTCATTGCAGCCATTCAAAAAAGTTAATTTTTTCACATTAATGTACACTCTGCACCCCATCTTGGCTGAAAACCCCCCAGAAATGTAGAAATTTTTGCAAATTTACCGTATATACTCGAGTGTAAGTCGAGATTTTCAGCCCATTTTTTTAGGCTGAAAGTGCCCCTCTTGGCTTATACTCGAGTCATTGTCCCAGGGGGTCGGCGGGGGAGGGGGAGCAGCGACTGTCAAATCATACTCACCTGCTCCCGGCATATTTTTGTATGGAGGATCTTATGGGGCCCATCATAAACTTTATGGAGCATTATATGGGGCTCCTGATTCAATATGGATATTCAAAACATTTAACCTACTGATGTCTCAATTTTACTTTTAGGCTATGTGCACACGTCAGGATTTCTTGCAGAAATTTCCTGAACAAAACTGGACATTTTCTACAAGAAATCCACATGCGTTTTTCTCGCATTTTTTTTTCGCATTCTTCTCGCGGTTTGTTTGCGGATTTTTTTGCGTTTTTTTCCGGAGGTTCCCAATGCAATAATATAGTGGGAAATCCGCAAAAAATCCGCAAAATTAATGAACATGCTGCGTTTTTTACCGCGATGCGTTTTTTTCCCCGAAAAAAAACGCAACATATGCACAAAAATTGCGAAATGCATTATAAATGATGGGATGCATATGTATGCATTTTTTAAGCGTTTTTATCGCGTTTTTATAGCGAAAAAAACACGAAAAAAATGCAAAAAATCCTTAACGTGTGCACACAGCCTTATTGGTATCTATTTTTATTTTTAAAATTTACCAGTAGCTGCTGCATTTCCCACCCTAGGCTTATACTCGAGTTATTAAGTTTTCCCAGTTTTTTGTGGCAAAATTAGGGGTCACGGCTTATACTCGGGTCGGCTTATACTCGAGTATATACGGTAATAAAAATGAAAAACTGAAATATCACATGTAGTGATGAGAGAGTATACTGGTTACTCGGGTTTCCACGAGCATGCTTGGGTGGTCTCCGAGTATTTTGGCGTGCTCAGAGATTTAGTTTTCGTCGCCGCCGCTGCATGATTTGCAACTGCTAGACAGCCTGAATACATGTGGGGGTTGCCTGTTTGTTAGGGAATTCCCACATGTATTCAGCTTGTTTAGCAGTCGCAAATAATGCAGCTGCGGCGACGAAAACTAAATCTCCGAGCATGCCAGACCAGACCACCCAAGCATGCTCAGGGAAACCCGAGTAACGAGTATGCTCGATCATCACTAATCACATTGTCTTACTTAATTGTCATAAGTATTCAGACCCTTTGCTCAGACACTCATATTTAAGTCACATGCTGTCCATTTCCTTGTGATCCTGCTTGAGATGGTTCTACTCCTTCATTGGAGTCCAGCTGTGTTTAATTAAACTGATAGGACTTGATTTGGAAAGGCACACACCTGTCTATATAAGATCTCACAGCTCACTGTGCATGTCAGACCAAATGAGAATCATGAGGTCAAAGGAACTGGCCAAGGAGCTCAGAGACAGAATTGTGGCAAGGCACAGATCTGGCCAAGGTTACAACAGAATTTCTACAGTACTCAAGGCTCCTAAGAGCACAGTGGCCTTCATAATCCTTAAATGGAAGAAGTATGGGACCACCAGAAGTCCTTCTAGACCTGACCGTCCAGCCAAACTGAGCAATCGTGGGAGAAGAGTCTTGGGTGAGAGAGGTAAAGAAGAACCCCAAGATCACTGTGGCTGAGCTCGAGATGCAATAGGGAGATGGGAGAAAAACCACAAAGTCAACTATCACTGCAGCCCTCCACCAGTTGGGCTTTATGGTAGAGTGGCCCGACGGAAGCCTCTCCTCAGTGCACGACATATGAAAGCCCGCAGAGTTTGCTAAAAAGCACATGAAGGACTCCCAGACAATGAGAAATGAGATTCTCTGGTCTGATGAGGGGAAGATAGACCTTTTTGGTGATAATTCTAAGTGGTATGTGTGAAGAAAACCAGGCACTGCTCATTACCTGCCCAATACAATCACAACAGTGAAACATAGTGGTGGCAGCATCATGCTATGGGGGTGTTTTTCAGCTGCAGGGACAGGACGACTGGTTGAATGCAGCCAAATACAGAGATATCCTGAATGAAAACCTCTTCCAAAGTGCTCTGGACCTCAGACTTGGCCGAAGGTTCACCTTCCAACAAGACAATGACCCTAAGCACATAGCTAAAATAACAAAGGAGTGGCTTCAGAACAACTCTGTGACCATTCTTGACTGGCCCAGCCAGAGCTCTGACCTAAACCCAATTGAGCATCTCTGGAGAGACCTGAAAATGGCTGTCCACCAACGTTCACTATCCAACCTGACGGAACTGGAGAGTATCTGCAAGGAACAATGGCAGAGGATCCCCAAACCCAGGTGTGAAAAACTTGTTGCATCATTTCCAAGAAGACTCATGGCTGTACTAGCTCAAAGGGTGCATCTACTCAATACTGAGCAAAGGGTCTGCATACTTATGACCATGTGATATTTCAGTTTTTCTTTTTTAATACATTTGCAAAAATTACTACATTTCTGGTTTTTTTTTTCAGACAAGATGGGGTGCAGAGTGTACATTAATGAGAAAAAAAATGAACTTTTTTTGAATTTACCAAATGGCTGCAATGAAACAAAGAATGAAAAATTTAAAGGGGTCTGAATACTTTCCGTACCCACTGTACTCTGGTGTCAGAAAAGGGGAAGGCAAAAAGGCCCAGCTTTGGATCCAAGACAGATGAGTAACGTTGATGGACTTAAACCATCCTTACTTTATATTCATGAGAATGGCCACCATGTAATACAACATTACATGATGTCTTTTTTACACGTTGCTTCACTGTTCATTTTAGATGTTTCAGGGTAAAACAAAATTGGACAAAGTGTTTAGCCTTTCTACATTATCAAGACACATATAGTAAATGTGCCCATTCATATCTACATCCAAATCATTACACATCTCTTTATTCAACTGATCTTCTTACTCAGATGGTCCCTGTGGAGCACTTTTTCATCAGCTCCTTGACATTGGTGTTTTCCCAGGATGTGTGACCAGAACTTACAAGGCTGCTCATAAATACTGCCGATGACTTTTGTTGGCCTTAGCCCAGTCGTTGTTGTAAATCATTGACTAACGATGATAATCCAGCATCTGACAAATTTATTTCAGGCCTGAATTATCAGAAACTCACCCAACAGTCTTGTAAGGTTTGAAGATCTTTTTTTTTCTGGGAGCCAAAAAAATCATTTTGACTCCTCGAGCAGTAAACAGGCCCTTAAGATTAATACAAATTTGTCCATCCTTATGATTAACGCACAATGCAATAGTCCTGAATATTAACAATGCAGCAAATCCAAGACGGCATGTCTCGGAAATGATCATTCGTCCACCATCTGTTACACTAGGCCTCATAAACTGTAATTTTCAGCTGTCATTTTTGCATATGAGTTGCCGTATGTGCCTGTCAGTGGTCATCTGTGTCTTCCAATGGTAATATGCCCCTGTCAGTTGTCAGCTGTGCCTGTCTCTGCTGTTATTGATGTCCTCCAGTTGTCATCTGTGCCTGTCCGCTGTCACTTGTGCCTGTCAGTTAAACTGTAAGCCTATAAAAGACAGACAGTAGTCATTAATGCCTGTCACCAGCCGCTTGTGCCTGTCAGCAGTCCCACTTCCCTGTAAACTGTCACTGTAACCGGTTAGCTGTCACATAGCTCATCATCTATCACCCGTGCCTGTAAGTTATCACTCATCCAACATCCTATACGATGTATGAAGAGACCTGCAGTGTGATATACATCTGTGTTCAGAACTTACCGCTGCGATTTATTTTCAAAATCCATGGCAAAGAGTCGCTGGCGATAGAGACCGATGCAAACCTGGAAAAGCAGTTGCGAGTGACAACATCATCTAACCACCTAACATCGTCGCACCAAAGAGAAGCAGCTCCAGCCATCACATCAGGGAGGAATTAATGAAATATTGGACCAAATATAGCAGGATAAATTACAAGTTGATAATTTTGTACGGCCCCCGAGTGATGGTAGAAATATCCAAATGTCCCCTGGCAGAAAAGGTTCCCCACCCTCGGTATAAGGGCTTGTTCACATGAGCGAATAACTGAGATGAGTGCTATTCAATGTTTTATCGGACAGCACTCGGCCCAATGTTATACTATGGGGCACGGCATATCTGTGATGTCTTATCGGATAGCAGTCGGCCCAATGTTATACTATGGGGCACTTCAGATCTGTAAGAGGGTGGTTCTGTTATGGGCAGTAACACGCTGCCACTTTAAGAGACAGCACCCCCTTGTCTGGTGTGATGGAATGTCCTGCTTCCCCCTGCTATAGGCTGTGAAGATGAACTGCCCTAGAATTAAGGGAGGAGTTGAGCCTGAACTGTGTGTATGAGCTGGAGCTGCGAGAGAGGACTTTGTGCTGTTTGCTACAAGAAAGATCCCACAGCCTGGGACGAAGTGTACAGCAAAGGTGGCTGTTCTGTGCTAGTTTGTGAAGCCACGAAGATACTGAGAAAGGGACTTACAGTTTCGAGGAGCATCCCTAGGATCCAGAAGCAAGGAGAAGACCAAGCTTCACAGAGCTGACAGAAAGCCGTGCGCACCACCGTATAGACTGCTGGGGGCCCCCCTGGGACTGGACCTGAGTCCCCAACATCACCGTGAGTCTGTTCCTGTTTGGTGCACCTGTTAGGACCTAGTGTAGGCTTCAGTAGTCAGCACACGGCAGCCGTATGGCCTGCTTAGTAAAGGCCAGGGAGGTTATACGTAGAGTAGCATCGTTATTTGTGTATTGCTTAAAGTTGCTTGTGAGACATATTCTGAGTCTGTAATAGTTGGAGCACCGTGTTATTTTACGGACAAGATAATGTTTATAACTCTTGTAAAGTGTCTCTTGCCATTGCATACCCCTGTTTGCATCTTCCTCACCCACTTCATTCCTTGCCTCCCAATAAATCTACCCTTTGTTGTTTGCACCTTATCTTGTGTACAGTAGTCTTCCTGCACCGTGGTGGTCCCCCGGCCATCGTTTCAGATCTGTTATGTTTATAGGATAGCACTCAGCCCAATGTTATACTATGGGGAACGGCAGATCTACGATGTCTTATCGGATTGTACTCGACCCAATGTTATGCTATGGGGCATGGCAGATCTGTGATGCCTTATCGGATAGCACTCGACCCAATGTTATAATATGGGGCACGGCAAATCTGTGATGTCTTATCAGAGAGCACTCGGCCCAATGTTATACTATGGGGCATGGCAGATCTGTGATGTTTGTCGGATAGGACTCGGCCCAATGTTATACTATGGGGCATGGCAGATCTGTGATGTCTTATTGGATAGTACTCGACCAATGTTACACTATGGGGCACAGCAGATCTCTGATGTCTTATCGGAGAGCACTCGGCCCAATGTTATACTGTGGGGCATGGCAGATCTGTGATGTTTATCAGATAGCACTCGGCCCAATGTTATAATATGGGGCACGGTGTTGTGAATTCTGCTCTTGGGCTCCCTCCCGTGGTTGTTAGTGGTAGTGCAGTGGTTTCTGGATTATAGGCCAGGGCAGGTGTTTCTGCTTATTGCAGCTCTATTAGGTATTTAGGTTTGTAGGATCCATCAATCCCTGCCAGTTGTCCATTGTATCTTGGAGGGATTGCATCTCTGTCTGGCTCCACTGCCCTGCTGTCATTTCAGCTAAGATAAGTGCCTTGTTTTGGTTCTCTGTAGCACGCATGCAGTGTGCTTTTATGTGCAGTGCAATCTATTGTGTTTTTGTCCAGCTTGACTTGTTTGGATTTTTCTGTCATGCTGGTTTCTCTGGAGATGCAGATATACATCCTATGTCTTTAGTTAGATGTAGTATATAATATTTTCTGCTGTGGAATTTTCTAGTGTTTTATTACTGACCGCTTAGAACTCTGTCCTATCCTTTCTATCTAGCTAGAAGGGCCTCATTTGCTAAACTCTGTTTTTTCTGCCTGTGTACGTATTTCCTCTTAAACTCACAGTCAATATTTGTGGGGGGCTGCCTATCCTTTGGGGCTCTGCTCTGAGGCAAGATAGGATTTCCCATTTCCATCTTTAGGGGTATTTAGTCCTCCGGCTGTGTCGAGGTGTCTAGGCCTGGTTAGGTACATCCCACGGCTACTTCTAGTTGCGGTGTCAGTATTAGGATTGCGGTCAGTACAGGTACCACCTACTCCAGAGATAGTCTCATGCGGCTCCAGGGTCACCGGATCATAACAGCACGGCAGATCTGTGATGTCTTATAAGAGAGCTCTCGGCCCAATGTTATACTATGGGGCATGGCAGATCTGTGATGTCTTATCAAATAGCACTCGGCCCAATGTTATACTATGGGGCACGGCAGATCTGTGATGTCTTATCGGATAGTACTCGACTCAATGTTGTACTATGGGGCACGGCAGATCTGTGATGTCTTATCAGATAGTATTCGATCCAATGTTATACTATGGGGCACGGCAGATCTGTGATGTCTTATCGGATAGTACTCGACCCAATGTTATACTATGGAGCACGGCAGATCTGTGATGTCTTATTGGATAGTACTCGATCCAATGTTATACTATGGGGCATGGCAGATCTGTGATGTCTTTTCGGATAGTACTCGACCCAATGTTATACTATGGGGCATGGCAGATCTGTGATGTCTTAACAGATAGTACTCTACCCAATGTTATACTATGGGCCACGAGAGATCTGTGATGTCTTACAGAGAGCACTCGGCCCACTGTTATACTATGGCACATAGCAGATCTGTGATGTTTATCAGATAGTACTGTCACGGGGAGACTAGGTGAGCGAGAGCTAATAACCCGGGCCCCTGCAATTTCCCTCAGACTAGGGAAATCCTGACTGACCCTCTACCTGGAGTTTACACTGATGGTGTGCATTTCCAGGCCTCGAACCTCACCCTGTCTCCTGTTTCAACCCTAGGCTGAAACCTCCGCCCACCACCCAGTGAAGAGGTAATACTCCAATACCCACAGTTAGCACAGACAAGGATAAAGGAAAATATGCACCAGGCCGCAGTCACTCAGGAATACACTATAAATGTGCAGGGCAAAATAAATACAAATATAGGAAGGAGTAAATAAGACAAAGGAAAATACACCACCAGCAACAAATCTCCAACAACCAGCTCTCCACTCCAGACTGAGATAACAACGCACAAGACAGAAGCTATAATCGGCGACGCCCAATGATCAGGAGAACTATTTAAAGGCAATGGGCATGGCCCAGCTTCCAATCCGAGGATCAGGTAAATTAACCCCAGAACAGCTAGATAAAATCTAGCCGACGCCAATGAGCACATAGTGGTCAAAAGCGGAATTACCGCTGTCTGTCGAACGACCTGGTGTGAACAGCGTCCGACATGACAAGTACTCGGCCCAAAGTTATACTATGGGGCACGGCAGATCTGCAATGTTTTATCAGATAGCACTTGGCCCAATGTTATACTATGGAGCACGACAGATCTGTGATTTTATTCTCATGCTGACTCATGCTGCAAATGGCTCTCATGCGAGAGATTCGGATCACAGTCAGCTGACCACAATCAAGCCAATTCTTTCGGAAGAGAGAATCATCGCTCTTGTGACCCCGTCCCAAGACTAGGGGCAGAGAAATTAGATTAGTGGCACCACTCCAGCACTGCAATAAAAACAAACACCTGGAGTGGTGCTTTCAGACAGGATGCTGTCCTTTGAGCTTCGGGGGCCCAATCCGGGCCATTGCTCTACAAGGATAGCTGGATTTCGATAAGAGATTACATCTATTTGTTTTCTTTGCAAAAGCTAAACTATATGTCTTCCGGAGATGAGACTCATAATCATAATGCGAAATAATTAGGGAGTGAGCAGGTTGGACAATGCTCACTCCATGTTCACAAAAACAGCTGTAAATATTAATCCGACTCCGGGAAATGAGTGGGTTGTCAGACATTGTCTCTTATCACTGCAGCATCACATTGTATTACAATCACGGTGGTTATGCCCTACTTCTGTCGTGTGTCACCGAAGTACTTGCTGCAGAACTGTTTCCCCGTGGTTTCCCCATCACACTAAATTATTGCCTGTCGCCCCGTCACTCATTGTCACTGCAGTGGATCACGTATGTGTCACATTATTTTACCCTAGGATTGTAATGTCACTATATAATCTGGTGCTACAACATATTATCCTCCGGCAGGAGTTTTCCGTTTAAACCAATGTGACAGCAACTGTTTATATCTCCTGGATTTCTGCTTAACACAGATATATACGAGTGAACAGCGCTGAACTAAGCAGGGCGCACAAATTTATTTTTGGATATATTTTTCACTCATGTAGATTAGGTTCTACTACATAAATACAGACTTAGAGAATTGGGTTAATTGTCAAAAAAAAAAGTTAATTTCCTACTGGTTTCTTTAAATTTTCAGCTGAGGTTCAGGACTAAGCCAAGTGGTAATTTTAACATTCTTGGGGCAGGATAAGAGTGCGTTTTGGGTTGGCGGCATGTGTTTTTTATTCTTTTCACTTTTATTTTTGTTTTTTTATTATCATTATTAGTTTTTGCCTTTTTGAGATAGATAGATATATATATATATATATATATATATATATATATATATATATATATATATATATATATATATATATATATATATATATATATCAAGCTTGAGAAAGGCTCAGTTAGAGCCGAAACGTTGCATGGAGATGTGGGCTCAATAAACACCTGCATATTGATTTAAAGAACATGGAGTGCTGCCTGCTTTTGTGAAATATATGAATTGGAAACAACCAAGGACGGGTTGTCTGGGCTTTGCACCTGAAGATAAGTAGAGGATTTGTGCTGTTCCATTTTTTTCTATTATATATATATATATATATATATATATATATATACTAGCTGTACTTCGCCCGGGTTAATGACTGCTGTTAGCAAAATAGAATGTGTTAACAAAAATTTATTCTGCACACAAAAACCACAAAACAAATAGATAGAAATGTAATTATTAAAAGGCAAAAACTAAGCTAATAGAAGAATTTCACAACATATATTAGCTTTGTTATACTGAGAATGTCTTTGTTGCCTATATTAACCAATCAGAGCTCAGGTTAATTAACTGTAGCAAAATAGAAGCTGAGCTGTGATTGGTTGCTATTGGCAGCCTGATAAATCCCCAGCCAACAGGAAGCCCTCCCCCCTGGCAGTATATATTAGCTCACACATACACATAATAGACAGGTCATGTGACTGACAGCTGCCGGATTTCCTATATGGTACATTTGTTGCTCTTGTAGTTTGTCTGCTTATTAATCAGATTTTTATTTTTGACGGATAATACCAGACTTGTGTGTGTTTTAGGGCGAGTTTCATGTGTCAAGTTGTGTGTGTTGAGTTGCGTGTGGCGACATGCATGTAGCGACTTTTGTGAGATGAGTTTTGTGTGGCGACATGCGTGTAGCAACATTTTGTGTGTCGAGTTGCATGTGACAGGTTAGTGTAGCAAGTTGTGTGCAGCAAGATTTGTGCATGGCGAGTTTTGCGCGTGGCGAGTTTTATGTGTGGTGCGTTTTGAGTATGTGCAAGTTTTGTGTGAGGCAACTTTTGCATGTGGTGCAACTTTTGTACATGTGGCAATTTTTCTGTGTGTGCAAGTTTTGCATGAGGTGAGTTTTCCATGAGGTGAGTTTTGCACGTGTGGCGAGTTTTGCATGTAGCGAGTTTTGCGCGTTGCGAGTTTTGAGTGGTGACTTTTGTGTTTCAACTTTTATGTGGCGAGGTTGGTGTGTGTGTGGTGCAATGTGTGCTGAGGGTCGTATATGTGTTCAAGCACGTAGTAGTGTGTGGCGCATTTTGTGTTTGTGTTCATATCCCCGTGTGTGGTGAGTATACCATGTCGGGGCCCCACCTTAGCAACTGTACGGTATATACTCTTTGGCGCCATCGCTCTCATTCTTTAAGTCCTCATTGTTCACATCTGGCAGCTGTCAATTTTCCTCCAACACTTTTCCCCTCACTTTTTCCCCATTATGTAGATAGGGGCAAAATTGTTTGGTGAATTGGAACGTGCGGGGTTAAAATTTCACCTCACAACATAGCCTATGACGCTCTCGGGGTCCAGACGTGTGACTGTGCAAAATTTTGTGGCTGCAGCTGCGACGGTGCAGATGCCAATCCCGGACATACACACATACATACATACACACATTCAGCTTTATATATTAGATATACCTGTATGTAATCTCCTGTATATAGTATATACCTGTGTGTCATCTCACCTATATATAGTATATATCTGTGTGTCATCTCCTCCTGTATATAGTATATACCTGTATGTCATCTCCTCCTATACATAGCATATACCTGTATGTCATCTCCTCCTGTATATACTATATACCTGTAGGTAATCTGCTCCTGTATATAGTATATACCTGTGTGTCATCTCCTCCTGTATATAGTATATACCTGTATGTAATCTCCTCCTGTATGTAGTATGTACCTGTATGTCATCTCCTCCTCTATATAGTATATACCTGTGTGTCATCTCTCCTGTATATAGTATATATCTGTGTGTCATCTCCTCCTGTATATAGTATATACCTGTGTGTCATCTCCCCTGTAAATAGTATATACCTGTCTGTCATCTCCTCCTGTATATAGTATATATCTGTATGTCATCTCCTCCTGTATTAGCCCTCGTTCACACGTTATTTGGTCAGTATTTTTACCTCAGTATTTGTAAGCTAAAATGGCAGCCTGATAAATCCCCAGCCAACAGTAAGCCCACCCCCTGGCAGTATATATTAGCTCACACATACACATAATAGACTGGTCATGTGACTGACAGCTGCCGGATTCCTATATGGTACATTTGTTGCTCTTGTAGTTTGTCTGCTTATTAATCAGATTTTTATTTTTGAAGGATAATACCAGACTTCTGTGTGTTTTAGGGCGAGTTTCGTGTGTCAAGTTGTGTGTGTTGAGTTGCGTGTGGCGACATGCATGTAGGGACTTTTGTGAGATGAGTTTTGTGTGGCGACATGCGTGTAGCAACTTTTTGTGTGTCGAGTTGCATGTGACAGGTTAGTGTAGCAAGTTGTGTGCAGCAAGTTTTGCGCATGGCGAGTTTTGCGCGTGGCGAGTTTTATGTGTGGTGCCTTTTGAGTATGTGCAAGTTTTGTGTGAGGCAACTTTTGCATGTGTTGCAACTTTTGTGCATGTGGCAATTTTTCTGCGTGTGGCAATTTTTCTGCGTGTGCAAGTTTTGCGTGTGGCGAGTTTTCCATGAGGTGAGTTTTGCACGTGTGGCGAGTTTTGCATGTGGAGAGTTTTGCGCGTGGCGAGTTTTGAGCGGCGACTTTTGTGTTTCTACTTTTATGTGGCGAGGTTGGTGTATGTGTGGTGAAATGTGCGCTGAGGGTGGTATATGTGTTCGAGCACGTGGTAGTGTGTGGCGCATTTTGTGTGTGTGTTCATATCCCCGTGGTGGTGTGGTGATTATCCCATGTTGGGGCCCCACCTTAGCAACTGTACAGTATATACTCTTTGGCGCCATCGCTGTCATTCTTTAAGTCCCCCTTGTTCACATCTGGCAGCTGTTAATTTGCCTCCAACACTTTTCCTTTAATTTTTTCCCCATTATGTAGATAGGGGCAAAATTGTTTGGCGAATTGGAAAGCGTGGGGTTAAAATTTCACCTCACAACATAGCTTTGACGCTCTCGGGGTCCAGACGTGTGACTGTGCAAAATTTTGTGCCTGTAGCTGCGACGCCTCCAACACTTTTCCTTTCACTTTTTCCCCATTATGTAGATAGGGGCAAAATTGTTTGGTGAATTGGAAAGCGCGGGGTTAAAATTTCACCTCACAACATAGCCTATGACGCTCTCGGGGTCCAGATGTGTGACTGTGCAAAATTTTGTGGCTGTAGCTGCGACGGTTCAGATGCCAATCCCGGACATACATACATACATACATACATACACACATACACACATTCAGCTTTATATATTAGACTAGCTATTGAACCCGTTCTACGCCCGGGTGGCGAGCATTTATATTGGTATATGGTCTCCATCCTGGTATGTGCTACTCCATCCTGCATCCCCATCCTGTCATGTGCTCCCATCCTGCGCCCCCATCAGTGCGGGCGGCTGTGCTGAGTGCGGGCAGCTGTGCTGAGTGCGGGCGGCTGTATGTGGCTGTGCTGTGCGTGGGCGGCTGGGCGTGGCTGTGCTGGGTGCGGGCGGCTGGGCGTGGCTGTGCTGGGTGCAGGTGGCTGTGCTGGGTGCGGGCGGCTGTGCGTGGCGGTACTGAGTGCGGGCGGCTGTGCGTGGCTGTGCTGGGTGCGGGCGGCTGTGCGTGGCTGTGCTGGGTGCGGTGGCTGTGCTGGGTGCGGTGGCTGTGCTGGGTGCGGTGGCTGTGCTGGGTGCGGTGGCTGTGCTGGGTGCGGTGGCTGTGCTGGGTGCGGTGGCTGTGCTGCTCCATCCTGCGCCCCCATCCTGTCATGTGCTGCTCCACCCTATCATGTGCTGCTCCATCCTGCACCCCATCAGTGCGGGCGGCTGTGCTAAGTGCGGGCGGCTGTATGTGGCTGTGCTATGCGTGGGCGGCTGTGCGTGGCGGTGCTGAGTGCGGGCAGCTGTGAGTGGCGGTGCTGAGTGCAGGCGGCTGTGCGTGGCTGTGGGCGGCTGTGCGTGGCTGTGCTGAGTGCAGGCGGCTGTGCTGGGTGCGGGCAGCTGTGCTGGGTGCGGGCAGCTGTGCTGGGTGCGGGCAGCTGTGCTGGGTGCGGGCGGCTGTGCGTGGCTGTGCTGGGTGCGGCGGCTGTGCGTGGCGGTGCTGGGTGCGGGCGGCTGTGCGTGGCTATGCTGGGTGCGGCGGCTGTATGTGGCTGTGCTGTGCATGGGCGGCTGTGCGTGGCGGTGCTGAGTGCGGGCGGCTGTGCGTGGCGGTGCTGAGTGCGGGCGGCTGTGCTGGGTGCGGGCGGCTGTGCGTGGCTGTGCTGGGTGGGCGTGGCTGTGCTGGGTGCGGTGGCTGTGCTGGGTGCGGCGGCTGTGCTGGGTGCGGCGGCTGTGCTGGGTGCGGCGGCTGTGCTGGGTGCGGCGGCTCAGGCTGTGCTGGGTGCGGGCGGCTGTGCTGGGTGTGGCCGGCTGTGCGTGGCTGTGCTGGGTGTGGGCGGCTGTGCGTGGCTGTGCTGGGTGCGGCGGCTGTTTGTGGCGGTGCTGGGTGCGGCGGCTGTGCGTGGCTATGCTGGGTGCGGCGGCTGTGCGTGGCTATGCTGGGTGCGGCGGCTGTGCGTGGCTATGCTGTGCGTGGGCGGCTGTGCGTGGCGGTGCTGAGTGCGGGCGGCTGTGCGTGGCGGTGCTGAGTGCGGGCGGCTGTGCGTGGCGGTGCTGAGTGCGGGCGGCTGTGCGTGGCGGTGCTGAGTGCGGGCGGCTGTGCGTGGCGGTGCTGAGTGCGGGCGGCTGTGCGTGGCGGTGCTGAGTGCGGGCGGCTGTGCGTGGCGGTGCTGAGTGCGGGCGGCTGTGCGTGGCGGTGCTGAGTGCAGGCGGCTGTGCGTGGCTGTGCTGAGTGCAGGCGGCTGTGCGTGGCTGTGCTGAGTGCAGGTGGCTGTGCGTGGCCGTGCTGGGTGGGCGTGGCTGTGCTGGGTGCGGTGGCTGTGCTGGGTGCGGCAGCTGTGCGTGGCTGTGCTGGGTGCGGTGGCTCAGGCTGTGCTGGGTGCGGGCGGCTGTGCTGGGTGCGGTGGCTGTGCTGCTCCATCCTGCGCCCCCATCCTGTCATGTGCTGCTCCACCCTATCATGTGCTGCTCCATCCTGCGCCCCCATCAGTGCGGGCGGCTGTGCTAAGTGCAGGCGGCTGTGCTGAGTGCGGGCGGCTGTATGTGGCTGTGCTGTGCGTGGGTGGCTTTGCGTGGCGGAGCTGAGCGCGGGCAGCTGTGCGTGGCGGTGCTGAGTGCAGGCGGCTGTGCGTGGCTGTGCTGGGTGCGGCGGCTGTGTGTGGCTGTGCTGGGTGCGGCGGCTGTGCGTGGCTGTGCTGGGTGCGGCGGCTGTGCGTGGCTGTGCTGGGTGCGGTGGCTCAGGCTGTGCGGTGGCTCAGGCTGTGCTGGGTGCGGCGGCTGTGCGTGGCTGTGGGCGGCCGTGCTGGGTGCGGTGGCTCAGGCGGTGCTGGCTGCGGTGGCTCAGGCCGTGCTGGGTGCGGTGGCTCAGGCCGTGCTGGGTGCGGTGGCTCAGGCCGTGCTGGCTGCGGTGGCTCAGGCCGTGCTGGGTGCGGTGGCTCAGGCCGTGCTGGGTGCGGTGGCTCAGGCCGTGCTGGGTGCGGTGGCTCAGGCCGTGCTGGGTGCGGTGGCTCAGGCCGTGCTGGGTGCGGTGGCTCAGGCCGTGCTGGGTGCGGTGGCTCAGGCCGTGCTGGGTGCGGTGGCTCAGGCTGTGCGCGGCGGTGCTGGGGGCCTGAGCAGGCGGGGACACCGGCGCGCTGTGGGGGTCAGGTGCCGGAGTCGCCGCTAGCTCAGGCCCCCGGCACTTGCTATAGTTACCTGGCCCTGATCCAGCGCTGCGCGCCGGTCTGTCTTCCGGGTCCTCTGCCTGTGACTGTTCAGTCAGAGGGCGGCGCGCATTAAGCGCGTCATCGCGCCCTCTGAACTGTGAACGTCACAGGCAGAGGATGTGGACCGGAGGACGGAGGGGCAGCGCGCAACGGAGGAACGGGACAGGTAAATATATCATACTTACCCTCCTGGCGGTCCCTGCTTCTCCGTTGGAGATCGCGGTGAGCGTTCAGTGTTTACGCATACCGCGATCTCCTGGGAGCGTCGCTCTGTGGGGCCTAGACTGCGCCGGCGCGTGCGCTTGCGCAGTCTATAGAGGCTTCGGACAGAGTGACGCTCCCAGCGTTATATTATAGATATAGGCTTGACAAAGGATAACACATCCGAAACGTTGCCACGCCGTTCAGGCATTAAAGTCCACTTTTTTTTCAATTATTTTGTGCTGCTTTTCCTTTTTTTGAGTTTATATATATATATATATATATATATATATATATATATATACATACTGTACAATGTCCATCAGAAGTTTAAAAAACTCTCACATAGACTTCCAAACTTTATATATTTTTTGATATTGAAGTTTTCCACTATAACTTTCTATAAGATCCCCAGGTGCAAGTTATAACAGTCCCTGGTAGTGACATTAGTCATAGGAAGGACAGATCTGGGTCTGCCGAAGCCCAAAAGCTCTGGAAAACAAAAGACACCTGATGAGGATGTGATCACTGAGTTCAATAGAGGCAGCGGCACCGTCCTAGACTCTTTTCTATAAAGAGCACTTATTAAGCACTGTGTTTGCAGAAATGGAGAAGACAGAAGCTGTAATGAACCAATTCTGGCTACTCTCCAAGTCTCGGAGCACCCAAAATGTTCCTGTATGAGCAGAGGCTTTAAGCTTACACCAGACACTTGCAATGCCATGGGCGTATAGTCTAGAACCACAGGCTTCCTGTATATGTAGCATACAAGGTCATTTCAATAGGTAACATTTTGTTCTGGTCATAAAACCTCAGAAAGGTTTTACAATTAATGGGTTAATAATTATAAAAGATACACTCCAATGTACGGCATTTAAATAACAAATAGGGCATATGACCCTCCTTTATCACCCCCCAAAAAAATCAATAGAGACCACAGACCAGACCACCTAAGCAAATGCAGACTCTTAACTAGATGCCCTAAAAAAATAGAGACTCGCAGGTCAAAATCCCTAAACTAGTACAGACCCCAGAGCAAACCCCCTAAATTAATACAGAACCCAAACATGCCACCTTTCTCTTTTTTTTTCCTAATACAGACTCTAGACCAACCCCCCTAAAGTAATACAGACTCCAGACCAAACCTCCTAAACTAGTACATAACCCAAACTTGCCCCCTTAGGGCTGTCCCACACGTCCAGATAATTCCGGTACCGGAATAAATCGGTACCGGAGTTATCCGTGTCCGTGTGCCTGGGAACTCACGGAGGCCATACGTGCGGCACACGTGTGCCGCCCGTATGGCGAGTGGGTACCACACGGAGCGTGTGGTACCCACTCTGCATCATGCTGAAGCCACGATTCATATGTTCCCTCTAGCAGCGTTTGCTGCAGAGAAAATATGAATAATAGTGTTTAAAATAAAGATCTATGTGTCCGCCGCCCCCCCCACCCCCTGTGCGCCCCCCCGCTGGTCAGAAAATACTTACCCGGGTCCCCCGTCGGCTGTCGCTCCTTCCTGGTCTGGCCGCGGCTTCTAGTGTATGCGGTCACGTGGGCCCGATCATTTACAGTCATGAATATGTGGCTCCACCTCCCATAGGGGCGGAGCCGACTATTCATGATTGTAAATGATCGGCCCCACGTGACCGCATACAGTAAGCCGCGGCCAGACCAGGAAGGAGCGACAGCCGACGGGGGACCCGGGTAAGTATTTTCTGACCAGCGGGGGGGCGCACAGGGGGTGGGAGGGCGGCGGACACATAGATCTTTATTTTAAACACTATTATTCATATTTTCTCTGCAGCAAACGCTACTGCAGAGAGGATATGAATCGCGGCTTCAGCACCATGTGGGGGGGACAGCACTTACTGTAGCGCTGTCTCCTGCACGCACACGGACCCCAGACGGAGAATGTCCGTGTGAGGTCCGTGTTTTACACGGACCCATTGACTCTATTGGGTCCGTGTAATACGTGCGCTCCCACGAACACTGACATGTCTCCGTGTTTGGCACACGGAGACACGGTCCGCAAAAAATCAATGACATCTGAACAGATGCATTGATTTTTATGGGTCTACGTGTGTCAGTGTCTCCGGTACGTGAGGAAACTGTCACCTCACGTACCGGAGCCACTGACGTGTGAAACCGGCCTTAGCAAGTATCTACACCAGACCAAAACCCCTTAGGCTTCTTTCACACTAGCGTCGGGCTCGGTCCGTTGCAGTGCGTCGGGCCGAGGTCCCCGACGCTAGCGTTGTCTCCGCCGCACAATGGGGGCAGCGGATGCATTTTTCCAGCGCATCCGCTGCCCCATTGTGAGGTGCGGGGAAGTGCGTGGAGGTGGGGGCGGAGTTCCGGCCGCGCATGCGCGGTCGGAAGAAGCGGACCGTCGGGAGCAAAAAACGTTACATGTAACGTTTTTTGCTCCCGACGGTCCGCCACAACACGGCGCAACCGTCGTACGACGGTTGCGACGTGTGTCAATGCGTCGCAAATGCGTCACTAATGTTAGTCAATGCAGAAAAAACGCATCCTGCAAGCACTTTTGCAGGATGCGTTTTTTCGGCAAAACAACGCATTTGCGACGTATTGCAGTTAACGCTAGTGTGAAAGTAGCCTTAACTAATAAAACCGAACAAACCAGCCAAGCTAACAAAAAGAGACCCCAGATCTGACTGCCTAATATAATACAGACCCTAGACCAGGGACCCTAGACGAGACCCCTAAAAAAAAGCAATCTCGGACCAGACCCCCTAAACAAATTGTAGCTTTACTGCTTTCTAAATTTTTATTTTTTTTACTCTTTTGCAGTTTTTTTTAATTTGAGATCTTTTGTAGTTTTGTTGGATAGTGTAATGGTTATTTTATCTTTTTATTGCATTTCTACACTTTTTTTTGTTGCAAAAAAAATAAATTCCACCATTTTTTTTAACAAATTGAGTCCTCAGACCAGACTTTTAAGTCTGTTTGGTTGACCCTTTTTCTAAGACCCTCTCAGACATTCTAAGAGAGTTAGAATTGTTAGAAAATTCTATCTGTGGTTTCAGGCAGTCTCGGAGTATTAGAAACAGCTTTGTAAATCTTTTCCTACCTAAAAACTTCTCCAGTGGAATTTCCTATAGAAACGCTGATGAGACTACTTCACCCTGAGGTAAGATTCAACATGAAGTCAAGAAAATAATGAACATCGATAACTAACACAAAATGGTTGTTACTAGTTTAATTCAAATACATTTTTAGTGAAAAAATAGTAAAAAACAAAATGCATGAATCTGTCATTTTTTTTTTATTTCGGAGAACTCCAAACACCAGTGAAAACGGTTCCCATCTATGCATGTGATCTTACAACTTCCTTACACTTGCCCAGGCAGCTGTCTACTTCCAGCTAACACTGAACGTGGGAACCCTCGAATACTTCAGGAAGGAAGAGACTCCATGCTACAAAAATAAATGTTTCCTTACTGTAGAACTCGACTTTTAGTACATTCGGATGATAACAGGCCCACTGCATAACAGATTCATCTTCTGTCATTAACAGAGCTTCATGCTTTACAGTTTTCAATGGCAGCACAATACCTGAGGGTAACGTTACTGCTCTATGACACATAACACTTGGCCCCTTCATTGTTATTATAACTTGCTTTCTCGGTGTGGCTGGACTTCAGCACTGTAGTACCTTAGATCACCAGCCTAACTAGCATGGCATTTCTTCAGAATCCGGCCTACACTTTGCCTCCTTTAGGGTCCCCACTAATCGACAGCAGTATCTATTCAGACACCTGGCTCTGTACACTTGTAAACCAGCTCCCTTTCTGCACTTCATGTAAATTCTTAGCCACCAGTGTTCTCTTTCTCCCCTTGCCTTATCAATCCACTCAGTCATTCTTCATCCATTTTTTTTTCTTGCTATCACTACTGGCAGGGGCGTACATAGAAATCATGGAAGCCCATAGCAGAAGGCCTAATTGCCTCTCCCCCCCCAAAAAAAAATAACAACACAATATTCAGCATGGTCACAGAAGAGCATATCCCACAACTTTGCTGTCCTTACAAAGTAGTTTTGCCCCTATTGAAGCTTCTTAGTGTTCCCACACACTAAGATACATCTTTCATGGCTCTCATAAAGTGTGATGCCAACAAATGTGACCCCAAACACAGTAAGATACCCCCACAATTAATTGCTCTACACTAACCTCCACACGCGCAGTATGATAACCCTACAGTACCCCCACAAAGTATGATACCCCCACAATGACCCCAACACAGTATTATGGCACCGATAGTCATCCATGCAGTATGATAGCCCTCCATACAGTATAGTGGCTCGTTATACATTATGGAGTACACAACCCACACAGCCGTCCACACTGTATAATGACCTATACACATAATAATGGCCCCCACTAGCCTACCAAATAGTATAATGTCCCCCACATATCCCTCCAGACAGTATACTGGCCCTCACACAACCCTGCACACAGTATAATGGACCACCACAACCCTGTACATAGTATAATGGACCCCACACAACTCTGTGCACAGTATAATTGTTATATACTTATAATTGTTATATACTAGATCCTAATGGTTTTGTTAGGGTGGATCCCAATTTGTCAAAGTTTCAGTAAATTTTTGCCCATAGCAATTTTTACCCAATTTTACCCATAGCTTCCATTACTAGCTCACTATACAAAACCAACAGGCAGGACTTCACTTTTACATAATGCACTATATGACTTCACTTTTCCATAATGCACTATATGACTTCACTTTTACATAATGCACTATATACACGCACGCACGCACGCACGCACGCACGCACGCACACACGTGCATCTCACAAAATTAGAATATCATCAAAAAGTTAATTTATTTCAGTTCTTCAATACAAGAAGTGAAACTCTTATATTATATAGAGTCATTACAAACAGAGTGATCTATTCCAAGTGTTTATTTCTGTTAATGTTGATGATTATGGCTTACATCTATTGAAAAACCAAAAGTCATTATCTGAGTAAATTAGAATACTTCATAACACCAGCTTGAAAAAAAATATTTTAAAATCCAAAATGTTGGCCTACTGAGATGTATATTCAGTAAATGTACTCAATACTTGGTTGGGCTCCTTTGGCATCAATTACTGCATCAATGTGGCGTGGCATGGAGGCGATCAATCTGTGGCCCTGCTGAGGTGTTATGGAAGCCCAGGTTGCTTTGATAGCAGCCTTCAGCTCGTCTGCATTGTTGGTTCTGGTGTCTCTCATCTTCCTTTTGACAATTCCCCATAGATTCTCTGTAGGGTTAAGTTCAGGCGAGTTTGCTGGCCAATCAAGCACAGTGATACTGTTGTTTTTAACCCAGGTATTGGTACTTTTGGCAGTGTGGACAGGGGCCAAGTCCTGCTGGAGAATGACATTTCCATCTCCAAAAAGCTTGTCGGCAAAGGGAAGCATGAAGTGCTCTAAAATTTCCTGGCAGACGGCTGCCCTGACTTTGGTCTTGATAAAACACAGTGGCCCTACATCAGCAGATGACATGGCTCCCCAAACCATCACTGATTGTGGAAACGTCACACTAGACCTCAAGCAGCTTGGATTGTGGCCTCTCCACTCTTCCTCCAGACTCTGGGACCTTGATTTCCAAGGTCTAGTGTGAAGTATCCACAATCAATGATGGTTTTGGGAGCCATGTCATGTGCTGGTGTAAGTCCACTGTGTTTTATCAAGAACAAAGTAAATTTACCAGGAAATTTTAGAGCACTTCATGCTTCCCTTTGCCGACAAGCTTTTTCGAGATGGAAACTTAATTCTCCAGCAGGACTTTGCAACTCTCCACACTGCCAAAAGTACCAATACCTGGTTTAAAAACAACAGTATCACTGTGTTTGATTGGCCAGTAAATTTGCCTGACCTTAACCCCATAGAGAATCTATGGGGTATTCTCAAGAGGAAGGTGAGAGACACTGGAGCGCCCCCCAGGGCGGCGGGGTACTTGGTACCAGGTCCTTTGGTTCTCAAGGGGGATGTCACGGTGGCTGACCTGGTCTGTGGCCCTAGGGATGTCCGTTGTAAATGGGGGACAGGTCTTTAAAGGGGAAAATGTTCGTGACGCCACCTGTGGTATTCGGTCAGGGTGACCGACGCTGCTTAGGGGTCCACTGGGGTGGGGTGGGGCAGCCAGATGGTATACCTTCCCACAGGTGAAGTGTATCCCCAGGGCTTCCCAGTGTGTAGATGGTGGATGGTGAGAGTCGCAGTGAAGAACGAGGACACGAGGTTGCAGTCTCTTTACCTTTTTACTGAAGACTTCAGCATCCACAGTCCAGAGCACCAGATCACAGGGCAGGCAGAGTCCAGCCGGTCTGAAGGCAAATCCAGAGTCCCCTTATCCAGGTGGAAATCAGTAGCCTTCCTCTAGCGCCTGGGTGTTGTAGTACCTTATTGCTGAGCCTCTCATAAGGTCCTCACAACTGTTGTAGATGTTCTAGGTGTTATGTCTCTTTCTCTGTCCCCCTGATGGTAAGGATAGGACAAACCCGTATGACTGATGGCCTGAGGCTTTTTACAGGGACTCTAGCACACCCCGACCCCACTAGTTGCCACCGTGCCTCCTGTTTGTAGGGCGGATCAGTAACTTGAAATTAGCTGTCCTGCCGGTCTCTGGAGCAAGGCATAAAGGACTGTTGCTCCCTCGGTGTTCCGGCTACCGGATCCTGCGCCTCAGATGGAGGCAGCCTGTGCAGGGTAGAACTCCTTCTGGTTTTCCTCTCCTTTTGCTATGACTTCTCCTCACGCTTTACAATACAGTTCTCTGTTCGTGTCTCTTTCTTGGGAACTGCCGCACGTCGGGCAGGCGCAGCTCCGTGGCCTTCTGTCTAGGCCTCTGACAGGATCCCACCCCTGTCAGGGACCCACTAACTGAGCGGAGCTCAGCTAGCAGCTGCCTGAGTCAAGCTCAGCCAGCTTCTTTCTGCCTAACTTCCTATCCAGACCACCAGTTTTACCTAATTGTGAAAAGTGCCCTAATAAATAGGAGCATAGCTCCCCCTGGTGGACTGGAGTATGAAGTGTGTTGTTTGTTGGTGTTACCTGGTAGTGATATCTCCTTTATTGCCTTCAGACGTAATATCACTCCCCCTAGAGGAGAATGACATTACTGCAACGACCAGGGCCCTGGGGCGCTGCAACACCAGACCCAACAACGCAGCTGAGCTGAAGGCTGCTATCAAATCAATCTGGGCTTCCATAACACCTCAGCAGTGCCACAGTCTAATTGTCTACATGCCATGCCGCATTGATGCAGTAATTGCAAGTATTGAGTGCATTTACTGAACATTAATTTCAGTAGACCAACATTTCGGATTTTATGTAAGCCATAATCATCAACATTAACAGAAATAAACACTTGAAATACAACACTCTGTTTGTAATGACTCTATATAATATATATGAGTTTCACTTTTAGTGTTGAAGAACTGAAATAAATTAACTTTTTGATAATATTCTAAATTTGTGAGATGCACCTGTGTGTATTATATATATATAATTTTATATACCGCATTTTCCGGCGTATAAGATTACTTTTTAACCCTTGAAAATCTTCTCAAAAGTCATGGGTCGTCTTATACACCGGGTATGGCGTGTGCGGAGCTCTGAGGTCGCCGCATATGGTGCAGGGAGCGGTCCCGGATGGTTCCCAGGGTCTGGAGGAGAGGAGACTCTCCTCTAGGCCCTGGGTACAATATCCATCTAAAAAAAAAAAAAAAAAAAAAAAGAATTAAAATAAAAAATAGGGATATGCTTACCTTCTGATGGCCCCCGGGGTATGTGGCGACCTCAGAGCTCCGCACACGCCGTATAAGACGACACCCGGCGTATAAGATGACCCCTGACTTATATGGTGAGTATATTCCAAACTCTATATTTTAAATGGAAAAGTTAGAATTTTTGTTTTCTTGGCCTTTTTTCAGAGACAGAGAATATGAATGATAACACCAAAACTTTTTCTCCACTCATGGTTAGTGGTTGGGTGAAGCAATTTATTGTCAAACTACAGTGTTTTCTTTTTAAATCATAATGACAAACCAAAACATCCAAATGACCCTGATCAAAAGTTCACATACCCTGGTGCTTTTGGCCTGATAACATGCACAGAAGGTGACACCAATGGATTTGAATGGCTACTAAAGGTATCATCCTCACCTGTGACCGGTTTGCTTGTAATCAGTGTGTGTGCATAAAAGCTGAGTGAGTTTCTGAGATCCAGACAGACTCTTGCATCTTTCATCCAGCCACTGACGTTTCTGGATTGTAAGTCATGGGGAAAGCAAAAGAATTGTCAAGGGATCTACAGGAAAAGGTAGTTGAACTGTATAGAACAGGAAAGGGATACAAAAAGATATCCAAGGAATTAATAATGCCAGTCGGCAGTGTTCAAACTGATTAACAAATGGAAACTCAGGATCGTGCGAGGGCCAGTATACTGTCTGGAGGGATATGTGGAGGACATTATACTGTTTGGTAGGCTAGTGGAGGCCATTATTATGTGTATAGGTCATTATACAGTGTTGATGCTAATGGTTTTGTTAGGGTGGATTCTAATTTATCAAAGTTTCCGAAAATTTTTACCCATAGTAATTTTTTCCCAATTTTACCCATAACTTCCTTTACTAGCTCACTGTACAAAACCAGTAGACAGGACAACACTTCTACACAATGCAATATATATATATATATATATATATATATAATTGGGTTTTTTTTATTTGCCATTTGATGCCTTTGCATAGTTGGAAATATTCTATGTAGTAACATGGATTTTATTGTTGCGGGTGTTAGTATTAAAAAAATGAGCCACTTTCTCTGAAAGATAAGTCTAGTATCTGCAGATAATGATTTTCTGTTACGCGCAGCTTTTTATCGCCTTTCGTTCTCACAATCGGTTCTTACATTTATCTTGGAGACAATCCTTCCTTGAGGACCTCCACAAGAAACGTTACGCACTTATTTGTCCATCTGGAAATGACAAATGAAGGATGAGATTGTTGCAAAAATTGTGACATTTTTGTAAGAAAAAAATAAGATCATGGCAAAAAAAATAGACTTTCACATCATTCAACAGAATCTATTTGTAGAGTTATTAAAAGGAATGTATTTTCAAAAAGTTAAAAGGCTTTTTTTGGGGGGAAACATATTTGTGATTTTTCATGTTACTATTTAAAAAAAAAAAGAATCCGAAATATTGCAAGTTTTTACACTGGCCAATCAGATAACATTTTCTGTAATTTTTCATCTTGTGCTGTGTACAGTAATGCGAGAGTCAGGGCAGGCGTCTCATTACCATTAGGAGTAGGGCTTCAATGAAAGATAACATCTCAACTGTAAAGCTGGAATCACCATTGACACAGGATCCACCATTGACAAGTTGCGGTGAGACAAAAAAACACTGCTAGCAGTGTTTTTTTTCCCACTGCTGTAAGTACCGCATTTGCCGGATCGCGGCAAAATCGCAAGTGCCGCACATGTCCGCAAGTTCCATAGGGAATGAATAAGGCCGAACGCAGTGTTGCCGTAAGTGATCGGTTACGGGGCAGATGCGGAAAAACTGCCGGATCAGCTGCAAAAGGCTACTTTCACATCAGCGATTTTTGCCAAAGTCACTGCCGATAGTGTCATACTCACCAATGGGGCAGGCAGCACTAAAAGTGCCTAGGGCAGCAGAAACTCTAAATAGTAGAGAAAGCTCAGCTCCTCCTCACTGCACATGTCACCGAACATGCCCACAACACTTTAGCCTTAGAAATCAATGAGTCACAGTCATCTCATTATGGTTACAGGCTCAATTACAATAAAGGGTAACATCTCTTATTATAAAGCTGTATGTAAATAACATTAGGATCCAACATTTACAATAGTTGATGGACACAGCTCACTTCTTCCTCCCTCTCTCTGCACATTTCAAAGAGCATGTCCACATGGATGGATGGTAGAATCTCTATTTCAATGCTTGGGGCAAAGAACATATGCTATTAACAAAAGGTAATAGGAGCAGTTCACCTCCTACTCCCTCTATTTGCACATGTCACAAAGCATGCCCATAACACTTTCCCTTAGAAAGCAATGCGGCCATTTCGCAATTGGGACCTGCAGAAGCGTTGTAATACGCGAAACGGACGTTGTTGTAATGCTGATGGGTGTGTACCCACTGTATCACAGGCCAGGCATACCCTGGAGGGCTATGACTAAGTGTCTACCAGGTCTTCAAAAGGGCCTCTGATGGTGGAATAGGCTGCGCTGCTGGTAGATACCAGGTACCACCCTAGGCCAGTCTCCGGGACCATGGCAGCTGCATGGTTACCACGGTGAGTAGGGTGGCGATGAGGAGGCATGCAAGTTACTGTCATGACTGTGTCAACCCCCTCTTACACCACCACTATTCTGACTCTTCAAGGCAGTATGAGTCTCTCAATCCTTGGCCATCAATCCCTTTGATAACTGTATGACTGTTGTACTCACATGCCAGGCGTCCTCATATAGTGCTAACTCAGCTGTACTGACTTGTAATAAGAGTCTAGGAGAAACAGAGTTAATATTCTCTAAAATCTTGTATTAAGTACAATGCAGCAGGTGGAAAGAGTAATACCAAACAGAGAAGTATACATGTGCATCCAAAGATGGCCACAGCAAACTGATAATGAAGAAGAAGGGAGAAGCAAGGCCTAACATCAACTACAAAAGGGAAGAAGGGACACACTTAAAAAGACAGAGCTTCTACCTAGCAACAGCAGAATGAAATGCATAACACAGAAAATACACAACAAGCTGTTCCCATTCATGGGGCACAACAACCACTTTCTTGGCCAGACAGACGGAGAAACCTTTCAAATAGGACAGGGACACAGACATTTTCTGCAGGTTCCTGGGATCTCTCCTCAGGTCCAACGCCCTTCCAGTTCACCAGATAGAAGGTGGTTGCCCGAACCTTTTTTGTATCCAGAATGTTCTTCACCTCGAAGACATCCAAGGGATCCTCAGAAACAGCGGTAGCAGAAGTAGCTTAAGGCTTCAGGAAGCGATTCAAGAACACCGGCTTCAGTACCAAAACATGAAAGGTGTTTGGGATCTGCAAATTTGCAGAAAGTTGAAGACAGTAGGTCACCGGATAAAGTTGCCTGAGTATTTGGTAAGGAACAAAGTACAGTGGACCTTGTACGAAGGCACCTTCAAGCGAATATTCCATGATATCTCACACTCAGGGTGACCAAACATGTAATGATTTCCACTATTGTACTTTTATAAAATCAATATTTAATTGATATAAACCAGATAAAAAATCTTTTTAAATTATACATAACAAGAAGGGTACATAATCCAAAGACGAGGGACTATACTTCCATAGGATTCTTCATAAAAACAAGGCTGAACAATAGCGAATAAATAACCAAATTACCACTAATGAAATGCCCCAATACATAGTAAATATACATATTATTCCTGCCAAAATGCATGCATGTTTCCCAAACATAGGTGTCACTCTGAGATAATATTTGGGTAAGTCAGCGCTTATCCACGTGGTGACCTAATGTATAGCAAACAATAAAGAGATAGCATTCATAAAGTGGGTAAAAGATAATTTGTCATGTACCTCACAACCAAAAATTCCTCGGCGTCCCTCTGCCCCGACGCGCGTTTCGCAATGCTTCTTCGGGAGGCGAATATTCCAGGATGACAGCCAAACTTCATCTCTAGGATGATACTGAGGCAACAAATTTCTCTTATCCGCATGAGTCTTAATCTGCAGCGCGGCCTTAAGGAGGGAAACCTGAGTTTGCTGCCAGATCTGGAGGAAGTCGCCGTAAGAGGCATTAGATGCTGGTACCCCGAAAGAAGCATATATTGGAGAGGGCTTTTGAACATGCTAGGAGTATACCATGATGGATGGAATTGCTCCGGAAGACTCCCCAACATGGTTGTTGTAGGAAAACTCCACCCAGGGGAGTAATTGCACCCAGTCATCCTGACAGACAGAGATAGAGTGGCGAAGGTAGCTCTTGAGAATCTGATTTACCCGTTCCACTTGCCCATTGGTCTGCGGATGGTACGTGGCGTAGAAGATCAGCTGGACATTCAGCAGCTTACACACAGCTCTCCAAAACATTTAAGTGAATTCGACTATACGATCAAAGAATATGTGGAGAGGAAGACCACAAAGATGAAAACTGCGTGGTGAGCCTAGGAGCGAAGGGAAGACTAGCCAGGGGTACAAAATAAGCCATTTTAGAGAAGCGATCCACCGCAACCCAGATGGTGTCGTAACCCTCGGAAAGAGGCAGGTCCATGATGAAGCCTATAGCAATATGTTGCTAGGGAGCAGAAGGAACCGACAGAGGCTGCAGGAGACCAGCAGGCTTATCCCTGGAAGCCTTGTTTCTGTCGCACTGTGAAAAAGCAGTTACAAAATCCTTGACCAGCAAGAGCCACCAGAAGTGGCGACAAATTAGCTCAGTGGATTTGCATATGACCAGCCAACTTAGATTTGTGTACCGAGGACATAACTCTCCTTGAAGCAGTGGGGACAAAGGTTTTAACCAAAGAAATGTTTTTAAAAAGGACAGGGGCTGCTTCAATAATTCTGTCCAGGTCAATGATTTGCTGATGCTCCTCCATATCTCCAAATTGGTCACATCAAAGGATAGAGACAGGGCATCTTCTTTGACATTCTTCTTCGCAGAACAGAAGTGTAATTCGAAGTTAAAATGGGTGAAGAGTGCCCACCTGGCTTGATGAGGATTCAACCACTGGTGGAATGCTGAAAGATCAGAGATATATGGTTCATGTATACTATTACTGGAAAGCTGGCACCATCCAGTAGATGTGTCCATTCCTCAAGTACCATCTTGATAGCTAGAAGTTCATGATCCCCAATAGTATAAATTTGCTCGGCCGGCCGAAAACAGTTTGGAGAAAAAATTGCAAGAGACACATTTCCCCAAAGAAGTTCTTTGCAGAAGCAGTGCCCCAGCACCGATAGATGTGGCATCTACCTACAAGGAATACTGCTTGTTGGGATTGGGGTGATGCAGCATCGGAGCACTCGCGAAGGCCTCTTTCAAATGCTGGAAGACCGACACAACCGACTCAGCCCAGTCTCTGGCATTGGCCCCCTTCTTGGTTAAAGGGAACCTGTCAGCAGGATTGTGCACAATAACCTACAGACATTGTCAGGTCGGCGCCGTTATACTGATTAAAATGATACCTGGTGATGAAATCTGTCTTGTTGTTTAATCAATATTTTCAGCTAATGATATGTTCGTGCTCCGGGGTGGCCTGTGGGGGGGTCCTTATGTGGTGCTCTGCTTACATAGTCATCTGTATGGCTTATGACAGGTCACTGATCCCTCAGTGACCTGCCCCCTATTTTACATACTGATTACATTATATGTATTGAAAAAAAAAATCACATTCAGCGGTGCCTGCCTTGCAGCATGATAGCATCTATAATATGAATTAAATTGTTTTATTTAGTCACATACATTTATTCTGAAACAAAAAAAATCTTTCTCAAAATGGCGCCGGCCACGCCTGCGCAGTAGCATCTATCAGCACTACTGTGCAGGTGCTGCTGGTGACATTTTGATAGAGGAAAAAAAAATTGGCTCCACTAAGATGGCGCCAGCGCAGTAGCATCTATTGGAGATCCGATAGATGCTACTGCGCAGGCGCCACCAGCACCATCTTGGTGGAGACAAAAAAAATCCTCTAGCAAAATGGCGTCAGCGACGCCTGCACAGTAGCATCTTTTCCACTAAAAATATTTTTTTATTTTCAGAATAAATGTATATGACTAAATAAAACAATTTAATGCATATTTATAGTTGTGATTTTCTTTCAATGCATATAATAATCAGTATATAAAATAGGGTGCAGGTCACTGAGGGATCAGTGACCTGTCAGAAGCCATACTGATGAATATCTAAGCAGAGCACCACATGAAGACTCCCCCACAGGCCGTCCTGGAGTACGAGCATATCATTAACTCAAAACTGAAAATAAAGATTAAACAACAACCACATGATGAATTTCATCAACTCAGGTATCATTTTAATCAGTATAATGGTGCCAACCTGACACTGTCTGTAGGTTCTCAGCATAATCCTGCAGACAGGTTCCATTTAAGGTGGACGTAGGTGCCATAAGGGATGAGAATTGAGGGATAGTCTGTAGAAGTTGGCAAAACCCATGAAGTGATGAATGGCACAAAGAACTTGAGGACGGGGCCAGGATAGAACAGCAAAAACCTTCTCTGGATCCATTTCGAGACCTTGGTTTGAGATAATGTAGCTGAGGAAAGAAAATAAGTTTTTTTCAAAGACACATCTGGACGATTTGGCAAATTGCTCTCCTGTATACGCTGCAGAACTTGACGGACGTATTTTCTGTGGGAATGTAGATCAGGGAAGAATATAAGGATATTGTCCAAATACACAACCACGGAAACATAGAGGATATCCCGGAAGATGTAGTTAACAAATTCTTGAAGCACGGCAGGTGCATTACACAGCCCGAAGGGCATGACGAGATACTCATAGTGACCATCACGGGTATTGAGGACGTTTTCCATTCAAAGCTCTTACAGATACGAATCAAGTTGAAAGCCCCTCACAGATCCAATTTAGAGAAGATCTTAGCTCCAAGGATTTTGCCAAATAGCTCAGAAATCAAAGGCAGTAGGTACTTGTTTTTTATATTGATTTTGTTAAGACCTCGATAGTCTATACGGGGATGTAAGGAACTATCTTTTTTAGTTATGAAGAAGCAGGTACTGGCAGGAGAAGAGGACTTACAGATGAATCCCTTTGCTAAATTCTCTTGGATGTATTCAGACATGTCTGGAATCTCAGGTAGAGATAGGTGATACACCAGCTTTCGGGGTGGTGAAGTGCCAGGAAGAAGATTGACGGGACAATCATATGGTCCAAAGGACCTCCCCCATCTTTTCACAGAAGACATCTGCAAAAGCACAATAATGGATGGGCAGCGATGCAAGGTTCAAAGTCATAGGAGGTGGAGTCTTGGGCATAACCTTGGCTAGGCAATTGGAAGCACAGTTCGGTCTCCAATGAAGTACCTGACTGGAAGACCAGTCAATAACTGACACATGTAGATGCAGCCATAGAAGGCCCAGAAGAATAGAATTCACAGATTTGGCTAGTACATAGAAGGACATCCTCTCAGTATGCAAGACTCCAATCCGCAGTGTGACTGGCAGCATGATGAATCGAACAGGTTCTGTCAAGAGTTGTCTGTCAATAGAGGCATCAGTCAGGGGATGATCCAGCTGTTGTGAAGGGAGCTGAAGTTTACAGACCAGATCTAGATGAATGAAACTGCCCATGGAGCCGAGGCCCAGATGGGCAGCATCGGAGAGGGACTTCTCCTGGCAGGTCAAGGTAACCTCAGACAATAGTTTTAGAGAGCAAACACTGTAACCTAGGGTCGTCTCTCCGGCCAACCCTAGGTGCTGGAGTTTCCTGGTCTCACATGGCACTGGCGAACACAATATCCCTTACCTCCACAGTACATACAAACGTTCTCTGTACCTTTACTGTCATTCCAGTACAGAGTGTGGCTGGCACAACATGCATTTACTCAGTGACTGGGGGTAACAAAGGGAACTGGAAGTTTGGAGCCAGTCTGGGTGGTCCTCTGGCACGAGGAGACACGGAAGTGCAGGGCCCCAGAGTCCTGGTTGTTGCAGTAATGTCGCTCTGCCACTAAGGGGAGCGATGTTACGTCTGATTGCACTAAAGGAGTTCACCTGACCAGGTATCACAGTCACACATTACAGTTCACACTCTGGCCACCAGGGGGAGCAAAGGGTTCCATGTATTAGGCCACTCCTCACACTCTGGTAAAACTGGGGGTTGGATAGGAAGTTAGAGAGAAGCTGACTGGGTTTTGCCCAGGTAACATCTAGTGAGAGGAGAGTGTTACTTGGGAAGATTCAGGGGGGTCCCTGTCAGGGGTGGGATCCTGACAGAGGCCTAGCGAAAGGACAGATTGTTACGGGGCCGTGCCTGCACCTCATTGCGGCGGCATCTTAAGAAAGGACACGAAGCGAAGTATATTGTGGAGAAGTGAGAAACGAGATCACAGCACAAAGGCGAGAGAACCAGTAGGAGTCGTGCCCCGAGATCGGCAACATCCTACTGAGGCACGTAGCCGGTGGCCGGAACGCCGAGAAAGTAACAGACTCTACGCATTACTTTAAACCAACGGCAGGACAGTTAACTTTAGGTTGGCTGTCTCCCCTTTTTCACCTAATGAAGACAACGGAGGCAATTGTGGGAGAGGGGCGTCTCTAGGGTCCCTATAAAATAACTCCAGGCCTACCCCGTCATACGGGTGCGTCCTATCCATATCATCTGGGGGACGGAGAGAGAAAGAACAGAAACATACACGACAGTTGTGAGGACTATCCCGTGGTGCTCAGCAGGGAAGTACTACAACACCCAGGCGCTAGTAGGAAGGCTACTGATTTCCACCTGCAAAGGGAACTCTGGATGTGCCTTCGGACCGGCCGGTCTCAGCCAGCCCTGTTAGCAGTGCTCTGGATTGTGGATGCCGAAGCCTTCAGTAAAGAGGTAAAGAGACTGCAACCCTGTGTCCTCGTTATTTACTGCAACCTACACCGTCACCTACATCTTTAATTGGGCACCCCTTAGCAGGGCGACGGACCGGGTCAGACCACCGTGACATCCCCGGAACCGAGAGAGACCCGGTACCGGGTACCCCGCGGCCCTGCGTTTGGGGGCCGCTCCAGAAGCTTGTTCCTGAACTTGCTAATGGAAGCGGAGATCTATCCTAGTGGCCAGGTGTATAAGGGCATCCAGAGAGGATGGTAGATCCCTGCCTGCCAACTTATTTTTTATTCAAACAGACAGACCCTGCCAGAAGGTCACTACCAGGGCTTCTTCGTTCCATGTTAGATCTTTCAGCAAGCTACGGAAGCATTAGGCATACTGGGCCATGGCATCCGAGCTCTGCTTAGAGACAACAGGGACAAAGCAACAGAGGAGATATGGATCGCCCCCATGGGGCCATGGGGTACTCGGTACGGGGTCCTGCGGTTCACAGGGGATGTCACGGTGGCTGACCCGGTCTGTGTAAAAGGGAAAGGTCTTTAAAAGGGATAAAGTTTGTGTTCCTGACACCACCTGTGGTATTCGGTCAGGGTGACTGACGCTGCTTTAAGAGGCCCGCTGGGGTGATGTTATGGCAGCCAGATGGTATACCTTCCCACAGGTGAAGTATGTCCCCAGGGCTTCCCGGTGTAGATGGTGAATGATAAGAGGCGCAGAGAAAAACGAGGACACAAGGTTGCAGTCTCTTTACTTTTACTGAAGACTTCAGCATCCACAGTCCAGGGCACCAGATCACAGGGCAGGCAGAGTCTGGACGGTTTGGAGGCAAGTCCAGAGTCCCCTTGTCCAGGTGGAAATAAAAGCCTTCCTCTAGCGCCGTGGTGTTGTAGTCCCTTACTGCTAAGCTTCTCATAAGGTCCTCACAACTGTCGTAGATGTTCTGTCTTTCTCTGTCCCCCAGATAGGATAGGACAAACCCGTATGACTGGTGGCTTGAGGCGGTTTATAGGGACTCTAGCATGCCCCAGCCTCTAAAGGGTGCCATCGTGCCTCCTGGGTGTAGGGGCGGACAGGTAACTTGCAATTAGCTGACCTGCCGGTCTCTGGAGTGAAGCATAAAGGTCCTTACTCCCTTGGTGTTCCAGCTACCGGCATCCTGTGCAGGGCTGGTCCCCTTCTGGTATCCTCTCCTTTGCTTCCTCTCCTTGCACGCTTGCTGCAATACAGTTCTGCCTTCTGAATGTCTCATTCTGGGAGCTGCAGCTCTGAGGGCATGCACAGCTTCTTTAACCCTCCATCCTCCTCAGACTCTTGTCTGGAATGTTCTAACTTTCCCTACAGACTACCAGTTATATATATATGGGGAGTAACCTAATAAATAGGAGCAGAAGCTCCCCCTGGTGGCCTGGAGTGTGAAATGTGTTGCATGTTTGTGATACTTGGATGCAGTTATCCTTCATTGCCTCCAAACGAAGCATCACTCTCACCGAGAGGAAAGCAATAGCACTGCGACGACCAGGATCCTGGGGCAACACACTTACGTCTTGAAACCTCTGAAGAGACCATATCTTGGTCTGGTTTAAAGGAAAGAGGTGAATGTGGATTGTGAAGTGGATCTTACACTGATTAATGAAGTCGCAGCTCTCCTTGGTGTCTCCATCGTAGCAGGACGGAAGTGGAAGCTGGAGCTTAGCAGTTCCAACAGAATCTGGAGCATTAGGCAGTTCCCTCGGAGAGGTTGACTGTCTAGAGGAGAGTTGGCCAGACATGGTAGAGAAAGAAGGCAGGGTGGACATTGCAGTGGACAGCTCCTGCAACTGGGTAGCCACCACATTGATGGCCTGCGTCAGCTGGTTCTGATGCTCACGCTGAGAGCGGACCTCCTTGTACAGTACTTGTACACTTCACTTGGGATCCCTGGATCTGGATTTGTCAGCAGGGTCCATGGCTTGAACATAATGTAGCACTGGTGGGTGTTGACCCACTGCGCTCAAGGCCGGGCTTACCCTGGAGAGGCGTGACTAAGTGTCTCACAGGTTTTCACTCAGGCCTCTGATGATGAGGATAGGTTCGACTGCCGTAATGTAAGGAGAAGACCGGATCAGGCGTACCTACTCTGTGACGGATCCGGAACTGTCGGGGCTGTCACCCAGGTTGCACAGGGTAAAGCCCCGGCCCAGGACCGACCTTTGCACCCTGGTGTAGGGGGCACAGCTAAGTTAAAAGAGCTGCAGCTCGCGGGAAATCAGACAGTCAGAGCGTGACGCACAGCGCACAGGAGGGCAGTGTCAGGGCTTCTACTGTTGGACCTCCAGACAAAGCATACCACAGTCAGATGGGTCTGCGAGCCGTGACCAGACACTGCTGACAATGACATATCCGGTCCCCTCTGACAGCTTTGACCATGAGTGACGAGCCCCGTAGTTAGGGCGTTGATGTGCACACTTATCTTTGGGGAAGTCGGGACACCCGCCGTGAGTGGTTTTTCGCTACACCTGCTTTCAACCAGTTACTGTCTCTGGACTCTGACAAGACAAATTACCGTGTTCTTTCCTGCTCACCGCTCCTAGACCCTCCAATTGCGGACCGGACAACAAGGATTCACCGCCACCGCCAGGATCCAGGATGCCATCTCCTCCAGGACTACACCGGACCCCTCATGCGCCAGGGCCTTGGCGCCAACGTTCACCGCTTGAAGACTAAGTTCTAAAGTCGTCAGACTGATAAGTTTTGCCATTCTTGAACTTGATAAACATCCTATCCCCTACACCTGATTACCCTGAGTTCTATACCACTTGTTCATTTATGCGGTTTCCTCTATTTTCTCCCTGCGAGGAGTATATCTGTTAAAATAAACCCCACGCTAACCCTTGCTCTGCCTCTGACCGGTTACTGCATCTTGCAATCTGCTTACACTTAGACACCAGGTACCACACCAAGGCAGCTCCTGGGACTGCAGCAGCTGACCGGAGTGTCAGAGGCGCGGGTACAAGGTTCAGGAGGGTTAGACAAAAGAATAGCCAGACGGTCAGAGGTTGGAGAAGGCGATACAAAGCCGGAATCAGGGATGGAGAAGTCAAACTGAGTTGGTAAGCAGGCTGAGTCGATAACGGGAGAAATGATACGAAGATATGCACTTTTCCTGTCCTGCATACTGTATGTAATTCTCAGCATCTGTATTATTCTGTATCTATACACTGCAAAGTACCACTTTGCAGCTATAATATCCCATTGTATAGCACAGCCAATCAGGAAGGACTGTCATAGTCAGTATAAAAGCATAGGTAGGGAATGCAGTAGAATTTTTAGGGTGATTATTTAAATTTAGCAACTGAGATTGGAAGGAAAGGGAATTTTCTTTTATTTAACTGTGTATGTCTGTATTTGCATAAGGCCGGGTTCACACTAGAGAGAAATACAGACATTTGAGAGGCGCAAACAGGGTTGGACTGGCCCACCAGAGAACTCCGGTGGGCCCAGGCACTGACACCTGCTGGAATACAGGGCCAGCAGCTGCCTAGGGCCCCCACTGCTCAAGGGGCCCCCTGCTATTGGCGTGTCACTAATAGCGGCACAACACGCAGTTGCTATGGGGGCCCCCGGTGACAGCGGAGCAGCAGTGGGTGACAGAAGGCAAAACCCGGCTGCTGCGGCTAAAGCCTGTCCCCGCTGCTAGAGAAAAATTAATATTCACCCTTCCCCACACCCTCATGGGCGTGGAGAGGGGTGAATATTCATTTCACTTTAATAGCGAGCAGTGTTAGCTGCAGCGCCCCAGAGTCCTGGTCGTTGCAGTAATGTCGCTCTGCCACTAAGGGGAGTGATGTTACGTCTGATTGCACTAAAGGAGTTTCTCTGATCAGGTAACACTCACACTACACTTCACACTCCGGCCACCAGGGGGGGTGGTTCTATCTAGTAGGCCACTCCTCACACTCTGGTAAAACTGGGGGTTGGACAGGAAGACAGAGAGAGAAGTAACTGGGAAGAGCTAGTGAGAGGACCTGTCAGGGATGGGATCCTGGCAGACTCCTAAGAGCAGAACTAACCAGTGAACAACGGGAATACAGTAAAGAGGAATTAGGACCAGAAGGAGTCGTGCTGTTAGACCGAGGCAACATCCTTCTGAGGCGCAAACAGTCGGTGGCCGGAACGCCGAGCAAGTAAGAGACTCTAAGTATTACTGCAAACCACGGCCGGACAGCCAATAATAGGTTGGCTGTCTCACACAAATCACCTAAGTAGACAACGGAGGCAGCTGTGGGAGAGGGGCGACTCTAGGGTCCCGGAAGAACTCCAGGCCTACCCCGTCATACGGGTGCGTCCTACCATATCACCTGGGGGACGGAGAGAACGAACATCAGAGGCAGGCAGAATCAGTTGTGAGGACTATCCCGGGAGCTCAGCAGGGAAGAACTACAACACCCAGCGCTAGAAGGTAGACACTGATTCCCACCTGTAAAGGGAACTCCTGATGTGCCTTTCGACCGGCCGGTCTCTGGCAGCCCTGTTGACAGCGCTCTGGACTGAGGAATCTAAAACCTTCAGTAAAGAGGTAAAGAGACTGCAACCTGGTGTCCTTGTTATTTACTACGACCTACACTGCACCGCAACATCATCATCTTATACCACCACCTTTACTGTACGCCCCACAGCAGGGTCACGGACCGGGTCTAGCCACCGTGACAACCCCAGAGCAGAGACTCACAGGCCCGGTACCGGGTACCCCTCGGCCCTGCGGCAGTGGGGGCGCTACAACTTGGCGTCACGAACAGGATGTACTTAAGCCTGAAGAATCAGGTCATGTGTGCCTTGGAACTGTGATTTATTGCGCTTGGACTGTAACTTATTGCAAAGACTGTGCGTCGACAATTGCCGCCAAGAGTTCCCGCCACGATTCGCCATCACAGTGTGCGGAGGGAGGAGCCACAGCTTCGTGGGCGGAACCGGCCAAAAGAAGCGCGGAACGAGAAAGCGCGGTAACGTGCCGATCCCGGAAGAGGAACCCCGATCTCCAGCAGGTTAGTGGAGGAAGGGCCAGCCATGTCCGAGGCGGGAGGAGCGGAGGAGGAGGCCGCAACCGGGGACGCAGGGGCACCTCCGGGCCCCGCAGCAGGCGAAGCCGCGGCCCTAATACCACCACCGGTTGCCGCAGAACCCGCTGCCCCCAGCAGTCAGTCGGACACTGCCGCTACCACAAAGGCCATAATGCCCTTCTCTATGCCGTACCTGCCCGGAGCGGCCTGGCTCCCGCGATACTCCGGGGAGTCGCATACATTCACTGACTTTAAGGAAGGGCTCTGCAGCCTGCTTGAGTTCTATCCCCTGACAGAGCCTCAGAAGGTTCATATGATAACCGGTCAACTCTTTGGAGCGGCTCTGAGAGAATTGAAGTCCTGGCCCGCCGAGGATAAGGGAACTGCACAGCAGATTTTTGCAAAGCTTAAAGCCACCTTCGATACTCGCACTGCTACAGAAATTAAACTGACTTTCTATGGATGCAAACAGAGACCGCAGGATAGCTTACGGGACTATGCCCTTAATCTCCAGGAGGCGATGCGGGCCATTAAGCAGAGTGACCCCGGCAGCATGCAGGATGAGGATAAACTCCTGAAGGAGCGGTTCATTGAGGGGCTCCTGTGCAGTCACCAGCGGGGCCAATTGCACTTCCTGGCCATGCAAAATCCAGACTTGACTTTTGCGCAATTCAAAGATAAAGCTATTCAGGCATTGCAGGAGCGACAACCCAGCTGTGCAGCACCTCCCCGGCGCCCCGCTCTCACATACCACCAGGAGGTGGCGTCGGATGCCCCAGTAGCCGCCGAGATCGATGCCCAGAGCCTAGAGGATGACTCCCCTGCAGGATTTCGCCTCCAGATGCAGGAGCTAACCAAGAGCGTTGCTGCCCTGGCCCGGACGGTGCAGTCCCTACAGGAGGCCCCCAAGGAGAAGATCCAGTTGGCCTCCAGACCAGAGGATGTCCCTTGGATGCGACAGAGGAGGACTCCGCCGACCAGAGGCCGGAACGACGATCGCTTCCACCAGGACGGACGACCCATCTGCCGCCGCTGTCACCAGGTGGGCCACCTTGCAAGGTACTGTCCTTTAAACGAGCAACCCCTGGGGCAAAGGGCCAACCCCCAGGAGTAGGACGGTCAGGCCCGCAGCATTGGAGAACCAAGTACATTGGAGGACGACCAGTTCTCCCTGTAGTGGTTGATGGAATCCCCTTGAACGCTTTGCTGGACACCGGTTCTCAGGTGACGACTATACCTTACGTGCTTTATAGACGGTATTGGGAGGACACCGATATTACTCGTGGCCCTGACGATGATTTCACCATAGTAGCCAGTAATGGTCAGCCATTGCCACAAGTGGGGTATAAGGAGGTCACCATCAAGGTGGGGCGGGTGGAATTGAAAGCCCAAGGGATTGTGATTGTTGATATTGATCGTCGAGAATGTAATCCCATGATGACTCTTGGTACTAATGTTATAGAAAATTGTCTTGCAGAAGTTATTGTTTTATTGCAACAGGTGGCAGAAACCGCTGGCCACAGTGAGCAACGTGCCCTGCAGAAGGAAATCAGAGCTCTGATGCAGAGACAGCAGGTAGAGCTGACTGGTGGTGAGATTGGTCGTGTCACTGTGAGTGATTCAAACCCCATCGCGATACCCCCCAGGAGTGAAATGTTAATATGGTGTCAGGCAGCCATAGGCCTCAGGGGAAAGGACTACCAGGCCTTGGTAGAACCCGTATATTCAGACAATAGGCCTACTATTGTGACAGCCTGGGGGGTGGTCGACGTTCGCCAGGGGAGAGTGCCCGTACGTGTCCTCAATTGTGGGGAGGAAGAGGTTCACCTCACCAAGTATGCCACGCTTGCCAAATTGTTCACTGTTAATAATAGTGTGATACAGACACCTGAACCCTTGGTCCCGTCAAACGCGGTGGAGGACAACGGTTCTGCAGAGCCCTCGAAAGACTGGTGTCGGGAATTGCATGTGGGCACTGACTCTACCCCATCCCATCAAAAGCAGGGGGCCTACAGGGTGGTACACGAGTACGAGCAAGTATTCAGCAAACATCCCTTAGATTTTGGGCAGGTGAAAGGGATCCAACACCATATCCCCACGGGAGATCACCGACCCATAAAAGAGAGATATCGCCCTGTACCCCCAGCTCATTATCAGTGTGCCAATGACATGTTGCGGGAAATGAAGGAGGCTGGGGTGGTGAGAGACAGCTGTAGCCCCTGGGCAGCTCCGTTAGTCCTTGTTAAAAAGAAAGATGGTACAATGAGAATGTGTGTTGATTACAGGCAGTTGAATCGCATTACACATAAGGACGCATACCCACTGCCCAGGATAGAGGAGTCTCTGGCTGCCTTAAAATCTGCTAACTACTTCTCTACCTTAGATCTCACCAGTGGGTACTGGCAGGTTCCTGTAGCGGAGGCGGACAAAGAGAAGACGGCCTTCACGACACCAATGGGTCTCTGCGAATTCAATTACATGCCCTTCGGATTGTGCAATGCTCCCGGGACGTTCCAGAGGATGATGGAGTGCTGCCTGGGACACATGAACTTCGAAACCGTGCTGCTGTATTTGGATGATGTCATTGTCTTCTCTAAGACCTACGAAGACCATCTGAAGCACCTGGCCGAGGTGTTTGAAGCCCTGTCCAACTTTGGCTTAAAGGTGAAACCGTCCAAGTGTCATCTGCTGAAACCTAAAGTGCAGTACCTGGGCCATGTGGTGAGCGCTGAAGGAGTGGCCCCAGACCCCGACAAGGTCACGGTGATCAAGGACTGGCCAAAGCCCAGTGACCTTCACGAAGTCCGGCAGTTCCTCGGGCTGGTAGGCTATTACCGGAGGTTCATTAAGGACTTTACCAAGAAGGCCGCACCCTTGCAAAACCTGTTGGTGGGCCAACCAAAGAGGACCAAGGGGAGGAACACCCCCTTTGATTGGAACGAGGAGCTGGAGGGATCCTTCACTTGTTTGAAGTCGGCACTGACGGGAGAAGAGGTACTGGCTTACCCCGAATACGACCAACCGTTTGTGCTGTACACAGATGCCAGCAATGTGGGATTAGGAGCCGTGCTGTCCCAGGTCCAGAAAGGCAAAGAAAGGGTGATCGCTTATGCCAGCAGGAAACTCCGTCCCACGGAAAGAAACCCTGATAACTACAGTTCCTTTAAGCTGGAATTCCTTGCCATTGTCTGGGCAGTGACAGAGAGGTTCAAACACTACCTGGCCTCCACGAAATTCACCGTCTTCACGGATAACAATCTGCTAACGCATCTGGATACTGCCAAACTCGGGGCCTTGGAACAGCGGTGGATGGCCCGGCTGTCCAACTACGATTTCTCCATCAAGTACCGGGCAGGACACAAGAATGCCAATGCCGATGCCTTGTCCCGAATGCCCAATTTGCCAGAAACGGGAGAAGACCCGGAGGCACTTGAAGAGGTGGAGCTGCCTGCATTCCATCGCCCCAAAGCCACTCAGAACTCTCATCATGTGAAGAACAGGCACAGGAACCAACCGGATGCCACGCTGAATCCCCTGCCCCATCACGGATGGGCGGAAACTCAGGATGGTGACCCCGCGGTCCGTCGGGTGAAAGAGCTCTTGACGCAGGCAGGGTTGCATCCCGGCCCAGATGATCCACAGGAAACCCAACAGCTGTGGAAGGGGAGAAGCAAACTGTTTATCCATGATGGCAAGCTGTGCAGGAGGAGCATCGACCCACGTACTCATGAATTGGTGTGGCAGATAGTGGTGCCAAGGCGAGATGCGCCCATGGTTCTGGGAGCCTACCACGATGGAGCCGGACACTTCGGATGGAGGAAGCTAGAGAGGCTACTCCGAGGGAGGTTCTATTGGATTGGCATGAAGAGAGCCATTGAGAAGTGGTGTCGGGAGTGCGGTCCATGTAGCCTGCGCAGGAAGGACCGTGGCAGCCAACGGGCTCCCCTGCAGCCTATCATCACCAAACGGCCGCTCGAACTGGTCGCGCTGGATCATGTGAAGTTGACACCTAGCCGGTCCGGCTATACCTACGCTCTTACCATCGTAGATCACTACTCCAGATTTCTGGTGGTTGTACCTGTCAAGGATCTAACGGCCAGGACTGCCGCCAGGGCCTTCCAGCAGTACTTTTGTAGGCCCCATGGCTACCCGGAGAAGGTACTGACTGATCAGGGACCAGCATTCGAAGCAGAAGTGTTCCAAGAGTTCTGCCAATTGTACGGGTGTAAGAAGATCCGAACCACGCCGTACCATCCTCAAACCAATGGGATGTGCGAAAAGATGAACCAGGTGGTGATCGACTTATTGAAGACCTTGCCCGTAGAGGAACGGAACCTGTGGCCGACAAAGTTGCCTGACTTGGTGGATATCTACAATCACATCCCAGTAAATTCCACCAACTGTACTCCAGCGTACCTAATGAGGGGAAGGCCTAGCCAGTTACCCGTTGATCTGGACATGGGGGTCCTAGTCCCCGAAGATACCTCGCCGGATGCAGATTGGGATGCAGAAAGGCAGCGAAGGTACCGCAAAGTACAGGAGTGCGTGGAAAGAAGTCTCGCCCAGGCTAGGCAAAAACAAGAAAGGGACTACAACCAGCACGCTCCTGCGATTCCCCTGTCACCTGGTGAGCAAGTACTTAAACGAAAGAGGAGACTACACAAGCTCGATGACCAATGGGAAGCAGAACCGTATACCATCCTGCCATCCGATTTCGACAACACGAAGGTCTGTCTCATCAGCAAGGACAGAGGGGAGACCTCGACAGCGGTATCCAGGGATCACCATAAGGTCTGCCCCGATAAGTTGAGAGAGAGGGACACGGCCCCAGAAATCTCCCCGCCGGTGGAAAAGGAGAAGATGATCCATACCGTCCTTGGTGACTTTCCCCAGTCCTGGACTCAGATAAATCAGGCCATCGTGGTACCTGTTCTAATGTTTCAACAGCCGGACCCACCAGAAACAGTGGTGGTACCAGATCATCCGGCCCCGCAACCTCAACAAGCCCTACCTGAAGATGCCATGCCAACCGTTGAACCGGCAAATCCTCTCTCTGCTATCGGTGAGCCTGCCGTACCTACTGTTGCCAGCAGCAGCAGCCCTGAGAGCTTCAGCCTGCCAGTGCTACCCAGACTCACTGAAAGTGTAGCTAGAAGGCAGTACACTACACTAGGGGTAGCAAGTATAGTGGGCCCTGTTAGGCCAGTAGCAATCCCTGTGCTGCGAAGGTCCACACGCAGCACTCAGAATCAAATTCCCCTCCGCTACAAAACTTAGAGATACTAATAAGGGCTGTTATTTAGTTGAAAATGTTTGTGTATATATCTTTTGTTACAGGTTTTAAAATGGACAATAGAGTAATGGACGGTGAATTGCTCCAAAAACTTCTAAAAGGGGACCCCTTTGTTTACCCGGGGTCCCCGCTGTTTCAACCACTGAACTGAGAGTCATAAACTGTGCATGACCTAACTGTCATGATCTCTGCAGGCAGAGATCATAGCAAGCCTATAGAGGGACAAGCTCTCGGAAGATGGAACTATACTGACCATGAACTAAGCCTGCCGCGCAACTAGAAATAGCCAGGTAGCATTTCCTATTTATCGCTAGATGCCCAGCTCTGGCCTAAGACCTAAATAGCTAGCAGAGGGAAATATAAGACCTGGCTCACCTCTAGAGAAATATTCCAAAGAAGACAGTAGCCCCCCACATATAATGACGGTGAGTTCAGATGAAACAACAAACGCAGCAGGAAAATAGTCTTAGCAAATTTGAGGTCCGCTTACTAGATAGCAGAAGACAGATAGTATACTTTCATGGTCAGCAGAAAAACACTAACAAAACACCATCCAGAGATTACCTTAAACTCTGGCATTAACTCATAACGCCAGAGTAGCAATCCCTGATCAACGAGAGCTTTCCAGACACAGTAACAAAACTTCAGCTGTGAACTGGAACAAATAGGCAAAACAAAACATGGACAAAAGTCCAACTTATCTAGAAGTTGTCTAGAAGCAGGAACAAGCACTGAGAGGCATCAGATAACATTGTTGACCGGCAAGAAACCACCAGAGAAATGAGCTTAAATAGCGACACCCACTACTGATGGAACCAGGTGAAACAGGAAAGAGGATGACAAGTCCAATTCCACAAGCGGCCACCGGGGGAGCCCAGAATCCAAATTCACAACAGTACCCCCCCCTCAAGGAGGGGGCACCGAACCCTCACCAGATCCACCAGGGCGACCAGGATGAGCCCTATGGAAGGCACGAACAAGATCAGAAGCATGAACATCAGATGCATTGACCCAAGAATTATCCTCCTGGCCGTAACCCTTCCAGTTAACCAGATACTGGAGTTTCCGTCTGGAAACACGAGAGTCCAAAATTTTCTCCACAACGTACTCCAACTCACCCTCAACCAACACCGGAGCAGGAGGCTCAACTGAAGGTACAACAGGTACCTCATACCTGCGCAACAACGACCGATGAAAAACGTTATGAATGGAAAAGGACGCAGGGAGGTCCAAACGGAAAGAAACAGGATTAAGAATCTCCAATATTCTATAAGGGCCGATGAACCGAGGTTTAAACTTAGGAGAAGAGACCCTCATAGGGACAAAACGAGAAGACAACCATACCAAATCTCCAACACAAAGCCGAGAACCAACACGACGATGACGGTTGGCAAAACGCTGAGTCTTCTCCTGGGACAACTTCAAATTGTCCATAACCTGCCCCCAGATGTGATGCAATCTCTCCACCACCGCATCCACTCCAGGACAATCCGAGGATTCCACCTGACCGGAGGAAAATCGAGGGTGAAACCCCGAATTACAGAAAAACGGGGACACCAAGGTGGAAGAACTGGCCCGATTATTGAGGGCGAACTCTGCCAATGGCAAAAAAGCAACCCAATCATCCTGGTCAGCAGAGACAAAACACCTCAGATATGTCTCAAGGGTCTGATTAGTCCGCTCGGTCTGGCCATTAGTCTGAGGGTGAAAAGCAGATGAAAAAGACAAATCTATGCCCATCCTAGCACAGAATGCCCGCCAAAATCTAGACACAAATTGGGTACCTCTGTCAGAAACAATATTCTCAGGAATACCGTGCAATCGGACAACATTCTGAAAAAACAGAGGAACCAACTCAGAAGAAGAAGGCAACTTGGGCAGAGGAACCAAATGGACCATTTTAGAGAAACGGTCACAGACCACCCAGATGACAGACATCTTCTGGGAAACAGGCAGATCTGAAATAAAATCCATCGAGATGTGTGTCCAAGGCCTCTTAGGAATAGGCAAGGGCAACAGCAGTCCGCTAGCCCGAGAACTACAAGACTTGGCCCGAGCACAAACGTCACATGACTGCACAAAGACTCGCACATCTCGTGACAGGGAAGGCCACCAGAAGGATCTTGCCACCAAATCCCTGGTACCAAAAATTCCGGGATGACCTGCCAATGCAGAAGAATGTACCTCAGAGATGACTCTGCTGGTCCAATCATCCGGAACAAACAGTCTATCAGGCGGACAACGATCCGGTCTATCCGCCTGAAACTCTTGCAAGGACCGCCGCAGATCAGGAGAAACGGCCGACAAAATTACTCCCTCCCTAAGGATACCTGTGGGTTCAGAATTACCAGGAGAGTCCGGGTCAAAACTCCTAGAAAGGGCATCTGCCTTAACATTCTTAGAACCCGGTAGGTATGACACCACAAAATTAAAGCGAGAAAAAAATAAAGACCAGCGCGCCTGTCTAGGATTCAGGCGTCTGGCAGTCTCAAGATAAATCAAATTTTTGTGGTCAGTCAATACCACCACCTGATGCCTAGCCCCCTCGAGCCAATGGCGCCACTCCTCAAAAGCCCACTTCATGGCCAAAAGCTCCCGATTCCCAACATCATAATTCCGCTCTGCGGGCGAAAATTTGCGAGAAAAGAAGGCACAAGGCCTAATGACGGAGCAGTCGGAACCTTTCTGCGACAACACTGCCCCAGCTCCGATCTCCGAAGCGTCAACCTCAACCTGAAAAGGCAGATTCACATCAGGCTGACGCAACACAGGGGCAGAGGCAAAACGGCGCTTAAGCTCCTGAAAGGCCTCTACAGCATGAGGGGACCAATTAGCAACATCAGCGCCTTGTCTGGTCAAATCAGTCAGTGGTTTAACGACATCCGAAAAACCAGCAATAAATCGGCGGTAAAAGTTGGCAAAGCCCAAAAATCTCTGAAGACCCTTAAGAGAGGAGGGCTGAGTCCAGTCACAAATAGCTTGCACCTTGACGGGATCCATCTCAATGGAAGAGGGAGAAAAAATATACCCCAAAAAGGAAATTTTCTGGACCCCAAAAACGCACTTAGACCCCTTCACACATAAAGAATTAGACCGCAGAACCTGAAAAACTCTCCTGACCTGCTGGACATGAGAGTCCCAGTCATCAGAAAAAATCAGAATATCATCCAGATATATTATCATAAATTTATCCAGAAAATCGCGGAAAATATCATGCATAAAAGACTGGAAAACTGAAGGGGCATTAGAAAGACCAAAAGGCATGACCAAATACTCAAAGTGGCCCTCGGGCGTATTAAATGCGGTCTTCCACTCATCCCCCTGCCTGATCCGCACCAAATTATACGCCCCACGAAGATCAATTTTAGAGAACCACTTAGCACCCTCTATACGAGCAAACAAATCAGTAAGCAATGGCAATGGGTATTGATACTTAACAGTGATCTTATTCAGAAGCCGATAATCAATACATGGTCTCAAAGAGCCGTCTTTTTTTGAGACAAAGAAAAACCCAGCTCCCAAGGGAGAAGAAGATGGACGAATATGTCCCTTTTCCAAAGACTCCTTTATATATTCCCGCATAGCAGCATGTTCCGGCACAGACAAATTAAACAAACGACCCTTTGGATATTTACAACCCGGTATCAAATCTATGGCACAATCGCACTCACGGTGCGGAGGTAACGACCCAAGCTTGGGTTCGTCAAAGACGTCTTGATAATCAGAGAGGAACTCAGGGACTTCAGAGGGAATGGACGACGAAATAGAAACCAAAGGTACGTCCCCATGAATACCCTTACATCCCCAGCTCAACACAGACATTGCTCTCCAGTCCAAGACTGGGTTGTGAGACTGCAACCATGGCAATCCCAGTACCAAATCGTCATGTAAATTATACAGCACCAGGAAACGAATAATCTCCTGGTGATCCGGATCGATACGCATGGTTACTTGTGTCCAGTATTGTGGTTTATTATTAGCCAATGGGGTGGAGTCAATCCCCTTCAGAGGAATAAGAGTCTCCAAAGGCTCTAAATCAAAACCACAACGATTGGCAAAGGACCAATCCATAAGACTCAGAGCGGCGCCAGAGTCAACATAGGCGTCCGTGGCAATGGATGACAAAGAACAAATCAGGGTTACAGACAAAATAAACTTAGACTGAATGGTGCCGATGGAAACAGACTTATCAAGCTTCTTTGTACGCCTAGAGCATGCTGATATAACATGAGTAGACTCCCCACAATAGAAACACAATCCATTCTTCCGTCTAAAATTCTGTCGCTCGCTCCTGGACAGAATTCTATCACACTGCATACTTTCTGGCGTCTTGTCCATAGACACCGCCAGATGGTGCACCGGTTTGCGCTCCCGCAGACGCCTATCAATCTGAATAGCCATTGTCATGGACTCATTCAGACCTGCAGGCAAAGGGAACCCCACCATAACATCCTTAACGGCATCAGAGAGACCTTCTCTGAAAGTTGCCGCCAAGGCGCACTCATTCCACTGAGTAAGCACAGACCATTTACGGAATTTTTGGCAGAAAACTTCAGCTTCGTCTTGCCCCTGAGATAGTGCCATCAAAGTTTTTTCTGCCTGAAGTTCCAAATGAGGTTCCTCATAAAGCAAGCCCAAGGCCAGAAAAAACGCATCCACATCGCGTAACGCAGGATCCCCTGCTGGCAATGAGAAGGCCCAATCTTGAGGGTCACCCCTGAGCAAGGAAATCACAATCCTAACCTGCTGAGCAGGGTCTCCAGCTGAACGAGACTTCAGGGACAAATAAAGCTTACAATTATTTCGGAAATTCTGGAAGCTAGCTCTATTCCCTGTGAAGAACTCCGGCAAAGGAATTCTCGGCTCAGATACCGGAGCATGTACCACAAAATCTTGTAAATTTTGTACTTTCGTGATGAGATTATTCAAACCCGCAGTTACACTCTGGAGATCCATTATTGTCAGGTGCACACAGAGCATACAGAGATTAGGAGGAGAGAGAGAAAAAAGACTGCAGCAAGGCAGACTGGAGGAAAAAAAAAAAAAAAAAAATTCCAGCAGACTTCTTATAACTCTCCTTTCTCAACCTGGGTCTTTAACACTTTATTGGCCGGTCAAACTGTCATGATCTCTGCAGGCAGAGATCATAGCAAGCCTATAGAGGGACAAGCTCTCGGAAGATGGAACTATACTGACCATGAACTAAGCCTGCCGCGCAACTAGAAATAGCCAGGTAGCATTTCCTATTTATCGCTAGATGCCCAGCTCTGGCCTAAGACCTAAATAGCTAGCAGAGGGAAATATAAGACCTGGCTCACCTCTAGAGAAATATTCCAAAGAAGACAGTAGCCCCCCACATATAATGACGGTGAGTTCAGATGAAACAACAAACGCAGCAGGAAAATAGTCTTAGCAAATTTGAGGTCCGCTTACTAGATAGCAGAAGACAGATAGTATACTTTCATGGTCAGCAGAAAAACACTAACAAAACACCATCCAGAGATTACCTTAAACTCTGGCATTAACTCATAACGCCAGAGTAGCAATCCCTGATCAACGAGAGCTTTCCAGACACAGTAACAAAACTTCAGCTGTGAACTGGAACAAATAGGCAAAACAAAACATGGACAAAAGTCCAACTTATCTAGAAGTTGTCTAGAAGCAGGAACAAGCACTGAGAGGCATCAGATAACATTGTTGACCGGCAAGAAACCACCAGAGAAATGAGCTTAAATAGCGACACCCACTACTGATGGAACCAGGTGAAACAGGAAAGAGGATGACAAGTCCAATTCCACAAGCGGCCACCGGGGGAGCCCAGAATCCAAATTCACAACACCTAACTTTCGCAACGTTCAAGAGTCCTCACCTCCCATAAAGGGAAGCACTGCTATGTTTAATTGTTTATGATATTTAAAAATTTTGTGTGTTTTCTGTTAACATGTAATGTTGTTCTTGTTTTCCCAGTCCGGGAGTACTGGATTTAACCGGGGGGGAGTGCAGCGCCCCAGAGTCCTGGTCGTTGCAGTAATGTCGCTCTGCCACTAAGGGGAGTGATGTTACGTCTGATTGCACTAAAGGAGTTTCTCTGACCAGGTAACACTCACACTACACTTCACACTCCGGCCACCAGGGGGGGTGGTTCTATCTAGTAGGCCACTCCTCACACTCTGGTAAAACTGGGGGTTGGACAGGAAGACAGAGAGAGAAGTAACTGGGAAGAGCTAGTGAGAGGACCTGTCAGGGATGGGATCCTGGCAGACTCCTAAGAGCAGAACTAACCAGTGAACAACGGGAATACAGTAAAGAGGAATTAGGACCAGAAGGAGTCGTGCTGTTAGACCGAGGCAACATCCTTCTGAGGCGCAAACAGTCGATGGCCGGAACGCCGAGCAAGTAAGAGACTCTAAGTATTACTGCAAACCACGGCCGGACAGCCAATTATAGGTTGGCTGTCTCACACAAATCACCTAAGCAGACAATGGAGGCAGCTGTGGGAGAGGGGCGACTCTAGGGTCCCGGAAGAACTCCAGGCCTACCCCGTCATACGGGTGCGTCCTACCATATCACCTGGGGGAAGGAGAGAACGAACATCAGAGGCAGGCAGAATCAGTTGTGAGGACTATCCCGGGAGCTCAGCAGGGAAGAACTACAACACCCAGCGCTAGAAGGTAGACACTGATTCCCACCTGTAAAGGGAACTCCTGATGTGCCTTTGGACCGGCCGGTCTCTGGTAGCCCTGTTGACAGCGCTCTGGACTGAGGACTCTAAAACCTTCAGTAAAGAGGTAAAGAGACTGCAACCTGGTGTCCTTGTTATTTACTACGACCTACACTGCACCGCAACATCATCATCTTATACCACCACCTTTACTGTACGCCCCACAGCAGGGTCACGGACCGGGTCTAGCCACCGTGACAACCCCAGAGCAGAGACTCACAGGCCCGGTACCGGGTACCCCTCGGCCCTGCGGCAGTCGGGGCGCTACATTAGCCACAAGCTGCATCTAACACTGTCCGCTATCAGGGCCGGCAGACCAAGGCCCCCACTCCGCCAGGGGCCTTCAGCCCATGCAGCTGCTATGGGGCCGTAAGTCAGGGGGGCCCGGCGCCTGTGCCTCGGTGACATCACTTTATCGCATACCCGCTGTTTGCTGAGCAGCTGGCAGTGCAGCTGCTGATACCGGAACAGAGCTGGAATCAGTGTGGGAGCGAGGAGGAGAGGTGAATATTGTGTATGATTTTTTTTTATATATCACTGAGTCCTAGTTGCATTATATTCTGTGGGGGGAGGCTGTATTATACCCTATGAGGGGAGGCTGCATTATATTCTGTGGGGGGAGGCTGCATTATACCCTATTAGGGGAGGCTGCATTATATTCTGTGTGTGGAGGAAGGCTGCATTATACCCTATGAGGGGAGCTGCATTATGCCCTATGAGGGGAGGTTGCATTATATTCTATGTGTGAGTGGGCAGACTGCATTATACCCTATGAGGAGAGCTACATGATACCCTATGAGGGGAGGCTGTATTATATTCTCTGTGTGTGAGGGGGTGGCTGCATTATACCCTATGAGGGGAGCTGCATTATACCCTATGAGGGGAGGCTGCATTATATTCTGTGGGGGGCTGCAATATACCCTATGAGAGGTGCTGTATTATACCCTATGAGGGGATCTGCATTATACTCAATGAGGGGAGCTGCATTATACCCTATGAGGGGGCTACATTATATTCTATGGGGGGCTGCATTATATTCTATGGGGGCTATATTATATTCTATGAGGGGGCTACATTATATTCTATGAGGGGGCTGCATTATACCATATGAGGGCTGCATTATATTCTATGAGGGGGCTACATTATATTCTATGAGGGGGCTACATTATATTCTCTGAGGGGGCTACATTATACTATATGAGGGGGCTACTTTATATTCTATGAGGTGGCTACATTATACTATGAGGGGGCTACTTTATATTCTTTGAGGGGGCTACCCCAACCCAGCTACATAATTAAAACATGTACCACCTTATATTATACCCTGATATTATCGCGTTTTACCACACAATTGGTGGTCTTGTATTTATTTCTATATAGCTACATAGTGGGCCCCAAGAATGGTTTTCTCTGGTGGGCCCAAGGTGCTCCAGTCCAACTCTGGGCACAAAAACAACGCATTGCACTCGAACCAATGTTTCTCTATGGGGCAGCTTCCATCAGCCGCATATTTCTCGGCCGTATTTTACGGGCTGAGAAAATCGCAGCGTGCTGCGATTGTCAGCGTATGCCTCCAAAAATACGGCAATGCAAGTCGATGGGGGCGAGAAAAATATGGATTACACACGGACCACACGTCTGCCTTGCGAGAAATACACACACCGGTGTTCTATACAAAAGCCGGCAATTCAGTGCAGTGTACAGTAAAATCACACTGACAGGTTAGAAAAGAATAGATAGAATAAATGTCTACACATAGTATAGGTATATATATATATATATATATATATATATATATATATATATATATATATGTTTCCACGAATACTTGAGCCCATGGATCCATTATATGTCCATTTTTCAAGCCGGCGAGAAAATCTTGCCGTACAGATGCCATACGGATGATACATGGATGTTTTTTGGAGAAAAAAATTGCATCCTCGCATTGAATACAGGTCACTGTTCAGGAACTTTTCTGCGTGTCTCAGCTGTAAAAAACGGACCGTATTATTATACGTTAGGTGTGACCCCGGCCTAACTGTTTTACTACTCCAATTTGATAATCCTACACGCCACACCTATACCACAGCCTGCTGTTACATTTTGCTTTCTGTAGGTGTAGCTACCTGCCAAGCATTTCTTATTATATCCTTTTTGGCAAGGGTTGAATAATTAGGGTTGAAAAGATTGTGAAAAGGGAATTATAATATAATATAAATGGATGTCTGTATGAGGTTTAACGCCTCATTCACACTGCAGTATTTTTGAATCAGTATTTGTGTTCCAAAGACAGGAGTGGAACTTACAGAGAAGAATTGTAATTAAAAGATTGACACCTGTTATGTATTTTGGAGACAATCCTAGATTTACTGACATGTAAATGTGGCCTAAGGGCTCTTTCAGACGTCAGTGTGTCCGGTCTGGTACATGTGGTAACAGTTTTCACATGTACCGGAGAAACTTACACACGTAGATCCATTCAAGTGAATGGGTCTGTGCACATTTCAGTGTGTTTCCAAGGACTGGGTGTCCGTGGGCAAAATACGCTGACATGTCCATTTTTTAAACAGCAGCACAGTCATCACACATCTGTGCGTCATCAGTGTGAAATGCTGGGAAGCAGCGGTACAGTTGGAGCTGTTCCCCGGCGCCGGGTGCTGAAGACCGCTCTCATCATTCTCACCTGCTCTGCCGGCGATCAGTGCGAGCAGGGCAGAATGTTGAGTGTTATATTCAACTTATAACAGCGAGAGCAGGAGGGTGCTGATAGGACTACTACTCCCATCATCAGTATTCATCAGCCACCGCCTGTGCTATAAATAAATAAACGAAAAAAACAGCATGGGTTCCCCTGTATTTTGATAAGCAGCCAGGCAAAACTGACAGTTGTGTGTTGCAACCCACTGTATAGCTGCAGGCAGCGGCTGATGAATACTCCCATCAGCCGCCAACTGCTCTCACTGTTATTAGCGGCAGCAGGTGTAGGCTGATGGGAGTCTCATCAGCCATCGCCTGCTCTTGCTGTTATCACTTGAATATAACTCTCATCATTCTCCCCTGCTCGCGCTGATTGTTGGCAGAGCAGGGGAGAATGATGAGAGCCGTCTTCAGCACCCGGAACCAGGGAACAGCGCTAACTGTACTGCTGCTTACCAGGCGCCAGTGCGTGTGGTACATGGTTGCCACACGTATGCCACAAGTATTACATATGGACACTGATAGATCCGGTACTGTTTTTTCCGGTTCCTGAAATATTAGGATAGCAAGTTAGCTTTATTCTATAGATCGGGCTGGTGTTGGATGGGGGAAACTGATAGCAAACTGAGCAATTGTCCAGGGCCTCAATTCTTAAAAGGGACAATTTTTCTATGTAAGCCAGAAACTGCACCGATAATGTCAGTCCTGCATTATCAGTGCAGTTTCCAGGTTACAAATATAGAAAGACCTTTGGTGACCTCATGGTCATGTCACCCAAGTTCTTTTGTATTTCACAGTTCACAGTGTATGCAGCTAATGTCTTCATTTTGGACTTATGGGTTCCAGACATGTATCAATGAAAATCTGAAAGATTTAATGTGGTTTTCCAATGTCTCGGTCAAAAATGTTGGTTGTCCAAGATATTTTGATGAGTTGTCCAGAAAAAATAAAAAACAAGTTGGCAACCCTTGTGTGTAACATGCATTGTGTGTATGTAATATGCAATGTGTATATGTGTAACTGGCAGTGTGTGAGAGAGTGAGTGTATGTAACATGGAGTGTATGTGCATGAAACATGCAGTGTGTGTGTGTGTGTGTGTGTGTGTGTGTGTGTGTGTGTGTGTGTGTGTGTAGCATTGAGTGTCTGTAATATACACAATGTGTAATGTGTGTAACATACAGCTTGTCTAACATGTTATGTTTATGTGTGTGTAACCTACTGTGTGCAAAATGCAGTTTGTGTGTAGCATACAGTGTGTGTGTATAGCGTTGAGTGTGTGTAATATACAGAATGTGTGTAAAATGGAGTGTGCGTAACATGCGATGTATATGTGTAACTGTAAGGTGATGAAGAACTGAAGAGACACACCATACTGCTGAAGCTGGGTGTCTGCAAGTAAACATCGCCATCTGCTGACCAAAGATGATAAGAATAGAGAAAGTGGAGACAATGACAATAGTAGGAACTTGAGAGCGAAGCACATGTCCCATGAGGGAAAAGATCAGTGGAGACACCAAGTTACTTGCCATCAGTGAGTTTGAATGAGCATCACATGCTTGAAACAAAGTTGTTTACACACAATTTTGGAAAGATGCCAACAAGTTTGTCCTGCCCATTTTTGGGTTTATGTGAAATTATGTCCAATTTGCCTTTTTTTCTGCTTTTTGTGTTGTTCCAATACAAACAAAAGCCGGCGTCACAATCGGCGTAAGACAATACGGTCCGTTTTTTATGGCCGTAATACGCAGAAATGTTCCCAAAATAGTGATCCGTATGTCATTCGTAGGCAGGGTGTGGCAGCATATTTTGCGCATGGCATCCTCCGTATGTAATCCGTATGGCATCCGTACTGTGATATTTTCTCGCAGGCTTGCAAAACCGACATCTAATGGATTTATGGCCTCAAATGTTCGTCAAAACATATATACAGTATATATATATATATATATATATATATATATATATACATATACAGGGGTTGGACAAAATAATGGAAACACCTGGAAACATCAACAAAAGTTAGTTTAATATTGTGTAGCTCCACCTTTTGCGGCGATTACAGCCTCAATTCTCTGAGGTATGGATTCATACAAGGTGTGAATTGTTTCCAAAGGAATTTTAGCCCATTCTGAAGTTAAAACACCCTCCAGTTCTTTGAGCGACGATGGCGGCGGAAATCGACATCTAACTTGAGTCTCTAAAATCGACCATAAATGCTCAATAATGTTGATTTCTGGGGATTGTGGGGGCCAGATGAGATGCTCAACTTCTTTAGAATGTTCCTCGTGCCATGCTTTAATGATTCTAGCTGTATGAATTGGTGCATTATCATCCTGAAAGATGGCGTTCCCCTCCAGGAACAGTGCTTGAACCATTGGATGCACTTGGTCGCCCAAAATGCCTAAATAATCTCGGCTGTTAATTCTTCCATGACGGGATATCATTGGCCCGGCGGATCTCCACGAAATAGCACCCCAGATTATCACAGAACCTCCACCATGTTTTACGGTTGGGAGAAGGCAGTCTGGATGGAATGCTTCTTTCGGCTGTCTCCAAACATAGGGTAAACGATGAATCGTCTGAGAATATCACGTTTCCACTGCTCGAGGGACCAATTCTGGAAGTTTCTACACCACTCTAAACGCTTGGAAACATTTTTAATTGAGAGCAGCGGTTTTCTAATTGCAGCTCTTCCGTGGAATCCTGATTTGTGCAGCTCCTGACGAACAGTTTTTGTGGAAACTGGGTTCTGTAGGTGTTCATTGAGCTCAGCAGTGATTTTCGGAGCCGTGGTCTTGCGATCCTCTCTCACAATTGGCTTTAGAGTCCGATGGTCTCTCTCAGTCAACTTTGACTTTCGGCTGGACCTGTGCTTTATTTTGTCCAACCCCTGTGTATATATATATATATATATATATATATATATATATATATATATATATATATATATACACACAGGGGTTGGACAAAATAATGGAAACACCTAACGTTTTGGCATCATAATCTTCGAACATGTGATAACCATGCAAACCGTGACATATGGTAATGTTTTGTAGTTTATTATTTGTGTTATGTGATATGTGTATGTAAATTAACTGTTTGTTTAGCAGAATTGTAAGAACATTGATGAGGACCTGATACCAATGGCCGACCTCTCGGATTTTCAAAGAGGCCAAATTGTTGGTGCTCGTATGACAGGCGCTAGTGTAACAGAAAGTGCCTGAATGCTTGGCGTATCAAGAGGTACTGCCTCCAAAGTAATGACTGCGTTTGAAAGAGAAGGAAAAACGTTTGCAGCAAAGCACAGGTCCGGCCGAAAGTCAAAGTTGACTGAAAGAGACCGTAGGACTCTAAAGCGAATTGTGAGAGAGGATCGCAAGACCACGGCTCCGAAAATCACTGCTGAGCTCAATTAACACCTACAAAACCCAGTTTCCACGAAAACTGTTAGTCGGGAGCTGCACAAATCTGGATTCCACGGAAGAGCTGAAATTTGAAACCGCTGCTCTCAATGACAAATGTTTCCAAGCATTTGGAGTGGTGTAGAAACCTCCAGAATTGGTCCCTCGAGCAGTGGACACGTGATATTCTCAGACGAACCGTAAAACATGGTGGAGGTTCTGTGATGATCTGCGGTGCTATTTCGTGGAGATCCGCCGGGCCAATGATATCCTTCATGGAAGAATTAACAGCCGAGATTATTTAGGCATTTTGGGCGACCAAGTGCATCCAATGGTTCAAGCACTGATCCCGGAGGGGAACGCCATCTTTCAGGATGATAATGCACCAATTCATACAGCTAGAATCGTTAAAACATGGCACGAGGAGCATTCTAATGAAGTTGAGCATCTCATCTGGCCCCCACAATCCCCCGACCTCAACATTATTGAGCATTTATGGTCGATTTTAGAGATTCAAGTTAGACGTCGATTTCCGCCGCCATCGTCGCCCAAAGAACTGGAGGGTGTTTAACTGCAGAATGGGCTAAAGTTCCTTTGGAAACAATTCACACCTTGTATGAATCCATAAATCGGAGAACTGAGGCTGTAATCGCCGCAAAAGGTGGACCTACACCATATTAAACTAACTTTTGTTGATGTTTCCAGGTGTTTCCATTATTTTGTCCAACCCCTGTATATGTAATTGAGACACTATATATATATATATATATATATATATATATATATACTGTATTTATATTTAATTCAGCACGAGATAGCACAAAAGCCGCTAATTCAATTGCCGGCTTTTGCTATCTCCTTCCCAAACCCGACAGGATATGAGACATGGTTTACAAACAGTAAACCATCTCATATCCCTTTTTTTGGGCATATTCCACACTACTAATGTTAGTAGTGTTTATGTGCAAAATTTGGGCGATCTAGCTATTAAATTAAAGGGATAAATCGCGAAAAAATTGGCGTGGGCTCCCGCGCAATTTTCATGCTCGGGTGCTAACAGAGTGACTTCAGCGTGCTCAAAAAATATGTCCGAGTCCCCGCGGCTGCAGGGTTGGCGGCTGTTTGACAGGTGCAACACATGCAGGGATTTCCTGCAGCTGTCAAACAGCCGTGAGACACGCTCACTCATATATATTGAAACATATTTTTCTAGCACACCGAAGACCGTATATCACCTGAGCATGCTGAGATAACACCTTATCCCAGCAAGTGTGCTCATCACTAATGATTACCTATTAGTATTATACCCTATCCATAGAGTAGGTGATACATTTTAGATTAGAGGGGGTCCGACCTTTGAGACACCCACCGACTGATAGAAATGGGGCACATTTGTCCCATCTTGAATGCAGCAGCAGTGTCCATGCTCCACCTCTGCATTCATTTTCTATGGGACTGCCGGAAAAAGTGGGAAAAAATAATGTGAAAAACACTATATAAAGTAAATTTGATATGGATAAGTGATTAAGTACTGACTCCCAAAAAACGGGTTTTGTCTGAATGGAGCACAAATAACATTTAACTCTTAAAAGACATAGGCAATTAATGCCCTCCTGATGACCAAAGTCTTTTTATTTTTCCAGTGGGATAATATTTTTATTTCTGCAGGATGAGTGGAATTTATTTATTTTGCACGATTCCAACATACGTATTAATGAGCCTTTATTTAACTTTTTTTAATTTATTATGGGATATATATTTATACTACTACTTGAAATTAAAAGTTATTATGCCCTGGACGTCATTTTCTATAATAATGCTTCCGGTCTCTTTAAAGGATTTTTTTTTCTTAAAGAAGCAATTCTAGGAAATCCTTATAACAGTAGCGAATGTAACTGTGAATCTTAATTTCTTTTTTTTTTTTTTTAATTTTCTTCATTTTTTTCTATGCTGCATCCGGACGTGGAGGAAAAATACTGCAGTGGAGGAAACGCAAAAAAAAAAATGTCCATGAGAACATAACCCAGGCAGCCGTACATCTGAAGTCTCTGCAGGACGGCACTACTCCCCCCTCATCCTGTGTTGCTCATTTACTACAGCCGGTGCTGTCCTTCTGTGTTCCTCGCGGTTTCTGGTTGCTGCAGTGGCGCTCAATTCAGTCGCTGTAGTGTTATATGACCGCACTGCTTTGCACCGGGTGCGGTATTACATCATCTTGTAGCTTGTAGCAGTATTATACTATTCTACTGCACCTGCTCCAGTTTAACCCTTCACACCCATGGGGACTGATTTGCAGATCACAGCTCTGAAGAGTTTGGATGGAGTCCTATAATGTATGACAATCATATACAGCGTCACGGTGGTTATATTCGCCGTCAGTCTCCGCAGTCACATCATTCATATCTATAGTCCTATACGGCGTTGCTGCAGTTTTATACTATGCTGCTTCAGCCATGTAACACAACTGCAGTCATACACCCCGGCACCGCGGTAATATACTCTGCGTCCGCTGCTGCAGTCATGTACTATGTTGCTGGATGAATATATACTGTGTGGTTATATATTTATATACTGTTTCAGCAGTCATACACTGTGTCAGTCACTGCCATGATATACTATGTAGCTGTAGTCACATCATATATTGCTGACTGCAGTGATACATTATGTTGCTGCAGTCACACATTGTGGTGCCATTGATTCCCTATCTGGCTGCAGTGTTTCCCAGATCTCCCATTGCAGTTTTGCACAGTTGTTTCATATGTGTGTTGTACACTGCTTCCTCTGCAGTCATTACAGATTTTTCCATTACTGTGCTTTCCCTACTACTCTGCAGTATTGTACAGTTCCTCCTCTGCAGTGGTATATAGTTCTTCTGTTGCAGTGGGGTACAGTCTTTCCTTTGCTTTCATGTGCAGTTCTTCCCCTGCAGTGGTGTACAGCTCTTCTCCTGCAGTGGTGTACAGCTCTTCCCCTGCAGTGGTGTACAGCTCTTCTCCTGCAGTGGTGTACAGCTCTTCTCCTGCAGTGGTGTACAGCTCTTCTCCTGCAGTGGTGTACAGTTCTTCCCCTGCAGTGGTGTACAGCTATTCTCCTGCAGTGGTATACAGCTCTTCTCTTGCAGTGGTGTACAGCTCTTCTCCTGCAGTGGTGTACAGTTCTTCCCCTGCAGTGGTGTACAGTTCTTCCCCTGCAGTGGTGTACAGCTCTTCTGTAGTGGTGTACAGCTCTTCTCCTGTAGTGGTGTACAGTTCTTCCCCTGCAGTGGTGTACAGCTATTCTCCTGCAGTGGTGTACAGCTATTCTCCAGCAGTGGTGTACAGCTCTTCTCCTGCTGTGGTATACAGCTCTTCTCCTGCAGTGGTGTACAGTTCTTCCTCTGCAGTGGTGTACAGTTCTTACTCTGCAGTGGTGTACAGCTCTTCTCCTGCAGTGGTGTACTGCTCTTCTCCTGCAGTGGTGTACAGTTCTTCCCCTGCAGTGGTGTACAGCTCTTCTCCTGTAGTGGTGTACAGTTCTTACCCTGCAGTGGTGTACAGCTATTCTCCTGCAGTGGTGTACAGCTCTTCTCCTGCAGTGGTGTACAGCTCTTCTCCTGTTGTGTACAGTTCTTCCCCTGCAGTGGTGTACAGCTCTTCTCCTGCAGTGGTGTACAGTTCTTCTCCTGCAGTGGTGTACAGCTCTTCTCCTGTAGTGGTGTATAGCTATTCTCCTGCAGTGGTATATAGTTCTTATGTTGCAGTGGGGTACAGTCCTTCCTTTGCTTTTATGTGCAGTTCTTCCCCTGCAGTGGTATACAGCTCTTCTCCTGTAGTGATGTACAGTTCTTCCCCTGCAGTGGTGTACAGTTCTTCCCCTGCAGTGGTGTACAGCTATTCTCCTGCAGTGGTGTAGGTGTACAGCTCTTCTCCTGCAGTGGTGTACAGCTCTTCTCCTGCAGTGGTGTACAGCTCTTCTCCTGCAGTAGTGTACAGCTATTCTCCAGCAGTGGTGTACAGCTATTCTCCTGCAGTGGTGTAGGTGTACAGCCATTCTCCTGCAGTGATGTAGGTGTACAGCTCTTCTCCTGCAGTGGTGTACAGGTCTTCTCCTGTAGTGATGTACAGTTCTTCCCCTGCAGTGGTGTACAGCTATTCTTCAGCAGTGATGTACAGTTCTTCCCCTGCAGTAGTGTACAGCTATTCTCCTGCAGTGGTGTACAGGTCTTCTCCTGTAGTGATGTACAGTTCTTCCCCTGCAGTGGTGTACAGCTATTCTCCTGCAGTGGTGTACAGTTCTTCCCCTGCAGTGGTGTACAGCTCTTCTCCTGCAGTGGTGTACAGTTCTTCCCCTGCAGTGGTGTACAGTTCTTCCCCTGCAGTGGTATACAGCTCTTCTCTTGCAGTGGTGTACAGCTCTTCTCCTGCAGTGGTGTACAGCTCTTCTCCTGCAGTGGTGTACAGTTCTTCCCCTGCAGTGGTGTACAGTTCTTCCCCTGCAGTGGTGGACAGCTCTTCTCCTGTACTGGTGTACAGCTCTTCTCCTGTAGTGGTGTACAGTTCTTCCCCTGCAGTGGTGTACAGCTATTCTCCTGCAGTGGTGTACAGCTATTCTCCAGCAGTGGTGTACAACTCTTCTCCTGGAGTGGTGTACAGTTCTTCCCCTGCAGTGGTATACAGCTCTTCTCTTGCAGTGGTGTACAGCTCTTCTCCTGCAGTGGTGTACAGCTCTTCTCCTGCAGTGGTGTACAGTTCTTCCCCTGCAGTGGTGTACAGTTCTTCCCCTGCAGTGGTGTACAGCTCTTCTCCTGCAGTGGTGTACAGCTCTTCTCCTGCAATGGTGTACAGCTCTTCTCCTGCAGTGGTGTACAGTTCTTCCCCTGCAGTGGTGTACAGCTCTTCTCCTGTAGTGGTATACAGTTCTTATCCTGCATTGGTGTACAGCTCTTCTCCTGCAGTGGAGTACAGCTCTTCTCCTGTTGTGTACAGTTCTTCCCCTGCAGTGGTGTACAGCTCTTCTCCTGCAGTGGTGTACAGCTCTTCTCCTGCAGTGGTGTACAGCTCTTCTCCTATAGTGGTGTATAGCTATTCTCCTGCAGTGGTATATAGTTCTTCTGTTGCAGTGGGGTACAGTCCTTCCTTTGCTTTTATGTGCAGTTCTTCCCCTGCAGTGGTATACAGCTCTTCTCCTGTAGTGATGTACAGTTCTTCCCCTGCAGTGGTATACTGCTCTTCCCCTGCAGTAGTGTACAGTTCTTCCCCTGCAGTGGTGTACAGCTATTCTTCTGCAGTGGTATACAGCTCTTCTCCTGCAGTGGTGTACAGCTCTTCTCCTGCAGTGGAGTACAGCTCTTCCCCTTCAGTGGTGTACAGTTCTTCCCCTGCAGTGGTGTACTGCTATTCTCCTGCAGTGGTGTAGGTGTACAGCTATTCTCCTGCAGTGGTGTACAGCTCTTCTCCTGCAGTGGTGTACAGCTCTTCTCCTGCAGTGGTGTACAGCTCTTCTCCAGCAGTGGTGTACAGCTCTTCTCCAGCAGTGGTGTACAGCTATTCTCCTGCAGTGGTGTACAGCTCTTCTCCTGCAGTGGTGTACAGCTCTTCTCCTGCAGTGGTGTACAGCTATTCTCCAGCAGTGGTGTACAGCTATTCTCCTGCAGTGGTGTAGGTGTACAGCCATTCTCCTGCAGTGGTGTAGGTGTACAGCTATTCTCCTGCAGTGGTGTACAGCTACTCTTCTGCAGTGGTATACAGCTCTTCTCCTGCAGTGGTGTACAGCTCTTCTCCTGCAGTGGAGTACAGCTCTTCCCCTGCAGTGGTGTACAGTTCTTCCCCTGCAGTAGTGTACAGCTATTCTCCTGCAGTGGTGTACAGCTCTTCTCCTGCAGTGGTGTACAGCTATTCTCCAGCAGTGGTGTACAGCTATTCTCTGCAGTGGTGTAGGTGTACAGCCATTCTCCTGCAGTGGTGTACAGCTCTTCTCCTGCAGTGGTTTACAGCTCTTCTCCTGCAGTGGTGTACAGCTATTCTCCTGCAGTGGTGTAGGTGTACAGCTATTCTCCTGCAGTGGTGTACAGCTCTTCTTCTGCAGTGGTGTGCAGCTCTTCTCCTGCAGTGGTGTACAGCTATTCTACAGGAGTGGTGTACATCTATTCTCCTGCAGTGGTGTAGGTGTACAGCTATTCTCCTGCAGTGGTGTAGGTGTACAGCTATTCTCCTGCAGTGGTGTACAGCTCTTCTCCTGCAGTGGTGTACAGCTCTTCTCCTGCAGTGGTGTACAGCTATTCTCCAGCAGTGGTGTACAGCTCTTCTCCTGCAGTGGTGTAGGTGTACAGCTCTTCTCCTGCAGTGGTGTACAGCTCTTCTCCTGCAGGAGGTGTACAGCTATTCTCCTGCAGTAGTGTACAGCTCTTTCCCTGCAGTGGTGTACAGCTCTTCTCCTGCAGTGGTGTACAGCTCTTCTCCTGCAGTAGTGTACAGCTCTTTCCCTGCAGTGGTGTACAGCTCTTCTCCTGCAGGAGGTGTACAGCTCTTCTCCTGCAGTGGTGTACAGCTCTTCTCCTGCAGTGGTGTACAGCTCTTCTCCTGCAGTGGTGTACAGCTCTTCTCCTGCAGTGGTGTACAGCTCTTCTCCTGCAGTGGTGTACAGCTCTTCTCCTGCAGTGGTGTACAGCTCTTCTCCTGCAGTAGTGTACAGCTCTTTCCCTGCAGTGGTGTACAGCTCTTCTCCTGCAGGAGGTGTACAGCTCTTCTCCTGCAGTGGTGTACAGCTCTTCTCCTGCAGTAGTGTACAGCTCTTCCCCTGCAGTGGTGTGCAGTTCTTCCCTTGCAGGGTTGTACTCTTTTACTTGGTCGAAGCAGTACTAAGCATCTTATTCTTCAGCGACCTGCGTTACATACATCAACGCTACAGCAGCAGTATTCTCCCTTTTCCAGTGGTAATCAGTTCTGACGAAGGTCCAAGTTGAGGACCGAAAAGTTAATTACAAAGATTGACGAATAAACCATTTTGTTCACTGCAACCCTTCTGAAGTAATTTTCTACATTATTTACGGGTAGGAACCCCACTTGGGCACCACCACACAGAACAGGAGTGCCGTGTATTTCTCCATATATTATTCCAGTCCAGCCGGGTTGCTCTCGGTCAGTGCAGTGCTGGCCGCTCTTGTGTCAATTCCGCATAGACGTGACAAGATATCCACGAAGGTTGTGATTGTCCCAGGAGCTGTCACTATTCTTTATCCTCGCCTGGTGTTTGTAGCAATGTGTCACTATCGCACTAAAGAATCACTTCATGTTGTAGCTCTGCAGTCACTCCATGAATGTATTACCCCAGTGCTCTGCCGGCACATCAGGCGTCTGCAGTGTGACACTGTCACGCAGCACCTAGAGGCCAACTGCGACACTCACAGTATACATGTAGTTGTGTGAAAAAGTGTTTGCCCCCTTCCTGATTTCCTATTCTTTTGCATCTTTGTCACACTTAAATGTTTCAGATCACCAAACAAATGTAAATATTAGACAAAGATAACACAAGAAAACACAAAATGCAGTTTGTAAGTAAAGGTCTTTATTATTAAAGGAAAAAGAAATCCAAACCAACAGGGCCCTGTGTAAAAAGTGATTGCCCCCTAAACTATCAAGCAGTTGCGGTAACTGGCAATGAGTCTTTTACAACGCTCTGGAGGCATTTTGGTCCACTCGCCTTTGCAGAACTGTTGTAATTCAGCCACATTGGATGGTTTCTAAGCATGAACCGCCTTGTTAAGGTCATGCCACAGCATCCCAATTGGATTAAGGTCAGGACTTTGACTAGGCCACTCCAAAGCTTAATTTTTGTTTTTCTTAAGCCATTCAGAGGTGGACTTGCTGGTGTGTTTTGGATCCTTGTCCTGCTGCATAACCCAAGTGCACTTCAGCTTGAGGTCATGAACAGATGGCCAGGTATTCTTCCAGGTCCTGAAGCAGCAAAACAGCACCAGACCAGCACACTACCACCACCATATTTTACTGTTGGTATGATGTTCCTTTTCTGAAATGCTGTGTTACTTCTACTAAATTTTGTCTCGTCAGTCCACAGAGTATTCTCCCAATAGTCTTGGGGATCATCGAGATGCTTTCTGGCCAAACTGAGACGAGCCTTTATGTTCTTATTGCTCAGCAGTGGTTTGTGTCTTGGAGCTCTCCCATGCAGGCCATTTTTGCCCAGTCTCTTTCTTATGGAGGAGTCATGAACATTGACCTTAACAGAGGCAAGTAAGGCCTGCAGTTCTTTGGATGTTGTTGTGGGGTCTTTTGTGACCTCTTAAAAGATTTGTCGCTGCGTAATTGGAGTAATTTTGGTCGGCCAGCCACTCCTGGGAAGGTTTAGCACTATTCCATGTTTTGCCATTTGTAGATAATGGCTCTCACTGTGTTTCGCTGGAGTCCCAAAGCTTTAGAAATATCTTTATAATCTTTTCCAGACTGATAGATCTCAATTATTTTGTTTCTCATTTGCTCCACAATTTATTCGGATCGTGGCATGATATCTTGCTTTTGAGGATCTTTTGGTCTACTTCACTTTGTCAGGCAGGTCCTATTTAAGTGATTTCTTGATTGAAAACAAGTGTGGCAGTAATCAGGCCTGGGCGTGGCTAGGGAATTTGAACTCAGCTTCCCAAAGATGTGATAAACCACCAGAGAATTGCTGTATGTAAAAGCTCATGTTAAAAATCGCATTGCAGTCACATAGCAATTGCACTGCACTCAGATGTAAATCGGATGCTAGGTGTGAAAAATCGGATTGTACTCGCATTAAAAATGCATGACACTCGCATGACACTTGCATTACACTTGACCGCCTCCTGCATCAAAATCAGACCGATTTTAAAATCGCTAGTGTGACTCCAGCTTAAATCTCATGCTCTGCAACTTGCCATTCACTCTTTTTGACTAAGTAATCCCTCTTCATCATTCTGCCAGCACTATATGAGCTGGCACTTCCTTTCCTTCACTTGCCAAACAGTGAGATGCTGATCCAGCACTCTATGAGCCGGTACTTCCTTTCTCACACTTCCCAAACAGTGAGGTAAGCAGCTATTCTAATTCCTATAAAATGTTGTTTTGTCAGAATTTAGACCCTTAGTGGTCAGGATTTTTCAGTGGTAAAGTAGTGCTCATCCCATTCACTTGCACAGGACTGCAGTACTAGGCACAGACACCTATACAGACAAGCTGCCATGACTTAGTACACAATAGGGGAGATGAGGCACTTACAGCACCGCAGCCCCTTCATTAGCCTATTTTGAGACCAAACCATCGGGACCATGAGTGTAATGATGTCAAGCAGCCCCTGAAAGCAACCTAATTTTTTCTCTTTATGTCTGTCTGCCATCAGTCACAAATCGGCCTCACGACAGTGCCTAATGGGACTTCTCCTAATTTGTAGCTCCCGGGCTCCAAAGCAGAATGTGTCAGTGATGTCCCAACCATAGCCCACCATTTATAGTGCTGGTCTGTCCTCTGGGGCAGATGGACCTTCTGGGCACTAGTGCTGTATACTGCAGTCATTACTGCTTTTAGCCCACACGATCCGAGGACCTGAAGAATAACAAATAAAGCCAACAACGCAAAATGGAGATCGACCTTGTACCTGGAGTCAGTATGGATCAGTATATTTCTGGTGCAGAAGTCAGCGGCGTGGACACATTAACAATTCACATCAATGGCTGATAATTACCGTACACGGCTTTACATTGGGTCATGGGGTCCCACAGACAAAACTCCGAAAATGGACCCATCCCCCATGAGCAGAAAATAAGAAGGTTCTGTCTTGTGGCTGTCACTGCTATAGGGGTTTTGTGTGTCTCACTGCTATAGGGGTCTTCTGGATGTCACTATTATGGGGTCCTGTGGATGTCACTGTTATGGGGTCTTGTGGGTGCCACTGCTATAGGGGTCCTGTGTATGTCACTGTTATAGGGGTATTGTGGATGTCACTGCTATAGGGGTTTCATGGATGTCACTGCAATAGGGGACTCGTGGATGTCACTGTTATGGGGACCAGTGGCTGTCACTGATATAGGGGTCTTCTGGATGTCACGGCTATAGGGGTCTTCTGGATGTCACTGTTATGGGGTCCTGTGGCTGTCACTGCTATAGGGGTCCTGTGGCTGTCACTACTATAGGGGTCTTGTGGGGGTCACTGTTATGGGGTCCTGTGGCTGTCGCTGCTATTGGGGTCTTGTGGGGGTCACTGTTATGGGCTCTTGTGGTTGTCACTGCTATAGGGGTCCTGTGGCTGTCACTGCTATAGGGGTCTTCTGAATGTCACTGTTATGGGGTCCTATGGCTGTCACTGCTATAGGGGTCTTGTGGCTGTCACTGTTATGGGGTCCTATGGCCGCCACTGCTATAGGGGTCTTGTGGGGGTTACTTATATGGGATCCTGCGGCTGTCATTGTTATGAGGTTATGTTGTGGGTGTTACAATTATGGGGATCTTGAAGCAGTCACTATTAGGGTTCACGTGGCTGTCACTGATATTAGCTGTTGTGGCTGTCACTGTTATGGGGTCACTATCATTACGGATTTTCCCTTCTTAGAGACTGTGTTACTTTTATTGCAGGACAACAGACTATTATAGAGAACACCACGACGGGACGTATGGACACCACATCCACCCATCGCAGCTGGTGCTAGTGTAGGATGTTGTGTGAGGACAGTGTTTGGTGCCATTGATAATAAATACCGCAGCATTTCCGCGGTATCCATACATACCGTACATGTAATGTGTGCAGAGTCTACATCCGTGTATAGAGATGGCATAGGGATGAATAATGACTTTCTCATATTTGTTTGATTCATTAAATTAACAACATACAGATATGTGGAACGCTTTTTAATTTAACAATTAATGGGTTCAGTGCTAGGTTTACTGTTCTGGGGTCGTATAGGAGCTCTGTGATTAATGCTTTTTTGGGGCCTTCCGGCTGTCACTCATATACGGAGTCAGGCCGGGAGTACCTGGACCAACGAGGACATTATTCTTCATGCCCGTCCGCCCATTTCCCTTTTTTGAAATATTTTGCTGCTAAATGGACCTAAAAGATTTAAAGCTTCTGTCCTCCATGAGGGATATTGATAGGATATGGGCTGATAAAAGCAGAACATTTGCGAGTTCATTTTTATTTTCCTATCTTTATCAGTACACATAAAGGACTGATCATCTGTAAGTGTTTTGTTACGTTTCCAAATGGAAACGTAGATGGAACCTCTGTGGATTTTTCCACACATGTTTTGAGAAATCTGCAGGTAAAAAGCACTGCGTTTTACCTGTGGATTTACCGCGGATTATATGTGGTTTTTGTGCGGATTCCTATAATGGAGCAGGTGTAAACCGCTGCGGAATCCGCACAAAGAATGAACATGCTGCGGAATAAACAACGCAGCGTTTCCGAGCGTTTTTTTCCGCAGCATGTGCACTGTGATTTTGTTTTCCATAGGTTCATGGAAAACAGCTGCAGATCCGCAGCGTCAAAACCGCTGCGGATCCGCAGCAAAATCTGTCACTTTTATGGGGCGAACAATGGCTGGTGGTCTTATGGAGAGAACTGTGGGGGTTGGTCTTATGGAGAGAACTGTGGATGGGGGTCTTATGGAGAGAACTGTGGATGGGGGTCTTATGGAGAGAACTGTGGATGGGGGTCTTATGGAGAGATCTGTGGATGGTGGTCTAATGGAGAGATCTGTGGATGGTGGTCTTATGGAGAGAACTATGGATGGTGGTCTAATGGAGAGATCTGTGGATGGTGGTCTAATGGAGAGAACTGTGGATGGTGGTCTAATGGAGAGAACTGTGGATGGTGGTCTAATGGAGAGATCTGTGGATGGTGGTCTAATGGAGAGAACTGTGGATGGTGGTCTAATGGAGAGATCTGTGGATGGTGGTCTTATGGAGAGATCTGTGGATGGTGGTCTTATGGAGAGAACTGTGGATGGTGGTCTAATGGAGAGATCTGTGGATGGTGGTCTTATGGAGAGATCTGTGGATGGTGGTCTTATGGAGAGATCTGTGGATGGTGGTCTAATGGAGAGATCTGTGGATGGTGGTCTAATGGAGAGAACTGTGGATGGTGGTCTAATGGAGAGATCTGTGGATGGTGGTCTTATGGAGAGATCTGTGGATGGTGGTCTAATGGAGAGATCTATGGATGGTGGTCTAATGGAGAGAACTATGGATGGTGGTCTAATGGAGAGATCTGTGGATGGTGGTCTTATGGAGAGATCTGTGGATGGTGGTCTAATGGAGAGATCTGTGGATGGTGGTCTTATGGAGAGATCTGTGGATGGTGGTCTAATGGAGAGATCTGTGGATGGTGGTCTAATGGAGAGAACTATGGATGGTGGTCTTATGGAGAGATCTGTGGATGGTGGTCTAATAGAGAGAACAGCAGAAGGTGGTCTTATGGAGAGAACTGTGGATGGCGGTTTTATGGGGAAATCAATGGATGGTGGTATTATGGGGAGAACTATCGATGGTGGTATTATGGGGAAAACTGTGGATGGTGGTATTATGGGAAGAACTGTGGATGGTGGTATTATGGGAAGAACTGTGGATGGTGGTATTAATGGAAGAACTGTGGATGGTGAGGTAAAGGAGATATCCGCTACCATGAGATAAAGGAGATATCCGCTACCATAGGATAAAGGAGATATCCACTACCATGAGATAAAGGAGATATCCACTACCATAAGATAGAGGAGATATCCACTACCATGAGATAAAGGAGATATCCACTACCATGAGATAGAGGAGATATCCACTACCATGAGATAGAGGAGATATCCACTACCATAAGATAGAGGAGATATCCACTACCATGAGATAAAGGAGATATCTACTACCATGAGATAGAGGAGATATCCACTACCATAAGATAATGGACATATATACACTAGCATGATATAAAGAAGATATCCTCAGGAGAAGTCACCATTCTCAGAACAGTGGAGGTCCAACACAGCAAATGCCAGAGCAGCCCGGATGGATGGATGAGGATACACCTCGTGGTGACAACTTGCACTTGATTTCCCTATGATGTTGGCCGGAGATGCAGCGTATATTAGGACCTTACTCAGTATTTTTTAGCATGTCACATTAGATGAACCCATCTCACTGTAAGAGCTTTTTAGAGCGATATTTTATTAATGCTCTACCTTACTAATACACTGCAGTGCCGCTAACAGCAGAATATCGCTGTGTGAAGCTTACTGTAATAGCGTCCCCATCACTGAGTGCGCACACGGCCCTACATCAGAGCGATGGCTCATTACATTCATCTCTAGCACTCGTTTATCACAGCAGATCGCTCTATATCTCAGTAGATCGCTTCCTGTCACAGTAGATCGCTCTGTCTCAGTAGATTGCTCTCTGTCACAGTAGATTACTCTGTCAGTACATCACTCCCTGTCTCAGTAGATCCTTTTCTGTCACATTAGCTCACTCTGTCACAGTAGATCACTTTATGTCTCAGTAGATCACTCTCTGTCACAGTTTATCACTTTTTCTCACATTAGAATGCTCTCTGTCACAGTAGATCACAGTCGCCACCTTTACTTTCCTTCCAACCACTCCACGAGTAAGATGCCTTCTCCTTTTATTATCTTTTCTGCCAGTTTGGGACACTTAATTGCCTCCTTAATTTTGCTCTCGGTCCCCTCTCCCAACAAGGAGTTTCATTGAATCACTTTAAAGATTGAGAGAAGCTGCAGCTGCATCCCCCTCCTCCCCTCCTCTACATACCAGATCACTCTACGCTGCTTCTGTTAACTTGAGGAGGTTACTGAACATTTACAGGGGATCTATAGGCTGCTGACGGATGAGGAAGACCCGACTAATGTCTACCAAACAAATATTACAAAATTCTATAAAATTATGCACTACCATAAAGAAAAAAAAATTAGGTCAGTTTCAAAATCTTCGTTGGTGGATGCCTCCAATGAATTGCATGACTGCATTCTCATGCGGACCAATGATCTATGTAGGTATTAGACGACGGGCTCCTCGTAAATGATGGAACATTTGTATCGGTGAACTAGATTTAATAGTTTTGGAAAAACTCTAAATTTTCCTACATTTTCTGGACTGCATTGTTTTGAAAGCTGCTGCGTTCTTCATCAGTCTGATGAGGGATCGGGGATTCCTTAATTGCTGCTGGGTTCATACGTCAGAACTGTAGGATCGGGGATTTATTGGCTAGTCCAATGGTTTTTATCAATTGCCAGTATATGATGGTAGAGAAGAACCCGACGTTCGTCAGGATTATTAATACCGCCAGCAGGGAGCGGGCCGGCCACCATAAATCAGAAGGAGGAAACGGCGTGACGAATTGGAGTCAGATTCTAATTAGACAAAGATCTTTATGACATCGTTTTCTCGGGGATCAGTTTGACTGGTTAAGTGACCTGTGGTCAATTCCATCGATGATTTATGTCACCGACCCTTTACCTCTCAGCCCTGTAAAATACCTTTTATTATAATGAGTTTTGCCCAGTAATCATTTTCTGGGCTGTTCATACAGATAACTCAGAAATATTGTACATACCGTATTTCACGCAGGATGAGTGATATGTAATCTTCTGTAACAGCTCAGTAAAGATGGATTCTGCTAACCCTTTCTTGCCGAAAAATGATCAGTGCAGTCCGGTGAGTATTCAATGGCATCGTGTGATCAGCGCCGTTGTGACGAGGAGATCGCCCAAGGAATAACTGCACCTCCCTCGCCCACGCAACTTAATTAACTTTTAGCCAAGATCAATCATGGCACTATATGGCAGTTTTATTTGAGCGCTGTAATGAAGTTTTACTTGGATACCATATGACAGATGTATTTCAGCACTATATTGCAGTTTTATTCAAGGACTACATGGCAGTTTTATTTTAACACTATGTGGCAGTTATATCTGAGCACTATATGGCTGTTTTATTTGGTTAATATATGACAGTTTTACTCAGGCACTTTATGACCATTTTTTTAAGAACTATATTTGAGCACAATAAGGAAGTTTTATTCAGAGACTATATGGCAGTTTTATTTGTCATATACAGCCTGAATACTGCCCTATAGTCACCGAATAAAGCTGCCATAAATTGCTCAAAAAAAACCTGCCATATAGTCCCTGAATAAAACTGCCATATTATGCTCAAATAAAACTGCCATATAGTCCCTGAATAAAACTGCCATATTATGCTCAAATAAAACTGCCATATAGCCTCTGAATAATACTGCCATATAGTCCCAGAATAAAATTGCCATATAGTGCAAAATAAAACTCCCACATAGTGCTCAAAAATAACTGCCATATAGTGCCTGAATAAAGCTGCCATATAGTCCCAGAATAAAACTGAAGTACAATTCTCAAATAAAACTGCCATATAGAGCAGAAATAAAACTCCCATAGAGTACTTAAAAATAGATGCCATATAGTTCCTGAATAAAGATGCCATATAGTCCCAGAATAAAACTGAAATACAATGCTCAAATAAAACTCCCATATAGTGCAGAAATAAAACTCCCATAGAGTGCTAAAAAATAACTGCCATATAGTCCCTGAATAAAGATGCCATATAGTGCCGAAATTAAACTCTTGTATAGAGCTAAAAATAACTGATATGTAGTTCTTGAATAAAACTGTCAGGTAGTGCTGAAATAAAACTCCCATATAGTGCTCAAATATAACTGCCATATAGTTCCAAAATAAAATTGTCATACAATGCTCAGTTTTATTTGAACGCTGTGTGGCGGTTTTATTTCAGGTCTATATAGCAGTTTTATTGGGACACTATATAGCAGTTATATTTAGCTGTGCAGGTTTAATCGCAGTATTAGCTTGATCGTTTTTCACGTACCCATACTATCCATGTTTTTAACTAGTAGAATTTGTACCGAGCATAGTATGGGGCCGTTCACATGGTTGATTTTTTTTTTGCAGTCCGTGCAAAATCTCGGACACGGGTCCGTGTGGGGTATGTATTTAGCGCTTCACTATATATTGGCATTGATGACAGTGGTTTCACGCAGCTGTCTGGTGGCGGGTTAGCACATTGCCATGTTTGTGGCTGTTTTCGGGCTCCTGTAGCTCCATCTTGTGTGAGCATCGGATACCGCATGATGGCTGAGCGTTTCGGAAGGGGTAATCATCAGCTGAGCAGAATGCTCGCAGTAATCCATTAGTAACGCTCGGGACTCGAGTCGCTATCCGCCTGGACTGTCCTATTTAAGGCGGCGCAGTCTCATTGGTACTGGCACGCTTTATCGGTATATTACAAGCTACAGAGTGCGGTACGTACATGCAGCCAAGGGGTTGACCTGCTGTCAGTGCTATCCTCTAGGGGGCACTACAGTCAATTAGCCCCCAACCTGTTAACAGCAGCAGTCAGGGACGCCGATTAGCAGTTGCCGATCCTTAAAGTGAATTGTAACCGTGCGCTACTTTCTCACAATTAACGTCAATTAATAAAGCCGCGCTGCTTCCCCCAATAATATGTGGTTAGCCCATCGATCTCGGCCCAATAGTCCTGGGTGCCAGCCAGCGCCATTCCTTTATTACTATGTAGCTGCAATTCCAGGGCCGTGATTAATGTATCCTGAATCAGAGGGAAAGATTTATCCACACGTCTTCCTGGAATCTATTGTCAGATTTCACCTCCTGGAGGTTCCCCCGAGGAATCGTCTAAATATCTCATCTGCGTCCCACAGAATAGTGATAACCCTAAGAGCCGGAACGCAGCATGGCGTTTATAAATGTCGGCTGCCACCGCTCTACATGCTGTGCGGGCTGCAGGCTCTGGATCTCGTATCATTGATAAGAAATATGTTATACACTCGTACGCTCTTTGTTTTTTTTTTGTTTTTTTACTTCTCCTTTATATATCTCCAGATGAGTGGCCCGAGATGAGCCCCTTTGAAAAAATAAATAAAACTTTGAGACACTCTGCTGGGAGATGTTTATGTTATAGGTGTCTACATGTGGACATCTAGTGGCTGTGATGTGAATTGCAGCCTGTCGTGCGTTTGCCAAGTATATTGCGGTATTAGGCTACGTTCACATTAGAGTTGCGTCAGGCGCAGCCGCGGCGACGCATGCGTCATGCGCCCCTATATTTAACATGGAGGGCGCATGGACATGCGTTGCACTTGGGTTTTGTGACGCATGCGTCACTGTGGTGCATGCGTCAGGGCACAGAGGACGCTGCATGATGCAGTTTTTTCTGCGCCAAAAACCATGCAAAAGTGGACGCATGTGTCACAAAACGCTGCGTTGTGCATACGTTTACATTTGCGTTGTGCGTTGCGTCGCCGACGCTGCACCGCACAACGCAAATGTGAACGTAGCCTTATTGTAGGTGCGTTGTGAGAAATTGGAGTCCATTACCAAATTCCCCAAAAGGTTATGGTGGACACAGCTGTACGCTGCTGTGTAGAATAATGCTGTAGACCACAAATGTTAAGGTATTTGTAGGGGCGCAATGATCGTGGTAGCAGAGGGTGCGACTGCGACCTGGCCCGTGCAAGAGGGGGCCCCGCTGACGCCAGCACCTATTTAAGCTGGATGGGCAACCAAGGACCCCATTCAGCTGAACTGTATTGCAGTGCAGAGACTCACCGAGTCCCTGCACCGCAATAAACGCTGCCGGCCAATCAGAGGCCTGTAGCTGATGTCGGGGCGGTGCATAGCAGTGACGTCACAGGCGGTGCATATCAGTGAAGTCATCCGTCGCCCATAGCAGGCACGATGAGCTCAGCTACTGTCCTCTGCGCCATCTATAGAAGAGGATGTCGTGGGAGTGGGGGAAGGTGAGAAGAATCGTTTTGAGATTTTTTTACATATCTTAGAGAACAGTAACAGAACTGGGATCATTATTACAGGATGGGCCCAGAATGGGACACATATTACTGGAAGGGGCCAGGATGGGAACATTACACCAGAATGGGGGACATTATTACTAAAAGAGATGGGGTACATTACAATTGGATGGGGGACATTATAACTGGAGGGGGCCCAGGATGGGGACATTACACTAGGATGGGGGATATTATAACTGGAAGGGGCCCAGGATGGGGACATTACACTAGGATGGGGGACATTGTTACTGAAAGGGGCCAAGGATGGGGACATTACACCAGAATGGGGGACATTATTACTAAAAGAGGCCTAGGATGGGGAACATTACAGTAGGATGAGGGACAATAGAACTGGAAGGGTCCAGGATGTGGACATTACACTAGGATGGGGGATCTTATTACTGAAAGGGGCCCAGGATGGGGACATTACACTAGGATTTGGGACATTGTTACGGAAAATGGCCCAGGGTGGGGACATTACACTAGGATGGGGGACATTGTTACTGAAAGGGACCCAGGATGGGGACATTACACTAGGATGGGGGACATTATTACCAAAAGAGGCCTAGGATGGGGGACATTGCACTAGGATGAGGGACCTTATTACTGTAATGGGCCCAGGATGGGGACTTTACACTAGGATAGGGGACCTTATTACTCAAAGGGGCCCAGGATGGAGACATTACACTAGGATGGGGGACATTGTTACTGAAAGGGGCCCAGGATGGGGACATTACACTAGGATGGGGGACATTGTTACTGAAAATGGCCCAGGATGGGGACATTACACTAGGATGGGGGACATTACACTAGGATGGGGGACATTGTTACTGAAAGGGGCCCAGGATGGGAAAATTACACTAGGATGGGGGACATTGCTACTGGAAGGGGCCCAGGATGGGGAACATTATAACATGAAGGGACTAAGGATTGGGGACATGATGGCAGGAAGGAGGCTAGAATGGGGAACATTATACCAGGAAGGGTCTCAGTAAATTGTACATTATTACTGTAAAGGGCCCAGGATGGGGAACATTATACATATTATTGCAAGGGGCCCAGAATAAGGGACATCATTGCAGGAAGGGCACAGAATGGGGGACGTTATTTCCAGAGGGGACCCAGGATGGAGAACATTGTACCAGGAAGGGTCCCAGGATGTTAGACATTACTACTGAAAGAAGCCTAGGATAGCAAACATTCCAACAGGAAGTTGGACATTATTGCTGCATGGTACTCAGGATGGGGGACATTATTACTTGAATTGGAAATTGAATGGAGGACATTATACCAGGAAGGGGCCCAGGATAGGTGACATTATTACATTATGGGGACGACAACATGTATGTCTTTATAGGATTTAGAAACCTGCACAATGGACCATACATCTGACCAACATGCAGGAGGGGGCCCTGGTCCATATTTTGCACCGGGCCCATTGGACTCTAGTTACGCCACTGGGTGTATGTCAACCTTTTACAGAGACAATTAATCTGCAGTAAATTTGAAAATAAATGACTTACACTAAGTATTATGCTTTAAAACGCATTTTACAATTCTGAAAGCTTCAGAGCTGAAATCACAACGCCTCCATTGCTAGGGTGTTGCATTCCAGAAGTGAAGTCTGTTCACTGGGTATCTATTCTAGAACATCTCCTGTTTACACGGGCAATTTGCTGCTGATACTGAGGCTTTTTCAGCTTTCTCACATCGAAACAACAATTTTGCTTGTTTGTCGGGTGTTTGCCAGCCAGTTTCGACAGGCGGGTGTGAGAGTTTCTAGGAAAGCTCATTTCCCAATATTTTTTGGGCTTGTCTAAATGGGTCATGATGACCATCACACTGCATAATAAGAGTACGGATGTGCTGTTAGGACCGTGTCTGCCAACTGCTTACAGTAACATCCAGCAGAATTCTGATTGCAGCTCTGGACTATAATACACGGTGTTAGTATCAGATATGTATTGGACTGTATAAGCAGATTCCCCAAAAGGTATTTACATTATTTGTGTATATAAATGGTAAAATGGTGTGTAAAGATGGGTGTATGTTTTCACAACACATACAGTATATGAACATAGATGGATACACGGGGGTCTTATATATACTTTTATATTTACTAGGCCCTATTATCGCTATCATATTTCATCCATAATGTACATTACTCTACGACAAACCTCAGGTTTTGTCAGAAAAAAATAGAAAAACATATTTCCTACTAATGAAAACTTCCCTCTGGGTGCTCAGAATCAGAGGGGTCAATATAATAGATTTTAATGCACCTAGAAAGGCAGTAGATCTATTGTTAATGTGCGTGTAAAGCTATGTGCTGCAGAGAAACAATATATGCAGCGCACACATATACACAACACTGCTGCACACACCATAGATGCAGACTCAACTCTGCTGTACAAACAGATAGCTCTGCAGCATACACAGCTCTGCAACATATACACACACAGCTCTGCTACATGCGCACGCACACAGCTTGACTACATACACACACCTATGTAACACACATAGTTTTGACACACACACACACAACTCAGCTACATGTGCATATACATAATTCTGCTTCACCAACTCACAACTCAGCTACATACACACACACACACACACACACCTCATAGACTGGACATGCAGCTTTAGTGATGTACTAGTTAGTTTCTCTCCTGCACTGCACCAATCAGACTGATCAGTGTCAGGCAGGAGGAGAGAGAACTTTTACCTCACTGATCATTAAAGGCGATGTGTCGGCTTCCTCCAAGATCATAAGAAGCTGCCTTGGATCTATAAGTCACACACTTTTTAGCAAGGTAATTTCTTGCTAAAGAGTGCATCTTATAGTCCAAAGAATACAGTAATCATTTATCATGTTCTTAGAATTAGATTTTGAGGGGAACATGCCATCAATAGATCAGGATTTGTTAAAGGGGTTGTCTAGTCAAAACTGATAAGTCTGCAGTCACGCTGTGTGACTGCAGACATATGAATCCCCCAAGTGGATGCACTGCGCACTGCGGGGATTTGCAAGTTTCAGACCCAGGAACAGAGAGTATATATGCATTATACATATACCTGGCCAGTGGACACGGCCTCGCTTTCTATACAAGTGTACGGAGCGAGGCCGAAGCCAACTTGTCGGGAGTATGTATAGCATATATATACCCTCCGCTCCGGGTCTGAATCTGGCGAATCCCCACTGCACACATTGAATGGGCTGGGATGGATCGGTTTTGACAGGACAACCCCTTTAAATATTCTAAATATATCTGAAAGAAATTAAATTATTTTTTTCTATTATCCTTGTCACATAAAATATATATGTGTGTGTGTGTGTGTGTGTGTGTGTGTGTGTGTGTGTGTGTGTGTGTGTGTGTGTGTGTGTGTGTGTGTGTGTGTGTGTGTGTGTGTGAATGAAATCTTGCAGGTTTTACTTTAGCTTCCGAGATTAATATTGGGCCGACACATCTTGTTCTGTATAGATCAATATGCAGTCGCATTGTTATTCTCCAATACATGTAGATAACTCAGAATCCACCATTCACAAAAGGTGATGTCACAGCTCACCTCCTCCTCATGTATAATCACAGGTAACACCTTTTCTATATACAGTAGATAACACAGGATCCACCATTCCCAATAGGTGATGTCACAGCTCACCTCCTCCTCCTGTACAATGACTGATAACACCTCTATATACAGTAGATAACAGAATGCACCATACACAATAGGTGATGTTACAGCTCACCTCCTCCTCCTCCTGTACAATGACTGATAACACCTCTATATACAGTAAATAACACAGGATCCACCATTCCCAATAGTTGGTGTCACAGCTCACCTCCTCCCCCTCCTGTACAATGACTGATAACACCTCTATATAAAGTAGATAACACAGGATCCGTTCACAATAGATCCTGTCACACCACACCTCCTCCTCCTGTACAATGACTGATGACACCTGTATATACAGTAGATAACACAGGATCTAGCCTTAACAATAGGTGATATCACAGCTCACCTCCTCCTCCTGTATAATGACTGATAACACCTCTATATACAGTAGAGAACACAGGATTCACCATTCACAATAGGTGATGTCACAGCTCACCTCCTCTTCCTGTACAATGACTAATAACACCTCTATATACAGTAGATAACACAGGATCCACTATTCACAATAGGTGATGTCACAGCTCACCTCCTCCTCCTCCTGTACAATGACTGATAACACCTCTATATACAGGAGATAATACAGGATCTACCATTCACAATAGGTGATGTCACAGCTCGCTTCCTCCTCTTCCTGTACAATGACTAATAACACCTCTATATACAGTACATAACACAGGATCCACCATTTACAATAGGTGATGTCACAGCTCACTTCCTCCTCTTGTGCAATGACTGACTTTATAAAGTGATCACACTGCAAAAAGTGAAAGTCCAATAGTGGGACTAAGTAAAAAAGTGAAAACATTTTTTTAAAAAATGTCCAATTATATATTTTTTTAAATCACAAAATAATAAAAAAATAAAAATGTATATTGTACTTATAAATAAGTATTTTTGTGAAAAAAAAAGTGCACATGCAGCGCCCCAGAGTCCTGGTCGTTGCAGTAATGTCATTCTTCTACCAGTGGGAGTGATATTACGTCTGATGGCAATAAAGGAGATCTTTCTACCAGGTATCACAAACCATACACCACACTTCACACTCCAGACCACCAGGGGGAGCCTTGCTCCTATCTATTAGGGCACTCCTCGCAGAAGGGTAAAACTGGTGGGCTGGATAGAAAGTGAGAGAGAAGCTGACTTGGCTTTGCCCAGGCAACACCTGTCAGGCAGACAGGGGGAAAGGAGGAACATCGGAGCTGCAGACAGAGGGTCCCTGACAGGGGTGGGATTCTGTCAGAGGCCTAGCTAGACAGAAAGACACGGAGCTGCGCCTGCCCCACGTGCGGCAGCATCCTAAGAAAGGACACGAAGAGAACTGTGTTGTAGAGAGTGAGAAACGAAGTCACAGCACAAGGAGATAACACCAGAAGGAGTTCTGCCCTGTAATAGGCTGCCTCCTTCTGAGGCGCGTAGCCGGTGGCCGGAACACCGAGGGAGCGACCGTCTCTAAGCCTTGCTCCAGAGACCGGCAGGACAGTCAATTCCATGTTGGCTGCCTGACCTTAATACCTAAGAAGACACGGTGGCAACTTGTGGGGATCGGGGCATCTCTAGGGTCCCTATAAACAAGCCTCAGGCCATCAGTCATACGGGTTTGTCCGATCCACACCATCTGGGGGACAGAGATGAAGAAATAACATCTAGAACATCCACGAAAGTTGTGAGGACCTTTTCGAGAAGCTCAGCAGGGAGGTACTATAACACACAGGCGCTAGAGGAAGGCTACTGATTTCCACCTGGATAAGGGGACTCTGGATTTGCCTTCAGACCGGCTGGACTCTGCCTACCCTGTGGTCTGTACCCTGGACTGTGGATGCTGAAGTCTTCAGTAAAGGTAAAGAGACTGCAACCTTGTGTCCTCGTTATTCACTGCGCCTTACATCATCCACCATCACTGTCTACACCATCTGGGAAGCCCTGGGGATACACTTCACCTGTGGGAAGGCATACCAACTAGCTGCCATAACACCACCCCAGCGGACCCCTCACAGCAGCGTCGGTCACCCTGACCGAATACCACAGGTGGCGTCACGAACTTCCCCTTTAAAGACCTTTCCCAAAACCATATATATAAACTCTTTTACTGGACACCCCCTGAGGGCCACGGACCGGGTCAGCCACTGTGACATCCCCGAACCAGAGGACCCGATACCGATTACCCCATTGCCCTAACCTGGGGGCGATCCACACATATTTGATATCAACGCATCCGTAACGACCGGCCTATAAAACTGTCTCACTAGTTAACCCCTTCAGTCAATACCGTAAAAAATATATAAAAATGAGGCAAAAAAATGTTGCTTTTTCACATATTTCCAAACAAACATTGGAATAAAATGTGATCAAAAAAACGAATGTAAATAAAAATGGTTCAGTTGAAAAAATCATCTTGTCCTACAAAAGCATGTTGCCATACAGCTCGATCAGTGAAAAAATGTAAACAAGTTATAGCTCTCAGAATGAAGCCGTGCAAAACTAATTATTTTTACTATTAGTTTTTATTGTGTAAAAGCAAGATATCATAAAAAAGTGATATTTCTGTAATTGTATTGACCCAAAGAATATAGCTGCCTTCCTGAATTGCTGGTTTTGTTTATTCTGCCTCCCAAAAACTGGAATACAAAGCGATCAAAAAATGTCAAAGATGTACTCACATGACACAGTTGGAAAAATTATAACTCTAAAAATATGATGATAACTAATTTTTGCAATAAAAAGTGTTTTTTAGTGTGTGACAGCAGCGATACATAAAAAACTATATCAATCTGGCATCGCTGTAATTGCACCGACCCAAAGAATAAAGTCACCCAATCACTTATACCGCACAAGGAACAGTGTAAAAAATAAATAAAACCAATTCTTCACCTGCTGTTGGTTTGCTCATTCTGCCTCCCACGAATCACAATAAGGCTCGGCACACATTTATCCTGCGCACTGCGCTGAGCTCTTACACCGGGGTTTTCGTGCAATTCTCTGAAATACATGGTTCAGAAGGAAACCATGGCAGAAGATTCTCTACAATGAGGCAGATGGAGGCATTGTGGACACCATCTGTCCTATGACCCGGCGGTGTCCGTCTTTTTAAGCATGCATAAGAGTGCCATCGGCCACAATTTTGTGCACTTTTGAAATGAAGGAAACTGCTGAACAGAGGTCAGATGGAGACCAGAGTAACTCTGCTGCCTCATTATAGCGAATGGATTCCTCGGGGGTTTCATCTGAGTCACGTAATTCAGAGATTTAGAGGGAAACCCCAAAGTAAGTGCTCAGCATAGAGCACAGGATAAATGTGACCCTAAATGCTGTGTAAAAGCTTCAACTGAATCCACAAAAAAGGCAAGTCTCCACTCAGGTGGGTCATCTGTTAATGGAAATATAGGGGGCTTCCACGTTACTGGTAGTACAAAGGCTCTGGTAAAGCACTATGGTTCCTCGCCCCCCAAAAGAAATCCAGCAAATTCTGTACTCCCAAATCCAAATACCAGAAGCACAAGCTGGGCACTACCACGTAATGGACACTACAACATACTGGGCACTACAATGGCAGCTTGCAACTTACTCAGTAACATCCACTGCTTCTTGTTCCTGGAAAACACCCAGGAAGTCAATATTGTCACTACACCTGTAGATAAATTCCCAAAGGGGAATCATTTCCAAAATTGGGTCACTTGAGGGGGGATTCTGCTCTTCTAGCACTTAGGGCCCCTCTTTATATGGAGTCGGCAAACTATTCTAAAAAAATGTGGGCTCCAGGAGGCAATTAGCACTCCGTCCCTCCCGAGTCTAAGCAGTACTGTACAGCCACATATGGGGTATTTCTACATTCAGCAGAAATTGTTGGACACATTTTGATGCCATTTTTACGCATTTCCCAGTGTGAAAATGTAATCTCTGGGACTAACCCAAAATTTTTGTGGTAAAAATGTAATTGTTATTTCTCACTGCCCAATGGTATAAAATTCTGTGACACACCTCTGGTATCAATATGATCACTGCACCCCTAGATGAATTCATTGAGAGGTGGGGTCACTTATGGAGGGTTCTGCTGTTCTGGCACCTCAGGGGCTCTCCCAGTGGGTCATAGCACCCTCAATCCATAACACTAAAATCAGCTCCTTCCTTTCTGAGCTTTGCACTCTGCCAGAAAAGTAGTTCACGACTACATGTAGGGTATTGGCGCACGCAGGAGAAATTGCACAACAAACTCTGAGGTTCATTTTTTCCTACTAGCCCTTATGAAAATTAAAAATTTGGGGCTAAAACAACATTTTAGCAGCAAAAATGTAATTATTCTTTCTTCACCGCCCAATGGTATAAAATTCTGTGAGGCACATGTGGTGTCAATATGCTCACTGCACCGGTATATGAATGTATTGGGGAATAATGTCACTTAGTGGGGGTTTCTGGCACCTCAGGGGCTCTGACAATGTGACATGGCACCCTCAAACCATTCTAGCAAATCTGAGCTCCAATATGGCGCTTCTTTCCTTCTGAGCTTTGCACGGTGCAGTAGTATTCCCCAACATATGGGGTATACGCGTTCTCAGGTGAAATTGCACAACAAATTGTATGGTGCAATTTCTCCTGTTACCCTTGTGAAAATAAAAAAAATTGGCTCTAAAATAAGGAATCTAGTTTCCAAAATGGGGTGACTTGTGGTTGGTTTCCACTGTTTAGGCACATTAGGGGCAACATTGCGTGTACTAATCATTTTAGACAATTTTGCGTTCAAAAAGTAAAACGGCACTCCTTCCCTTCCAAGCCGTGACATACGCCCAAACAGTAGTTTTCCCCCATATATGGTGTATCGGCATACTCAGGATGAATTGCACATCAAATTTTGGGGTCCAATTTATCCTGTTACCCTAGTGAAAATAAAAAAATGGGGCTAAAAGAACATTTTTGCGGGAAAAAATAGATTTTTTTATTTTCACGACTAAACGTTATAAATTTCTGTGAAGCACCTAAGAGTTCAAGGTGATCACCACACATCTAGATAAGTTCCTTGAGGAGTCTAGTTTCCAAAATGTGGTTACTTGTGGGGGTTTCCACTGCTTAAGTACATCAGGGGCTCTCCAAACGCAACATGGCACTCTCGATTCCAGCCAATTTTGCTTTCAAAAAGTCAACCGGCGCTCCTTCCCTTCCGAGCCCTACCATGCGCCCAAACAGTAGTTCTCCCCACAAATGGGGTATCGGTGTGCTCAAGAGAAATATTACAACAAATTTGGGGGTCCATTTTCTTTTGCTACAGTTTCGACAATAAAAAAAAATTGGATTTCCTTCCACATTCCATTAATTCTTGTGAAACACCTGAAGGGTTAATAAACTTCTTGAATGTGGTTTCGAGCACCTTGAGGGGTGCAGTTTTTAGAATGGTGTCACTTTGGGGTATTTTCTGTCATATAGACCCCTCAAAGTTATTTTATATGTGAGGTGGTCCCTAAAAAATGGTTTTGTAAATTTTGTTGGAAAAATTAGAAATCGCTGGTCAACTTTTAACCCTTCTAACTTCCTAAGGAAAAAAAATGTATGTGCTGATGCAAATTAGACATGAGGGACATGTTATTTATTAACTATTTAGTGTGGCATATCTCTATGGTTTAAGGGCATAAACATTAAAAGTTTGAAAATTGATACATTTTCTACATTTTCGCCAGATTTTCTATTTTTTTTTTCTGCAAATAAATGCAAGTCATATCGAAAAATTTTTTACACTATCCTGAATTACAACATGTCATGAGAAAATAATCTCAGAATCAGTGGGATACGTTGAAGCGTTCCAGAGTTATTAACACATAAAATGAATTGTAAAATTCTAAAGTCTTAAAGTCTTCTCACACTGCGGGCTACATCCACGTCTGTTCCAGATGTGGCCATCCTATTATAACTGATGATATCCGCAGACACGTCCCACTGACCGTCATCCTCTTCTGCATGCTACGGCAATATGACTGTGATATATAGATTATATCCAGTGCTATGACGCATATACAGCTATCTCCTAGCTGACGCTGCACTCTGCGATGAGGGTCCCCCAGTGATAGGTATATTATACACTAAAGACAGGCACAGCAGATCATGCACCATATTGATTCTTGAGAAGACAAAAAGCTGCATCTTTTTTACATTTGTGGTAGATTTTCTATACTAATCCTTTCATAAAGGGTTGTCTTGTTTTGGAGACAGGTTTTTTTATTTAAATGGATGTATTTGGGTCAAAAAAGGATTTTTGCAATTGGGTTTCATTAAAAATTTTGCACAGTTTGCCTGCTATAGCCTCCGTGCTGTACTGTCTGCAGAATGAGTTCATGTAATTCTTTTATCTGTTCTTTTCTGAGCTCCTCTCCCTTGATTTATCAGCACAAATCACATCAATGTTGAGGATGTAGGGAAACAAGGAGCCTGTAAAAGCAAAATGGTGCAACATTTTGAATGAAATACAATATATTTTATGGCTCCCCCCTAGTGGTAGCTGGAGTCAGCCAAAATGTCACTTATTAATTCCTATGTATATGCAATGAATTTGTTGATCTGTATCAGAAACGTGAAGCATTGACTGCTATGCTTGTTGCAGAGCTGTGTGTGTCTATATATGCATATGTAGCAGAGCTGTGTGTCTATATGTGTATATGTCGCAGAGCTGTGTGCATACAGTACAGACCAAAAGTTTGGACACACCTTCTCGTTTAAAGATTTTCTGTATTTTCATGACTATGAAAATTGTATATTCACACTGAAGGAATCAAAACTATGAATTAACACATGTGGAGTTATATGCTTAACAAAAAAGTGTGAAACAACTGAAATTATGTCTTACATTCTAGGTTCTTCAAAGTAGCCACCTTTTGCTTTGATGACTGCTTTGCACACTCTTGGCATTCTCTTGATGAGCTTCAAGAGGTAGTCACCGGGTATGGTTTTCACTTCACAGGTGTGCCCTGTCAGGTTTAATAAGTGGGATTTCTTGCCTTATAAATGGGGTTGGGACCATCAGTTGTGTTGTGCAAAAGTCTGGTGGATACACAGCTGATAGTCCTACTGAATAGACTGTTAGAATTTGTATTATGGCAAGAAAAAAGTAGCTAAGTAAAGAAAAACGAGTGGCTATCATTACTTTAAGAAATGAAGGTCAGTCAGTCCGAAAAATTGGGAAAACTTTGAAAGTGTCCCCAAGTGCAGTGGCAAAAACCATCAAGCGCTACAAAGAAACTGGCTCACATGAGGACCGCCCCAGGAAAGGAAGACCAAGAGTCACCTCTGCTTCTGAGGATAAGTTCATCAATCACCAGCCTCAGAAATCGCAGGTCAACAGCAGCTCAGATTAGAGACCAGGTCAATGCCACACAGAGTTCTAGCAGCAGACACATCTCTACAACAACTGTTAAGAGGAGACTTTGTGCAGCAGGCCTTCATGGTAAAATAGCTGCTAGGAAACCACTGCTAAGGACAGGCAACAAGCAGAAGAGACTTGTTTGGGCTAAAGAACACAAGGAATGGACATTAGACCAGTGGAAATCTGTGCTTTGGTCTGATGAGTCCAAATTTCAGATCTTTGGTTCCAACCACCGTGTCTTTGTGTGAGGCAGAAAAGGTGAACGGATGGACCATACATGCCTGGTTCCCACCATGAAGCATGGAGGAGGAGGTGTGATGGTGTGGGGGTGCTTTGCTGGTTACACTGTTGGGGATTTATTCAAAATTGAAGTCAAAGAGTGTGCAAAGCAGTCATCAAAGCAAAAGGTGGCTACTTTGAAGAACCTAGAATATAAGACATATTTTCAGTTGTTTCACACTTTTTTGTTAAGTATATAATACCACATACCAACACATATATAATACCACATAACACCACGTTCATAGTTTTGATGCCTTCAGTGTGAATTTACAATTTTCAGTTATGAAAATAAAGAAAAATCATTAAATGAGAAGGTGTGTCCAAACTTTTGGTCTGTACTGTATGTATATATGCATCTGTAGTAGAGCTATGTGTCTATATATGCATATATGTGTGTGTCCATATGTCCTGGTAGCAGAGCTGTGTGTGTCTATATGTGAATATGTAACAAAACTGTGTGTCTATATATGCATATTTTGCAGAGCTGTGTGTGTCTATATGCGCTTGTAGCAGACCTGTGTGTCTATATATGGATCTGGAGCAGAGCTGTGTGTGTCTATGTATGACTATGTAGCAGTGCTTTGTGTCTTTATGCGTATATGCAGTAGAGCTGTGTGTGTCTGTATATGAATCTGTAGCAGAGCTGTTTGTGTATGTATGCATATGTAGCAGAGCTGTGTGCCTATATGTATATATGTAGCAGTGCTATGAATGTATGTATATGTGCTTATGTCGCAGAGCTGTGTGTGTCCATATATGCATATGTAGCAGAGCTGTGTGTGTTTATATGCATATGCAGCAGAGCTGTGTGTGTCTATATGCATATGCAGCAGAGCTGTGTGTGTCTATATATGCATATGCAGCAGAGCTGTGTGTGTCTATATGCATATGCAGCAGAGCTGTGTGAGTCTATATATGCATATGTAACAAAACTGTGTGTCTATATATGCATATTTTGCAGAGTTGTGTGTGTCTATATGTCCTTGTAGCAGAGCTGTGTGTCTATATATGCATCTGTAGCAGAGCTGTGTGTGTCCATATATGCATATGTAGCAGTGTTTTGTGTCTTTATGTGTATGTAGAAGAGCTGTGTGTGTCTGTATATGAATCTATAGTAGAGCTGTTTGTGTCTATGTATGCATATGTAGCAGAGCTGCGTGTCTATGTGCATGTAGCAGAGCTGCGTGTCTATGTGCTTGTAGCAGAGCTGCGTGTCTATATGTGTATATGTAGCAGTGCTATGACTGTATGTATATGTGCTTATGTAGCAGAGCTGTGTGTGTCTATATGTGCATATGTAGCAAAGCTGTGTGTGTATGTACATGTACCTATGTAGCAGAGCCATTACTGTGCAAATGCCACAAAGTATCTCTCCTACAATACGCAAAACAACACAGAGACAAGGCTGAAAACTTCTGGAACAAGGTAATTTGTAGTGATGAGACCAAAATTGAACTTTTTGGCCACAACTATAAATGTTGTTTGGAGAGAGGTCAACAAGGCCTATGATAAAAGGAACACCACTCCTACTGTAAAGCACGGAGGTGAATCACTGATGTTTTGGGATGTGTGAGCCACAAAGGCACAGAAAACTTGGTCAAAGTTGAAGGAAAGATAAATGCAGCACGTTATCAGCAAATACTGGAGGCAAATTTGCAATCATCAGCCCGGAAGCTGCGCATGGGACCTACTTGGACGTTCCAACATGATAACGATCCATGACAACACAAGGCTAAGTCGACCTGTCATTGGCTACAGCAGAACAAAGTGAAGGTCCTGGAGTGGCCATCTCAGTCTCCTGACCTCAATATCATTGAGCCACTCTGGGGAGATCTCAAGCGCACAGTTCATGCTAGACAGCCCAGGAATTTACAGGCACTGGAGGCTTTTTGCCAAGAAGAGTGGGCAGCTTTACCATCTGAGAAAATAAAGAACCTCATCCACAAATACCACAAAAGACTTCAAGCTGTCATTGATGTTAGAGGGGGCAATACACGGTATTAAGAAAAGGGGTGTGTAAACTTTTGATCAGGGTCATTTAGATGTTTTGGGTTGTCATTATGATTTAAAAAGAGAAATCACTGTAGTTTGACAATAAATGGCTTCACCCAACCACTAACCACGAAAGGCGAAGAAAGCAAAAATTCTGCCGGGGTATGTAAACTTTTGAGCACAACTGTATTTATGACTTATCCATTCAATAGATCTATGCTTCCCTATAAAACAGGCATATTACTGTATAAAGACCCTCCAGATAATGTCAGGGTTTTCGTCTGCTCGATAGGGAAGATCAAAGTCCCAAATATGTTTCCTGCCGTCAGCGTAATTTATACATGAGGGATCAGTGGGTAAAGGGATTTCTCCTTTCCTTGTCATGTGCGTCAGTGCGTCAGACCCTAAAATGCTGTGTCTAATGCTCTTATGTGATGTCGGGGTGTAATGAAGTCCTGATGTTATAGAAAGGAGCAAAAGGATAAACATGAAAGCGCTTCTGACGCGCCGTCTCATCGGATTCCCGGGGTATTCATTTATATTCCATGGTGAGGGGCGGGAAAGACTACAAGATTATTAGATGGAGCAAGACTGGATCTGACCATGATAATGAGGTGTCCAGTAGGACATCCATATCCGTGCGGATTACGCAAACCCAACCAACCCCGACGTGGCAATGAAAGGAAAAACTGATGCGAGACCGGTACCCATTGCAACGGGATCTTTCAAATTCATGCATCTGTTCCTGCAACTGACCCCTTACAAAATGGTAAATGTTATGTTTTTCAATCCAGGTAATCAGTAGAAACTAGTGAAAAAGTCTTTAACATCAGTTGTCTTCAGTTAAAGGGAATCTGTCAGTAGGTTTTTGTTATGTAATATGAGAGCACCATAAAATAGGGACAGAGACCCTGATTCCAGGGATGTGTCACTTACTAGGCTGTGTTTTGCTGTTTCAATAAAATGAGTGCTTTATCAGCAGGAGATTATCACTACAGGACTATCTTTTTTGTCCCTCCTGGTCCAACCACACCCCCAGTCAATACACAGTGTACACAGAAAGCAGCCAATCAGTGGAGTGGGAGAGGTTATACACAGCTCAGCATTTGAGCTGTGCTAGATCTGCAGCAGAGAAAACTGTGATTTGATCACACCTGCTGCACCCAATAAACTAAGTAAAACGTCACTGGAATCGGAGTCCCTGCCTCTACATTACGCTGTTGTCAGATTACATAGCAAATACCTGCTGACGGATTCCCTTTAAGGCACAAAAACGGATATGAATAACCCGGACATATGAAAACCTGGTCTAAGAGATAGAAAGACATTTATTTAACTTTATATATGTATAAATATCCGACGTGACGCACATGTGACGTCGCACCAGACCAGCTAATCAAAACTAGAGCCGCGGATGCTGGGTGGAAGTAGGGGGTTCTAACTCCTCCAGACTGTTGCCCACAGAATAATGACTTTTGCTACTGGACCGGGTCATGCGAATCGATTCGTACCAATTCTATTCCTAACCATAGAAAACGTTCTTCTCTGTATTTCCACATCTCTCCATCTTTCCTGAGCGGTGCTCCGGCACGGCATCTCATGTGATCACTGTTCTAGAACAACATTTCCTCTGTTTCTCCTCCCGGCTCCCCTGGTTGTTCTAGTGGTACACACTGAGAGCAGGTATCGTTGTAGCTGGTATCACAACCAAGCGGAACCCCCTGAAAGCAACGTTCTACAGTATGTGGTCTATACCGCACATGCGCCCTGTGCTGTACGACTTCATTCAGCACTGTATTTCTGTACCGAAATACAGTAAGAACAAAAATCCCAAAATAATGGTGGTACTGGAACTTGGACAAAATGGACCCCATTGGCGATAATGGGGTCCATTCCGATTCCGTCATGGTGGAAGCCATTTTACCAGACAAATGTTTTTTGGGGAAATAGCGATGAACTCTTCTATATACATAAAATAAATAAAACTACATATGCACTGGCAACGGAAGAAGGAGATTAGTGCTAGAAAGTCAGTGGATTTCAGTACAAATGCTTGACCTGAAAAAGAAGAACTACTGGCGGACATACATGACACTAACCGGGTAAAAACATTAACATGGTGTATGAGTATACAACAGCTGCAGGCTTATACAGTAAAGGTAACTGTGTTGAGTAGACCTCAGGCGGCGTTGTGTTGATTTTTAGCGTTTGTTCCTACTGGAGTGTATGACCTCTCTGGTTTTGTTTTTGTCATTGTTCCCTTTCTGTAATCCGCCATATTGTGATGATGTCGACAACCGTTGCTCTACGTCCCAAGTAAAACAGCTCATTCTTCCACTGATGATTCTGCTGAAAGCTGAAATCCGCAACACTTTGTGGGTTATTACAGATACATTCATTTTGGCTGAATCAAACTATTTGCATTTATTTTACATGAGGGTTTATTCTTTTTATAGGAATACCCTTTAATCAGAACTTGCCTTAATTTACCATAAAACGCGTATATATTGTTCTCTATAAAAAAAAACAAATGTGTCTGCAGGGAGATGTTATTAATACAATTCAGTATGTATACCATCCATGGCATCCATGACCAACGTACACGTTGACGTCAAGCTGTAGGTGACGTATTTGCAGCATAAGGTAGCGGATGCATTTGTGTAATGACAAGGCTCCATCTAGTGCGCTTACACCACCGTGCCACCATCCTGCTATATCACTGCATGGAATCCATAGCACCCTCTGCCCCTGCCTCCAGGGACCTACTACGGTAACATCCTCAGGATATGGTCAATGATTTACCTCTCCCCCTAACAGAAAACTTCTGTATTGTAGGAATGGAAGTAAAGGATCCCCTATAGGGGGGGAATGATTGATCTACATATTGGGATTACATACACGATCCAATAAAGGTAGACATGATACAAACACAGCCTCTCCGCAGTATAACAGCATAAATTATACATTTGTTGCAGCACATGTTTGTTACATTGGATGATCGATTGCTTCATGGCACTTACATCGACATTTCTCATCGATACAAGAACAAGTCAATCCTCCAATGAGTGTTTTTGATAGGACGAGATCGCCCCCTTAAAGGGACGATCGAGTGTGGGGATCACTTGAAGAAAGACTCAAATCTATAAAGTTCAACCTATTATTCAATAGTGTTGATCCAGAAAAAGCTCCAAAAAATTATATCATATAAGAGGGAAAATTAGCATTTTTTTCTGAAAATTTGATATTGACCCATCAAGGGAGGTTCGACCCTTGACACCTCCACTGATCAGCTGACTAAAGGAGCCACAACCCTTAAGTCAGCTAATAAGTAGGAGTGCCATGAGTTGGACCCCCTCCGATGTCCTCTTGATGGCCTGTCTAAATATCAAAGCCCTGGGAACCAACTCCATAACCTCCGGATCATGAACCCATCTCAGATAGCAGGTGCCTCAGTCATTCATTGAGGTCCATATAGATGAGAGCACCCATAACAAGCCAGGAGAGACAACGCTTTTCACAATGCCCACTGTTTTCGTTTGACATCTGAGGTCCTCCAGGGCCAAAACACTCATTAAACCCCCACCGTCTGCTAGCACAAAAATCCCTAGAAGGCCATTAAAGATGTTGCCTACCACAGGCAATGCCATCACATGTAATCACGTACATATCAGCAGCTCTTATCTCACATATGCAACAGCAATTATTTCTACGAGGTTTCCAAACCGTGCTCATCATGGTGAACAAGCAATGGAGGCAGCAACCAAGTAGGAGTTATTTCAGGTGAATTAATTGTAGACATTCAGGTCAGCAGGGAAGGCCGCCAGGATATTAGGAGGAGCACATCTCTCTTGTGATACTACATCACGTATCATTAATAAGACCTCACCGACGGCGCTAGACCCTGTCATGCACAACACAAGCGAGAGGCAACGAGAGGCCAGGGCTGCTCTGCCATCCTTTCACCTCCCCTTGTCCTGGCAGGTGGGCTCACACAGTTTTGATTCAAATGTGCGCCACGAACCTCAATAATAAAATTTGGCAGTAATGCAATAAAAACAGGAGGATCCTGCTGCATCTTTTGTGTTTTTACGCTTTTGCACTGCAATCCCAACAGATCTGCATTTCTGTAAATGTTTCTTTTGCCACGCTACCACCGATATTACAACCATTACAAGTTATTGGCAAGGATCCTCAATGTTTGATGGGACAAGTATGATTTATGGTGGATGTCATGAAGCACAGGAAGCACAATACTCTCAGCAGAGTTGATGTAGTCATCATCCCCAACTTACTGCGTACTCAGCACCCTGCTCTCTCCTTACTATAGTTTCTTACCTTTTTCTTTCGATCACGGGATCGACTTCTTCTCTTCCGGTCGGATTCCTCTTTTTCTTTCTGCTCCGCCAAAGCTTGCGCTTCAACATCCTTGATCTTTTTGAGTTGCTTGGCGGCTTGTGCCATCCTGGTCGAAAACTTAAAGAACCACGGTAAGTAATGGGGACCTGAAACACCCCCACTACCCCCCAAAAGTAGGGGGTCGAATTATTGCCGTTTACACCTCGTAGATATTCCTTTGGCGTGAAGACCAATATGCTGGGGTTCAATGGGATTTCCTTTCTGTCTAGTCACACTCTAGGAGAGAGAATCTTTTATGACTGGTCCATATCTGTGAAGAAGAAAAAACACTCGTTACATAAATCTACGGCATGCGTCTGGCGGACACAGACCCGTTACGGGGTTTTTGGTATCGCTCGTCATGTAGATGGAAGACCTAAAGTTGGGTTTTACAATGTCGGACATCACCCCAAGTCTACACCTGCCCTGAACATTTTGGCCTTTCGCGTACACCGCAAACACTGCGTCCTGCAGACGTCTCTTTCCCGGTGGGACGCAAACATCTTTCTCCCCATCACACGAGCGTCTCCCATTCACTGCAGTGCTTAAGACTGTCTTGTTCCATTATCATCCCATTTTATGTTTCCCTTCCTCAGACACCCGCTACCTCGTACCCCTGCCGTCTGGGCGCATTTGCCCTGTCGTTATTCTCTTCTCCACCTGTCTATGCCACATGCATCCTTCTATCTTTCTGCCTGTGTACATATCACCATCCATCTCCAGTCCTCCTCCAGCAACGATGCTTGTTCCTCCGACATATTATACCTCAGCTATCCGCCTATATCTCCCATCATCCTGGCCAGGCTATCCTGTTTTCTCACCTTTCAGTTCCTCATCCTCATGGCCATTGCCTGCAGATATTCCAGCAGATAGCCCTCTCCTCTGCTGGATGCAGGTCCTACACCATACCTCTGTCCTCTTTCATCTCTCTCCCTCCTTCTATCCCACAAGGTGCAATCCCCCAGCACATACCTCTTCTGCTTCCTCCCCTCTATCTGTCTTTGCTGTGCATCCTGCAGCCTGCGTGCTGTCCCCTCACACTGCAGTGTTGCTGATGCAGGCGAAACACATTGCTTCCTCCTGCATGCTGGTCACCTTCCTGCACTCTCTCCCTCCCGTCTCTCTCCCCCTCTTCCCCTCAGAGCAGAAGGATGGTGGATGCTCAGGCTGCATCTATCCTTTCCTCAGAGTGTGTGCCTGTTTTTGTTTGTGTTCGCTTGTGTGTGCATTTAGTCAGCGTCTGCTGCAGACAGTGTGTGTGGAGGGGGATGAAGGGTCCTCACCAGGATTTCTTCGTATGTATATACGTTCCTACAGAAAAATATGGATCTTAGGATGTCTACATTCAGATCATAGTTACGTAATTACTCACTAGTAGATCATTCAGATGTCTACATTCAGATCATCGTTACGTAAATTAGTGGGTTGACAAAAAAAAGACCTCAACTCGGATTTGATCCGAAGCGATAATTCAGAATATATCAGATTATGTTGAGGGATTTCAATAAGATCCGGCCAATAATCCCACCAGCAGATGTGTCTGGCAGCTCCTTGTCCCCCCTGCTCTATTGTAATGGCACATTGAAGCCTAATATGTGTGGCAAGAAGGGATAACTCTCCGCACGACCAGTATTCCATGGCGAGTATCCCCTATTCGGACCATGATGGCAATTTTTAATGGGCTGTTACCCTTACATCATCCATGCCCCTCACCACTGGTGAGCACAGACAGAAGATGACCCCTGTGAAGATAGACATGGACCCTCTTACCTCTTGGGTCCCTGTGCACCTGCACAGGTTGCACCAATGATATGTTCGCCCCTGCCCCCCACCTCCATAGACACAGTATATTGTCTACAAATCTTTCCAAAATGTGTGTTTTGCCCCAAAATCTTTAGATCTATGACCACCTTTAGAGTAAATTTCTTTCTGTCTCAAAGGGATCCCCGGGTCAACGTTCTAGCCTCGGATCCTTCATAGCAGTGCCACCTAGGCCCAGGTATGGTGGGATCCCAAAGGCTATTCTAAGCCTAAAAAGACAGCAGGATTATAAATATTGGACCCGGGAACTACAGGGTTTTCCCCTGGGATCCAGGTATGACTGATGGTCTTGTCGGAGACCCCTCTCTCTCATCCTCAGTTTTTCATTGCCTTGCACCCTCATGTGACACATAAATATGTGCTGCATCTGCAATATGTTCTGCAGAAAAGCACGAGCAAACAGGGAAGAGAGTTGTGCAGAGAAGGTAGGGAGAGGGTACAGAGATAACAGAAAGAAGGGATAATGCCAGGGATGATACAGAGATAAAGGGAACAGGGCTGATCAAGACTCAGGGATGGAGGATAAGGCAGTCACTTGAAGATCAATGATTGCACTTCCTGGAAAATGGAGAGAGAAAACAGAGAAGAGAGGACAGAGAGTTGAAAGGACAGATATAGATGAAAGAGGAGAAAAGAGAATGCAGAGAACAGAGTGAGTAGAGAGGGAGAGGAGAAAATAAAGAGATGGAAGAGGAGAGAAAGAATGGAGAAGAGAAAAGAGAGTGCTGAGGACAGAGAGAGGGATAAGAGAGGACATAAAGGGGGAAGGAGAGGGAGGACAAAAGAGAAAGCAGAGGATAGAGCGAGGGAGAGGAGAGGAGAGAATATAGAGGGGAAGGAGAGAGAAAGAATGGAGAAGAGAAAAGAGAGTGCTGAGGACAGAGAGAGGGATAAGAGAGGACATAAAGGGGGAAGGAGAGGGAGGACAAAAGAGAAAGCAGAGGATAGAGCGAGGGAGAGGAGAGGAGACAATATAGAGGGGAAGGAGAGAGAAAGAATGGAGAAGAGAAAAGAGTGTTGAGGACAGAGAGAATGGAGAGGATGAAACGGTAGAGATCGAGGGCAAGGAATATAGAAGGCAAAGGAGAGAGAAAACAAGTGAACAGTAAGAAAACAGAGAGCTGGGATAGGAGAGAACATAAAGGGGAAAGAAGAGAGAGGAGAAAAGAGAGGGCAGTGGAACAGAGAACATAGAAAGGACAGAAGAGATAACAGAGGAAAGGGTACTAAAGACAGAGAGAGAGGAGATGTGAGATCAGAGACAGATGGGACAAACAAGTGGACAGGAAAGAGTGCAGGGGAAAAAAGTGTTGAGATCAAGAGCAGAGAACAGGGAAGGGCAAGAAGAGAGAAAAAAGAGAGCAGAGAACATAGAAGGGAAAGGAAAAAGAAAAGAACAGTGGAAAAAAGAGTGTTGAGAACAGAGAATGAAAGTAGAGAACATAAAGGGGAAAGAAGAGAGGGGAAAACAGAGGGCAGAGGAAAAAGTGTAGAGATTGAGAGCAGAGGACAAAGAAAGGAAAGAAGAGAGAACAGAGAGAAAATGGTACTAAAGACAGAGAGAGACAGATGGGACAAACGAGTAGAGAGGAAAGAGAGTAGAGAGGTCAGAACAGAAACAGATGGAGCACAACAGAGAAAAAAGAGGGGAGAGAATTGTGACAATGGGGAGATTAGACTATGGAAAAACTATAGAAAAGGGATTGTACAGAGTAAAGGAGGAGAGAAGCGAGTAGACAGTGCTAGGAAAATATAAGTATAGATGAGAGAGAACATAGAGAAGAGAGAAAAAAGAGAACGGCACAGAGAGAGGCAGAGAGGGAACAACAAAATAAGGAGGGAAGGAATAATACACACAGAAGAGGTGAGAATGGAAAAAAGGAGATGGGTGAGACTACAGAGAGGTGCAGAGATCAGAGATAGAAGAGACAATTCAAAGGACAGAGAGAAGGGATTGTACAGAGGAGCGAAAAGTAGTGACAACACATAAGAGATATGGCTAATCTATTTTTCACAAAGAATTCAAAGTGCAGAGAGGAAAGAGAGCAGAGAGGAGGGAGAAAGAGTACAAAAAAGAGAACAGGGGAGCGGGATTCAGAAGAGAAAGAAGAGAGAGGAGAGGGAGAATAGAATAGGGGAATACTAAGTGCAGAGGAGAGGAGAGAATAGAGAAAGGCAAGAGGATAGAGATAGATTACTAAATTGTAGAGAGGGGAGTGAACAGGGAATGTTCAGAGAGTGGAAAACATAGTAAGAACAAAGAGCAACACACACTTGTAATCTGCTTTCCTCACTAGAGACTCAAAGTACAGTCCACAGAGAGTAATAGAGAGGGAAGAAAACCAGGGGAGAGAAGTAATAGTACAGAGAATAGAGAGAGTAGGGGGGACAGAGAATAACAAAAGGGAGAGCGGAGAAGAGAAGGGAGACAGTTGTACAGTATGGGGAAGGGAGAGGACAGAGAGAAGGGAGAGATACAGAGAAACTATGAAAAGCAGACCAGCCATAAAAAGGGGATTGAAAGAAATGGAGGCGATAGTGGAAGAGCGCACATTCACAAAGGAAACACATATTAGGATTATGGAGTACTGGAGGGAAAAGAACAGACAGCACAAGGAGGTTTTACACTCCTCAATATGAAATTACAACACTAAGAAGGAAAAGTCATGGAGTTCTGGAAATCACAGTATTGATAGACATGTTACTGCCCTGCAAATGATGGCAAAATGGAAACAACATGAGGAGCACATGCAGAAATCCCTGCACTTACAGCCTCGGCAGCTATCAATTTGGTTATTATTCGTTGTCTGAGGAATATTCTGCCGCACTGAATGCACTTGGGCAAATCATCAAGATCCACTGCTGGCAGCTCCCTTTGCAATTGCTGACCAATGACTTTCCAGATGTCCTCGATACTAATGCTGCAGGTCATTTCTCCAAAGTGTCCCAGAAGAACTTTTACCATCACAACAGCACCAGGCCACATGTGGCTGGTGTTATTGTGAGCAGCCTGCAAGGATTAACGTAGTACAATGGTCAGTAGCTTCTCCAGACTTGTCTCCTATGAAGCACATCTGGGACATCATTGGTAGCAAATTACACAGGAGCTGCCAGCAGCAGATCTTGATGATTCACCTAAGTGGTTTCAGTGCCGCAGAACATGTCTCAACAATTAATAACGTCAATGATAACAGCCATGTTGCTCATACTTCATACTGAATAAAATCGAGATGTTTTGAAAATTTTGTTTCCATTTTTCAGCATCTACCTTGTGCCAGTCATTACACTGGCTACCCATCCACTCCAGAATCCAGTACAAAACTACTACCCTCATCCACAAAGCACTCCATGGCTCAGCACCACCCTACATCTCCTCTCTGGTCTCAGTCTACCACCCTACCCGTGCCCTCCGCTCCGCTAATGACCTCAGGTTAGCATCCTCAATAATCAGAACCTCCCACTCCCGTCTCCAAGACTTTACATGTGCTGCGCCGATTCTTTGGAATGCACTACCTAGGTTAATACGATTAATCCCCAATCCCCACAGTTTTAAGCGTGCCCTAAAAACGCATTTGTTCAGACTGGCCTACAGCCTCAACGCATTAACCTAACTATCCCTGTGTGGCCTATTAAAAATAGAAAAAAAACAAAACACATAATCAGGTTCCTTGCATCGTGTTCTCATACACTTTATGCAGTTAATAGCCCTCTGTGTCTGTACTGCTACATACTTAGGCTGTTAACTGGTTCATGCAGCTTTACATGAACACCCGATTCTTACACTATGGCTGGTCCAAATAACTAAAGCAATTGTTACCATCCACCTCTCGTGTCTCCCCTTTTCCTCATAGTTTGTAAGCTTGCGAGCAGGGCCCTCATTCCTCCTGGTATCTGTTTTGAACTGTGCTTTCTGTTATGCTGTAATGTCTATTGTCTGTACAAGTCCCCTCTATAAGTTGTAAAGCGCTGCGGAATATGTTGGCGCTATATAAATAAAAATTATTATTATTATTATTTTCTTAACATGTTATCATCCTGCAATATTCTTAATGCAATGTCGCGTCCTTCTTAGTGTTACTATTTAAATTTTGAGCATAGGTAGAGAGAGGTCTACCAAGAGAAAGAGAGAGAGGTAATCTTAATGGGATAGGTTTTCTAAAAGTTGTTAAAGGCAGAACAGTTTATCCTGCAATTAGGCAACTGGAAATTTACCCAACATTTTAATGTATATCTTGGAGCAGATTTCCATTGGTCTCAAACAATCCCCCAAGTGATATAAAGGAGGGTTTCGGGTTGAAGAAGACGCTGAGTCAACAAGTTTTGTGATATGTTATTAGTTTGTGTGATAGAAGTGCGTGGTGTCAAGTTGAGTCGTCAACAGGGCAGTGGGGTACTCGGTACCGGGTCCAGTCGCAAGGAGGATGTCATGGTGGATGTGACCCGGTCTGTGGCCCTGGGCCTCAACGTTAAAGGGGAAAATGTTAAAAGTTTATCGTGACGCCACCTGTGGAGTTCGATCAGTAGTTGGACTGATGCTGCATTAAAGGGGTCCCCTGGGGGATGTTGTGGCAGCACAGATTTTACACTTCCCGCAGGTGAAGCGGGATCCCCAGGGGTCCTATGGTGTAAAGCGTGGATGGTATGTGCTGGTGAATAAATGGAGGAGACAAGTTGTAAGTCTTTACCTGGTTTACTGCAGATGGTAGGCCACAGTCCAGGGCACTGGCAACAGGTGAATTAGGAGTGCAGGCAGTCCAGAGACAAGCGGAATCCCCTTGGCTGGTCAGGTAGAAGCCTTCCACTCTGCGCTTGCTGTAACTGAGGTCCCTGCTGCCACTAAGTGTTCCCAGCAAAGTCCTAATTCGTTCCCCTGTCCTGGTACAGGTACCTGTATGGTAGGCAGCTTGAGCCTTGCTTACTGGGGTCTTTTCACAGAGACTCCAGGCTACAAGGTGCTGCTGTACCACAGGTGAATATGGGCGAAGTCCATGTAATCCTCTGCCCTTCGGTTTTGCTCTGTGTCTTAAAGTTCCACAAAAGCCTTGGGCTCCCAGTACCCGGATTCTGAACACTGACTCCATGGAGGCCTTCTCGTAGCCTCCTGGAGTCCTGTATCTCCACTGCACTCTGTCCCTGTCTGTCCTCGCTCACAGACTTTCTGTACAGACTAAACGGACTCCGCCTCCAAACCAGGATATTTATCCAGGGAAGCTGGCCTAAAACAGGGTTTTGAGCTCCCCCTCCTGGCCTGGATTTGGAAGGTGTGTGTGTGATAACCTGGCAAAGGGAATCTCACTTGTCTCCAGGCATAGCACTACCCTCCCCGAGAGGAAGGCAGCACTACTGTGGTACCCGAACTCCTGGGGTGCCATATTATCCCTTTGGCCGGTGTTGTACTTCAGTTCTCATGCAGGTTTCGCTTATAAGGCAATCGCTCGGAATGCGTTAAATCCAGTACTCCTGGACTGGGAAAGGGAAACATAAACAACAGGTTAAAAATACATTTTTGCAAATACATTGAAAACACATCAAAACGAGTTAAACTTTTCATCCCTTACGGGAGGCACGGTTCTTGAATGTTGCAAAACCAAACAGTTAATAAAAGTACATCTGGCCTTATACTAGGGTGTCCATGTTCATAAGTATAACAGTACTGATGTGAGGGACCCGTCATAAACCCCCAACGTAGGTCTTGATCAGGCTACAAGACGTATCCAGACCCGGTATTTGCCACACCAGGCGGTTTTATCTTCAGTCTGCTGAAACAAAGAAGGCTCTACCCACGCCGGCAAGTGGGCAGAACCAGGGTGCACCTTGAGGGTGTCAAACTATTTACAATTAGAGTTTTGGGGTAATCACTGTCCATTACCTCAATGTCCATTATGAAACCTGTAACGGAATACATGCAAACATTTTCAAACAGGTAACACCAATTATTGACAGTCCCTATAACGGGCTGGGATTTGACCCTTGGTGCTACGAGTGGACCTACGTACTTCCACTCCACTTCCACTTTTGGAACATTTGGAAGTTCATTACCATTCCCTCCAACGGACGCACCATGTGATCTCTCTCAATATAAGCTGCACAGATGACTGCAAATTGTAGTCACCACGCCATCCAGTGCCCCCTAACCTCATATCCGGTTTCAGTCTGGGTTGTATACCCGTCTAGTACCTACTTGTACTATAGTGGTAGTCCTTATTGCAACAACGTACCTGATGAAGGTCCATTTGAGGACCGAAACGTTGTTTATTTCATTTTCTGGACTGTATTAAAAATCTTCATACCGTATCTAAGTTCAGTGCCAAGTTATATATTCTTCTCATTGGCGCATCTTGTCTTGGGACCAGTATCTGCCAGACTAACTCATGAGTGCGTGGATCGATGTTTCTTCAGCACAGCTTACCATCGTAGATGAATAGTTTGCCATTCTCCTTCCACAGTTGTTGCGTCTCTTGCGGATCATTTGGACCAGGGTGCGAATCTGCTTGCGTCAGCAGCTCTTTCACCAGACGGACCGTGGGGTCACTGTCCTGGGTCTCTGCCCATCCATGGTGGGGCAACAGGTTCAGCGTGGCTTCTTGTTTGTTTTTGTGCCTGTTCCTCACATAATGAGAGTACTGAGTTGCTCTAGGGCGATGGAAAGCTGGCAGCTCTACCTCTTCAAGTTCCTCTGAATCCTCTTCCACATCTGGTAGGTTGGGCATTCTGGATAACGCATCGGCGTTGGCATTCTTGTGCCCTGCATGGTCCTTGATAGTGAAGTCATAATTAGACAACCGGGCCATCCATCGCTGCTCCAAAGCACCTAGTTTTGCTGTCTCTAGGTGAGCCAGCGGATTGTTGTCTGTGTAGACTGTGAAATTTGCTGAGGCAAGGTAGTGCTTGAACCTCTCTGTTACTGCCCAGACGATGGTGAGGAACTCAAGCTTAAAGGAACTGTAATTTTCAGGGTTCCTTTCTGTGGGGCGAAGCTTCCTGCTGGCGTACGCAATTACCCTTTCCTTGCCTTTTTGTACCTGGGACAGTACTGCTCCCAATCCCACGTTGCTGGCATCCGTGTACAGCACAAACGGTTGATCGCATTCGGGGTAGGCCAGTACCTCATCTCCCGTGAGAGCCAATTTCAGCAGAGTGAAGGATCCTTTCAGCCTGTCGTTCCAGTCAAATGGGGTATTCTTACCCTTGGTTTTCTTAGATTGGCCCACTAACAAGTCTTGCAGTGGTGTGGCTATCTTGGTGAAGTCTTTAATAAATCTGTAATAGCCTACCAACCCTAGGAACTGTCGGACTTCATAGAGGTTACTGGGTTTCGGCCAGTTCTTGATCACGGTGACATTGTTGGGGTCTGGGGCCACTCCTTCAGAGCTCACCAAATGGCCCAGGTACTGCACTGTGGATTCCAACAGGTGACATTTAGATGGTTTTACCTTCAAGCCAAAGTTGGACAGGGTTTCAAACAACTTGGCCAAGTGCTTGAGGTGATCTTCAAACGTCTTGGAGAAGACAATGACTTCGTCCAGATACAACAAGACAGTTTCAAAGTTCTTGTACCCGAGACAGCACTGCATCATTCTCTGAAATGTTCCTGGGGCATTGCACAGTCCAAACGGCATGTACCGTATATACTCGAGTATAAGCCGAGATTTTCAGCCCATTTTTTTGGGCTGAAAGTCCCCCTCTCAGCTTATACTCGAGTCATACCCGGGGGTCGGGAGGGGGGGCGGGGGCTATCTAATTATACTCACCTACTGCTGGCGTGGTCCCTGCGCGTCCCTGCTTCTTCCAGCGCTGCGTAGTCTCCTGTACTGAGCGGTTACATGGTCCCGCTCATTACAGCAATGAATATGCGGCTCCACCTCCCATAGAGGTGGAGCCGCATATTCATTTCGGTAATGAGCGGTAACTGTGACCGCTCAATACAGGAAGAAGATGCAGACCTGGAAGAAGCAGGGACTGCACAGTGCCAGCAGTAGGTGAGTATATAGCGCTGCGCAGCGCTGCGCAGCGCTGCGCGATATTTACCGCTCCTCGTTCCGGTGCGGCTCCGTCATCAGCGTCCTCTGGCTGTGACGCTCAGGTCAGAGGGCGCGGTGACATTGTCAGTACGCGCCCTCTGCTGAACGTCATTGCTGAAGAGAGAGGGAGCCGCACGAGGAGCAGGTAAATATTGAAAGTGCCGGGGGTCCTGTGCGAAGAGAGGTGAGTATGTGATTTTTTTTTTCTATCGCAGCAAAAGCATATGGGGCAGTGACTGTACAGAGCATCTGTATGGGGCCATAACGATTGTGCAGTACTATAAGGGGCAGTGACTGTACGGAGCATCTTATGGGGCCATAACGATTGTGCAGCATTATAAGGGGCAGTGACTGTACAGATCATCTGTATGGGGCCATAACGATTGTGCAGCACTATAAGGGGCAGTGACTGTATGGAGCATCTTATGGGGCCATAACGATTGTGCAGCACTATAAGGGGCAGTGACTGTACAGAGCATCTTATGGGGCCATAACGATTGTGCAGCATTATAATGGGGCAAGTGACTGTACGGAGCATCTTATGGGGCCATAACGTTTGTGCAGCATTATATGGGGCAAGTGTCTGTATGGAGCATCTTATGGGGCCATAATGTTTGTGCAGCACTATAACGGGGCAAATATCTCTATGGAGCATCTTATGGGGCCCTTATTACCCTTTAAGTAGGATTATATGGGGCATATTTTAATATGGAGCATCTAATGGGGCCCATCAAACTTTATGGAGCATTATATGGGGCTCCTGATTCAATATGGATATTCAAAAACACTTAGGCTGCTTTCACACATCAGGTTTTCTGTTTCAGGCTAATTCCGGCTCTTCTGCCAAAAACCGGAATTGGAAACCGGAGAAACCGGATCCGGGTTTTCCCCCATTGAAGAGTATTGGCGCCGGATGGCGCCGGATGGCCCAGCGTTCCTTCCGGTGTGATGCCGGATCCGGCGTGATGCCGGATCCGGCGTACATTCGATTCCGGCGTCTGGAAAAATCGTCTACTGTAATGTTTTTTGTCTGCGGCGAAAAAGCCGGAAAGGCCGGATCTGGCCTTTCCAACTTTTCGCCACAATGCATGTCTATGGATGCCGGATTGCCCCGGATCCGGAAAAAGGCTGATCCGGCGGGCGGATCCGGCTTTTTACACTGAGCATGCTCAAAAAACTATGGGCCAGCCCCCAGGACTATATATAAAGCAGTGCCATTGAGGCCTTCATTCATTTCCAGCCTGCAAAAGTGCCGACACCCTGCCACACCCTGCCAAGACGGAAGGAGCCAGAGAGCCTGCCACAGAGCCAGAAACCCGCCTGCCACAGAGCCAGAAACCTGCCACAGAGCCTGCCTGCCACAGAGCCAGCTCTCCTGCCTGCCACAGAGCCAGAAACCTGCCACAGAGCCAGAGAGCCTGCCTGCCACAGAGCCAGAAACCTGCCACAGAGCCAGAGAGCCTGCCTGCCACAGAGCCAGAAACCTGCCACAGAGCCAGAGAGCCTGCCTGCCACAGAGCCAGAAACCTGCCAGAGAGCCTGCCTGCCACAGAGCCAGCTCTCCTGCCTGCCACAGAGCCAGAAACCTGCCACAGAGCCAGAGAGCCTGCCTGCCACAGAGCCAGCTCTCCTGCCTGCCACAGAGCCAGAAACCTGCCACAGAGCCAGCTCTCCTGCCTGCCACAGAGCCAGAAACCTGCCACAGAGCCAGAGAGCCTGCCTGCCACAGAGCCAGCTCTCCTGCCTGCCACAGAGCCAGAAACCTGCCACAGAACCAGAGAGCCTGCCTGCCACAAAGCCAGCTCTCCTGCCTGCCACAGAGCCAGAAACCTGCCACAGAGCCTGAGAGCCTGCCTGCCACAGAGCCAGAAACCTGCCACAGAGCCAGAGAGCCTGCCTGCCACAGAGCCAGCTCTCCTGCCTGCCACAGAGCCAGAAACCTGCCACAGAGCCAGAGGGCCTGCCTGCCACAGAGCCAGCTCTCCTGCCTGCCACAGAGCCAGAAACCTGCCACAGAGCCAGAGAGCCTGCCTGCCACTGAGCCAGAAACCTGCCACAGAGCCAGCTACCTAACGCAGAGCCAAGCCGTACTTGAGCAGCAGCCATGTCTTCTTCTGGAAGCCCTCCTCCTCGTCGGCGACGCACAGAGGTAAATATGAACATAATCTAGCTATCTTGCTCCATCGTTGTCGAGTGTGTGTGAGTGAGTGTGAGTGAGTGTGAGTGAGTGTGTGTGAGTGTGTGTGAGTGTATATCTAATGTATTTTGTAATCTTTCATCTTTGTAGGAAGCTGCTGAAGCTGCTTCCCCAGTTGAAGAGGTGCTCCCCGAAGAAGAGGGAAGGGGTGGAGAAACACATGGAGAGGGCTCACAATTGGTATGTATCTGTCATGTATTGCGGAACCACACCCTATACTACACACAACACATAACACAAGATACTTCGAACACAACACATAGAAACTGATACATTCTAAGCTCACACAACACATACAAAACTTATTATAGATATCACATGGCACACAACACATAGAAAGGCTACCAACAAGCACATAATTTTTGTTATTTTTCTTCTAGAGTTCGGAATCTGGTGCTCAAGCAAGAGGTTCTTCCACTGGCTCCCAGGGTCGTCGGCGTGACACTCGTGGCGGCCCTCATCGTGTAGGTTTTTTTCTTTTTTTCCTTGGAGGTTAGCAATGTTTCAAATTTTGTGTTAATTTTTTTCCCCTTTTCCAACAGGTTTCACAGCGTGATCCGGATTCTGACGGTGAGGAGGTCAGCCTTGATATTGACCTCCTCATCGATCTTGTCCGAGACAGGGAGCCGCTGTGGAACATGGCTGACCGCCGCCATGCTGATCTCTCAGTGACCCGTCGACTCTGGGAGCAAATCTGCCGAGAACTGATAGCGAGGTGGGAGGACCTTGATGTCCAGGACCAGATTCAAGAACGTAAGTATCCTCAGTTCAGTTTTGGTGATGCATTCTAAAATGCTGTTTCTAACAAAGTTGTGTTTCTCCTTTCTTAACAGGTGAGCGGATTGTGAAAAGGTGGCGGTCGATCAGGGATCGCTTTAAGAAGGAGTTCAACAAAGAGATGCGGGCCCCGAGTGGATCTGGAGGACGCAGGAGCAAATACAAGTATGCCCGAGCCCTGTCGTTCCTCAGGTCAACGATGGTGACACGAAGGTAAATATTACCCACCACATGCACTAATAAATGTTTAATATGTCTAAACCTATTTTGCTCTTTCAGCCAGGGCCATGCAATGGCAGTATATTGTTTGTTTTTTTCTCTTTTGTTTGTCATTTGGGAGCCTGCAGCACAGTTGAACCCTTCTGGGGCGATCCCTCAGGAGGCCGCCACCGAGGGACACTTTCACAGTGAGAACCCCTCTGCACCATCACCCTCTGCACCTTCCCCCTCTGCACCTTCCCCCTCTGCACCTTCCCCCTCTGCACCTTCCCATTCTGCACCTTCCCACACTTCTAATCCCTCTGTCCCATCCACGAGCGCTGGAGCATCCTGGCCGGTTCCATTGCATGTATCTGCTGGTGAGGATATAGCGTTTCCTGTACCCCACCCCTCTGCTGAAGCCACCTCTAGTACACCTGTAGCATCGGGGCACCTTCGGCAGAGGGGTCAGGTACAGAGTTATGCGCCCGAGTTCTTACACCTGAACGCATCATTCCAGAACAGTTTGAAAGTTTTGTCCGAGCAAATGGCTGCAGGTTTTAAGTTTATAAATAAAAGTATACTCGAGATGCATACACTTCTGGTAACGATGCGTTCAGAGGCAAGACAGTCACCGAACAACACTTTTTTCCAGTCGGTACTTGAGCAAATGGAAGCGCTATCTACTTCTCAGCAGATGCAAGTAATGGAATCCTGCCAGTCCACTTTAGCGCTCATTGCCTCAAGAGCAGATACTCTTGCCACCCATGCTTCAACTGCCCCCCCTTCCTCCACTGTCCATCACTACAGCCACTACCATCCTCCTGACCCGTACCGCCAACCAGACCGTAACCCATCCCACCAACATCACCATCACCATCACCCACATCGTGCCCGTGCCCCGTCCCAAACTCCACAACACTTCCAGCATTCCCGTGTCCCTTCCCACCAGTCACAATACCAGCCTCCCGCCCGTGCCCCTCCCCACCAGTCGCACTACCAACCTCACGCCCGTGCCCCTTTCCACCAGCCACACTACCAGCCTCCCACCCATATGATGATCCCGACCCTTACAACTTCCCATCTACTTCATCATCGCCTCCTCTCCCTGTCCACTTCCAACAGCCTCTATCACCCTCTTCCCAACCCTCTTCTCCACCCATCACTCCTTCTGCCTCTCAATCCTCCCAAAACATAACCTACACCCCTCCATCCTACCAAATTCCTAACCCCAATCCCACTTTCTTGTCCACCCGCTCAATTGCTTTCTCCACTCCTTCACCACTACCTATTGATCCTTCCCCACCACCAACACATTCCTCTCTGCACACTCCCACTGTCGAAGTGTCCCTATCCGACAGCCCCTCCAACAGTATCTCCACCCTGACGTACGAAAATCTTTAGTGTATGTAGGCTGCATTATTTCTTCTGTTTCAAAAAAAGTTTGGTTGATTAAGAAAAATTTTAATAAAACTTTTTGTTTACAACTATCTTGTATTTATTAATTTGTGTCAAATAACAATTTGGTTACACAAGGTTTATTGTTAAGAGGTAAAATACTTTGGGTACAACCCAAACAGATGCACATCTTTGTTAAAAGGTAAAACCAAACAGGTACACAACATCGGTAAAAGGTAAAACCAAATAGGTACACAACATGGGTAAAGGTAACAGTTATTACTAGGTTACATACAAAGTGTTTAAACTCTCTCATCCTGCCAGTGTATTCTTCCTTCGGGTGAAATAAAATATTCTGCAAAGTGATCCCGTATTCTGGAAACAGTGGCAGAACTTCTGTACGTCTGGTTGCTGTAATCCGTCAAGGTGGTTTCGGCAGAGTGGTCCTCAATGGAAAGCTGTTCCTTGGATATAATGAAGCGCCCCCACTGCCGCAGGGTCGAGGGGTACCCGGTACCGGGCCTCTCTGTCTCGGTTCTGGGGTTGTCACGGTGGCTAGACCCGGCCCGTGACCCTGCTGAGGGGCGTCCAATGAAGGTGGAGAGTGATGCTGTTGTGGTGTGGTGCCGGTCGCAGTAAATAACAAGGACACCGGTTGCAGTCTCTTTACCTCTTTACTGAAGGCTTCCGGATCCTCACTCCGGAATACGGTTAACCGGGCTGCGTGAGTCCAGCCGGTCCGATGGCACCTCCAGAGTTCCCTTTGCAGGTGGAAATCTGTGCCTACCTTCTAGCGCTTGTGTGTTGTAGTCCTTCCCTGCTGTGCTTACGGGATAGTCCTCACAACTGTTGTGTCTGTTTCTGAAGTTCCCTCACAACTCGATTATGATGTTCTGTTTCGTCCCCCAGATGATATGGCTATGACGCACCCGTATGACGGGTAGGCTCGGAGGTCTTCTGGGACCCTAGAGTTGCCCCTCTCCAGATGTTGCCCCCTGTGTCTGCTTAGGTGATGTTGGGTGAGACAGCCCGCCTAGAACTGACTGTCCTGCCGTAGGTTTGAAGTAAGGCCTGGAGCTCAATACTTCCTCGGCGTTCCGGCCACCAGCTACGCGCCTCAGTAGGATGTTGCCTCATCTTACAGCACGACTCCTACTGGCGTTTCTCCTTGTTGCATTGATCTCGTTTCTCACTCGGCACAATAAACCTCGCTTCTTGTCCTTTCTTGGGGTACCGCCGCGATGAAGTGCAGGCGCGGTCCCGTAACGTTCTTTCTGTTCGCTAGGCCTCTGTCAGGATCCCACCCCTGACAGGGACCCCCTTGAATCTTCCCCTGCAACACCCTCTGCCACAGGATGTTGCCTGGTTCCAACCCAGTCAGCTTCTGACTAACTTCCTATCTAACCCCCAGTTTTACCAGATTGTGAGGAGTGGCCTAATACATAGCACCCTTAGCTTCCCCTGGAGGCCAGACTGTGAAGTGTATTGGTGTCTGTGATACCTGGTCAGGTGAACTCCTTCAGTGCCATCAGACGTACCATAGCCCCCCTTAGCGACGGAGCATCAGTACTGCAACGACCAGGACTCTGGGGCGCTGCACTAACATAATTGTGAAGGACAACACACGCTTTCACTACCTCATCCACAGTGTCTGTCTTCAAGTTAATGGATGTCAGGAGAACTCTCCATTTGGCGGTTAGGATCCCAAACGCACACTCTACCATTCTCCGTGCACGTGTGAGTCGGTAGTTGAAAATTCTTTTAGTATTGTTTAAACCACGGCTGGATAGGGTTTCAAAAGATGCTCGGAAAGCTGAAAAGCTTCATCCCCAACACAAACAAATGGCATTGGTGGCTCAGAGGTTTGAGGCAGTGGTCTTGGGGGCGAAATTGAAAGGTTTGTCCATATAAATGCCGCCCCATAGAAGACAGTTTGAAAACTTGCGAATCATTAGAACGGCCATACGCCCCAATATCCACCGCAACAAATTTGTAATCCGCATCAGCGATGGCCATCAGCACGATGGAAAAGTACTTCTTATGGTTGAAAAACCGAGATCCAGAACCAGCCGGTTTCACGATACGGATGTGTTTCCCGTCCACCGCACCCAAGCAATTGGGAAACTGACACACTTCCAGGAATCTGTCAGCTACTTCCAACTATGTCTGCATTGTGGGATGTGGAATGTATTCTTCATGCAGAGAGTCCCACAGTGCACGGCAAGTGTGCCTCACTATTCCAGATATGGTTGAAATGCCCAGTCTGAACTGAAAATGTAGTGAAGACAGGGATTCACCAGTTGCTGGGAATCTGTGAACAAAAGCAAGGCAGAAATTACTGCAAATTCAAAATATCAACGAAAGTGCCCTACAAGAGTAGATCCCAAAAGAATGCTTACCGAAGAGTGACCATCAGACGCTCAGCCGGGGTAATGGAGAATCTGCAATAGGTATCACTCCTTCTTATTAGATGTTCAACCCGCTCCACCAATAAATCAAAGTTCTCAGCTTTCATCCGCACATAGCTGAAAAACTTGTCAGGGTCACCTCGTAGCTCCATATACAAAGTGGAAAAGACTCCCTGGGTCATTCTCTGTGCCGTGATGGGGTGGATCCACAAACGGCGTCGTCGCAGACGCATGACACGCTGTCTCTCTCGCTCTTTCTCAATAACAATTGCTTTCAATCGATTCGCCTCCACGATGAAATCCACATTGTTCTGCAGAATCTTCGCAATAATGCCGTCCATCTTGCTCTGTATCTTGCTCCTCTCCAACCTGTCACAGATGGGAACACTGTATATATAGTGTTCAGCAGGCCAATCACCTTTCAGGGGGCGTTTTTACAAGCCGGATCCGTAAAAAAACGGATAGAAAACCGGACGAAACGGATGGTAACCGGATTGGACGGATCCGGTTTCTCGCCGGATCCGGACACCTGATCCGGCTGAAAAACAGATCCGTCTCATCTGGTTTCTACAAAATAAGCCGGATCCGGCGCTGCGGCGCGACACCGGAACCGGCATGCGGCGACAAAACTGATGTGTGAAAGCAGCCTTAACCTACTGATGTCTCAATTAATTTTACTTTTATTGGTATCTATTTTTACTTTTGAAATTTACCGGTAGCTGCTGCATTTTCCACCCTAGGCTTATACTTTTGTCATTAAGTTTTCCTAGTTTTTTGTGGCAAAATTAAGGGGGTCGGCTTATACTCGGGTCGGCTTATACTCGAGTATATACGGTAATTAAATTCAGTGAGATCCATTGGTGTTGTGAAGGCCGTATTCCCTTTATCCGCCTCTGCTATGGGAACCTGCCAGTATCCACTGGTGAGATCCAAGGTAGAAAAGTAATTAGCAGATTTTAACGCAGCCAATGACTCTTCTATTCTAGGCAACGGGTATGCATCCTTCTGTGTAATGCGGTTTATCTGCCTATAATCTACACACATTCTCATGGTGCCATCTTTCTACCTGGCGAGGACTAACAGAGCTGCCCAGGGACTACAACTATCTCTGATTACCCCAGCCTCCTTCATCTCTCGCAGCATACTTTTGGCACCCTGGTAATGAGCTGTAGGTATGGACCGGTACATCTCCTTGATGGGTGGATGACATCCCATGGGGATATGATGCTGTACCCCTTTTACCTGCCCAAAATCTAGTAGGTGTTTTCTGAATACCTGTTCATACTCATGGACCACCCTGTAAGCCCCTTGTTTCTGGTGTGAATGTGTAGAGTCAGTGCCCACATGTAATTTCTGACACCAATCTTCCATTTTTCCTGCAGAACCATTGTCCTCCGCCTGGTTGTATGGGACCAAGGGTTCTGCTGCCTGTATCACATTGTTATCAACAGTAAACAGTTTGGCAAGCGTGGCATATCTGGTTAGGTGAACCTCCTTCTCTCCACAGTTGAGAACAGGTACCCTCCCCTTGCGGACCTACTACCCACATACACAGGTTCTACCAGGGCCTGGTAGTCTTTACCTCTGATACCTATTGCTGCCCAACACCATATCAACATTTCACTCCTGGGGGGTATTTCAATGGGGATTGGATCACTCACTGTGACTCTGCCAATTTCTCCACCAGATAGTTCTACCTGCTGTCTCTGCTCCAGGGTTCTGATTTCCTTTTGCAGGACTCTCTGTTCACTGGAATCAGCAGTTTCTGCCACCTGTTGTAATAAGACACTAACCTCTGCCAGACAATTTTCAATAACATTAGTACCAATGGTCATCATAGGGTTACATTCACGTCGATCAATATCAACAATCACCATCCCTTGGGCTTTTAATTCTACCCGCCCCACTTTATTGGTGACCTCCTTGTATCCCACCTGCGGCAAAGGCTGACCATTACTGGCTACTATCGTTAAGTCACTATCTGGATCATGGGTAATGTCTGTATCAGCAGAATAACGCTTATAAAGTATGTAAGGCATAGTTGTAACCTGTGAAACGGTGTCCAACAAAGCATTAGTCAGGATGTTGTCGATCACAATGGGGAGAACTGGTCGTCCTCCGACGTACTTGGCTCGGCCAGTTTTGAGGGCCTGGTCGTCCTACTCCTGGGGGTTGGCCCTCTGCCCCAGGGGTCGCTCGTTTAAATGACAGTACCTTGCAATGTATTTCAAAAAACTGACCGTCACATCCAAACATAGACTAAGTGTGAACAGGTGCTGAACCTAGAGTAACCAACTCATATACAGTCAAGTAGATAAGGCAGCACACTGCAGCGCTGAAACATGGAAACATGAAAACTGAACTGCATTACATTAGTCTATGTTTGGATGTGACGGTCAGTTTTTTGAAATGTATTCTTTAGCCTTCTGACCGAGCACTCCGCCTCCTAGCCACAGGTGTTTTAATCGCAACAGGTCCATTACCCCTCCACAGAGAGACAGAATGTTAGTCTAAGAAAAGGTTTTCACAGGTACCCATTCAGATGGAGACGTTTATTCTCAGCGAGGAAAGGAAAGCGTAGGACCTGGTATACGAGAGATACCCTAAAGTGGCTACCAGGTACACATAAAATTGGCCATTTTTATGCGCTAAACGCTCTCATTTTTCATATTTTTAGTGCAGTAATGCAGTTCAGTTTTCATGTTTCCATGTTTCAGCGCTGCAGTGTGCTGCCTTATCTACTTGACAGTACCTTGCAATGTGTCCTGTCTGGTTGCAGCGGCAGCAGATGGGTCATCCATCCTGGTGATAGCGGTCGTCGTCTCTCCCTCTGGTCAGCGGGATCCTCTTCTGTTGTTGCCAGGGGACATCCTCTGGTCTGGAAGCCAGCTTGATCTTCTTCTTAGGGGATTCCTGTAGAGACTGTATGGTCCGGGCTAATGCAGCAACACTCTTGGTCAGCTCTTGCACCTGGAGGCGTAGTCCTGTAGAAGAATCCTCATCTAGGACCTGTGCATCAGCTTCAACGGGGACCTGTGGATATGATGCCACATCCTTGTGGTACGTGAGGGCTGGACGCTTAAGAGGCACTGCACGGCTGGGTGGAGGTTCGTGCCGCACCCGGATGGCTCTGTCCTTAAATTGAGCAAAGTCCAGGTCAGGGTTTTGCAAGGCTAGGATGCGTAACTGATTCATGTGGGTGTTGGACAGGAGCCCCTCAATGAACTGCTCTTTCAAAAGTTTATCTTCATCCTGTACGCTGTTAGGATCCACTTGATTAACAGCCCGGAGCGCCTCCTGCAAATTAAGGGCATAGTCCCGTATACTGTCCTGTGCTTTTTGCTTACACCCGAAGAACTTCATTTTTATCTCTGCGGCGGTGTGGGTGTCAAAGGTAATTTTAAGCTTATCAAAGATCTGCTGCACAGTCCTTTTGTCCACATCGGGCCAGGATTTTACCTCTCTCAGGGCTGCACCAATCAGTTGGCCAGTTAAGATATTAATTTTCTGATGCTCTGTCAAAGGATAAACTTCAAACAGACTGCAGAGCCTTTCTTTAAAGTCATTTAACG